>NC_140702.1:56891608-57575775 GCF_054131305.1 Coturnix japonica | reverse complement strand
TAATACAAAGGGGAAAATAATCAGTAGAAGCTCTAATATAATGGAGGGTCTTATTTAGTATGAAGCAGTATGAAGTTTCAGCTTGTATTAGCATAAGCTTTTACTGAGAGATAACAGGTCTGATTGAGTATGTGTTAATAACAGATATGTCTCTGTAAGGCAAAATTAAGAACAGAGTAGGAAAAAGCATAACAAAGTCAAGCCACATATTTGCCATTAGTTTGCCATATTCTGTTGGACCTGAAGACTTCTCCAACATCTGTGTTTGATATGTGGATGTGGATTCTAGGTAAGCTGTAGATTCTAGCTGTGGATGTTCCTGTTCATTGCAGGGAAATTGGACTAGATGACCTTTAAAGGTCCCTTCCAGCTCTAAGAATTCTGTGATTCTATGATTCTGTGTGTCATATTTTTCTGATCCTTTTGTAAGAGAGATCATGTGATATGTCTGTGCAAATGGTGCAGTAGTATAAGTGAGTAAAAATTTATTTTCAAAACTTCATTATACAGCCTTTTTACTGGGGTTCTTACTTGTTTATTTTGCCTGACGAAATATATGCATGCCTCCCTAGCATACCTTCTCAGATCATTGTAAGGATACATTCAGCACTTAATAAAAATAAATGAATGAATAAATCTGGGGACAATTCCTAATATAAAGTTTATATGTAGAAGAGTAGTAAATTTTTTGAAGAAATTCAGCTCTAGAGGACACAAAAATCACTTTAATTCTCACAAATTAGGGAAAAAAAGATTCCAGACTACGTTTATACTCCTGGAGTTTTTTTGCTTATCTACCAGGAGGTAAATAATTGACAATATACAGCGCACAGAGAAGGTAAGATTTGGAGGAGTTAGTTAAATATATGCATCTATTTTTAGAACAACAACAACAAAATGTTTATTTGAACATGAATGCACGTGTATTATTAAGCCACTGTAAAAATAAGTTTACATTTCTGGCTGCATGTTCTATACAGATGTTACAGCTAAATAGATGTTTAGCGCGTTGCTTTTAAGGATTTGTAACTCAGTGAGGAAAATGTAAGGGGTGTCAGGTAGATAGATGGAAGGTTCCACTGATTGATATGAGTGAGATTTCAAAATTTGAATAGTTTCATACTTAAATACAGCCTCTAAAAATGTAAAAATATTCATACTTAGTTGGCTCTTTGCAGTCCTTTGCAGGTGGCAGGGTACATCTGTCTGACACGTGACCATATGTTAAGAGATCATTTCTTATACTTTGCCTATACATTATCAGAGCCTTGAGAAGGGAAGATTTCTGAAAGGGAGACCAGGACCTCCCAGTTCTTCCAGCCCAGCACTGCTGAAGGCTGTCCAGTAAATGCACTGGGGCGCAGGCATCAGCATCTCAGAGAATGTACCCATGCAGCTGGGCTGAAGTCCTGCTTTGAACGTTTTGACTCCTTCCTCAGAGATTAATCTTCTGAGTAGCACAGCTATGTGTTTGAACACTTGTCAATTCAGTCAATTTTTATATCTAGAATAAATATTTCCAGTTCTGTAGATGCATCCATTATGAAATGGAAAGAGTTTATTCAACCTCATTAACATGGAAAAATCTGTTCTGTGTATAGAAATATTACTATGAAGCTGTCCTTAGTTTCATTGAAACAGGACATAAATGGAATTAAGAACAACCTGAAAAAAAGACCTGCTACGCTGGCAGTTTGTATTAGAAGGAAAGGATAAAGGAGAGATGACCATCAATCAGCATTTTGCCTGGCTTTGGTGCCTTCCACAGGTACTAAACACACGTAGTGTTCAGTGAGGCACTGGGGTGGCAGTGCATGCTGCAGCTGTGCTGTGGCTGCCTCGATGGGCACCACTCCCTCCTATTCCAGCAGTGCAAAATTAGTCACTTTGGTTTCTTCTTCATTTCAGCTTTTTTGATTAAGCTTACTGGGGCTAGGCAGAGTATTTCAGTTTTGGGAGCTTGCCTTTCAATTTTTTTCTCAAGGTGCCTTATCTTTCTTTTTGTCTTGTTTCCTGTTGGGGTTCCACCTTTGAAGCATCCTTTGATTTCATTCTAGCAATTCAAGATGATTAGCATTAGCCAGGTAGATTTAGGTATATATTATATAAATACAAACCCCCAAAAGTTTTTCAAGTTCTCCAAGGTAGGACTTCTTCTGTATTGGATAAAATCTCTTTTGTATTCTTCAATTTCTCAAGCTAGAGTGCAAAATACATTTCATATTTTGATTTAATGTGATTTATAAGTTACTACTGAAGCACTGCTACTCTGATTTTTGTAAATGGGTCTACTTAGACCGTTGCACAGAGGCTGAAATTGTAGAGGATGAGAAAATGCCCTTTCATAAATAAAGGCAATTGTGTGAATAATTTTGAAGAGTTGAACAGTTAACAAACAAAAGCTTTTTTAATATGGGCAAACAATTTAATATATTTCTGTTTATCAAAGACTGAACAAGTTTTTATTTTAGGTATTTCTTTTTACTTTTCATTAGCAAAGAATGTGCTACTGCACAGTAAGAAACGTATCACAGGATACCAAAATTCCCATTCACAAAAACATACAAGATCACCTGTTTACATGACCAAAATCCTGAAATAATTTGTGTAACAAATCCAATCAATCTGAGTTCAGACCATGCATCTGAAAAGTTGTTTGACCTTTTCAAATTAACAGTGGATGGATCTCTCTCCTCCCACAGAGACCCGATATACATAGAAATAGGTCTCCTAACCCACTCATATGCTGCATGAGAAAAAATTTGGTATGTCACTTTTTTATATATTAGCCCTAACTGACTGAGATATGCTTATGGTTTATCTTCATACACACAAGATAAAACAAAAAAAAAAAATGAGAGAGAAAAGATTAGTTCCTTAGGGTGGAAGAGAATGGTTTCTGAGAGACTTTGTGCTTTATCTGCTTAATCAGTGATTTTGTTGGAGTATGACTGGATGGAAATAGGCAGCCAACTTCCTGCATTCAGAAGGGTTGGCTGCAGCAGCTGAAAAGAGGAGCTTTTCCTTTCAAGCCAAATACATTTTCTTTCCAGTTTTCCCAGGAAAACATGCATCTTTTTGGCTATTAATTGTTGTTTCCATTGGGATAAAATGAGTTTACCATCTAACTGTGAGCACCTGACTATGAAGAAAGTGGCTAGATTACGGAGTGCTTATGTTCATGGATCGCCTTATGCTATTAACAAGCCAATTGATATTAAACAGCAAAGGAGACGGTATGAGAGTTTATTATTCTTCAGCAAAGTGTTTGCATTGTCTACAGCTCCTTGTTTTTCAGCCTTTTGTGTTTGTGTGTGTGTGTGTGTATGTGTTTGTGTGTGTGTAGAAGTGAAAGGAGAAGGGACATACTGAAAAAATTTCCTTGCTTTCTTTATATGTAGTATTGAATTGTGAAAGAGAAGTGTAATGAAAAAAGATCAGTACTGGGTAACTAAAATAAATATCTGGCTTATATCAGAACAAATCTATCTTCATTTTACACAGAGCTATGAAGTCAAATAAGGATATTTTCCTCTTTGAACAGGATAGTACTCTATGTAATAATTAACAATTAGTAATAAATAGTTCACTATTTTTTAGGGAAGAAATGTTACTTACCTTTTTCAAGACAAGTAAATTAATCTTACCATTGTCTGTAAATTTCAAGCAAAAATATACTTTGAGTTTGATAAGTCACAAATTATTCTCAATCTTATTTGTCAGATACTGTGCATTACATGGAATGTTTAATATATTGTAATCTGAAATATGTTTGTCTCATATTTTAGCAAATTAGCTGAAGGCAAACATTTGCATATTTATTCAGCATGGTAGAATTTCTTTCTGTGCTACAATACATGGAGGTTGATGCTAGCATCCACTGAATATGTCATGATACATCTGTTAGTCTCCGAGGCCACGGTCATGAAGAAGACCCTTTCCTACTAAACAGATATTGCACCTCAGAGTTTAACCTGCATGTAAAATTGTAGTATCTGAGCTTTCAAAGAGGTCGGTGCATTGTGCAACTGCATATTCTTCTCCTTTGTCTCAAGCATGTTCAAATAGAAATCAAAATAAATAAATAAATAAATAAAATGTTTGCCTAAAATTAGTCTTAGGATTTGAAATTCTTCCCCATCTCACACAAAAAACATGGTTCTTTTTCACTTTCTTTGGAAATCTCATGCATGCAAAAGTGTGAGTTAGCATTCCATAAAGCTGGAACTCTTCGCTCTCTGTTCAGAGAACAGAAAATGTGCTAAGCACAGGTTAATATCAAAGACATAAAGTGTTCATTTCACATTTTTGAGTTGTACAAGTTTAAGGTAGAACTAGCAAAAATCATTGAATATCCCTAGTTTGAAGGAACCAACAAGGATCACTGAGTCTGACTCCTGGCTCTACACAGGACCACCCCAAAATCAAAACCCTATATCTGAGAGTGTTGTCCAAATGTTTCTTGAACCCTAGAAGCCATGACCACTGCCCAGGGGAGCCTGGTCCATGACCATCCTCTGACTCATTTTTATCATTTCTATGGTTACAGTCCCCCAGCTCAGTGCTACAATGCCCCATGGCCAAATGTTGATGTTAAAAACAGAGGAAAAGAAGGCATTAAATGACTCTGCTTTATCCAGGTCTCTATTTGCTAACTTCATGAAGTAACAAACTAACGTTCTCTCTGGTTTCCTGCTAACATCCTTATACATAAAACCTTTGTGTTGTCCTTTACAGTACTGGTCAGCTCAAACTCTAATAGCTTTGGACATACAATTTTTCTCCCTGCAGTGGTGAACAACATCTGTGTAGCTCTCCAATGTTTCCCAGCCTCACTTCCACTTTATTTTCCTGCAGAATACATGAGGACTTCACTAAATGGCACTCTAAGCACTCTGAAATCTGTTCTTCCCCAGTGTTGCTGGCAGTTCTTCTTCTGATAGGTCCTCACAAAGGTTGCACTAAATGCAATACTTAACATGCAAGATGTCTTTCAGCTGACTTATGTAAAAGAAGCACTTCAAAATTTTAATACTGAATATCAAACAAGTAATCTGAAATTTAGGCCTTTTAAAATTTGGATCCCTTGAAATTCTCATTCTGCATTACAATTCAGTTCTGGAATAGGATGAAATCACAAAACTAGTACCCAAAAAAAGAAGACTGTTTCTTATATAGGCCTATATCTGAGTACAAGTAGGGCTTTTTTGTTTGTTTGTTTGTTTGTTTGTTTGTTTTCAAAAAATTATTCATAAATTCAGCGTTATCCTTGTGTTTCAGTTGCAGTGATATAGTGCTGGAAGTTAGGACTTTGAATAATACTCGTATCTTGGTTATGTCTTGTTCTGGTTATGGATTGTTATATCCATTACAATAGAATACAAAAGTTAGTGATGATGTTATAAAAGTTTGTTATGATGTACCATGCTGAAAAGCATATCTTGTTGTAAGAAGCAGTTGACTTAATTGCAAACTAATCAGAGAGGGAAAAAGAATACATTTGTTTTGAGATACTACATGCATAGACACATTACTCTTTTTCTTCTACTGGAAAAAAAAAAAAAAAACAATCAGAGGGAAATTATGTTCCATAAGCAGGGAAAAACTAGGTTGTTTTAGTTTGTATGTTTGTTTTTAAATATAGTCTATAGCATGCACTGTTCAATGGCCACCTGGTAGAGCTGGACTTGGCAGTATAATGAGCACATGGCTAGTCTGATTTTGACATAAAATTTGTGTATTAAAATCCATATTGAATATTTCTTCACCCGTGGCATGAGCTGCTGTGTAACATGGAACTGTCTACCTTTTTATTTTCTTTCTGTTCTCTGGTTGAATGGAGCAACCTTGATTCACAAGCAGGTCCTCCATTAGAACACTTAGTGACTCATGTTTTATTCTGTCTGAAATTTTCTCTGAAAACTTTTTTTTTCCCCCTTCGGGATCATTTTTTAAAGTATATTTTTATGCAGCTATATTATTTTTGCTTTTAATACTTCCAAAATGCTTGCACTAAATTCTGCTTCAGTATGTTATGTATTCAGCTCAGTGTGCATGCTGTAGAAGCATGCTGGAAAAGATCCTAAACTGACTAATAAGATGGTTTCTTGTAAGAAAATTCCCATTCCATTTCCAACCTTGTTATCCATAATCATTATCTCTGGTTAGATGATTGCTTTTTATCTCCTGACCTTTCAGTGTGGAGAAGATGCCTAACCATGTCATAGTTACAGCACTGGCTTCTGTAATTAATGCAAACCTTATTCACTCTGCCTTGCAATTTCTGTCCCTTTTGTCCTTTCCCTAATGTGTCATCTCTTAATGGGCAAAGTGCCTGGAAGAGTTTGCACACACTCTTCAGTTTCTATGAAACACACGTTCTTTCCTACAGTAAATGTTAGATGAGCCTAACAGTCCCTTACCTCTCTGCACTATAAGCTATTGTAGAAGCTAATCAAATACTTTATTTCCTTGTTCTTTGTGAGCAGAACTGGCATAGATTTGGAACAATAATTTTTAAGTACATACATTTGTATGTAGAACAGAAGAAAACATTTTTCTGATTCTTTTATAACATTAAGCCATCCATTTCTTTTCATTCCAGATTTTCTTTTCATGGGCATGAATACAATATTACATATCTTCCATTTATCAATAGACAATATTCTGTGTATCAGTAAAATCTTAGGTTAATTCCTTTCAGTATAAAAACCCTGGGTGATTGTATTGCTGGATAGAGCTCACTGAGATTCAAATGACTGTTTTCTGTTTTGTAGCTTCTTTTTTTCTTCTTTTTTTTTTTTTTTTGGTACATCAAAAAGCATGAAAACATTAAAGACATACCTCCAAAATAAAACTAAACTAAAATACTTTGCTTCAACCTCCACGGCTGATATTAGATATTACAGTATTTTGTAATCACAAAATAAATCAGATAGCTCAAGTTGACCTCCTCTTTCTGCTTTGTTCCTGACTGAATTAGATGTTTGATGCACTTGTGAATCAATTCCTGAGCCAACCATAGTGTTTGTTCTGTGTATTAATGTACTTTCCAATTCATTGAGACAGATATATTTTCTGGTATTTCTAACTTCTGGCTGGTTTAATATATTGTCTTTTGTCTGTCAGAAATCAAAGCCAAAATATTATGCCTGGAGTTTGTGGTGGCCAAAAAGCGTGGACACCAATGGTTCTTTTGGTTTTGTTGAAGAATGGACTCTTCAAGCTTGAATGCATGTTTGAACCTTAGTTTTCATGCCCAGAAAGATAGTTAATGATTTATCACACAATCAATTTATATGCAGCTAGAAGGCAATTGAATGAAAAAGAACTCTGACAGCCACTGTAGATTAAGACAAATTACATTCACCCAGTGTGATTCTGTTCTTTAGCAAGAGAACTGAACTAGCATTTGGAGAAAAGCTGAGAATTTTATGTAACTGATAATAGGAAAGCTTATGGTAGTGTCCTGTGGCTTGCAAACTAGAGAAATGTGGGTTTGATTAAAGTAGTACAATCCAAGAATCCAGCTGGTTTAGATTTGTTTCCTGTACATGACCTAAGCAAGTTTATGTGATGATCTTAATTTATGTGTTGAAATAGGAAATAATAACAGAATGTGAGGCTGACAGTAATCTGAAGAGGGCTCTACAGGCTTAGCAGAGTAGTTGAGATTTAATGCAGGCAAGCACAAAGTTGTTAGAAGCAATAAATAAGCTGTGGAAATGTAAACAGGTTAGCAGCTGTGCTAATGGCTTTTAGGAGAGAACTTGATGGTTGAGGAACCAGAACATCTGTAGATCTATGAGCCCTGTGAAGATGCATCCCAGAGTTCTGAGGGAATTAGCTGATGTAGTTGCCAAACCACTATCAATGATATTTGAAAAGCAATTGCAGTCAGGTAATATTCCTTGTGACTGGAAAAAAAAAAGGCAATGTCACACCCATTTTTCAAAAGGGTAGAAAGGACACTCCAGGGAACTGCCAACCTATCAGCCTCACCTCAGTGCTAGGGAAGATTATGGAACAGATCCTCCTGGAAGCTATACTGAGACATATAGAAGAGGAAGGTGATATGAGACAATCCTTGACAGACCTTCTATGATAGCATAACTGCATCAATGGATGAGAGAAGAGCCACTGATGTTATCGTTCCGGATTTCAGTATGACCTTTGACACAGTCCCCCTTTCCAAATTCTTTCCAAAATGTGATGAGTATGGTGGATAGCATGCTAGACATAGAATCAAAGAGTCGCTCAGTTTGGAAGGGACCTTAAAGATCATCAAGTCCAACCACAACCTAATCGTACTACCCTAACTCTTAAAACTCTCCACTAAATCATACCCCTGAGCACCACATCCAAACGGTTTTTAAACACATCCAGGGGTGGTGACTCAGCCACCTCCCTGGGGAGCCTATTCCAGTGCTTAACAACCCTTTCTGTAAAGAAGTTTTCTTGATATCCAACCTAAACTTACCCTGGTGCAACTTGAAGCCATTTCCCTTAGTCCTGTCACTTGTAGCCAGTGAGAAGAGACCAACTGCACTCTTGCTGCAGTCACACTCCAGATATTGAAAGAGAGCAATAAGGTCTCCCCTCAGCCTTCTTTACCCCAGACTAAACAGCCCCAGTTCCTTCAGTCTCTCCTCATAGAGCATATTCATTCTCCAAGCCCTTCACCAACCCTGTTGCATTTCTTTGGACCTGCTCCAGCACCTCAATGTTATTTCTGTACTGAGGTGCTCAGAACTGGTCACAGAATCACACAGAATCACAGAATTACCCGGGTTGGAAGGGACCTCAAGGATCATGTAGTTCCAACCCCCCTGCCTAGCAGGGCCACCAAACATACACATTTACTAGATCAGGTTGCCCAGGGCCCCGTCCAGCCTGGTCTTGAACACCTCCAAGGACGGGGCATCCACAACCTCACTGGGCAGCCTGTTCCAGGACCTAACCACCCTTCTAGTAAAGTACCTTCTAGTACCTTCTAGTAAAGTAAAGGTCAAAGTACTCAAGGTGAGGCCTCATCAATGCTGAGTACAGGGACAGGATGACTTCCCTAGTCCTGCTCACCATACCATTGCTGATAGAAGCCATTATGCCCTTGGTCTCCTTGGTCACCTGGACACACTGCTGGCTCATATTCAGCTGACTGTCCATCAGCACACCAAGGTCCCTTTCCATCTGGTAGATTTCCAGCTACTCTTCCCCATACCTGTAGGGTTGCTGTAGGGAACTTAACTGGTAAAGACCTCCCTGTCTCATGGGCTATATGTAATTTACCTGGGGATGAAGAGAATGCACAACCTGTAACAGCAGTATGCAAGGCTGAACTGCTGACTGAGCTCTGCCTGTTGTGATAATGCATGCAGGCCATAAGAATGCATGAAGGTAAGCTGAAATATCAAATTGATAGGAAACGCTTGGCATGCTGAATGACTAGATACAACTCAATATGAAACTTTTCTGCTTTATTTGCTATCCTATGCATGTGAGATCTATTGTGCAAGCAATGTGAATTCTGGGTGTGTTACAGAATGATAATTTTGAAACTAAAATAAAAAATATAAAGAAACAAAATGCATTCTATTGTTTCATATGTGTGGCAAAGTCAGTGACTGTCTTTTTCAACAGCTGACTCTTGCTTTTCTTTTTTTGTTAATGTTACAGATTAATGTTTGTGCTGCATAGCTGCATGTCTACTCAGAAATTCTGCTTTCTTATTAACATGTCTCTTGACAGTAAAAAAGGAAAATATGTGATATAAATGAATGTTGAAAAATGCAAGTAGATGGTTTAATGTGATGTGCATTTTTTTTTTTGGAAAATCCTAGGCTTATGACTATTTTAGACAGCATATGTATGTGTGTGTATAAAGCTCTAATTTATTACATTTATTTGTTTATTTATTAGCAATTGAAATTCCTGTTGTAGCAATTATCATTCCTGTTGGCCTGTGAGACCTTTAAGAAAGTAATGCAGAGGCCTTGAGTTACATAAATCTAACTCCAAACTTTTCAGAAAAAAACTTGCAATGTAATTTAATTTATGCCTCTTTTTACTAATTTATGTGATGACTGTGTTTCAAAAGTTTGCCCAGCGTATAATATATCTGCATTTTTAGGCTAGAGATTTGGACAAAGCTGATGCCTATGCTTACAAAACTGGTTAGGACTCGAGTTTTAGACTTGTTATCATTCTTTTACCTACTATGCTATTACACAAAAAGCTGGCTAGGATTTTCTGTGTGATACAGTATAGCTGTAGCTTCTTTGATAAGTAAAGGTGTATCTCCTGCTTTATTCCTTTCTGTTTTCAGTAATATCTACCTGTTTTGTAACTCATCTGACATAACCATCACAATGTTGTTTTCAGACCAGACATTTATCATCTTAGTGAAATTTCTGATATTAAATAAAAATGTTAGGAAAGTCACAATGAGATTGTCAATTTAAGAGAATCCTGTGATACGTTGTAGGATGTGTGGTTTGAACAAACATATAACATGATTTTGTATTTTCCTTAATCTCTTAATACCTTTCAATATAGGCAAAATCAAATGCCTATTCGAAAACCTTCTTGGATTTCAACTAATAAGTGTCTTCCAAAAAGTAAATTTTGAAAGCCACCAACTGTGTTGGCAAATAGATAAGCATTACAGCTGCATCGTTATTACTTTTTTTAATTTAGTAATGAAGATTTACTTTTAAATAGCTTTATGACCGACACAAATCAACAAAAGCCAGGAAATTTGAAGCAGATGCTTACATTCTGGGCCATGTTTGTGACTTGGTAAGGGTCAATATTATCCATTAACACTGCAGGAGTTGCATAAATGCAGAATGGAAGATTGATAGACTCTAACTCCAGTATTTGCTATTTCAGTCCCATATTTTCAGGGAATGACACTGATGTACTTCTCCTACCATAAAATCACTTTCAGACTCACTTGCTCATTCTGTCATCATGTTTTTCTCTCTTCATAGAGAACTACATACTGCTGCTTTCTTTTCTTTCTTTTTTTTTTCTTTTTTTTTTTTTTGGTTATATAATCATTTGAAGTGATTTCTGTGTGCTTTGCTGATTCACTAAACATCTGCAACTCAAATTTTGTCCAGCAGTAAATCAAGGATTTTTATGAAAACTCATCATATTAGTGTCCCTCAAAAGTTATATCTTTCCTCTTCTGGTGACTAGTGAAACATCTCTGAGTCCAAATAAAGAAGAGGAAAAACGTAAGATTTTGAAAGTGTAGATTCTTGATTATGCTGCCAACTGCAATATCAGATGTTATATTGTAAAAACTATAAGAGCAATATTCTTATATGAAATTAGTGTCTGTCCTTTGGATATGTGTTGCAGCTGCTGTGAGTCTATTTTCAGGCTGAAACTGTTTTGTGAGTGGTTTGGAAATCCGAAAATTACCTCTGAACATCCAAATCTCATTTTTAAGAATTTTTTAAAATATATATATATATAATTAATACTTACAAAATAAAATATGACACATACCCAGTAAATGTTATCAATGTGTATCTGATGACTGCTTCCTACTCATATGTAAATTTTTAAAGAATGTAACAGCTTTTACCTGTGGTCATCTGATTTCATAGAAACCAATAGCATGCTCTCATCATGAACAAGGCAGGCTGCCCACAGAGCTACATTAGGAACACCGCAGCCATCGGATTACTGGAAGCAGTTATTTTCCTCAGAATTTGTGAGTTAACAGGATGCTTTCTGTATTTGAAGAGGGATTAGAAAAAGCCAGACAAGGTCTACTGGAGGGCTACCAAGGCAGAGTGAGGAGAGGCTGAAGGAGCTAATCTTGTTTGCTTAAAGAGAAGAAAAACTCCGGAGCTGTAAAAACAAGAAAAAGGGCAGTGACCACAAATTGTGTCTTCGAGGCCCCTGAGTGCTTCTTTTTGACTTTTGATTTTTTTATTTTTCTTTTTTTATTGGGAGGGTAGCACAATGCTTCAGTGTGTTGCCTGGAGGTGTCTGAGGTGTTCACGCTTGGGGATTATTAGACTAGTGAGACAAAGTCACATCTGAGATACAATATGATATTGATAGCCCATTTCCCAGCAGGAAATTGGGTGAGGTGACCTTCAGAAACTCCTTCCCTGTGGATTTCTGTGATTCTGTAGTTCATGCTGCAATACCTGGCACAGCAGTAATTTTCTGTACAATAAAAACTGTTTTATGAGGGACTAGTATTAGCCCTTTTTTTTTTTTTTTTTTTCATAAAAAGTGTATATGTTCCTGTTACTGCAGCACAACATACATGTACACCAAGGAATGAAATCTATATAGAGCTCTTTAGCTTTAAAAATTCTTGTAACCACTATCTGTGTAAAAATTCTGAGATCAGATTCCATTCAGTTTTTTCATATATTCAGCTGCATAGATTTCTCTCTCTCTCTAACATATCATTCAGTCACGATAGTGTGGTGAACCCTGAAGCAGTTATATGTTCTTTTAACAATTGTGTGTCAGACAGAAAGGATCATCCAAGACACTGACATCAGGTAAAATTTATTTCCCACAGAATATGTCTGAATTTTGAAAAGTCAGCTCTATGAATGATAGAAAACTTGTACTTTATGAAAATTGCACTTTGTACACTTATGTGCTTTAGAGCAGATGCATTTCAGCAGATTCTTAAAGCTATCCTAGAAAACTTGACAGCTGAAAATATGCAAAATATCTAGGTCTCTAACGAGGAGGAAAGTCGACCAAAAAACCACACCCAAACAAACAAACAAACAAAAAAAACAAAAAAAAAAAACCCAAAACAACAACAACAACAACAAAAACAGAAGAGTGCAACTGTCCAAAGTCAGTATTTTACTACATAGTTGATTAAATTATTAAATAATACAAAATAATCTCCACAGAGTCAAAATCTGATCAGAAATGGTAAAAAATGTCTTGATACTTTCTTACCATCATAAGAAACATAAAATCAATGCACTCCGCAGCTGTGCTTCCTGATCTCAACACTGATTGACTGATGATTCAGCTTCATCTGTTACAGTCAAGTCCCGATTTACAGAAATATCACTGAAGTAATTTCCAAAATATCTTTATTCATTCAACTAAATATTGTCTCTTCTCTGAAATTGTGAAGCTGATAAAAATGACTTAGTGTTCTGGCAACTGGCAGCAAAGTAGCATAGTACTCAATATTTTATTCAAATATAACCTTGCAATACAATAGAGAATCAGAACTGTTACATAATTTAAGAATATCAAAGAACAGAATCTATGACTTACACCTTTCAGATAGAACAGTTAGAAGTTCTGTTATGAAACCTACATTGAAGGTGACCATTGTGAGCTTTCAGATCTCTATTTTACATTTACTTGTGTTTCAAAAAATGTCAGTAGTTTGTTGTTGTTGGTTTTTTTTTTTCCCAAAATCTTATTTTTAAAGAGACAAATTTCTGTACAATGCCCTACATTTCCTTTACTAGTAAATGCAGATGTTAAAGTGTGTCACTTGTTCACAGAGTAATACAGAAGAAACAACTGGACTTGGCCCTTATGGGGTCAAGATAATATTTGACATAAATCCAGACCTCAGAATTTTTATACAGATTTTCATAAGGACTGTATTTTTAGAAGGGAAGAATAATTTTTGGATGAAAACATTGTAAATACAAAATGCATTGACTCGTCCTGACTAAAAAATGCTAAAGATGGTGAATATTTTACTCTTGTTCCCATTTATGGTGATCAGAATAACCATGTTGAATACTTGCTGGAAATGCAAAAATCAGCAGGGTGGTATGATCCTTCATGTTTATGAGGGTTTGGAAAGAAGTTTTCAGTGACTCAGTTTCAGACCCTCTTTCAGCAGCTTTTTTATTTACAATTCAGTTCATCAGTTTCAACTCATTTTTTCAGTATCAGTGCAGTCACAAGTTTATTGTAGGAGCAGCCAATCCTAGACAATTCAGTATCTCTTTTCTGGAATAATATAGGTACGAGCAAGCCCTTTTTTCTCTTTTCCTATTTACTTTCTTTCTTTTCCCTTTTTTTTTCTTTTACTTTGGCTAGATGAATAAACTGTTTCAAAGGAAGAAAAGAGGAATATATTATTGTTATCAAAACTGTGTGGATGATCTGTGTGCTTTAGTGCACAATAAAAGTACTTTCAGCTAGTTTAACCTTTTGGCCTTCTGTTGTGCCTGCCTTCAAAGGAAGAACAAGCATGCCATAGTGTTGAATCACTTCAGGTCTGTAAGGCATTTTTGGTATGAAAAAAAAGAAGAGAACTTATTTCCTGCAAAATCTGAATGCTTCATTTGCTTTCTTACACAAATGAAGAGTTTTTTGTACTTTGAAAATTTGAGAGTCCATTCTAAACAGTAAAACATTATTGGCAAGAGTGAAAGCATACAGATGCTTTTCTCAAATTCATTGAGTTTCTGGTAATGATTTCCAAAGAAAGATTGATTTACTATGAGAGGAATAAAAAAATAAAAATACAAATAAAAATAAAGGAGTTTATAATAAGAGTAAATATATTAAGTGTTCCTTAAGACCAGAAAAATCTGATCAGGTATTTCTGTCAGATTGTATTTTTTCTATGTAGCACTCACCTGGTACTGCAAAATTTCAAACCATTCCACAAATGCAAACCAAAACTCTATGAAATACGTTAGCTGCTTAACCAAATAAATCATTTGAGTTAAACTAGGCTACTTCAGTCACACAAAGATTTAAAGTGGTAAGGATACTTTTGTGGGATATACATTCTAAAATTATGGTTGTATAGCATTGTAATTATGTGTATGCACTCAGAGTTAGGCCAGTTACATACAGATTGTATGTCAGTGAAGGTATTATTTCAGTGGTAGTATTTATAATGGTTATTTATGAGGTTAGCAAACTTACTTGGATTAAACCACTCTAATCATTAAATGCTGTATAACTAGACTTCAGCAAATATTTTGGAACAAGCTGCTATTAAAATACAAATAACAAATCATATTCTTGAGAGCATTACCCAAATGCTCCTTGAACTTCTGCAATACAGGGCCATAACTACTGCCCTGTGCAGCCTGTTCTAGGAAACAACCACCCTCTGGTGCAGACCCTGTCCCCAACCCAAAGCCGTTCCTCCCCATGCCATTTCCTTTGACCCTGTCGCTGTCATAGAGAGCAGAGCTCTGCGTTGCCCTCTGCTCCCTGTGAGAAGCTGCAGCTGCCATCAGGCCTCCCCTCAGCTCCTCTGCTCTGAACTGAGCACACCCAGTGGCATTGGTTGCTCCCCTCACACCTTGCCCTCCAAACTATCCACCATCTTTGTAGCCCCCCCTTTGGACACAGTCTAATAGTTTTATATACTTTTTATGTTGTGGCACCCAAACCCTCCAAGAGGAGAGGCTGCACAGCGCCGAGCAGAAGGGACAGCCCCACTCGTTGCCCGCTGGCAGTGCTGAGACAGGGGCACCCCAGAGTATGGTTGGACCTTTGGGCTCCCAGGGCACACTGCTGCCTCATGCCCAACTTGCCATCAACCAGAAACATTTCTGCTGGGCTGCTCTCCAGCCTCTCATGCACCAGTGTGACAGACATCCAGGTAGAAAGATTAGAACTTGCTCTTGTTAAATTTCAAGGTTGGTGATTGTCCAGACCTCTAATTTGTCAAGATCTCTCCACAAGGCTTCTCTTCAATCAAGGGATTCCAGAGTTCCTCCATGTTTACTGTTAATCTGCAAACTCAGTATACATATGAGTCTTGCATCTGGTCAATTAATAAAAATTTAGAAGACAACTGGCCCTAAAATGGAGGCCTGTGCAACCTCACCTGGCAGTGAGTCTGATGTAAACCCATTTACCATAACCCTTTCAGCCCAAACCATCAGTTAATTGTTCACTCACTGCATTATGTTTTTGCCTACCTATGCATTGGACATCTTGTCCAGAAAGATACTGCGAGAAACAGTATTTAAAATGCTGTACTGAAATCCAACAAGATTGCGTTGGTTGGCTTCCTTTGGTCAATTAGGTGGGTAACCTTATCATGAAAGGAAAGCAATTCAGTTAAAAAGGACTTTCCTCTCTTTCATTGAATCTACTGCTATGTTCTCTTTCAAGTGTTTTTCAGGGACTCTGAAAATAATCATCTTCATAATTTTAGCAAGCACTGAGGTGAGTCTGACGGGCCTGTAACTACCACAGTCTTCTTTCTTGCCATCTTGAATCTGGGACAACATTTTCCATCTTCCAGTAGGCTGAACAGGATCCAGTCAGAGGTGAAGAACACATTAAACAACTCTCAGTTATCTATGTACTCATTCATGAGGTGACAAACCCCATCAAGTGAAAAACCAGTGTCTCTGGTACTTTTGCTGTTAACATAAAATCTCTTCTAAGTTGTCCCTAGTAGCACTGGCCATCTTGAAATTTAATTCATCTTTGAACACACACTTTCTCCCTACAATGGTCAACATCATCTGTGTTGTCCTTCCATGTGCTCCCACCTCACTTCCAAGCTCTCAAAGAAAATCCTCACTCAGCCAAGCTTTTTGACTTAATTTGGAGTTGCCTCCTCCAGTGCTTTACAAGGTGGTACTTTAAAGGTGCCTAGCACTAATTTACTCCATTGATTTCAAAAGCAGAATTCCAGAGGACCTTACTAACTGCCAAACTGAACATCCTGAAGTCTGCTCTCCTAATACCCAGGGTAGAAGTTTTGTTGACACTTATTTTCCTATTGCCAAGGCCTTTGAACTTGAAGATTTATGATTACTGTGGCCTCCATTTACCAATTCACTAAGATCCAAAAAGTCTAAGAGGGCTCTTTCCTTTATGTCTCTCCTAGTACCTCTACAAAGAAGTTACCATCAGCATGTCTTAGGATTTTCCTGGAGCTGTTCATATCAGCTGTGTGGTATTCCCAGTTAACACCTGACAAGCTGAAGTAACTTTTAAGTAATAAGGACAGGATTGTTGTTAGAGAGCAACATGTAGTATTGAGTCCTGTTAAGGTATACTGATAATGCTCGTAAGATATTTATATTTTTTCTCCTAAAATTTATGAAACAAAATATCTATGGTATCTCATTTATATTTTAGCTTCAGTTCACTGTTCATCACCTGTAAAACAAGCAACTCATGTATTTCATGTAAAGTTTATTCTGCAAAATACACAGAAGTCACTCCATTTCAGTACAGCTCTGCGCTTCCAACCATTGCACTAGAATCACTGAATCATGTTAAATTCTTTTGTCCTATTAAAAGCTCAGAAAACCTAACAGACAATTCATTTTGTCCCTCTTTAAATCACAGCTTCTACTCTTTCTCCAGTTTAGAGGAAATACGGATCTGAATGATCTAGTCAAGAATGCATTGCTGTTTTAGATGTAATCCATCGAAGATAAATGGTTTTTATGACTTCGAACGCTAGAGGGCACAAAAGCATGTTTCCAGCGGAACAAACGCCCTGCAGATAAAGTACTTCTGAGATCCCATAGATTTCATTATCTCAATAACTATGAGAAGCTGCATTGTTTTATAGCATCAGCAAGACTGAAAGGCTCTTCTGGAAATTACCTAGTCCCATCAGCTGCTCAGTCAGGGTGACCTGACCATGTCGCTGGGTAATATTACTGTTTTATTTATAATTCTGATTCATCGCAAATATGGTGAATTATAAATGTAATTTTCATCTTAATTTTCTGAAAGAGGAAAATCAGTGGAGATAAATATAGAGGAAAAAAATGACATAAAAGCAAATATTGCTAATATTAGAGTCAAGCACTTTTTGTTGTTGTTCACTTTTTTAAAATGAGCACTTTTTACTTCAAACTGGATAACTTGTTTTTCAGTGAGCTGGTGAGAAATAAAACAAAACAAATACTGACACAGGTATTTAAATTTATATTTAATAAGTAGCTACAAAAACGAGGGTTTGTTTTTAATACAAAACATGCCTTTTGAGTAAATTTATTCAAAGAAAGCTTAGCATATCAGAGGAAGCTCACATTTTAAATCATTATTTACGTATTTTGTACAAAAGTGTTGATGGCCATTCATTTCTTGCAAGCAATCCTGTCTTTCCTCAGAAAGGTGAGCACAGTGAGGCGGTGGATGCTGCGTTTCAGCAGTAGTGATAGCAACAGCATGTCACCTCTGCTGGTGCAAATTTTTACGAGTACTGCATGCAGGCCTCTTCTTTGTTGCTGGCAAAAAATGCATAGCTAATGGTGGTGACTGTGTTGAAAACGAATATTTTGAAGCTAAGAATTTGTTCTATTAAATAGTGGGGGTTTTTGTTGTTTGTTTGTTTGTATTATATTTGTTGTGTTTTCCATGGAAATAAGTGGGAAGCATTACTCTCAGAGCAACTTATATATTTATATATATATATACCTTGTATACATATATACCTATGCTGAAGAAGGGACAAACAAATTCTTTATCAGATCAGTCTTGTTCTGAATTGATCCCTTTCCTCCTTTCTTTTGAATAAGACTTTGATACATTATACACCCTCACTTACAGTTTTAGAATTTATCTATAAAATTTTTATATTATATTTACAAAATATATTAAATTGCCAAATTGAGCACTGGGAGAATTAGTAAAGTTGAGTTGCATAGTCTTTAGACTCAGACTTCCAGTTAAAAAGTGTTCCAATTTGTGTTGGCCATATCAATTTTGTCTTCCTGTGAGTGGACATTGAAATACGATCTTTATTTCCATCTTTTCCAGAGATTGCTTTATTGTTCACATAATGAAAACAGAATTTCTTACGTATATCAATACTAAATTCAGTAATTATAATGCAGGCTATATACCTATTTTCTTCCCTTCACACTTTTAGATTGTAGGTAAACCATTTCAGTGTTTTATAAAGCTGCCCAGTTTTTGCCCTTGTCCTCAGGGGAAAATTTCTCAAATTAACTCTGATCTAAGTAGCTGATGCAGTCACTGTCCTTCTGTTGCAGCCAGCTACAAGTAGAGTGGGTTCTGCCAAATAGTTCTAGAAATCCCACTGAAAGTATATATGATTAGAAGTGTACAGGGCAAAGAATTACTCTAACTTATGAATACTTGTCAGGTCTTTCAGGAGTTAAGGGATTGTTCAAGATCCCTAGGAACAACCAAAAGCTTTCCTAGTTAATTTGCTGATTATAGCCTTTGCTTATTTGTGAAATCTCCTTTCAGTGAGCCAGATTCAAACATGAGTCAGTGGTGCCTAGTAATCATTTGTACAAGCTCTTCAATTTCATTTGGACTAAAATTAGGTTCCTCTGTAATTCTTGAGATGTCATTTGTCCTTGAAGTATATCAGCGCACCTTGAAAGAATGGATAAAAAAAGAAGAGCTTAGATTTATGCATTAATTTAAATATATATTTTAAGTAATTATAATATATTAAAAATATATTTAAAGTAATTAAAAAAAAAAAAACAACAAAAAAACCCCACAACCTATATTGCTTTTCCCTTACCCTCCCTCCCACTCCCCTTACATCCTTCCTGTCCCATCCTCTCTCCTTTCCTCTTTTCCCCTCTCTTCCTCCCTCCTCTCACTTCACCTTCCCCCTTCCCCTCCCCTTCCCCTTATTGTAGGTAGTGGTGTTGTGCATCTTTAAGGAAAGACCATTCCATTTATGCTGGTACATATTTGATGATTTTCTTCTTCCTGTCTGGTATTACTACTTCAGTTTCTAGGAAAGAATCTCTCACTTTTTAGTCTTACATTCAGCTCTCCCTGTTATTTACTTCCACAGTAGGTACAATTATTTTGTTTTCCAAGCAAGAACTTTCTGCTGCAGTGCATAGCTTTAGTAGAAATAATCAGAACACCAATTTTTCTTTTGTTTTAAAATATAGCTACCGTTTTTTAACAATAATTTCCATGCACTGGATTTTTGAGAGGCCACAAATGATTGAGGACCAGTTAGACATAATATTTTGTATATATATACATATATTACTTCAGGTAATTTTATCATTTGTTAGGCTAGGAGTGGGAAAAATATATTGCTCTAAATTTACCGTAAAATAAAATTCAGATGTTTTGTGATGTTTGCAGAATTTTTGGTTAAGTTTTGTATTTACAGATTCAACATATAAGAGAGGGAGTGCTTGTACACTTGAAGTTTGCATGTCTTTATTCTAGTAACTTTTAACTTATGATTTTAGGAAAGTTAAGTTGATTGCTGAGAATTTGGAAGGTAATGAAACCACTGCAAATTCACGAGCATAGTAGAATGGATATATAAAACACAGAGGAACCTGAGGCTATGCTGACTACCTTATCACCAAAAAGATATTGAGAGCACTCTTACGAATGCTCCAACCTTTGGAGTAGTATCAAATATTACAGAACACTTCAGAAACTGGTTTCAAGTGATGAAGTCTTAGAGAAATACTCCCAGTTAGCCATTCACACAATCACTTTTACATTTCATTTTGCCCTGGCAAGTTCAAATCCATACTACTGCCCGTGCAGGAAAGCACATGTCCAATGAAGTGGATCAGACTGATCTAGGATGGACCTGACACACAAGATCAAGGCACAAAAGAGAGGCTACTTAAATAAACCATGTTAAGAGTCACAGTGGCCAGGTGCTTGTTATACATCTGTCATGTGCTCTGTCAAATAGCACAGTGTGGATCAAGTCCATATGTTGGGTTCCCATATGGTGGATTTCAATCATGTGACCAATACATGGAACTAAGTCTGAGTAATGTCTGTGAAATCACCACAGCCACCACTCATGAGTCTCCAGTTACTTAAGGTGCAGACATACTATGAGGAATTGACAGAGGTTGGACTTTTGAGTTCTTAAAAGCTTCAGGACACATCTGGAAAAGTGAACTGATTCTTGATGTGTAAGGTTATCAGTAAACGTGCTTACTAGCAAGAGCTTTTAAACTCATGTGACTGCTTGACTGGCCCCAAAGTCAAGGGTAGGTTTGTACATTTTTAATTTAAGCTTCCCATTTTTAATCACAGAAAGTATTATTTTATGGTTCATTTATGTTAACATTTTCAGAAATAAGTAGCATCAGTTTTGGTATTTGAGAGAATAGTAGAATAGAGAATAGTAATAGTTGTCTCATTGTGGATCCTGTAAACCTGAAGCCATCAAAAATTATATAATGTAGTGCTGCTATTGGACATCTAAGAGTTCATCAGACCAATAATGCAATACATGTCAAAAACGTAGAGCAAAATTTACAATCACAGAACTGCATAGAGCATCAAAAATATTGCACTATAGATGTTCACTACAGTATGCAGCTCTATAAAAAACTCATTTATCATAGAATGCAATGATTGGTTTTACCTATTTTAAACAAAATTTTTTGTTTCCTCATGTTATCAAGCTTTTATTTCCACAAAGCATTGCATCCAAATAACTACTTAATGTACTTAATAAATCACTTTATGTTCTTTGAGTGCTTCAGGAATTGTTTTCTCTTCTTTTTTTCTTTCCTTCTTTGCTTCTTTCTTTCTTTCTTTGCTTCTTTCTTTCTTTCTTTCTTTGGGAAGAAAGATAGTTTTGTTTTGGTTTTTTTTCAGAAAGAAAGAAAGAAAGAAACAAGAGAGCCAAGCTGTTTCTCTGTTAAAGTTGTATTACAGAGTTGTTTCATTTCCTTGAATTTCCATAATTTTTTTTTTATTTTTCTTGATATGGTGATCTACTGCATGCAAAAATATAGTGACAATTAAGAGTTTTTTATATCAAGGTATAAACTTAGTCTGTAGTAATCTTGTTGTAAGAAGCTTATTTCTGTGACCTTATTGTGGTTGGCTGTGTTAGCAGGTTTGCTGAAATAATGAAGGAAGGGCACTTAAGGGGACAGAGAAAAGAGAGATGATAATAAGCATACTTCGTTCAATTTTCTTTGGAGAAAAAAAACAAAGAAAGAAAGAAAGAAAGAAAGAAAGAAAGAAAGAAAGAAAGAAAGAAAGAAAGAAAGAAAGAAAGAAAGAAAGAAAGAAAGAAAGAAAGAAAGAAAGAAAGAAAGAAAGAAAGAAAGAAAGAAAGAAAGAAAGAAAGAAAGAAAGAAAGAAAGAAAGAAAGAAAGAAAGAAAGAAAGAAAGAAAGAAAGAAAGAAAGAAAGAAAGAAAGAAAGAAAGAGAAAAAAAAAAAAGAGAAAGAAAAAGTGGGGAAAAAAATGAAAAGAAGGAGAAAGAGTTGATAAAAATTATTTTTAGAAATAGAATGTGAACAGGAAATATACCTGGCAATACCTAAATAGTTATTTAGGTTGCAAACACAAAAATTCAATCCACTTTGGTTTTATTTGACACAGAGTGATGATAGATTTTGGCAGGACTCCCATCCATTATTATTATTCACTTGTGCTTTAATTGACTATAGTAGTGATTCAAACTTAAATGCTATCCTAACTGTGAAGAAGTCTGTAGTTACCCAAAGAGCAGCTCATAACCCATTGCTTGAGCAGTCAAAGTTCAATTCCTGTGCATACTACACACTATATTACTATATTTAATTGCTTAAGAATTTTGTGACTTTTGGCCCAGAAACTGATTTTACTTATGGATCGGATACTTTCAAAGCTGATCTTATTCTTTGAATAAATGTATTGTCTATTGTATACTGGCTCTGTAGAGTATTTTTGTAAAATGTGGAAAATAGTTCCTTCAACAAACAAAATATACAGTTATAGAATGTATGTATTTTTTCTGAAAAATGTAATTTCTCACTTTACTCTTTTTTAATAACAGCACATTTCATCTATTCATTACTGATTGATAGACTTTTCCCTGAGAGTTTACTATTTTGTCTTTCCAACTTTGCTGATAGAGCCCAGAATATTCCTGAATTATCATTTTTATGCGTGTGAATACTCAGCTTCTTCTCCATGGCTTTTCTTATGAGCACTGTCAGGGCACTTGATACCATCCTTCTGTAGAAGAAGGGAGGCTAGATAATGCTACTGGCCTTGTAGACCATACGAAAGTTGGTGTTAGAATTGAAATGTAGGTTCTTATTCACATTACCCTGTACTAATACTAGGCTAAAATGAGTTTAAGCTTGAATTAATTGAAAACAGTAGAACAAAGAAATAGATACCAAATCTGAGTATCTGAATTCTGTTTGGAATTCAGAGTGACCCTTGCTAAGAGCAACCTGAGTTCAGCTATCAGTCACTGGCAGTTATTCAGTAAGGGGAATGGTGTCTTTGCGAAAAGCTGCCAAGAGGCCTGAAAATTACCAGTCTGAGACTTACTTTCTTAGAGTGGCTGATCTCTTATAGATAATTAAGCCCTTTCAGAAAAGCTGCTTAGTGATATAAACTGATTCTCTTTAGAAACTGTGAGGAAGGAAGACACATTTGAAGAGTGTTAAGAATTAAACAAAGAGCAATTTAGGGATTTAAGGACATTTTCAGTATCAGTTTTATTTCCTGGCTACTGTCTTTTTATGTTGCTGAAGGGAAGAACATTAGGAGAACAGAGGAAATTTTAACTGTAGATAGTGTTTTGGGGGTTCTTATTTTATTTATTGTTGTTTTATAAATATATATACATTCTTTTTAGCTGTTTGATGCCAACCTTTTCAAATGTATTCTGCAGAAAAATAGACATTTTTAACCAATTATGAAGAGCTTGAAAGCCTTTTTCAGGGCTGCAATGAATAGTCAAGAGTGCTGGCCGTTTCTCTTTTGCAATAGTTCTACAGTTCTGTGCTCTTTAGTGCCCGATATAACTAGCCAAGGATTTACCATAAGAGTACCCACTTGAATAATGAGATAAGAGGCCTGAATATAGGAAGCGTTTGCGCAAAGGGCAAGTCTCATGCAGCAGGAAATCCCAGTTATCCCTTCTAGTCTGTGCTCTCAGCGAGCCACATCTCTGCCAAAGCATACCATAGGGAAAGGACGTTCCCTTACACAGTTACAAGTGCTTCATGACTAGTGCGGGTCACATCCAGTGCAACTGTCCTGCTTCCCCGCTGATTAATAGATTTCTTAGACAATTTTAGAATTTTATCTTTGCTGATGGCCTTTCTGTGGGATCCTTTTGGAGGCTATATCCCTCGTCCATCTCTAAGAAATAAGATGAGATTTCGCTTTTTGAAGTCCTACAGGTATCTCTTCTACTGGCTTGTGGTGTAATTGACATAGATCATAAAGGCAACTGTTTTTGTTGTTGTTATTCTATTTTATTTTTTTTTTTACAGGATTTTAGTATGTAAGAGCCTGGGAATGTCTTGTGTTAGTTTTGACTCCTGTTATCTCCTTGAGTTCATAAGGGCTTTGCTGAACCTGTATAGTAGGAAAATAGTTTCCATGTTATTGTGTAATAGAATGAATAAGGGACCATGGAAGTTTATGAAACTGCCCTCCACATCAGAGAAAAGGCACAGAGTAAGATTTAGGTCATTGTTCCTGTGAAAATACTCATTCTAGATAAGTACTTATCGTATGATAATTTATATGGTTATAAAAATGACCCCTTACTAAGTCAGAAGTAGTTGATCTTTTACTTGTTTGCATAGCCAGAAAGCCTATTTATTAAATATTTTTGTGTTCAACATGTAAAAAGTGTAATCACAATAAAAATACAGATTCTGTTTTTACCTTAGATTATATTCAAAAATGAAATAGAAAAGTATTTCTTGTACAGCTTTCTGCAAATGGATAGATATTTGTATTCCAGTTTCTTTGCCTTTATCTGTAATAGATGTAGAAATAAATTTAAAGATTAATTTTTTAAAAGATCATCCTACTTGTAAATAAGACTTTGTAGAACTTGTTAAGTATGATCTCCTCTATTCGCTGAGACATGGTCGCATTTGTGTGCACATATGTAAAATATCAAATACCTATGAGGATAACTGCTGTAAGTGTATCAGCGGCAAATACTATCAATGTAAATACTGTCAAGAATTGGCTTGATACAATCCAGCATCTCACAGTGCTTTCTTTGCCAAAACTAAATAGTTTATGCACAGGGAGCTGTTTTTATCACAAAGTAAAAATAGCAAATAATGGAATTTGAGTAGAGAATAAAAATATGGTATATGTTATAATTTTTTTTTTTTATTATTATTATTTTTTCGTTCATAATTGGATCATATAATTTGATTAAGGCAATATTTTTATCTTTTTTTTTTCTTCTAAAATCCTAGTAATATATTTTAGAATCTAATATCAGTGTTTCTGAAGAAAAAGAAATTACATCAGATAGCACGTTAATGTGGAGTATCCTTTTGTATGATTAACTTATGTAAATAGAGCACTAAGAGTCCATTTATGTTTTGGACTAACAAGAGTAGCCTTAAAAGTTGTTAATGAATAGAAAATCTTACCTGAACTTCATAGATTTTTGCATTTTGTTTTAGCATAGTAATAGTGTTACAGGTTTCTTTTCCAGGGGCTCTAAAGAATTAGTGTGAAATTGATGGTAATTATTAAAGGCTGAGGCATAGTTGCATTATTCATTGTCAACTTTTTGTTTTTATTAGTTAATTTAAACCTAACTTTTGACAGAAACGAGAATTAAAAAAAAAAAAAAAAAAAAAAAAAAAGAAAGAAAAGAAAAAAGAAGATATACATATTTATGTCACTGCCATAGCTCCATTCACACTGTAGGTTATATTTAGAAATCTACTACAAAATTTTACAGTACACAGTCCCTATGTAATTTAATAATCTTGTTTATGTCAGCTGGCAGTTCTGCTCACGTCACTGAACTATCTGATGTCAAGGAGCTTTGGTTTCTAGAACAGAATACCTGATAGTACTGTCCAGGACACTGTTTAGTAAAGCATGCTGTTCTATTTTATAATCTTAGTTTAAATTGTGAAGTTGCCTATGATCTTGCAATGTTTTTTGTTACATTTTGGGCCAAAACATAGTGTTTTCCCTTTGATATACCTCAATCCCTCCTCCTCTTCACATACTTATCTGAGTTTCTTTGCTGAGTAGCAAGTACAGGGGGTTGCATATGTGTTTGAAAGGATGGCTGAACAACTAGGCTGATGGAAGACACTAAAGAGGAGAAAAAAAAACGTATTGATATTGAACAGTTCTGCTAGGTAGAGCTGGAATGCAACATAGTTACAAAGAACTAATCTTTCCCTGCCCCTCCCATTGAGTAAACCATAGTTTGAAGGCTGAACAATTGTCCTGTGAAAGCAGACCAAAAAGAAAACCCACACCAAAAATACCTCACCTTGTAGAGGTTCACTTTGATTCACTGTACTCCAGAAGTGCAGTGTTCACGGCATTACATGGCCAGGGCCATGTGCTTCATGTGCTTCACAGCTAAGAAACCACAGGAGACTGCCAAACCACAATGTCACTTCAGTATATTTTTATAGGTTGGAGAAAGAGAAGATTTGCTCATTTTTCTGAGATGTATGCTCACCTGCCTGTCTGGTAGATGAACATTCTTCAACCCCTGTACAATCAAAATATTTCTAAGTCTTCCTGACATTTCCAGGTGACACAAAAATGCTCTCCTCTTTTATATGAATATGAACATGTTATTACAACACTCAGCCCTGCTAAACAGATCCTCCCACTTTCTTAATGAAAAGTCTTCAGGATAACTTAGAAGATTCAACATAGAGAGCAGGATTTGCCCTACATATCTGGTTGGATATAAAATCTTCTATCACTATAAAGGATTTGCAAATAACTGAGTGGAACCTGAGTAAAATCTGTTTGAACAGATACTGGCAGTAGTATGCATTAAATTGAATAATCAAAGACTGAATCTTTTTTTTTTTTTTTAAATTATTACATTGCCAGAACTATATCTTCATTTGAATAGCTGTGAAAATGCACTTCCTGAGGTGCAGCAATCATGAAATTCCTTTCTTTTTGCAGAAAAAACAAACAAACAAAAACAATGAAAGGTTTCTTTTTGTTTCTCTCTCTCTCTCTCTCTCTCTCTTTTTTTTTTTTTTTTTTTTTTTAATTATTTTGTTCCCTTCTCTGTTCTCTGTTTTTCTTCTTTGGCTGCCATCTGTCATATTTCCCTGGACCAGAGGAATGGTCATGTGGCTGAGGCCACTGCCAACATCATTTCTGCAGCCAGCTGCTCAGAGCATTAGTACGTAAGGAGGCAGATTCCCCTACTGCCAGATGATTGTACTCCAATCCACTAAACTCTTGGGAGCTAAGCTGTAAATGGAATCTCTCTCAACATACCATTTTCAGGAATTCCTTCTCTTAGAGGATTTCTAAATGATGCCAAAGCTTTTTTAGTTAGCAGAGTGTAATACTCTAACTTCTTTTGTTATTAACAGCCTTGCAATAAATTGGAATAGAAATCAGATTAAAGTTTATTATTTTATTTATTAATGATTAAAGCCCCAGTACACTGGAGCTAGTTGGCTTCTTTATGACTAGTCACTCAGTGATTTCTGAGAAATGAAATTTTTGAATGCACAGGTGTGGACCCTTCTAGTTAACATGATGACTCTGTCAGTTCTTTCATTTTCATCTCAGAAGTTCTGTAAATCAGAAGATCACAGCACTTAAAATGATGTTTTGAGCCTAATTCAGATTTATTTTCAACAAAACTACATGCCAAAATGTCATCATAACCAATTCAACCATTTGGTAATGTTAACATAAAATCCTTGGGAAGGAAAAAAAAAAAAAAGAAAAGAAAAAAAAGAAAAAAAAGAAAATTAGCAGGGTTTATTGTTGGTCAGGTTAAGTAAGAATAGGAAAATAGGTGCAAGCGAATCATGCTTGCCACTCAGTGTTGTAAACTTACATCCTTGGCAAAATTGCACAGACCATGTTTCAGTACCAGTTCCTAAAAACTCAGCAAGTCAGGTTACAACCCATAGGTCCCCAACAGCAAAAAGAACTCAGAAAGAACTTGAAGTACTATGTTCTAAAGCTTCAGGCTGTGCTTGTATTTCTTAGGCTTGATTGATCATCACAAAGATAAGCTGACTCAATCTATCGTAGTACGACAAGTTGACTCTTCTGGTTCTTCTTTGAAATACCAATACTAGATGCTTGATTTGTGGCTTTCTTTGTTATTCTTACTATCATGATAGAGGTTTAGCTAATGTTGAATGAATAGAAAACAAGTATACATGCACAGAAATTTCATCATTAAGGTTTCTCTAGTTTCTGTTGATATAAATTCCAGTACCAAGACTAATGGCAAGGTAGAACCTGTATGAAGAACCATCAGGAAATACAGACTGAAGGAAATTATGCTAAGGTCAATATGGTTTGCAATAAATAAGTATCTTGGGTTTGCTATTAATTGCTGAAACAATCGCTGTATGAAGTTGATGTTCCGGATTAAACTGAGAGCAGGCCTTAGAATCCCTTGGAGTGGAAAAAAAAAAACAAAACAAAAAAACAAATGTCACAATTCACTAGCCATTAACACCAGGAAACAGCCCGTTTGATTTACGAATTTTAGATGTCTGTGGATATTTATGTTAATGTCAAGACTGTCTGACTTGCAATTCCCTTATGTATAACAAATTCTAGAAGCACTATAATTAGATCATTCAATCTGATACCCAACACATCAGGAACAAGCTGACGCTAGTTCAGCATGTACCATGTCAAAATGTTGTAATTAATTTCTAGAAACTGCATTATAGAAGAAGAAAATGTTATGGGAGTAACCTGTAGATGTTAATTTTGTGCCACTGTAGATGTTTATATCCACTGTGGATATGAGTACATCACTTTTTACTGCAAAGGAAATGAAAAATCTCAAATTTCTTGTTGGTGTTAGTAAATACAATTTATTTCTTAGCCCCAGAAACCACTAATAGCTGCATATCACGTAGTGTTCTGGTCATCCTTGTAAAAACAGTATGTGAGTATTAATAGAGAAATTCTGCAATATGGCAAAAGGGAAGGAAGGGAGGAAGGAAGGGAGGAAGGAAGGGAGGAAGGAAGGAAGGAAGGAAGGAAGGAAGGAAGGAAGGAAGGAAGGAAGGAAGGAAGGAAGGAAGGAAGGAAGGAAGGAAGGAAGGAAGGAAGGAAGGAAGGAAGGAAGGAAGGAAGGAAGGAAGGAAGGAAGGAAGGAAGGAAGGAAGGAAGGAAGGAAGGAAGGAAGGAAGGAAGGAAGGAAGGAAGGAAGGAAGGAAGGAAGGAAGGAAGGAAGGAAAGAAGGAAGGAAGGGAGGGAGGGAGGGAGGAAGGAAGGAAGGGAGGAAGGAAGGAAGGAAGGAAGGAAGGAAGGGAGGAAGGAAGGAAGGAAGGAAGGAGGAAGGAAATAAATGGTATATAAACAATGATTAAAAAAATAATTAAAAAATAACACCAAAAGACAGCCAAGGCTCTTGCCCACATATAACATTTTGGTACACACACACCAGTCCAATATCCTCCTTATCCACAAGATGTGTATATGCACCTATAAATGTGCATATTATATTTGTCTTAAGCATACACATGTATATCTATACACATATATACTAACATTAGAATGATTGAAGCATCAGAAGTTGGTCAGGAAGAAATATTGCTTACTTTATTGTTTGTCCTCGTGAACTCTGCTTCACTCTATTTATTTATTCATTTATTTTGTTACATTTCCAGTCAGTGCTCAGCTTTTTAGTGGCTTAGCTTTCACATACTTGGTAAAAATTTCTGTTGAAACTGCAAAAGCAGTGACACAGCAGAACAAACAACAGCATAGCTGAAGAATATCTGTCATCACTTCCAAGCAGGATAAGATAAGTTCCTGTTAACACTAGCTGAAGTTGTTTAGCTAGTGAAGAAACCTAAAATGGAAGAAAGCAACACTACTTAAATGGGATATCATTGTTTTCAGATGGAGAATAGGAGGCCCCGTATTGCCTTGATTATAACATACGCAGATGTAAATAAATAAATAGATAGATAGATAATAAAAAATAAAAAGAAAAATACAAAGTAGTTCCACCTTGAGCTACATAAGTTTTGCCATAATATACTCTTTAAGTCAGACTGTGAATAGAACTTAAACTGCAGTTGCTGGATGGCAAGCCATACCAGTTTTTTCAGTGTCCTCATGACTTCATCTGAAGGCAATTTTTCCTTCTTCCTGCTCTTTCCAGATAGCACCAAACACCTAAACCCATGTTATAAACTGCTGTGGAAGTGCAAGCAGCACCAAAATCACTTGGGCACATTGGCATACTTCCACAGCTTTTGCATTGTCAGGAATTATGTTCGGCCAGCATCAGACCTACTGCAAAAATCTTCTCACACACAGAAAACGAGAGAGTTCACACTGCAAAGAAAACTTTGCTAGTTTCATAAATGGTGAATTGTCTTCTTTTGCACATAACCGTTTCAGGTGTGCTTGGAAGCAAGGACAGCTGGCTGGCTGAAGTGTCCATTCTGATCAAAGGGTAATGCATCCCTAGGGAATTAGAGCTTTTTTCCTCAAATGAGAAATGCTCCAATCTTTTCCACTGCATGAAATGCTTTCTTTTCCTTATGATAAACTGAATGTGGCAATACATGGAACTTAAAATTACCAATTATACTCTGGCAAATACAGCAGGATCTGCTAGTCAGACAGCTCGGGTGTCAGGCAGAAGCTTTACATTGCAATAAGAAATATGTAAATGATGTAGTTTCTGACCTTAATTCATATGACAGTAAGAGTATCTGATAATTTCTTATGTTTATATGGTTTTCCTAAAAGTGCAAAACATGTTTCAACTTCTAATGGAGTTTCTAAGTAACCGTCTAATTACATCATTTTTCCTTGCTTTGTGCTCATCTTACTCATAAGCAAACAACAACAACAACAACAAATAAATAAATAAAAGGAAAAGAATGTGGTTTTGGAAAAGCTCAACTAGAAAAGTAGAGAAGCCAGCTGTTCCAAGCAACAAAGCCCATCCGTTTTATGTCATGCACTGGAAGGAAAGCCAAATGTTTCAACATCACTTGAAGCAGGACCGAACAGTTAAAAAATGATAAATTGAAAACTTGAGTCAGTCTGCAAGGCAACAGAAGATAAAGGCAGAGAGTCAGGCTTACTGGTAGCACATGAAAAAAAAAAGCAAAGCTTTTTCTAAATCCTGTAAAAGGAAAAATCTTCCATGAGTATACAGTAAGATGTTCAGAAAGGATGAGTTCCTAAATCAAACTGTCTATTCAGGATCATTTCCTTGCAGTTGAGAATTAGGGAGAAATTTAGCGTTTTACTGCCATATGTGGCTAAACAGATCAGCACTCATAATGAAAATACAGATTTTTTTTTTTAATTTTTTTTTTTTACAAATTGAGGAAAAAAAAAAAAAGGCAGTCATACCTTCTCTTAACATTAATCTCAGCATCCAAACCTTAATGAGAAAATCACAAAGTCTTAATGAAGCTATTAAATTGAAAACAATGTTTTTTCCTTATTTCCTCTTTTCTATTGTCAAATTTTAAGCTTTCTTCCATGTGCAGCGTATATTGAAACATGACTTATTTTGTGGATCTTTACATTTTAGCATAAAATGCATTTTGTTCTTGTTTCTGATAAATTCTGCTTGGGATCTCAGATACAGAAAGAATTCTAACTAGAGTGGTTTTACAATTCAAATCCAGGCACACTTTAATGAAAAATATAATAATTAGTGTTTGTACTCGAGAGTATAAATTATATAATACAATTGGTGTACTGATACTTGGAGTTAATGGCAAAAATTAGTATGATTTCATGAGTTCTTTTTCCAAAATACAGACAAAATTTTAGTTATGTTAGAGAAGCACATATCCTTGTGATCCACCAAGTGCTTAAGCTTTACTCCCACATTTTTTTCTTCTAAGTTGTCCTTGCTAGAATATTATTTACAATAAAATGATAACAGAAAAAGATACACATTTATTCTTTGTGTACTCTTCTATTCAGAATCTTAAATACATCACACATTAAGTTTCAAAAGCATATAAAATTGAAATAGAAGTATGTATTAATCTAGTAGTGTCTGTTAAACAGAAAATCATCCAAGCATACAAATCTTCTCTATGTCAAAGTTCAATAGATGCATGTTTCTCTAAATTTTGATACAAAGCTATTTATACTGTTTCCTGATGCTATTAGAAAGTGCTAGCCCAGATTGTTTTAATGAGTGCTTTTTAGTGTCTCTGATTTTGGCTTGTTTGTGTCTACACAGTGAATAAATCAATCCAGAAGTCCTTCCAGATGATGAACCAGGAGTAGCTGTCAGGACAATGTTGATAATACTAATCTGTGCTGCTCCACCCTCATTTGGAGCAGTCCTTGGTCCAGATCTCAGGTGGTCCATAGTAATTCACAAGTCATTTTCAAGTGTGCTTGGGATCCTTTTAAGTGGCACAGGCCAACGTTGTGCCATAGATCTTTCTAACGATGAGTACTGCTAGCAAAGAAAAACAGAAGTCTTCAGAAGCTGTGACAAAAAGAGATGAGAGTGGAAATGTGGGTCAATGGAAACCAGAATAATACAGAGATGTTGAAGTAAAAAGTCTCAAAGCAGGGATATCAATATTTAAAACTTAAATTACGTACATCCACTATATATGAGTAAACCTCCATTAAGAACGTTTTAGTGTCTTTCAACTCCATTAAACTATCACAGCTTTCTACTGTTTATATTCTGACAGTGTATGTCACAGTACTGTCAATCTCAAGTTCTTAAAAAAAAACCAAACAAACAAACAAAAAAAAAAAAACAGCCCAAAGCCAGAAAAGCTGGGAGCTTGATTTACATGCAGTTTGAGGTTTTTGAACAACTGCTGGACTTCAGGAGCTTTAATGAAAATGTCATAGCCTGTGAGACTGGAAATAAAGTTTTAGAAGTTGGCAAGGCAGGGCAATGCCACTTTAATAGTCATACCTTTAACTTATTCATCCAAAACTCTACTTTATTTCAGTAAGGGTTTTAAATGCAATATGAATGATGGAAATAAGTCCCCGGCTGGTCATCATGATGAAGGTCTACTTTGAAGTATTTGTTTCTGAGTTGTACTTGCTTCTAAGTTGTATTTGTTTAGAGCACTAACGTAGTCAAGTGATTAACCCAGGCTGCAATCAACATGTGACAGTCCCCAGCCTCATCTTTCCTGATATCCTTTCAAGATGCCGATTTCCCAGCTGTGCAACAAGACTGTTTTAAGATGTAAGGAGAGAAGTAGGCTATTCTAGAAAAGCTGTACTTTCCAGTGAGGAAAAAAAAAAAAAAAAAAAAAAAGAGGAAAAAAAAAAAAAAAAAAGCTGAATTTTTATTCTCTTCATCACCTCAAAGCAACAGTTGGTCTTTGACCAAAAAAGTATTTTATAACTTGGACTGTACATTTGAATTAATCTGTCATTTTCAGTTTATAGTAGCTAATGTAAGTTTAAACTAAGGAGGATAAAAGGTAGTCAGAGTATGTCAATGAAAATTATTTATTACAACGAAGAGCAGTCTGATGTGATCACAGTTTGCCAGTGTACCTTTAATAACGAGAAGTATATGGGTTCCTTCTATCGTAAATAATTTCTCCTAAAACACTTCTAAATATTCAAGATAACATTTATTTTGGATAAAATACATTATTTTGATCCTGCAATATTTAGTTCACCATTAAGTTTCATACACAATGTTGCTATAAAAGGATAAGGGTCAAACTGCTTCCAAGTAGACACTTTCAGTAAGACACAAACTTGATCATGTCAGCCTTCTGTGCTTACAGATTCACCTCCCTCAAAATAGCTTTTCATTGTAATAACATAAACAGTTTGTGGCAATAATGTAAAGCATTCTAGGGCATCTGCCTTCAAAGTCTTAGAGATCTTACCCTGAATTCAGTGCATCATCTTCATTTTTGCCTTTATACCTGATAGCTTAAGGAAGTGATGATATACTGTCAGTGATGATATACTGTCAGTGACTTTATGTCTTTTTATATACTTAAAAACTTTTTACATCTGTAGTTTATGAGCATTTTCATATTCAGTATTTTTAGCTACAACCTAAATAACTGTCTTTCATTATATTTATTATCTGTTCCTTTTTTTAAGTGAAGTAATTGCAGGGTTTTTTTTTGCTTTGTTTCTAGATTATATTTCTGGCTACCAGATTGACTGCTTTAATTACCTACTTTCTGTTAGTTCTGTTTCTGTGTATACATAATATTACTGCAATTTGATTTACAGTTAATGGAATAAAGCATTGTGGAGACCACATTTATGGAAAAATGTATTTCCTTACTTGGCAGGTAGATAAAGAAAATGCTGTGATAATTCTGTGTAGTGAAAATAATCTTGATTTACTTCAGCTTTGTCAATCCATTTTGAATTTAAAATTCAGAATATTCTGATGCCATTTTTCATCTGCAGTTGTTGAGTTACCTGCAGAATCAGAACTGAAAATTAAGAAATGGATAACTACAGAAAGTTAAGCAGAGTGTAAGAATTAACTTTTACAACTTTAATCTCCATATTTGCTCTGGCTGTACTGTAGGAAAATATGGGGCAAAGGGAGTGGGGTGGAAAAAACTGCTAAGAAGGGGGAAAAAAGCATTCAGATGAAAGAAGTGATAGACTGCAGTGATATATGAGCACTGTCTAATCAGTGATTAGAAAAAGTTGCACTACACTGCTGCAGCTCAATTATTTTATTTGTCTCATTAGTAGGGATGAAATAGCTTCCCAGCTCCCTTGACCTTTTCAATCCATTATGCCACTTTTTGGCAAAACAAGATTTGCAACTTTTCTGGAACAGAGTTAGGGTTCCTGGAGCTGACAGTCTGCCCCACTGAGTTATCCTCATGGATGCAATTTACAAAGTTCTCTGATTATAAATTACCTTCCAATTATTTGTATAGTAAATAGCTGAAATTTGTTTCATAGCCAGGCATAGTCACCCCACACTGCCAGCAGCAACAAGCACACTGATGCAGATTTAGACTTCAGTCACCTAATGGCTTTATTGTGATTCTCTAAGTAAAACTTCATGGAAAATACGTACCTGTTTTGTACACAAACAAGGCAAACCAGTACTGCTGCCATGCAGAAAGTTTCTCTTATGAGCTTTTGTATCCATAATATTTTGAAATTTTCATATTTGTTCTGTATCTCTCACAGTCACTTTGACTGCAGAATAATTTATTTTATTTCTTTTTCTAAACACTCACATGGTGACTTTCATATCAGGATGTAAGATAGTGGTCATAGCTCTTGTTGACACGTAACTGTAAAAAATATGTGCTAGTAAATTCTACAACTAAATTTAATAGGAAGGGAAGGAAAGGAAAGGGAAAATGTTATAAAGAAGATATTTTAAAATGAAGGAAATAAAATTTCATAATGTTGCTGGAAACTTAAATTACATAAATGTTTTATTGTCCAGGTCACCAAGATGACCTGCAAGTGTTGACACTCTCTGGAATATTGACTCATATGACGAAAACAGCAATCGTTCTCTCCACATGGCCCTTGGGTCTGTACGTTTTAAAGCAATAGGTGCTTAAAAGCAGTATTGTTTGAGCTCCTTCCCTTTTTGAACCAGTGCAAAGTGATCTAATCAATGTTGTAAAAATTCAGGTCATGTAAACATATTACTGTTGAACCCTGCATTTAATCTTCAGTCATTCTGAAGTGGTACGTAAAGTCAGCTTTTTTGTTGCTGCTTTTTTTTATTTCAAATACAAAACTTCTAACTAATTTTTCATCTCCAAAAGGAAAAATTCTTAAGGACAAGTTAAGTAGGCAATGCAAGGTAACTGTTGGGCGCTGTTCAATGTTGAATATTTCTAGCCCTGCTATACAGAAGCCAAATATGCTATAAATACAAATCTACATAATATTCATCATTTGGCATGCTCTCAAGCCCATGAGCAGTCTTGCGTAGCACACTGCTGTTACTCTAATGTATTAGCCTGAAGTGTAGGGTGAAATTTTCAGAAATTGGCTCTTTGACTTCTATTTGATTTGGCTCATCTTCACATGTTTAGTTAGATCTTTAGTATACAAAGTAGTTAAATGTTATAACAAAGGGATTTAAAAGAAATAGAAAGAGTTCAGCTTCTTACTAATTATACTGGCAAACTTACAGAGAAAAATATTTTCCAAGGTACGTGTGAAATCATACTGACTGAACTTAATCTGAAGATGAATGGCAGAAAACTGACGTACAACATCAAAAAATTCAGACTGATTAAAACCGCAGGAAATAGCCTGACTTCATTAGAACATCATTAAGCATGAAATTCAGATGGGTTACATGGGAGTATAGATGTCTTCACATTTCAAAATATGACAGCAAGAAATTTGAAGACATCTATACTCCAATGTAAATCCATTCAAATGTCATGCTTTATGGTGTTCTAAACTTGGCTGTAATAATATGATATAAACTGCTCCATTCTTATAAGCTCATGTAACTTCTGTTTGCATTCAAAATACATTGCTGGTTTTACAAATCACTGCAAGAAGCACACTGATATCTGAAGAACATGATGTTCTAAAATGTTGAAAAGCCACCAAAAGTTTATATCAGTGGTAGTTTTTAAGTGTTTGTAATATCAAACATTGCACAGTTTTCTGTAAAGCTAATCGTGTATTAAATTCAGAGGAGAAAAAGAGAAAAGGTCATTTACTGTTGAAAAATCTATTTTCATGGAAGCTGCTATGTATATTTAGAGAGGTTTCTTTTCTAAGTAGTTTTGTGCATAATTTACAACAACAATTAGAAGAAAGCAAAAATTTAGGATGATTTGTGCAGCTTAGTATCCTTAGTTTTTTAATTTTCCTTTGAATGTCAGTCAGAAAACTCTATGAAAATAGCAGTTTTGAGGAGATCTTTTATAAGAGAAGTTTAAAGGGGTATGAAATTTCACAGAAGTTTGCATGAAAAACAGAAGTGCTTCAGAAAAGAACAACAACAACAAAAAATGTGGGGGGGGGGGACGGAGGAGGGACATAATGACAGTTTTTAGGCAAACTAATAGATATGGAAAAATGTAAACAATGTGGAGGAAAGAAAATGAAATTTATATAGAATAAATATCACATATGAGAAAAGGAGGAAGAACTCAGGGACAAGCAAATGGAATTATACTGCTGAAGCAGCAGGTCAGGAAAAAGTGGAAGTTTTTGACTTGGAAGTGGCGATTCCAGACAAGTCTGGGGACATGGAAAGAATTTAAGTTCTACAAATCAGGGAAGTCTGGCTCTTGGAAATATTATCACAATGAAAGTGAGGTTGTTTGGATATATCTTAATTAGGCCAAAATGAAGGAGGAAGGCTGAGATTATTGTAGGATGTCATAAAAAAATGAAAGTGCTATCCATATGACAGACAAAAAGATGAATAAGTGATGCTCATTTAAATTGCACCTGCTTGTAAGGAGATATTAAAAACAATGGCAGAAACACAGCTAGTAAAGTGAGGTAAGAATGCTACTTAATGACTCCTTCAATATAAGCCTAAAAATAGTTCTAAAATGGTAGTAAAGAAAGAACATGACTAAGGAATTATCTTTGAAGGAGATGTAGGTAAAGCTGAGAGAAGAAAGCAAGATTTCAGTCAGACAGCAAGTTGAAATATGAGAGAAGAGAATGCTGAGTATGAAAGATTTTTTAGAATTGGGGATTCGTTTCTGGCTTCAAAATATGTTGGAGCTCAAGGAGAATGAAAATAAGATTTGGCCAGGAGAAGGTCATTTGAAGCACTGCTTAATAATAAAGCAAATTAAAAAATACTGCGACTCTTTGAAGTTTAGTACAAGCAAATTGTAACAATTTTAAGGACAAAACTGATAACTATTTTAAATGGTTGTGGATTCCAACTGTGACATAACTGATTTTATAGTAAGTAACAATTGTGATCATGTAGCTGTTCCTTAGAAGAATCTGTAACGATAAGCTTTCAAAAATAATCTACAACAAGATTACCACCGCTGAATGAAAGAGTATATTCTTCCAGGGAAAATTTAATTTGAGGAAAAGCTACTTTAAATAAGTTTTGTAATTTATAAGGGAGTGGAGAGAAAAGTGTCGTGAATTTTCAAAGAAATGATAATTTAATATTTGGGGCTTGTTTGTTTGTTTTTGAGAAAGTACAAATTAAAAAAGAAACAAGAGTGATTTGGTTAACCATATTCTTTTAGACAAACACATTTGCAAGAAGAAAAGTCCAGTGCCCGTAGTTGATTTGAACTGCTATTGGTTCTCATTTAACATTATCTTTAATAGAATAATGTTCTTTCAGACATGTTAATCACAAAAGGGAAATGAACAGGCAAGGCTGCCCTTTGCAATGGTAAATTATAACTTTTTTTATAGGAAATGAGGTGTTTTAAAGTTGATGAGTTGCCAGCCTTAAGTAAAATATATATATGTGTGTGTGTGTGTGTGTGTGTGTGAGAGATATATATATATTAAGAAGGAGAAAGTCTTGGTGCCTCTCGATAAAATAGCAATTGTTTCTTCAGCCTTTAACACGGCAGCAAATGACTATTAGGAAGTCAGCTGGATCAGATTCAGTGGTTAAAAATAGAGATAGCTCTGCTAATCAACTTCTGAAGGAGTGCATCAAGAAAAGAGAGAAGATTCACTTGCTGTAGCAGAGATTTATTATTAAAATATGTGAAAGGAAAACACTAGCTAAGTATCAGATAAAAGTGTGCTGATTTCAGAATTGCTGTCCCACATATAAATACACTTATATGAAGAAAGCTACTTAATATACTGATATACTGGTATACTGATGCTGTTTAGAATACTGAATATGATAGATTTTTCAAGAATTTGATTACACGTGAGGCATCTGTTTTATTCTGTTTTATTTGCCTTCTAGACAGAGAGGAGAAGTGTGCATTGTTAAACTTGTTCAGTGAAGCGATGCTGAAATACTTGTATTCAATCTATGCAATGTATACATGTACAAGATTAAGTTTTTGGCTACAGGCATCTCTGCCAGTGCTGCAGACAATTTTTGATATTTATTTTTCAGTATGCCCTTTTTTTGCCTGATAAATTGTCTGCGGGGGCTAGGGGGGGAACACAGAAAAGTGAAACAGAGTTCAGACAAGACTAATAAATTTGTCCTAAAATGGAGCGAAAATTAGGATTGGTGCATGGGAGAAACCTCTATATTTCCTCTTCTAGATGTCAGGGTATTCAGGAGAGTTCAGTCTTAGGTAAGATTTAGTGCTAGGCATAGGTGACATAGTAGATAACATATATTCCTTTTCGTCACTATACTTTTCCTACTCTCTGGGATTCAAGATCCTTAGGGGAGGTGGTGGCATTATCTTGACACTGCTCCATTCTCACTTTTTCCAAATATGGAAAGACTAGGCCAAATGTGAAAAGACCCCAAAATCTTAATTTCTGTGAAAGCAAAAACTTTAATCCTGTCTACTTTCAGTTAAACTGCTGCATGCAAGGAAGTCACATCATAGTTTCTTACAGTTTTTAAGAATTTTATCAAACACATTCCAAATCACCCATTATCGAGGTTTACAGTGGACTAGACAGATGCCCCCTGTAGGCCACAGACAGATAGAGAGCTGTGAGGAGCAATTCATTTTGTCTTAAAATAGATATCTAAATCATGGAAATAGCCTGCCCCTGAAAGTACCTTTGAGAGCTGTCTAGAAACAGATCCTAACTGACCAACAGAAACCATGAACCAAACCTGACAACTCAACACTAGTGAGAAAACTGCTTTCTTGGTGTTCTTCATTTAGATCTCAGTGAATAATTCATAAGAAGAAACACTCTGAATTTGTGCTGATAGAATACTGTCCTACAAGTTGCCACATTTTTAAAACACAATACTGCTTTAATCACAATGTTAAGAATTTTGTATTAAAAATGAAGCAAATCTCTGTGTTGTGAGTGTTTATATAAAATGCAAGAATTTAATCTTTTTGTTGTTGTTCAGTATGGAAGCTAGATTAAGTCCTTGGAGTTTTCCATACCTGTAAAACAAATAAACAATAAACATGATTAGAGAATTTTATACAGATTTCAGTGGATGTTTTGGATTAGTGTTTCAGTGGAAACAAAGATGACCAGGAGGTGTAGTTCCTCTTCAAGAAAACTTTAACGGCATAGTGAATTATTTAATTGAAATTCCTCACATTTTTCTGAAAGATGTATAATGTTGTTCCTGGAGACCCCTTAAGGAAAGGGCAGGTGTAGCACATAGGAATGTGGTTTAGTGGGAAGTACTGGTGTCTGCTGAATTATTAGAATAGATGATCTTAGAGGTCTTTTTCAACCTTAGTGATTCTATGACTTTATGTCATTCAATCAAAAAAAGTGCTATCCATGTCTGCTTCATTCAGGTCATTGTACAGTATCTGTGGATGATAAAATTCTAGTGAAGAAGTAGGGAAAACTGCTCTCCTTACTTTTAGAAAACTGCACAGATGTGAATACCACAGTGTAAATTTGCTTTCAAGAAGATTATTTGATTGCATAGATTGATTTCTTCACAGCATGCAACAAGACAAAGACCTTATGGGAACACATTTGCTTTAGAATATGTGTGGTGGGAGAACACAGTTTTGCTGTTAGTGATAGATTTTTTGTTCCGCACAAGATAAATTATCTTTAGGAGTGCCTGGATATACAAGATTTGCTATCATGCTTAAAACTGTAGTGCATCTTTAAATTTTCAAGTTGCAAGTATAAGTTTTATCTTCTTGAAATCATGGTGTATTTTCTATTCTTGAAATATAAGAATAATGTTTTCTTGAAATGGTATTCCTAAGTGTCTCCCAGATGTATCTCTTTAAGGTGTCTGCATGATAATAGTAAAACTACCCCACTGTTCTGAACAGGAATGAAGTTAATCCTACTAAACATTATTTGATTATTATTCTTACTTAGCAGTAAATTTGTTCAAGACTAGCACAAATTATGAAAATTTTGTAGAGAGAATACAGTTCTTACTATAGTCTCTGACAATGATGATTAGTCCCTGTATAATTTACAATAAAAAAGAAAAAGAAAAAAAGAAAAAAAAAGAAAAAAAAAGGAAAAAAAAATATATATTAGTGTTTTCTTTTTATCCAAAAAGATTGACATATTCAACTTGTAAAACATAGCTACTGGTTAACTTTGCACTGACTTAAGTTTAAGCAACCTATGTTTATTTTTTAAGCAACTGTTTGACTAAGACACTGTAATGCAAGTTTGCGTCTAGCAAATAGTTGCTAATGAGCTATGAACTCTTGAAAAACAGAAGGTATGATGGAAACATCAATAGATTTTCCCTGTAAAAGCACAATTACCTCTATAATTATTGCAGTATGTCCATTTAAAGCTGACATAACCATATTTTTATAATGCAAACTATGTTTTTATAGTTATATAGAGTTTGAATATCTGTTCATGTGTGTAGGTCTTATTTAAATAGAAGAAGGAAAAAAAAAAAAAAAAAAAAAAAAAAAAAGCCTAATACATTAGGGAGCCTTGGTTCAGCTCAAGTCCAAAGTCTTCCTCTGGTCTAGTATATAATTATAGCCTACCGACTGCTTTCCATTATTAGTCCAATGTTTGCACCTAGCTTTTATTCCAGTCTTAAAATTTGACCACCATAGCCCACAGCCATAGCTGATAGCATTTGTTCATAAACTCACAATATTTCCTAGAAAGTGAAGTCAGAAAATTATTTTTTCTATTCCTAAAAATTATATACATTGAAGGCTTTACAATCGTTAATTGCTTTATGATCTCTCGCCTCCAACTGAAGCAGTAGTTAGACCAATTACCAACTGACACCAAGGTGGCTGCGTGGTAAAATGGCGATTTATTGAAGCACACATGACCTTATATAACCTACATCCATTTCGTCTACGCCTACTGTGTTACACGTAGCAAGATTCTTCCAGAATATGGTGAAGGGCCTGTCACGTCACATCCCGATAACATCCCCGTATTTCGCCTAATACAACAATACATATATGTTTTAATCTCTAGCAAATGAAGCTTTTCACAGGTTCTTATATTGATAGTGTTAAGCTTCTTTGTTCTGCAACTGAACCTAACTGATCAATTATAATCAGTTAGTAATGAATTTACTTATCTCCGAATATATCACAGAATGAATTATGTGAGAGTTAGGTAAAATACAGGCAGAATGATGGAGGGACGCATTTTCACCCTAGCTGATCTGGAACCTGGCTTCTGCTGTGCTGGTCAGCAAGGGACTGTAAGTCCACTCCACAATGCATGCTTCAACTGCTGTTCATGTCACATAAAGGGCAGCAACACCATGAAGTTTCTCATGGGTACTGCATCTGAGTATCCTTAGAAAACCAGGTGTTGCTGAACTATATCTTTGATTCAACAAAGCCAAATTCCAGGTCCCAAGTGCTTGGGGCAAAGTGTCTGGTAACACCCATGGCCTCCTGGCTTGTATCAGAAATAGAGTAGTGAGTAGGAGCGGGGAGGTATACTCAGCTTTGGTGTTCAGTCTGGGGCTCTTATAGAATCATAGAATGGCCTTGGTTGAAAAGGACCTCAAAGGTTATCTAGGTTCAACCCTCATGCCACAGGCCAACCACTAGACTAGGCTGCTGAAAGCCACATCCAGGTCTTCGCTACATGGGGTTCTTCACTACAAGAAAGACATGGATGCCCTAGAACATGTCCGGAGAAGGACAGCTAAGCTGCTGAGGGGTCTGTAAAACAAGCCTTATGAGGAGCAGCTGAGAGAACTGAGATTATTCAGTCTGTAGAAGAGAAAGCTCAGGGGACATCTTATTGTTCTCTATAGCTATATTAAAGGAGGCAAGATCGGGGTCAACCTCTTGTTTCATGTAAGTAGCAATAGGACTAGAGGGAATGTCCTCAAGTTGCACCAAGGGAGGTTCAGGTTGGATACTGCAAGAAATTTCTGGGTGCCCAGACAAGTGGTGAAGTCACTGTTCATGCAGGTGTTTAAGAAACATATAGATGTGGCACTGAGTGACATGATTAGTGGGCATGGTAGTGATGGGTTGATGGTTGGACTAGATGACCTTAGTGGCCTTTTCCAGCTGAAATGATTCTATGATTCTATGAAAAGGTATCATGGCAGAGTGCCATGAGCCTCATATCTGGTCTTTGCAGTGTGTGGAGTTTTAACTGCTTGAGTGTGGGTAAAGCCCTGGTAGAACACATCATAGTAACTTTATTTACTCTGTAATCACAGAGCAAATAAGCTGTATTTATTCATAAATCAAGTAGCTTGATCTAGGCAGCTAAGTGTAAGAGAATATAGGAGGGAAATGTTACTGACTATATTTTTTTCTGTGCCCTTGGGTTTGTCTTTTTCACAGAATGACAGAATGGTTAAGATTGGAAGGGAACTCTGGAAGTCATCTGGTCCAACTGCTCAGCAATCATGGACACCCAGAGCAGGGCCACCTAGCGCACAACCAGATGGCTGTTTTTTTTCCATTCTTAAGGGTACCTAGTTGTATATATTACCATATTTTTCAGTTATTTTTCTTAGACAATGATATATAGGTCTTTTCTCTTGAATGTATTGGCTCCAGTCTGGAAGGAATATGCCAGAAATGAACAGCAGAGTTTAATCTTCTGGCATTCTGTCAACAGCCTACAAAAGAGTATTTCTAAAATCATTTGTTACATTGAGCAGTAACACTTCTGTAGTATCACAAGCTTCCTGGCTAATTCTTATAAATGAAAGATGTCTTTTCTGAGCAACATTTGCATTACTCAGTCTCAAACGCAAGTACAGGTAACATAAGAACATCTTGCTCACCTTTTCTGTCCTTCAATCTTGTACTGCCATTCAGAATATAAGAGGATAACGTAGTGCAGTGTTTGAGGCACGGACTCAGATGTGAATGATCCAAATTGTTTATTACAAGTTCTCACATTCCTTATACACCTTCACAAGTTTTGTTTTCTGGCTTTCTCATCCACCCTTACAACTGTCCCAACCACCTTTACATGTCAACAGAGCATTCTACAAAACACTTTTCAACTGTCCATGCAGGCACATATCCAGTCAGAGCTGTGAGTCCCTTCTTCTCCTTCTAGAGGTGTCCCTGGTTCTCATGCTGTTTATCTTGCTCCACAGCTGCTGCTCTGAATGGCTCTTATTGTATTCCTACAACCTAGTGCTGTGAATGAACTAGGATGAACTGCATAACTCATAGTCTAGCAAAACTAACTTGTATAGTCTTATCTTGTAAGGAATTATTCTGCTGTTGTGAAGCCACTGCTCGTAGAAACTAGAAAGGTTACTTTCAAGTCTCAGTACCTCTTTGCATACTGAAAGCTATTTCACATAGATATGAGGAATAGCAAGGAAGGATAGAAAGTATGCCCAAGACTAGCTGCAAAAGCAGCTAAAGAAAACTCAGTGTGGTATTGAGTAAAAAAGCTCAGTTTCAGGTTTTAGAGGAATTACAGTTATCCCATCTGAGGAAACCAAGGCTGCACACCAAGAAGCAAAGGTGTGTCATTTGCCACCTTTATTTGGCTAATGTGCATTCCAAACTACATATTTACAAGCCCAGTCACCGTTTGCATGTTCAGACTTGATTTCAGTCTTCCAGAATTATGTTTGTCCTGATGCACTAACAATGTCCCTAAGTCTTCTCAAGCAATGCATATATATTAAATACACCAGAATTTTTCACAAGCAAGGAAATGGTATTGGTTGTTGCAGGTTTAACTACAGTGCTAAACTCAAGTCTTATCAAACTACAGGGGGTATTCACTTTGTCATAAGGAGGAGAATCATCTACCTATTTCTTCAGGTTGTATACAAAAATGACAATAATAATAACCCAGCACCTATAGCATTATTTCAGTGCTTTGGTGTCTGAATGCTTTTTAAGCAGCTTTATTCGAATTTGTAAAAAAAGGAAGCCTAAATTCAGAGTGGTTAAGAAAGATTCTCAAGACAAAAATGTTCCCAAACACAGAACAAAACAATTCAGCCTGCGCCTCATTCCCTAAGCCATGTTTTTTCGAACCCGAGTTAATTTTCAATTTTGTGTAATTTAACACTGGGTTTCAGTCAACTACTAACTTCAGCACGAGAACTAAGAAGCAAGCATCCTCAAAGTGAGTTGAATCCTGCACACATTTTATTATCGGTGTCGTAATTATTTCTGGTTGTTTCTTTTCTTCTGTAGAGAACCTGACTATACAGTCACAATGTCAGTCACCAGATAAACACAGATAATAAAGACCAGCACTTTTACTATTAATGTATGCTGCAGGACTGAACAGTTTCAACTTTTGGTATTCTTTTTAACTGACACTACTACTTCTTTGTTCTCATTATGCAGCAAAAGCTTGCATTAATTGTGATGGTATTCTAACAAGAGCTCAGTCCAAGAGCAGGTTTTTTTTTCTCTCTTTTTTATTTGTCACCCTAAAAAAGGATTCCAAGTAGGAAAATAAACTTTATTTTATTTTATTTTATTTTATATTTTTAATATGTTACATTATTTTGTGTACAAATCTGATGCTACAAATGGCTATTTGTGTTAACATACATTATATATCCTATCAGCACATCTCTAAAACTTTGCATATCTGCTAATAATATGCAGTGTATGATAATGCATACACCTACACTTTTCTTTAGAATAATTTTCATCTTGAATATTTGGATTTAATATCATAAAATGCAAAGGTTCTAACTTAAAAAACATTGTCTGGGGAAGAAAGAATGCTTGCAATGAACACAGATAAATTTTTTCATCTGCTGAGAAGTGACTCAACCTTTACAATGAGGTGGATCTGACACTGCAATTTCTTGTGTCTTTGAGAAGTTTCATTTACTTCTGCTGATGTCTTCTTACTTGCTATTTTAACAAATAATTCATTATCCTATCATTTTCCATTGCTATCAGGCTGGAATGGCTATATATCTCTTCCCTTTATTTCTCTCAGTTTCTCACAATTTCAGAAATTATGTTATTTGACCCCATAGCAAGGCCTTGGACCTAAAATAAATGATCCATCATCTTTCAAGAGCACAGCGGACTGCTGTGCTCCTCTATTTAAATCATTTATATAATCACCATTTATATTAATGTTAACACAGGCTTTTTATATGAATTATAAGCTTTTGCTTATATTTTGCTGAATTTGTCCCAAAAGTTCCCCAATAAAGAAATTTCTAAAGAAATTTCTAAAGAAAAGTTCCTCTCTCTAGAAAATATTCCCTTTCTCACTCTATTTAAACACTAAGTTCCTTGTGAAAATCTTTTCTCACTAATGGAGCAGGAAAGATGGATACACTCAGGGACAATGAATTCTCCCTTGTACCAGAAATCTGTTTTTCAGGAAACCTGTGCTGAGAACAGGGTGTGATTTGATTGCTTGGAATACAATTGCATTATGGTAGTCTTCTTTTTAATAAGTACTTCATTATGGCTTCTGGTCTGAAGCTGACAGGCATGTGGAGGACTGAAGTTCATTACTACAGAACTGATGAAATGGGCCAAAAAGGAAATCATATTACTTGGTTTTTAGTGCTTTATCTACACTGACAATCGGATTTATTTTAACCTGCACTGAAAAGCATGAACTTAGATATACATTCATACAGCTACAGTTATTTATATAGTTTAGCAATGATTAGTAAATAAATATGCTACAGTGTATTAATAGTTATATTTGCAGTAACTGTAAGTAGGAGGCAGCAGTGAGACACTCCTGACCAAAAAAAAAAAACCAAAAAAAAAACCCTTGTGATACCTATTGCATGGTGCAGCAGAAGTTATCCCTGAATATTCCATTCCTCTATACTACTGTGAAACCATTTAGTCAACAGATCTCTTTATTTGTTTTGTGTCCTTTCACTGACATGGGAATCACGTTGATATTTTTCAACAATAAATAACCAGATGAGCTTTAAAATAAAGGGGGAAAAAAAAAGTTATAAAATGACATATATGCTGTAATAACCCAACACTCCATTTTCATACCAGTTTTGTTTTCCTTTGTGACCCATTCCATCTGCTTAAAGAGTAAAAAGGTTTCACAACATAGTGCCAGATTTGAGTCCACTACTGCAGACGTGTGACCTGCGCACACTGACAGACCCAACTGTTATTAAAGGTCCCGTGACTGTATGATCCTTTGAGCTAAATTTATCACAGATGCTTTTTCCACCCTTTGAGTTTAACTTTTATGATTCTACTGAACTCTTACAAAAGCTCCTGTGTTAACCAGTAGATGGTATTTGAAAGATGGATGCCAAAAAAACATGAAGAACAGAGTGCTTAGCATGAAACCTTATTAACATTCCTTCTGCTGCTGTGGAGCACTTTATGTGCAGATGACTAGCACAAGCCTCCGGGGCAGTTAGGATCTTTCCTGTTGATATACAGTGTAGTTTGTAAATGCATTTTATTGTACTGCAAGAAAGTGCAAAGGTTCCAGAGAGCTTTACACACTTCACACACATTTTTGTTTGATGAATGATTTGATAGTTTAGCACAGGACCTGTTCATCATGTTTTCTATTTGTCAAATCTATGTACATTTTACGAATAAATTTTTTACTGCTTTCTTTCATTATTAATCAAGCTGAACTAAGGTAAAAAGTAATACACTGCAGAACTTCTGAACACTTTACAAGGGAATGGCTATTATGCATGTAACCACTTGTTGAGCAATAACTCCACTCTTTCAGTTTAAAAGATATATATAGCATAGGAAAAAGGAAATTCAAAATACGTAATTTGTCTGTTCCCATCTCAGTTCTTGCATTTTCATTTTTTCTCCTTTACCACTGAAACTGTCAAATCACAATAATATTTCCTCAAAGGAAGTCACTCTCAAACCTCGTTGGTAAGCTTTTTGGCTAGATATTAAAAATGCAGACTTAGCCACTTGTAATGCATAAGTATTAAGGTACTTACTATAACAGGAAAATATCTCTTTCAGCAGTACAGGAGAGAGTTCTTCAACCAAGGCATTTTGTCCTTCACCGGTTATTAACATTAGCTGCACATGTGTTTGACTTTAACAGTCAAGAACAAATTTTATTTTTACTGAACTTCCTCATAGTGCTTCAAATTTCTTTCAGAGACAGAATGCTTTCTGGTTTGCAAAGTTAAACAACAGTTCTTACACACAGGATATAGTAGAGGCAAGGGTTAGCAGGGAAAAAAAGAAAAAAAAAAAAAGGAAAGAATTACACTTTTAGGTAAGACTTTTAGAATGAAAGATCTTTGTACCTTTCTTTACTCTCCAGAGATTAATTTATCTAGCAAGTCTGTGAATGGAAATTCCCTGCAAGCTCACAAGCATTACTGTACCTTACATTCGTCTTTTCCTTTCGTTCTTTGTTCATCAGCATTGTTCTTTTTTCTTTTTTCTTTCTTTTTTTTTTTTTTTTTTTTTCTTTTTTTTAATGTGATTGACCTTTAAACCTGTTGTTATCAGCCTGCAAGAAGGAGATAGAGACTCTTTTCAGCTGCCTTGTTTCCCATGTGACCTACAGGGAGAATAGATTCAAAATAGACTAGTTCCTCCCAGGGCAATACAAGGCAGAAGAGAAAAGCACTGTCATTTCCGAACAGCACAGTGCTAGAATAAATTCAGTGTGAAAAAGGAAGGAGTTGCAGCGTGTCAGAATTCTTCCTCTGGAGCCGGGATTATTACAGGAAAAGCATGTGAAGGATTTTTAAGGAGAGGATTTAAAAAAAACACTTTGAAATGGAGTACTTGGAGCTTTATAAGGACAACTGATGTTTGAATGCTAGAAAGACTGGAGGAATTTTTCCAAAATGAGCATTGTTATGAAGCCAAGATCCCGATCTACCAGCTCCTTAAGGACTGTCGAGACAATGTGGTAACGTGTTTGGCTTTTTTTCTCTTTCAAGTTTCCTTTCCTAATATGGGGACACAGACCTGTCCCAAGAAAGTCACAGTGTTTCATTTTTGATCTGATAGATTTTGCATGATTATCAAAGATGTTCAGCTATTACACAGTTAATAGTAAGGTAAAAAAAAAAAAAAAAAAAAAAAAAAAAAAAAAGTAGTTTCTTTGTACAATACTGCATGTGTAGTATTTTTTTTAATGAGAGGAGTTCTGTGGGTTTTTCCCATGCAGTAATCAGGTTTAGACCTTGCACTTACAGACACTTTCTAAAAATCTTCAGTAGTCTTCAGCTGCAAAGTTATTACAAGCAGCTTGCAGTTCTGGAGGCTGGAAAGCAGAACCAAACTATAGTTTGCATGAGCTATTTTGAGAACCTTACATGTCATTTTGCTGCATAAATAGACCGACTGGTAGAGATAAGTGTCTTGGGAGGAGACAGTGGCATGAGCGAGAGACTGTGCTGTGTTTTGGCTCATGCATTTCCCTGCATTCAGAGGCTCGGCGGAGTAAAGCACATTGTAATAGTGATCTTTCTGTGTGATTTTCTTTTTAATGGTTTCAGTTACCAATTGTCTTTAATTAGATTTTCCTGGGGAACTTTATGCTTTGTATAGGTTAGTAAGGGCAGAAAGGACAATTTTCTATGAGGTATATAAAACAAATCCAATTTTCTCTTTCAGTATGTCCCTGGTTTTGGGTTTTTTTCTTGATTTTTTTTTTTAAATAAAACTTTAGTCATTTTTGTAAACAAATAGCAGACTAGTTGTTCATTCCTTCATAACTGCTACAAAAACAGTATTTTAAAATACAGCCTTTGTTTAGACATGTGTCCCACGTGTTACTGTAGGGTAGAACAGTGATTACATTCCTTTCTGAGCAAATATATTAAGTTAACATACTTTAAAATTAGCTCTTAAAGCATTATGTTTCAGACAGTCCTGGAATTAAATCATTCCAAGTCATGTCAGTGCTGTCATTAAAGCTGGTAATTTTTTCCAAGCTGTTTTTTAACTGAGAACATCTTTCAGCAAAAGAAAATGAAACAACTGCTGTACTCCAGCTAAAAAGTGCTCCTACTTGTTCTCAGAAGCTGCTAAGGAAGAGTTCTGCTGCAGCAACAGCAGTAAAAAGTGTCTCCTTATCTTCATTCAAATGTAGTAAAGTAATAACAAAATGTCAGTGAAGTGGATATAACTAAAGTGTTACACTGTGCCACCACATAAAACAGTAATGTCTGGAAGTACCACAATAAACTGTGTGTATCCAAAGCAGTGACCTAAACTCTATCTACCATAATTATTACATAAAGATAATGCAAGTGAATCAGTATCTTGCTGATTAATTTATCTTCCTTTCAATTATGTCTTTTTTTTTTTTTTTTTTTTTTTTTTTTTTTGACTGCTGACAACTGTGATGTTCAGGGAAATAAAAAAAAAAGCAGTTCTTTTAAAAGGAGAAAGAAAAGTCCCTTGTGCTGTATGTACAGGCTGGTATGACCACCAGGTACTGTCTAAAATAGCTGCCCGTGTCCTTTTTGCCCATGCCTTTAGCTAGCTCATTGATCTGGTGGGTGAGAATCCATTTTGTACTAACTGCGAATTGAGTGTCATTTCCTATCCTGCCGTTTGGAAACATTACCTGAGGTCAGGACGTGTCTGACAGGGAGATCCTTGAATCTGTCTGGATGAGGTACATACTGTTCTCTGGTGGCGTGCAGCTGAGCCAGGCAGGCCTTGCCCAAGTGGAGGATTGGAGGAGGAGCAGGCAGGGAGGGAGGGAGGGAGCCCACAGCCCCTCCAGGGCCTCCTGGTGAGGAGCTGTCTGGTGGGCTGAGCAGGACTGGTCTCCAACCACCTGCTGGAGTCAGACTGGGGTTTCTGATCACAGGACCTGAGAGTCTGTGTGTCTGGTTCCATGGGTGCCATTCTCAGCCTGTCATGGGACAGAATACTGATAAAATTGTAACAGTCTTGCCATAACATTAAAACAAAAAGCTTAAGAGCAGTTAATGTGATAAAGGCAGCAGCACTGGTGGTTATTCAGGCTGGGAGGCAGGGAGGGTTGCTGCACATTATTCTCCTTATCTGTTAACATAGCAGGAGGAGCTGGGATAAGGAGGAATGGGAGACCGCAAAAAGCAATAAAAACCACAGTGGTTTTTTTGGAGCACAGGAATGAGTCGCAGTGTTCCCCTGAAGAACAGAATCTAGGCTCCCTACGTGCCTGTAGACCAGAGAGGGGAATGGATGTTCTCAGTTCCCTGAAATCATACTGACCCTCCATCCAGAACAAGAGGAGAACTTTACCCTATATGGTAAAAACATGTATTTTCCAGTATCAGTATTTAAAAGCATCCAGAGGGTATCACTCACTGATAGTGGGTGCACCAGACTACTCTGAGGAGGTGGTGCTGATGGTTTCCTGCAGGGTCTGTGGGCAAATCTGCATCTGAGACACCAGGGGAAACTTCACCTAGCACTGTAACACAGAAGTAAATGTAGGCAGTTGCTTTTATGCAAAATAAGATGGAAGTGATTTATTTAAGAATAATTATTTAATAATTTAACAGAGTTTTAATACCCAGTCATTCCTGACTTCAGGATACAGTTGTGAAGTGTAAATGTGAACTACAATCTAGAACCAATAAGCGGTGGTACAGACTTTTCAGTGGCAGAAGGTGAACTTCTCTTGCTGCTCCTGAGAGTAACAGCATAGTATGGAAATTCACTCTAACATAAAACCTTAGGAGAGAGTATTTAAATAAGAATTTGAATGTGTTTTCTTTACTGTTTAACACCACAGTGTAGGAGCAGTGGAATGAGCGTATGTTCCACCAAAACGCATATTCCTATATTTCTACTTTCTAAGGTTTGGGTTTTTTATTTTTTGTTTGTGGGATTTCTTTGGTGATATACATAGTGCATAAACATTAATTTGGAAGAACTGAAATACGCTTTTGAAAGCCTAACAAAATCAAGCAAGTAGTCAGGGGGTCTGGACAACAGCATATTAACCTGATACTAGAAGTTCTCTACTTTTTCAATATGTAGATAATTAGTCGAAAGCTCTAAGTCTCAGTAATATTGTCAGCTTTTACCACAGTTCCTTCTGAAGCATACCTGTTGCTTCTGGATTGGTAGTTATCTGTTTACTTTGTGGGTTAGCTGTTCTCTGTTCTTATTTTTTATAACATATGCCAATTCATGCTTTCCTGGTTTTTGGATCTTATGGTTGGCTGATCTGCAAAGGGCACATACCAGCCTCTGTGCTGCCCTCGGGGCAGAGGCCTGTGGTGATTCAGTTTGTGGTAATACACAGAACATTATATGTGTTCTTGTTTAACCCCTTGGGTGGGTAGTACTGTTTGTCTGCGGTATCAGGAAGTTTGGAAGGCTGGGAATTGCTGAAGGTTGTTGGAGGAAGCTGAGGGAAGTTTCTCAGGCTATAATATGTTTATAGATAAGTGGAACAGAACATTTTGAATGAGTTTTTCCTGCTTGTATTTTTAATGTAGATCATGACAGAGATTCCAATAAAGGTTCTATCTAATGGAGATCACAATATACTTGTGGCCTAACATCACTGGACAGTGTTGTTCCTGGCAAAGAGGAACTAACACACAATGATGGGATAAGATCCAGCACTGCTGACCTGAGGTAGCCACAGTAGCTTCCCAGCCTAAACATGGCACAAAGTTAGACCTTGCCCCAGTATTGGTATACAAATCTTGACATAAGGAAGGGGTTATTCTAACATGCTATTTAGCATCAAACAGTTTGAATCTGTGGTTATTACTTGATGCTACCTGATCATTGCTTGTAGAAAGTTGATATTAGTCATAGAATCATAGAACTGCTCAGGTTGGGAAAGATCTTAAAGATCATCAACTCCAGTCACAACCCTAACTCTGACAGTCCTCCACTAAATCATGTCCCTGAGCACCACATGCAAACACCATCCAGGGGTGGTGACTCAGCCACCTCCCTGGGGAGCCTATTCCAGTGCTTAACAACCCTTTCTGTAAAGAAGTTTTTCCTGATATCCAACTTATCCTGGTGTAGCTTGAGGTTGTTTTCCTTTGCCTTGTCACCTGTCACCAATGAGAAGAGACCAACACTGCTCTCACTGTAAGCACAATTCAGATACTAGACGAGAGCAATAAGGTCTCCCCTCAGCCTCCTTTTCCCCAGACTAAACAGCCCCAGTTCCTTCAGTTTCTCCTCATAGGGCATATTCTCCAAGCCCTTCACCAGCCTTGTTGCCTTTCTTTGGACCTGCTCCAGCACCTCAATGTCCTTTCTGTACTGATGTGCCCAAAACTGAACACAGTACTCAAGGTGAGGCTTCTCCAATGCTGAGTACAGGGACAGGATGACTTCCCTAGTCCTGCTCACCACAGCGCTCCTGATACAAGCCAGGATGCCATTGGCCTTCCTGGGCACACTCCTGGATCATATTCAGCCGACTGTCCATCAGCACACCAAGGTCCCTTTCCATCAGGCAGCTTTCTAGCCTCTGCCCAACAAGCCTGTAGGGCTGCCTGGGGTTGTTGTGACCAAAATGCAGGACCTGACACTTGGCCATACTGAAACTCACACAGTTTACCTTGGCTTATCAATCCAGTCCATCCAGGTCCCTCTGTAGTGCCTTTCTCCCCTCTGGCAGATCAACACTCTCTCCCAAATTGGCTGGCAATGGGCTTCTGTAATTGCTGACTTTCAGACTAGCAATCCCAGTTTTGTGAAGATCAACAGCAAAAACTGGATATTCCTGAAGGAGTATTTGTCTGGAGGGTAGAGAACAGTATATAAATGTTGTGAATTATATTAACAACATGAGCACCATTAGGATGTGTAAAAGATGCTTTTGTATTCCTGCACAAGATGAATTATTTTTTTTTCCTCTCCAGTATTATGTTTGTTTGCAGGAGGTGGGTGTATGTTTTAAGTGGTGATACTGCCTGATCTTTGTCACTATAGCCTATGAAACCACTGTGGAAGAGGAGTGGACTGAGACCTTGCTTAATTTTCAATTACACGTTTAGTATCTATTTAGAGACTAAATATGGTCCATTTGGACAGCTAGAAGCATGGGGATGCTATAGTACATAATGCAAAACTGGAGGACTAAACAAAGCCTGTGAGCTAAAGATGACCTTTCCTGAAAGATTTTGACTTTGGTGAAATTCACAGCTGACTTCATCTATTAAAATAGACTTTCATAAGCAGTATGGAACCAAATCATGAAGTCAGTAGAAGTTTGTGGTGGTGTATGAGCTTTTATTTATTTTCCCATTGTCTATCCTAATGAGAAAGCCTGACAGAGTAAGGCTTGATGCTATTTGTCAGCATCATTCTATTTTCGAGTTTGTGGTATGTTAAAGTCATATTTTGTCATATTATCATATTATATTATTATCACATTATAGGGAATATCATATTCCCTATAATTATATCATATTATGTAGGAATACTGTGGTAAGCAGGACTAGGGAAGTCATCCTGCCCCTGTACTCAGCACTGGTGAGTCCTTACCTCAAGTACTGTGTTTTGGGCACCTCAGTACAAAAAGGACATGGAGGTACTGGAATGGGTCCAGAGAAGGGCGACAAGGCTTGTGAAGGGCTTGGAAAATCAGCCCAATGAGGAGAGGCTGAGGGACTTGGGGCTGTTTAGTCTGGGGAAAAGGAGGCTGAAGAGAGGTCTGATTGCTCTCTTCCAGTGTCTGAAATGTGCTTACAGTGAGAGTGGGGCGTGTCTCTTCTCACTGGTGACAGGTGACAGGATGAGAGGAAATGGCCTCAAGTTGTCACAAGGTAAGTTTAGGTTGGGTGCTAGGAAACGCTTCTTTACAGAAAGGGTAGTTAAACACTGGAATAGGCACCCCAGGTAGGCGGTCGAGTCACCATCCCTGGATGTGTTTAAGAGCTGTTTGGATGTGGTGCTCAGAGATATGATTTAGCAGAGGGTTGTTAGAGTTAGGGTACTATGGTTAGGCTGAGGTTGGACTTGATGATCTTTGAGATCTTTTCCAACCAAGTAATTCTATGATTCTATGATTGTTTGAAATTAAATGGGAATTAATACTATTTTCTGCAGCCAATTAAGGATAATGTTCAAGGTGATCAGATATCACTGGGACTGATCAGTGTTTTCCTCAGCCTAATATTCTGTCCTCATCAACAGAGGGAATGTGAAAGCCTACTCAACTTCAGCTGTTGCATTAGGGTTATTATATGGTTCATCTTTGCCTGTTTCTATGAGAACCTGTCTACAGATTTGTTGCCCAAAGTTTAAGCTAATCTCCTTTATGAAGCTGCTGGTACAATTTTGCTCCACAGCCTTCTAACTACATTGCAGTCTGAGTGAGAAAGTACTTTTTAACTGTTCTTCCAACTGGCATTCTGTTCATTTCAACAGGTGTCCCTTATTCCTTATTTCTGTCATTATGACATTTGGTGAAAGATACTCCATTCACTTGATCCTCCAACTTCATTATTTATAAAGCTCAGTCAGTCTCCTCAGCATTTTCTCATCAAAACTGAAGAGTTGTAGCCTTCCTAGTCTTTCCTAATAAGGCTGCTGCTCAATTCAGGTCATTCTATCTACCAATCTTTGTGTTTCTTCAAACACAACTATGTTCTTGAAATACGGAGACCAGTCTGCACATATTACTCAAGGCTTGTGCACACCAAGGTTTTTATACAGTGACAAAATTAAGACTGCTTTTTTAAAAACATACCCTAGTTTATGATGCACATTAAACTATTAGCTTTTTTGTCTGTCACTGCAAACTGAGTCAGTGATTTTAGAATTATATGTTTCACTTTTCAAGACAGTCTCTTGGCATGATCTCATCTCTGCATTTTTGTACAGCTGAAGTATTAGCCTTGCCAGTATGACATCAAATTACTTTAACATGAATGTGATAAGAACTGCTGTCTTAAAATAACAAATGTTTTTTAAACAAACAAAAGTATTGTAATCCATGCCAGACAGAACAAATGGCAGTTTGACTCTAGGAAAGAAAGGGCACATACTTGCAAATGCAGTATTTCAAGTTACATCAATCAATCCAGTAAAACATACATACTACTCTTTCCACACTGCACTCAAACACATGATGTAGTTCTCTGCCATTCACTTAGCATCCATCTACCCATCTGAGATCTCCTGGAGAGATGATCCTGCTTTTAAAGCACAATTTGTGCTCACATCTTCTCCTGCACATACGCAGGTTAACAAGTCATGGACAAATTTCCAAGACAGCATGGGGGCTGTCTCGGTCAGAGTGATCATGAAATGGTAAAGTTCTCGATTCTAGGTGGAGCATTGAGGGAGAATAGCAAAACTGCCACCTTAGACTTCCGGAGGGCAGATTTTGATTTGTTCAGAAGACTAGTAGGTAATGGAATGAATTGTCTTGAGGGAGATCATGCAGCAGGTGTGGGATGACCGGGAGATCAGACCCAGCCAGCATGGGTTCATGAAGGGCAGGTCCTGCTTGACCAATCTGATTTCCTTCTACGATCCTGTGACCCATCTGATGGATGAAGGAAAGGCTGTTGGTGTGGTCTACTTAGACTTCAGCAAAGCCTTCAACACTGTCTCCCATGCTATTCTCCTACAAAAGCTGGCAGCCCGTGGCTTGGATGGATACACTCTCAGCTGGATAAGGAGCTGGCTGGAGGACCGGGCCCAGAGAGTGGTGGTAAATGGAGTTAAATCAAGTTGGAGACCTGTCATGAGTGGTGTTCCCCAGGGGTCGGTGCTGGGGCCTGTCCTCTTCAACATCTTTATTGATGACTTGGATGAGGTCATCAAGTACATCTCCAGTAAGTTTGCAGATGACACCAAATTGGCAGGGAGTGTCAATCTGCCTGAGGGTAGCGAGGACCTGCAGAGGGATCTGGATAGTCTGGAGAGCTGGGCCGAAGCCAACGGGATGAAGTTCAACAAGACCAAATGCCGGGTCCTGCACTTTGGCCACAACAACCCCATGCGGTGCTATAGGCTTGGGGCAGAGTGGCTGGAGGATTGTGTGGAGGAAATGGACCTGGGGGTACTGACTGATGCTCAGCTGAACATGAGCCAACAGTGTGCCCGGGTGGCCAAGAAGGCGAATGGCATACTGGCTTGCATCAAAAACAGTGTTACTAGCAGGAACAGGGAAGTAATTGTCCCACTGTACTCGGCATTGGTGCGGCCGCACCTCAAGTACTGTGTTCAGTTTTGGGCCCCTCACTGCAAGAAAGACATTGAGGCCCTGGAACGCATTCAGAGGAGAGGTTCTGGTGCACAGAGGTTCTGGTGAGGGTTCTGGAGCACAGGCCTTATGAGGAGAGGCTGAGGGAGCTAGGATTGTTCAGCCTGGAGAAGAGGAGGTTCAGGGGAGACCTTATTGCTCTCTAGAACTTCCTGAATGGAGGTTGTAGCGAGCTGGGGGTTGGCCTCTTCTCTCATGTAATTGATGATAGAACTAGAGGGAATGGTTTTCAGCTGTGCCAGGGGAGATTCAGGCTGAATATAAGGAACTATTACTTCTCAGAAAGGGTCGTCAGGCATTGAAATGCACTGCCCAGGGAGGTGGTGGAGTCACCGACCATGGGAGTGTTCAAGAAACGTTTGGATGTTGTGTTGATGAATATAATTTAGCTGGGAAGTATTGGTAATGGTTGGACTAGATGATCTTCTAGGTCTTTTCCAACCTTGATAATTCTGTGATTCAAACTTAGCCAGACCATGAGATCAGCAAGGACGAGACACTTCTTTTTCTATCTCTAGCATTACAAAAAGAATGTTTCAGGCCTCATGGGTGGCTCACTCTGGATGTCCAAAAGCTTATTTACAGATTGCTCAGCTGAGGATAAAATGTAGCCCAAGTGTTCAAATCTGGGTCGATAATGAGGTGCCTCAAAATAAGTACTCTCCCAATTATTCCCTTCCATTACACCATGGCTGAATGAGTTGCCTGCAGTTTTTTTCTAAGATGAGGGACACATTTCATCCAACACTCTTTCATGAGAAGCACAGTTACAGTGGAAGAAATAGAAAGGTTGGATTCAGCGCACCAGAAGACAGGTGACTGCTATGTCTACCATGGCAGACATGAGTTTACCTGAAGTTGCAGCCTCACACCCTCAATGGATAGGAATACTTGCACTCAGGGTATAGATCATACGATTTATTTTAGACATCTGTATCAGAAGGAGATGTGCTCTTATGCACATATTTTGTCTATGCAACATCCCCAGAATATAAATAATACATGTAGCAAATATTCAACAAATTCAACAAATTCAAAAGCAAGATCTTGCACCTAGGTTGAGGCAGCCCCATTACCGATACAGTCTTAGAGGTGAAGGGATTAAGCACAGCTCTTCTGAAAAAGACCTGGGCCTACCAATAGATGGGAAGCTAGACATGAGCCATAAATGTGCTCTTGCAGCCCAGAAAGCTGTAGGAAGTTCTTTACAGAGATAGTGGTCAGGAGCTGGAACACACTGCTCAGAGAGGCTGTGGGTGCCCCATCCGTGGAGGTGTTCAGGAGCAGGTTGGATGGGGCCCAGGGCAGCCTTGTCTAGTAACAGATCTGGAGTATGATGGCCCTGCCTGAGGGAGGGTGTTGGGACTTGATGATCCTGGGCTGCATCAAAAGAAGTGTGGCTAACAGATCAGAGAGGTGCTCCTGCTCCTCAGAGAATCACAGAATCATAGAATGGCTTGGTTTGGAAGGGACCTCAAGGATCATTAAGCTCCAGCATCCCTGCCACAGGCAGGGCCACCAACCTCCACATGTAATACAAAACCACTAGACTATACTCTGCATTGATGGGGCTTCACCTGTAGTACAGCATCCAGATGTGGAGTCCTTAGTACAGGAGAGACATGGGCCTGTTGGAGTGCATGCAGAGAAGAGCCACAGAAATGATCCATAGAATGGAATCCCTCTCTTACAAGAACAGGCTAAGAGAGCTGGGGCTGTTCAGCCTGGAGAAGGCTGTGAGATGACCTGATAGTGGCCTTTTAGTATCTAAAGGAGCTACAGGAAAGAAGGGAACAGAGTCTGTGGTGATAGGAGTGTGGTGGTAGGACAACGGGAAATGGCTTCAAGCTCAAAGAGGGTAGATTTAGGTTAGATAGAAGGAAAAAAAAATCACATTTAGGGTGGTGAGGCACTGGAACAGATTGCCCAGAGTTGTGAATGATTCCCCTCCCTGGAGAGTGAGGCTGAATAAGGCCTTGGGCAACCGGATCTAGCTGTGGGTGTCTCTGTTCATTGCAGGAGAGTTGGACTAGATGACCTTTAAAGCTCCCTTCTAAGTCTAAGTATTCTAAGATTCTATGAAATAGCTGTACATCTGGAGGACTGTTCAGAAAATCTGGATTTCCAGACCAGTACAAGTAGGTCCTCTGTGCTGTCCATAGGGCCATCTCCCCAGTGGCTCACTAAAGAACCTCACTTCCACACTTGCACATCTGTGAAAATCCATACTGTAAATCTTCCCCGCATAATTTATAAACAAAATGCTTTTCAAGTTCTTCCAAGTTGCACTGGCAGCTTTTTACAGAACAAAAAACATCTTGTTTTGTTTATTTCTTATTATTCTTGAATCATGTGTGTATTTACTTCTCCTGTTTTGTATAAAGATGTTATGATAAGACTTTTATCAGTTGAGGTTTCATGTAGATAGGAAAAAGGAAATACAGAGGAAGGATGCCTGATAGACTGAAATGCCATTTCCTATACACTGCATAGATCTCATCCAATTCATCATTTTGAGTTTGTTATGTCTGAAATTGCATTTAAAAAAAAATAAAATAAAAAAATGTTGGCAGGTGTAGCCCTGGCTCACAGAAAGAGATATGGTGAATTAAATATGAGCATTTAAAAATCAGAAGTTCTGTGTTTGCTGTAAAAGCGTAAGATAACTATCTCAGCAACCTCTGACATATTTGGTAATGGTAACTGAGCATATTCATTTATGAAAATTTACAATGAATGAAAATTTGAAGAAGAAAAAGAATGACAGCAGAGTCAGTGCATCTGCTGATGATACACAGCAGACATTTTTCAGTAGTACCAGACCTTTTTAAGTCTCTTTTTAGTGCTGCTCTAATGTTCTTCTTTAGTTACCAAGCAGAAACCTACACAGCATTGTCCTGAGAAGGTCAGTAATGGACAGGGTGAAAAACAACATGCATTCTGTCAGACTGGAAATGGAATTAAGTCCTGTAAAGGACCATTGCTTATGCTGGAGAACCAAGATGCGTTTTCCACCTATTTCCAAAGTAATGCAGGGTTGCTTGTAAGCATGTCCAGTGATGTGAAAGCAATTAAAAATGTACAAAGGACTGCTGCAGTTGAACGTGCTTTTGTAAAATGCAGCTTGAAAGCAGTTTGTAGCTAGGCAGCTAGTCTGAGAGGAGCATTTAGCACATGTTGCTAATGCTTCCAAATAAGTTTCAAATTTTCTTTATGTCCCCTTCAGTTTAAAAATTGTTTGAATTCTGAAATTGAAATATCCCACAATTATATAACAATTTTATTTCCTACTTTTCTTACTATCTCTTAGAGACCTAGAAGTCGAACCATTTGTGTAATATACTCTGCTATCTCAAATAGACTTTACTCAGGCAATTCCTGCCTTCTTGTTTATTTGGGAACAAATCTTGGTTTAAATAGAAGAAACTCTATGCTATACCTTCAGCTTATTTACAGCATCAGACAATTGGGCTATTGGGTTTGGATTTCCTTTGCTTCCTGACCTATAGTCTGGCTCTTGTTCCTTTTTTTTTTTTTTTTTTTTTTTCCTAAATTCCTTTGGATTTATTTACCATCTAATATTCACTGTTTCGCAACTCATTTTATTTGTGATTCTGAAAAAACACACTAGAAATGATGATGATTTTCCTGCAAAATGTGGCTGAGAAGAAGAATTGTGTGTGTGTCAGGAAGTACTGTGATTTGATGCTTTTCAGTCTGGAAAACAGTGATGTTTCCCTGACTCCTTTTCTTGATTAATTCAGTAATATTGACCTCTGTATGAATCATATAACGAGATAGTAGGTATGTGTCTTATGTGTCACTAGGGAGAAAATGCTTAAATCAGTCTGGCTGTTTTTTGATCCGTAACAGGCATACTGATCATTTTGCCTGTTTAGTCCACTAATTACTCAGTATTGCAGTACTGTAAATCTACGTCTATCCTTGTAATTTAACAAAGGTGGGGTTTTTTTTCTTTCTTTTTTTTTGGTTTTTTTTTTTCTTTTTCATTTGAAATTCAATGGTTTTTTTTTCTCTTAGCATCACAAGATAAAAGACAATCTACACTGTTAAGTATACTGAGAACTAATGTTCTGGCATTATTTCTCATTTTCCAGTGCCTGTTTTGGCATCTAGTGCACTAGATCAGAGGCATTCAGTGTTCAAAGAGTTCATCATAGTTATCTTCTCCCTTTCTTTATTATGTGCATGTCCTGATTTGATAGTTTTCTGTCACAAGTTGCTAGAAGTTTAAAACACAAAATTAAATTTCACAGGAGAGAGAATTCAGTGGTTTCGAACCTGAGGATGATGAGGCTGTTTACCGGGTTGTTGCCACAGAATATTAACAGGAAAATCATCTTTCATTTGTACTCACATAAAGAGGAAATCTGAGAAGAATCAAGGAGAAATACACAAAGACAAAAAATAAAATAAAAAATTAAGTATTCAAGTGCAAATGTGCACAGCATGTAGGATCCTTTAAAAATCAGAATATTTTTGAAAGACATGATAAGAAAATATATGGATCAAAACCAATGGGACTACTGTTTCAAATCTTACTGGTGATCAGTGGTAGGCAGTACAATCTCATCATGATTTTCTGGTATAAAATTAAATCTAGGCTGTGTTTGTTCTGAAGAAAACTTTTCAGTGACTCTCCTTCCAGTAAGACTGAAAAAGACGTGGCTGGATCAGCAGTATTGAACTTGTGCCCTTTCCAACCTAGTCTACAGAAGTTTATTTTCTGATGTATCCTCTTGAAAATGCTGACTAAGCTGTAGTGTGTTTTGGTCTTTGGTTTAATGGTCTTCTTACTCATGAGTCACTTCAGTGCTGTCTGAATTCCCTACTATTATGGAAAGATCAGTGCTTTCCTATGTTTCTGTAGGACTGAAATGACAGTGTTTGATGCCTGTAGGTTCAGGACCTTTGAGAAAATGAAAAAATAAGTGACTCAGCTGATGGTGGCACAAGAAATGTTTTTTGCTTAGTAACTCTGATTTGTGACTTAGTTACCGACATGTACTTTCCATTATTTAAGGGCTGGAAAATTGAGCTGGAAAAATGCTAGGAAGTGTTTTTTGGACCTCTGGTAGTAGAGGTGGTGGCAGCTTTCATAAAATTTCAGCTGAAATGATTTACCTCTTATTACCATGTGCCAACTTGGTAATACTCTTGGTGCCAACCTGCTTATAACTTACTTGCCCACAGTTATGTACATGCATATGAGGCCTTCCCAAATACAACTGACTTCCAGCTCTAGATGTCTAAGTTTCCACAAAGTCCTTACTTGTGCTTATCAGCTGTTCCATCCTTTGTCTTTTATTTGTAGTTAGTAGTTACATTTGCATTTTTGGCTAGCAGAGAAATTGCAGCTGTGAAACAGTGTATTTTTCTTCTTATAATTTCCATTCTTGGAAAAAGCTGGAGAACTGTAACTAAGAAAAGATGTTTTTTAAAGCCATCAAAACTTATAATTTTGCCCAAACAGCTTCTCCACCTTAGAAATGCATTCTCCCATTTCAGCATGATGGCCTTAAGACTTAGTTGCTGATATTCTGCAACTGTCACAATTATTTATTTCAGCATTAAAACATAAATTCTTACACATGCTGTTGGTACTGTTACAAGTTTCAGATGGGTGGGGAGCATGTGTTTTTATTTCTAGATGACCAAAAATCAATTAATGTCGTAACCAGTCATTATTTTCTTACTAGTTGCTGATAGAAGTGGGAGGTCCAGTATGATTCTTCTGAGGGAAGAGAAAATATTGTAACCCTTTTGTCATTAAGATGGACCAGCTGCAGACCACCTAGTCATTTCAAATGCTGACTATGATAATTTTTGGGTGTTTGCTTCAAAATTAGAAATTATTTTAATTTAAATGTCCCCTGGAACTTAGAAATAGAGAAAGGCAAAATGGAGGAAAAGTTATTTTCCAGATCTCTTGGAAAACAATGCTGAAATTCCAATAATAAAATAAAAAGTGCTAATAAAAAGTGCAGTGCATTTTAACTGCAGAAGAAAAACTAAAAGCTATCAGGTCTTGGAATATGCTTTTTGTCATTCCTTTATGAAAATATTTGTAAAGAGAATTTTGTTTGAGAGAGATACAGATGAGCCAGAAAAACATGAGTTGGCTGGATATGGATCCTCTGTTTGATTTCGTTTCCTTTCTCCACACACATATCCAGTCCATTCCACCTTTTCCTGCTACTTTTCCCATGTATATTCTGTATCATGCTGTGTTTTAATATAATAGTCTTGGTAAACAGTGATTTTGAGAGCAGAATGCTTTGACATTGCTGTATTGTCTCTGTGCAGCCCAGGAACAGTGTCCAGTTTCACCTTAACTTCTAGTTTTCTTAATGTTAAATTAGCCTCAGATATAGTATTCACTGAAGCAAAAGAAGAGGCCCCATTTCTTGAAGCTTAGCCTTGCAAAGTCAGCTCTTGTGCAATATTATTTATTGCAGCTGCTTGGAAAATAAATTAAATCCAGCTTTGTATAAAGGATGGAATATAGATACACTGGCAAACAATGCTATGTAACACAATAGATCATGAAGATTTCAGTGGTAGATACTCCCATTATTTATTATTTCATTATTCTCAGGTATCAGAGAATTGGATGAATGTTACTATTCAAAGTACAAGCAACTCTGTACTTTAAAACACTCCATCAGGATTTTGTTTTGCTTTAACCAAAGGATGTTTGACTCAAACATCCTTGTAGTAATCTCCAAAGCTGTACAAAACCTTAAACATTCTGTAAAGTTACGCCTGTGTTTCTGAGTTGCAGTCATATTCTGATGCTTAAATTTATTAGTGAAAAATATACAGGCATTTCACTTGTGCTACTTCATTCAAACATTAGAGAGGCCTGATAGAAACAGTGTCGGTCTGTATTGCCTTCACTCTCAGAACACAGAGAAAAAAAATGTCAAAGAATATATTGTACCTGCCTGCCTAATTGTCTGTCATTTTTAATAGGCCATCTTTCTCATGGAAAGGGAGGTTCTAGTGTGCCAGCAGAGAGCCACGGCTTGAAGGAATAATGGAAAAAAAGAGTAGCAGGGGAAAATACATATCTCAGGATTTCATTAAGACAGAACTGCCAGATTCCCAGCAGGAAGTACTTGCCAAGGTGCTGGCACATGGCTGTGTAGCAGGGAATGGCAAGCACCGATTTGGCCACCGTCAGGTTGATCTCCTTTAGACTTCAGTAATACTTAATCTGCTGTAATAATTACTACTGTTAAACTTTTTTTTTTTTTCTTTGTGTGTGATTGTGTGCATGTGTTTTATTTTGTTTTGGTTTTTGTTTGTTTGTTTGTTTTTTTCCTTAATTCCATCATTCCTCCAGTGAAAAAAAAAAAAAAAAAAAAAAAAAAGATTATCTCATTTCACCTGAAATTTCATAATGATCTCACAGAAATGTAGCATAGGAAGGCTTTCCTTCACATTCTTCCTGTTCTTTCAATTGTTTCCTGTGAGAAAAGCAGCAATACTTATATAGAGTTCTGCTCAAAATCAGCTTTTGATATGTTCTTAAAAAGCAGCATTTCTGATATTTCCACTGCCCTGCTAATCCCAGTAGAACTAATTTCAGCCCTTACAAAATTTATTTTTTGCTACCAGATCTCAAAGCACTTCAGAAAGTATCCATTTTGCAGGTAGGGAAATGGAAGCACAGAAGGGGATAAAGTGATTCACTCAGGATGACTCATCCAGCGCCAGAACTGTTTTGTGTATCCTATTATCTTCCTTCAGTCCTGCAAAAGAAAAGAATGAACAAAGAATTTCCTGGTAGTTTATAGAGGAAAACAGCAGTGTACCTCCCTCCCTCCCTCAGCTACATGAAAGGCTCCATGTTTGCTTAAGGTTTCTCCTTAAGAATTGAAGACTTTGTAAATTCTGCTCGTTGTGGTGACTGATTCTGCATGTATGATTGTGCCTGCTGTGGAGGGCATAGCACCGTATGCACGATGGGCTCATCAGGGCTTTGGGCATGTAGATCAAGTTTAGCTGAAAGGCACTGCTTGAAAGGCATTTTTTGTTTGGCAGAATTGTTGATTATTCTGGGAACAGTTTGCAGGGTGAAATAACTGACTCACAGTAAAGTATAGCTGGAAATGCAGCTTTTTCCTAAAAAAGCAGCGTTATGCTCTAATGTTTTTAGTTTTGTCCACTGGGGCAAGGAGCTGACATTTCTCCTTCTCTGGCTGTTAGGTTGCACATTTTGTAATGTTTCCAGAGTAATATGATCACCTCCTTGGCACCAGCAATTATGGCATGCCCTGTCCCAACCTTAGTAATGACATTGATATCAAGAAAACAGGCTCTTGGAATCTAGTTGCCAAGCAGATTTTTGCACAAAGTGGAATGAATCATTTTGATTTTTTCCTGATAAACTGAAGTAACTTGATGCAAAAGATGCCTCTGATTTACTTTGTTTTATTTTCTGTGAATGGATAGAGTTTTAATCACTTTATCCCAAAACATTCTGTAGTTTAATCATTATGATTGGATTAAATTTAGTAATGCTTTTGACAGTTTGAACACACAATCATTTGGTACGAGGTGAAAGGTTTCAGTCAGATGATGGATGAGGAAAGGCAGCATGCTTTTCCTGACAGAATGGCAGCAGCAGACTTCCAGCAGGGAAGATGGTTGATGGATGAGCACATCAGAAAGCAATCAGTCTGTTCCCCTCCCAGATTCTTAATGTGAACTGGAGCACAGAGTCTCTGAAATTGGCTTGTGTTTACAGATAGATAACTTTATAACTGATGGAAAAAGCCTGAGTAGTCTTTGAATGTATTCATAGTTCTATAGATAAATGTTTCTGTATGTGGCAGGCTGAACTGTAAATTTTAGATAGACATCGCTTTCTGTGGAGAATGCTATATTTTACTTTGCAGTGTGCAGTGATTTTTTAACAGCTTAACATCACTCACATTTATTAAAAAGTGAGGTTTTTCTGTTCCTGTTTTAATCCACTACATCAAACCTGCTCCCAAGTTGGTTTAATACTGAAAAAAAAAAAAAAAAAAAAAAAAAGCCTTATTTCATGTAGAGCTTGTAAGCAGATATTTTTATTACCACATTCCTCAAAAGAGAGACTTATTTCTTTAGTAAGACATGATAAGCTGTGCATGTAGAATCAGGAAGGCTAGCAGCTAGTGCTTTGTTTAATCTTGCTCCATGTTAATTTGAGAATTGTTCTTCAGAATTATTAGGCTTCTGTTCATCTAGGTATTTAGCAAATTAGAGTTGCTTAACATATGTAGTAATTTTACACCTCATAACATGTTTATATTTGTTAGCAGCTAAAACATTCTATTTCTAATCACAAAGCATTTGCTTTCTGATTCCAAAAATCACGTGCACAATAGGGATTCTTTTGATGCAGCCAGGGATCCAGTTGGCTTTCTGGGCTGTGAGTTGTACATTGCTGGCACATATACAACTTCCTATCCACCAGTACCCTCATGCCTTTTTCAACAGGGCTATGCTTTGTCATTTCCTCCCTCAGCTGGTGTTGGTTGTGAGGGTTTCTATGACCCAGGTGCAAGATCTTGCACTTAGATTTGTTGAACTTCATGAAGTTCACCTGGGCAAACTGCTGAAGCCTGTCTAGGTCTCTCTAGATGGCATCCCATCCCTCTGGTATGTCAAACTCAACACGCAGATTGGTGTCACCCACAGACTTGCTGAAGGTGCACTCGATCCCGCATCTGATATCACTGAGGAAGATGTTACAGAACATTGGTCCCAGTACTGGCCACTGAGAGACATCACTTATCTCTGATGTATATCTGGATGTTGAGCCATTGATCACCACTTTCTGAGTTTTGTCTCACAACCAGTTCCATGTCCACTGAACAATCCAAATATCAAATCCATATCATTCCAATGTGGAGACAAGGACGTGATGAGGGACCATGTCAAAAGACTTACTGAAGTCCAGACAGGTGGTATCAGTGGTTCTTTCCTTGTCCATTAAGGTAACCATAGAAGGCCACTAAGTGGGTCAGGCAGGATCTACGTTTGGTGGAGCCATGCTGGTTACCCCACATTACCTCCTTCTGTTTCATGCGCTTTAGCACAGCTTCCAGCAAGATCTGTACCACGATCTTCCCCAGCACAAAGGTGAGCTTTATAATGCAGGCAGACCTCTTAAGTAAAGTTAGTAGGCATTACAGTAACATAATACATGATTAAAATAATATAATAAAAAATCAAGAAAAAAATTACAAAAATTAAACATTATTGTGAATTATAATTTGTTTTAAACCAGTGATGTGAATTATTTTTTTCTGGCTTTTTGTGAGTTTACTCAAGGTCTATCATCAATATATGAAGACTTAATAATATACAGTATGAGTACATACACTCAAGATATGCCTTGGCATTCTTCCACCTCTGTCTTCTGACCTTTTTGTTTCCTTTAAAGGTTGTCACTTGAATGTGGAAAAACTGCACCTAGGATTTCAGAGCCCAGTCTGTGAAGTGGACCTTGACAGCTGTAGGAGTGTATGGATTTGACAACAATTAATAATTTAACAAATTTGTTAAACTAAATAAATTGTACAAAACAAGCCCATCCCACAAACAAATTACCAGTATGTGGAGAATGGAAGTAAAATGCATCCAATTAATCAATTTAATAAATAAAGATATAAATAAATAGGTAGATAGATAGATAGATAGATAGATAGATAGATAGATAGATAGATAGATAGATAAAGCTCAGAAACTCTTATTACCTTCAGTTTTTAAGCTTTAAGACATATATGCTACAATTTAAGTGGCAGTTGCTACTAATGTATTCTGACAAGAGTTCGTGTATGAGTAGAATTCATATTTAATTTATTGCCAATGTTATTTTATTGCAAACAGAAGAATTTTACAGCAATGCAAGAAAGATTGTTGCTTGTCAAATAAAACCATACCTCCTTTTCATAGAGCTTTCAATCGAACCTAGAGCAACACTTTCATAACCCTAAAAAGACAACTATGTCTTTTCTTATCCCATTTGTTACTGTCCACTGTATTCTGATGAAGATGGCCTTGTATTCTTGTAGGTGTCTATGAGTGCACATCTCATTGTTAAAAAAAAAAAAAGCACATCTCCTGTGTTCCAGGTGCAGTTCCTGTATACATATATGCAAGAGTGGGGAACAGCTAGTTTTTCCTGACATCTTATGACTAGGGTACTCTTTTCCAAAGATCTCTGACTCTAAGCATAGGGTAGATGTAATCATATCTTATGTGACCACACTGAGTGTTTGTTGTGTCTGTATATGAAGACTTCATGAAATCTTCTTCAGGGAGCTTCTAAACCCATGGCAGTATTAGGCCTGGGGAAATATTTGATTCCTGGATTCTGTGTGCTTTCAGCAGTACTGCAGGATATTGATTTAAACATTATATTTCTGAGGAATTGCCTCTCCTTTTTTTTTTTTTTTTTTTTTTTTTTTTTTAACCTGCTTGCTTCATCACACAATTAACTGAGAAGGAACATAAAAGCAATTTGGCTACTTCTGATAATAACATCCAGCTGAATTCACTGAAAGAGGGAGCTGATACTGAGCTCTTTCAGTGAATTGGATTTTCCTTCTGTGGCAATCCATTTCAGATGTTATGTTCATGTTATATTACAGGTTTCCTGAAAGAAGAGCTTTCCACTAATATCTTAGGGGAGCCACATGTTAGGATTAGTCAGTAAGCTTGATAGATGGTTACATGTTTTTATAAATTGCTAGGTAAATGTTCTGAAATGCTCTGAGGTTTGATTCCAAAGCTCTTAAAATACAAGATTAATACAAATGGAAATTATAGTGAATGCATGCTATAATCTCACGCCCAGTGCAAGTTGGCTTTGCTTTGCCAAATCCTACTCAGAAAGTAGAGCTGCAGAAAAAGTAGTGGGGTGGATGAATAAAAGCTCGACTTAGAAAGAAGAACAAAGTGTCATTTGAGAAATTTTTGAGAAATTAAGTGATTTTTAAAAGCAGTTTGAATGTGCTTTAATATCTACAGAGGGTATTTTAGGGAAGGAAAGTAAGAACGAGCTTAGTTAAGGAATGATTTATGTGAATTGTGGTGATAGACTGTAAGTTAATTGATGACAACAGTAAAGTGGAGAGCCATCAGTCCTGCTGACACTGCACTTCTAGGCTCCAGTGGATATAGCTTTCTTTACCCTACATCATTCAAAAAGAGCTTTTATTTTTTAAAATATTTTCTGCTTATTTCCTCATTTGGACTCTGACCACAGATTTCATCAGAATCCTTGTTAGAATGAGTTGATGTGATTGTGGCCTTTTTAAAATCCAAAAATGAAGAAACTGATCCTAATGGGATTAGTAGATAGAAAAATCATACAAAGCAACTTAAAATTATTAGAAGCCCTGCAGAGATTCCCAGATACTTTAAAAAATAAGTTTGCATACTATTTCTCTTTGTTTGTTTGTTTGTTTGTTTGTTCTTTTAGGGTTGTTTTTTTTGGGGGGGGGTGGGGGGGTTGTTGTTTTGATGTTTTGTTTGCTTTTGCATTCTTGTTATGCTGTCGTAAGCCAAATATTTCAGCTTTAAAGAGGCATCAAAACATGGAATCTCTGTAACAGTATCTGGAACCTGGGATTCATTTCTAAAAGTTACATTGTATCAAACATGTTCATTTTCAAGGATCAACTTCAGAGAATAAAGAGATCCAAGTAAAGGGTGACCAATTTTGAGGAAAGAATAAAAGAAATAATAACAAAGAGTCCTAGTATGGTGGAGTAGAAGCAAATGAATTTAAGAAGTTCAATAAAGCCTCTGCAGGCTTGTGTGCCAAATAGTCAGAGCACTGATGTTTCATTCAGCATAGCAAGGTGATGAGAAATACACCTTGAATTCAGTATCACATCACTGTTCAAAGCAAGCAAAATCCCCCAAAGTAAGGAACAGACGTCACAGGAAGCTCCGTGCTTGGAAACTTCATAACAAACATACAGCAGTTTGTTTTGAGAGGCTGGCTACATTTCCTAATTCTCCTGCTTGAAAATCTTGAGTTGGAAGCTCGGACAGATAGTTAGAGTTCCTTTGTGAGCATGTTTGAGTTCTTATAAATCTTTTTACTTTGGTTTTTACTTCTTATATGTTTTCTATTAGCCCATTCTTTGGACTTTTAGTATTAGTATTAAGACTTTCTTCTCATTGAATTTAAAGTCCTGAGCAGGTATGCTGAGAGCAAAAGCCAAATTACACTCCTGAAAGGAAATTTCGTGAAACGGCATATTTTCTTCTTTTGCCTGTAGTATTGATGCTGGAAAATCTATCCACAGCGTATCTAAAAATGGAGTTAATCATAGAGCTTACTTGCTGAACAGTTTAACTGGAAACCCAAAGCCACAAGTGGGCAGTTGGCTCAAATTCTCAATTCTGCAGTGGTAAAAGAAAATTCAGATGTAGATCATATGTTCCTTTTATTATCATTTGCTTACAACTCACTGAACGTACAAACAAGCAACAGTGGTAGCAGGTTTTATTGCCTTTGATACAGAGAAAATAAAAAATATCCGTTACATCACATATAAAGGATTTTTCCTTTATAGATATATATATACATATATTTCCTTTATAGATAATCTATATATATAGATATATAGATATAATCTATATATATAGATATATAGATTTGGAGTGATGACAGGATACTTCTTGACTGTCAGTATAAATATTCCTCTGTCTCTTCACCCCCCTCCTGCCCCCACCATTTCCTTCAAGTCTTTAGCTTTTGTTAGATGTGGAGGAGGAGACGGAAAAGAAGGTAGGAAGAGAAAACCAGATGTGGTCTGTCCTGCATCACTGCATAGACACTGTCAGTCAGGGAACATTTCTAAAGGTCCTAGGCAGGGAATTAATGTAAGAAATGAACTTCAGGCCTGCCTGCAACTCAATTATATAAATACACTGATTTGGTTTTACCTCTTTTTCTTTCTTTGTTTCTTATTTTCTTTCTTTCTTTCTTTCTTTCTTTCTTTCTTTCTTTCTTTCTTTCTTTCTTTCTTTCTTTCTTTCTTTCTTTCTTTCTTTCTTTCTTTCTTTCTTTCTTTCTTTCTTCCTTCCTTCCTTCCTTCCTTCCTTCCTTCCTTCCTTCCTTCCTTCCTTCCTTCCTTCCTTCCTTCCTTCCTTCCTTCCTTCCTTCCTTCCTTCCTTCCTTCCTTCCTTCCTTCCTTCCTTCCTTCCTTCCTTCCTTCCTTCCTTCCTTCCTTCCTTCCTTCCTTCCTTCCTTCCTTCCTTCCTTCCTTCCTTTCTTCCTTTCTTCCTTCCTTTCTTCCTTTCTTCCTTTCTTTCTTTTTCTTTTTTTTTTTTTTTTCTGATGCTGCAAGTTAATCTGTTAAACATCTGCAGTCCACTTAGAACCTATGACAAGGGCTGATTACTGGCAACTTGTTTCATTTTGATAAAGGAAAAGCTACTTTTTCCTCATTATTAAACTCTGGAAAACTATTTCTGACAACAAAGGAGAAACCCCAGTCAGCTGCTGTATCAATCTAATACATAGCTTCATTAATAAGAAATTAAAAAAAAAAATGTCCAAGAGAAATCATAACAACATTATCAAAGTGTTTGTCTGCTCTAGTTGCTCTAATTAATTACTGTGAAGTGTGTCTGAAATCTATGTTTAATAAAGAAATTGAACAATAATTTGATGTATTAGCAAATCTTTGGATTTACAGATTTACAGCTGGATTCACTGAACTCAGTGAATGCAGTTTGTTTTAAGCTGAAACAGAATTTAACAGCCAAAAATACATAAAAGAAAATGCAGTTCTTCATATTGTCTTCAAGTAATCCCTGTTCCAGAGGAAGGACAGTTAGTCTTCGTTTAGTCCTTCCACATTCCTCTTCATTTATTCCTCTCTGGCTAAGAGCTTGGAATCAGTGTCTGTCTTACTCAGTAACACAGTGCTTTCTGGTAACAATATTTCATGAAACTTTGTGTGTTTTTTAAAGAACTGTGTCAGAATTGTTGGTTTGATTTCACAGTAGCTGAAATTGTCTGCTAAAATAACCTATAATTAATGCAGAATAAGTCAATATCATCTAAGAACAAAACTGCTCTGCTTTGATTTGAGATGCATAAATCTTCAGAACACACAATAATTAATATACACAAGGTCTAAGAACACACCTTGCCTGTCATATCCCTTCTTACAGAGCCTTGCCCTATGCTGGACTTTCATAGTGAACTATGAGAAATACATTTCTCTGTGGTCATTCCCTGAGAGGGCCATCCAGGTGAGATGCCCATCTGGTATCTGTGCCAAGTTTTCTCAGCTCAAGCATTCAAAGGAGCAAGTTGGGATTCTGCATTCGAGTGCACCATCTGATCTTTCCTTTACTCTACTGTCCACTGGCTGTCTTCTCTATGGTGTATGAGCCCCTGGCCTGGGGCACAATCTGTAAATAGCTTGGTTTCTTCTTGGGGATGTAGATAAAGTTTTACTACTTTGGTTTTGCTCTAAAGGAGGCCATACCTGAAGGAGGCTGCTGCAGGGGACAGCTTCAGTTAATTACAGCTTTTAAGGAAAATACACCCATTCAGTCTGATGGTGGGATTATTGTTTCCAAGTGGAAATACAGGACAGGACATCTGGGAATTCTAGACATTGAGATGGGTATGTAGATAACTGGGCAGGTAAAAGGCTGGAAACATTGCTCAGCACTGTATGTCTCCATAACAGGAGACAAACCTAGCTTCTTCAGGTCTTACTTCATCCTATAATGGTTAAAGATGACCTTAAGAGATAAGATTTCCCTGTAGGATCAGTTAATTTCCCTTCCTCCCCATACCTTCCAAGGCAGAAGAGTCTGAATATAGTGAGAATACCTCACTTACTAGGGAAACATCAGTAATGCAATTGATTTTCATACAAAGTCTTCTAAATTCTTAAATTTGAGGTGGAATCCCTCTTTTATTATTGCTAACTTCTCTCAAAAAACAAAACAAAACAAAACAAAGAAAAAAAAAAAAACAGGCAAAAGAGAATGGCAGTAAAAAGGTAAAGTTGTTAAGCTCTCAGTAGTAGTAGGTAAGAGTAGTGTTAAGATTTTCTTTTCGTCCGAAGTTACAAATTATTGTACATATTCATTATGATGCTTTTACTCCTTATGTAATGATGAACAATATTTTGTATGTAAGTTTTGTCCTTCCTTCATTTTAGCAACTTGCAGAGATAAGTTATTTAAGAATTTTAAAGGAAGTCTGCAGAGGAACTCTTTGACAGTGTAAGGAATTTGTGCAGTTGCTCACACTGGTGCAGTGCTGCTGAGATCTAGGATCTTTAACCTGTCCACAGACTCGCTGTATATCTTAAGCAAATCATTAGTCATCTATCTCCCTGAAAATAGCTTGTGAAGTTGGCACTTCTTGTCCTATTGGGAGCACAGGGAAGGTCAGCCATGAAAGTTTATGCATTGCTGAAGAGTTCACCACCTTAATCCCTGTCTCTGTACAGAACCTGGACAATGTACAGTGGGCAAGATGTGCAGACACAGTGAATAGCCAAAAAAGGAAATAAGACTGATCTTCCATCTCATGCCATGTTTGCTGTCTCTGAACACTGGATAAGAGAGGCTTTGAAGATAAACAGTATCCAGTAATGTCATAACAGATTTAGTCAAAATATGCATGTGGAAGTTGCTGAATTACCACTGCTTTTGTAGCTTTCACATGTCTGCAGTTGTAGGAATGCTCTTTGAACACAGAAGTTCCTGTGATACATTCTGTGCTAGATCCTCCTGTCAGAAAACTGCAGCTCAGTTTTATGTAAGGCGTGCAAAGTGCCTGGCTCTGGCTGCAAATCCACAATATCTTTAAATGAACATGTTAATGGGTCTATGAAAAGGTGGCAAAACAGTTCTAGTACCTTCGTTAACAATTTCCACCTTCTTTCCTCTTTTTTTTAAGAGCCTCCTCTACAAAAAACTGCAAGGAGGCAGAGGAGTGCACTAACAAAAAGTAATGTTTGGTTTATCGCTGGTTGTACACTTTTAAAATTCACAACAAAAAATATTCTTGCTGCAGTTTAAAACTTTACAGGAATGAAAAGATGAATATGAAGCAACCACATTCAACTTTCTGTAGTTTCTACCCAGGCAAACTAAAGAATCATAGAATCATAGAATCACAAGGTTGGAAGGGACCTACAAGATCATCAAGTCCAACCGTCCCCGCACAAGCTACTAAACCAGATCTCCAGATGCCTCTTGAACACTGCCAGGGATGACGACTCCACCACCTCCCTGGGCAGCCGCTCCAATGCCTGACCACTCTCTGAGAGAAAAAGTTTTACCTTATGTCTAATCTAAATCTCCTCTGGTACCATTTGTGGCCATTTCCTCGGGTTCTGCTTGTTGCCTGGGAGAAGAGGCCAAACCCCTCCTCATCACAACCTCCCTACAGGAAGTTGTAGAGTGCAATGAGGTCTCCCCTGAGCCTCCTCTTCTCCAGACTAAACAATCCCAGCTCCCTCAGCTGATTTTCATAAGATTTGTGCTCCAGACCCCTCACCAGTTTCATTGCCCTTCTCTGGACATGTTCCAGGGCCTCAAAGTCTTTCTTGTAGTAAGGGGTCCAAAACTGAGCACAGTACTTGAGGTGTGGCCTCACCAGGGCTGAGTCCAAGGGGATGATCACCTCTCTGCTCCTGCTGGCCACACTATTTCTAATGCAGGCCAGGATGCTGTTAACCCTCTTGGCTCATGATCAGCTGAGCATCAACCAACATCCCCAAGTCAATTTCCTCTTCAAAATCATCCAGCCACTCAGCCCCAACCAATAGCACTGCATGGGGTTATTGTGGCCAAATTGCAGGACCAGCACTTGGGCTTATTGAACCTCATCCCATTCACCTCAGCCCATCTAGGCACCTCTGAATCCCCCAACTTCATGTCATCTGCAAACTTACTGAGGGTACACTCAATCTCTTCATCCAGGTCATCAATAAAGATATTAAACAAGATGGGCCCCACTACCAACCCCTGGGGGGCACCACTTTAACAGGTTGCCAGCTGGACTTAACTCCATTAAAACTACCTATTGGGCACAGCTCTCTATCCAGTTCTTTACCCAGAGAAGGGTATATCTGTCCAGGACACAAGAGAGTTTGTCCCATTCTTCATCTTAGTCTTTTTTGCATGTAGAAAAAAAACCAACTTCTTCACAAAGTCTTGAGTTCCCCATTCTGTTTCTCTCTTTACTTGGTGCAAGGTGATCAGTGCCCCTATTTCTTTCAAAAGAGGCTCAAGATTCAGAGAATCTAGTACATCTCAGCAAGTTAAAGACACTTAAATACAGTAGCATTTTGGAAGCATTTTATACTGATGTTTTTGGCACTCTAGATGCACATTCACTTTTTTTGTTGTAGGATGGAATGTCTCTTTTTATTATAGGTATTTACGAAAAAGATATCGTTGTTGAGCCAGATCCTAGCTGATACACCTGGATCCATTTCTTTACTTTTGACACCCATCTAGTGGACATAATAGAGTATCACAAAATTCCTTCCATGATAGCTCTGTGCACAACTTGTGTGTGCAGTTATCTGGTAGTGTAAGTAATGGGGCCGCCTCTCACTGCCAACCAAATGTGATTTTATACAGTTGACTTTCCATCTTTTTATGGTCAATATTTAATAACTTGATAATGAAGTCATTCGTGGAAGCTTGGCTTTAGTTTTTTGACTGGGAAAAATAAAATTAATAAGGGATTATTCATATTGTGTCAAAAAAGGTGGGTGAAAAACAAATCTGCTAATAAAACCATATGTTACTGTAATCCAGTGAAATCTGACCTTTTATGTGTTTGAATAATTAAGCCCACCGTGAAGAAAATTAATTTAATAGTCATTCCTTTTTTAACATCTTCCTGCTGAGCCAGAGTCATGTTTATCTTCATTTATACCACCCCTAAGCTTTTAATTCAGATTTTTTAGACAAGCTATATATGTGTTTATTTGAAATAATATCTTCTTTCAGAAGTTAGTCTTGCTAAGCACAGGAGCCACCTTTTCTTTGATATAAAATTGCATGAAATGTCTACCATTTTGTCCTCAGCAAAATTAAATATGCAGACTGTGTTTTTAGGAGTTTGTGTTTCTTTGCATCTGCTTGAAGTAAGTAATGTTATTACTTTGGCAGTTAAGTAAGTGTTAAGATTTTAAGATAGGTTATTTTAGCAGATACAGTGAGCTCTTAAATGTTCCAAAACCTTCACCAGCATTGTATTTTTTCTGCTCTTAAAATATTCAGGAAATCAAAAGAAATATTTTGATCTTTATCAATACCTTTACCAGTATCTGTCAGTGTCAATATTACTAGTGAGTAGTAGTAGTCAAACTAGCAGTAATGGTAATGTTGTCATTAACATATGATCATATAAGCTGCAAAGGGCATCTTACCTATTTGTTACTGTTTCACCATTCCCACTATCTTGTACATTCATCTTATCTAGCAGTAGTCATAGTAGTATTTATACTGACTTGCCCTTTGATATATTTTTTTTCACATTTTATTTTATTTTGTTTTATTTTATTTTACTTATTTTTTGTGAGCAGATTCACAGTGATCAAACGCTCAAAGAGCAGGGAAACTAAAATGCAGAGAGGAACTTTGCATTGTCCAGAATCACCCAGCAAAGTGGTGGCAGAACTCTTGTTCACTGTCACACAGATTATGTGTTCTTTCAGTTTGAAATGAATAATGTTATGTAATGATAGTATGTTATAAGACGCAGAAGCACTCAGACATAATTTGGGAAAGTGTATATGTCTTAGTGTTTATTGCCAGTGAATTGTTTTGGAAGTATCTATTGAAGTTTAAGAATCTGTATTTATAACCTGTATTGGTTTATTACAGATTTTTGTGGCTGATTCATTGTACGCTTTGATTACTATATGCAAAATACCTGTTTAATGCCTCTTTTTTTTTTTTTAATAATTGCTTTCTCAGTCAATATATAGGCAGTGTAGATTTATTTGATTAGTTCATTCAGCATGCAAAAAGGCTGGAGGAGTGCTGTCACTTCAGTGAAACATTACCACTGCTGACAAGGCAGCCTCGGGTCAGAGGCAGATAACAGCAAGAAGCAAGCTAGTGCAGAGAGTAGCTTGTACCTGCTGTGACACGTGCCAGGCTGAAGTCTAATCAACAGCTGATATGTACCAACTACTTTCTCTTCAACTGCCGTTAGATATGATTGAAAACAGTGGGTATCCTTCATGTGAACACTCTTTTCAAAAGGTCTATTTTAGAATTGTTTGTTAGATTCTAAAGCTTATTGACACTTTAAAAGTTATGTGATAGATGCTCTGTTCATGCATCATTCCTGTGTGATTTAATAACATTACTTGAGTTCCTGTTACTGTGCTTAGTATTTGCAAGCCAAGGTCTCATACACACCTTTTCTCACATGCTTTAAAACTAAAATTAATCTTCAGTTTTAGAGATGCAAACAACCAGAGAAGTGAAGTCCTCTTCTACTTCTGGTCTAGTAGAATATGCTCCATTTTATCATATGCGGACAATATCTTGCTAATTAGTCATTCATGACTTCCAAGACTCCGTACTGCAATAACATGAAATCTAGAAACTAGGCTACATGCTCCAAAAGGTCTCTTATCTGGTACCAAATACAGCTACCAGGCTGGTAAGCAGCACAGGTTGCCATGAATGCATCACATAGCACTGCTTATCCTGCACTGGTTTCTAATTAACTGAGTCCCATTCAAGTTCTCTGTACTGATTTTCAGAGCCCTTTGTGGAATTGTCTCTGGCTTTTTTTTTTTTTTTTTTTTTCTGTCTCTCATGACAGCAGTGCTCCCTTGGAACCACCAAACAATAACTAGAAGCACTAGATTGAAACTGTAAAGTTCAAAGGCATAAAACAAAAATGGCCACAGTAGTTAGTCTGTTTGGCAGTGACTGCAGAGCTCATTTCTACAGTCCAGCTGTAAAATACTATCTCCCTCTAATGCATGCAAATACACATTATCCATGCTTGATTTATTGAGAAAAGACAAAATATATTCTTGGAGTATTTGAGTAGTAATGAAGTATCTGGAATGAATACTACATAGCAGAAAGAACACCTGCTACACTCTACTGGGAACTGGAGTAACAAGGGTCCAGCTCAGGACAGATGGGGCCTTAAGAAGAGAACTGCATATGTTTCTGATGTATAGACCTTATAAGTAATCAGCATACAGAGAAGCATACGCACTCCTGTATTACTAATAGTAGTTTGGTTTTTTTTCCTTTAAACTTATTTTTTGGTTATCAGCTATTGTAAAGTATATTCCTTGTGTACCTTGTTTGTGCCTTAGCAGTGAAATTGACCAGCTCATGATTTCTCCAGTAAACAAGAAGCAAATCTGCCTAGTGATAAATTTGCCAGAAGAGTGTTCATTACTTTCAAAACTCTTATGCTAATGTCACAAATCTTTTTATTCTTTCTTTTCACAGTTTCGATGTGGACAATGGTACATCATCGGGACGAAGTCCCTTGGATCCCATGACAAGCCCTGGATCAGGGCTAATTCTTCAGGCAAACTTTGTCCACAGTCAGCGTAGGGAGTCTTTCCTTTACCGGTCAGACAGTGACTATGATCTTTCTCCAAAGTCCATGTCGAGGAACTCCTCTATTGCCAGTGATATGTAAGTACATTATGAAATTCTTTTAGCATATGTTTTGGGCTATATTTGAGCTAACATCTTCCAGCCACAATAAATGTTTAAAATTCAAAGAGAATAATCAGTTGTGTTACAGATGTCATGGATAATTATTTCATTATTTATGCTTTTATTTGTTTCTGCAGTATTTTGAAAGTAAGCTTATCATGAAGATGTACTTGAAGTGTTTATGCACTGTACTAACTTTGACAGAATACTCAAGACAACCAGTACTGATTTTCACAACACTGAAGAAAACTGATATTTTGATTATTAAGATTTTTTCAACTCAAGCTATACAAGCTCAATTTCTGCTTCAGTATATACATATATACATTACACACACATACACCCAACCATTTGTTTAGACTAGATATTTATCAGTTTTCAGATATAAGATTTACTACTTGTCATAGAATCGGAATGGTTTGTGTTGGAAAGGACTCTCATTGCCTACAAACCCTCATTTGCCTTGCCATGGGTGGAAACACCTTCCATTAGACCAGGTTGCCCAGGATTCCATCCAATCTGGTCTTGAAAACATCCAGGTATGAGCATGCAGAACTTTTCTGGATAGCCTATTCCAAGCACCTCATAAATCTCATAGTGAAAAATTTCTTCCTTAGAACTACTCTATAACTACCCTCCTTTAGTTTAAAACTATTACCTTTTCTCTTATCACTACAATACTTGATAAACGAGTCCCTCCTCATCTTTCCTGTAGTCCCCCTTTAAATACTGAAAGATCACTACATCTCCCCAGAGCCTTCTCTTCCCCAGGCTGAGCTCCCTCAGTCTGTCTTCATAGGAGTGGTGCTTCAGACCTCTGATCATTTTTTGTGTCCCTCTTATGGAGACACTCTGAATGTGTTTCATATCTCCCTTTTGCTGCAGAGCCCAGGGCTGAGTGCAGTACTCCAGATGGAGTCTCATAAACATGGACTAGATAGGGAAGATCACTCCCCTTTACCATTTAGCTCGACTTCAATTAGGACAGAACAGGGGAGGATCAGAATTATAGAATATATTCTGAGTTGGAAGGAATCCATAAGGTTCAAGTCCAACTTGTTGCTCCACACAGGACCATCCAAAAATTTGGTCCATATTAACAGAATCAGAGTATCCTGAGTTAGGTGGGGTATTAACCACATTGCTACGAAGCCTAATCCGTTTTTTGATCAACTTCACAGTAAAAAAATAATTCCCAGTGCTCAGTCTAAAACTCCTCTGGCAACTTTGTGCATCATGTCATCAGTGCACAGCCTCAGAGCCCAGCACCTCCCTCTGCTTCCTCTCCTCAGGCAGCTGCAAGGTGAAGTGAAGTCACCTCTTCACCTCCTCTTCTCCAGACTGGAACACCCAACTACCCTCATTCTCTTCTTACAGGACACACTTACCTCTGCCAACTCTGTTGCCTCCTCTGATCACATTCAAGGACCCTAACACCCTTTTATAGTGTACACAGTATTTAAGACAGGGCTGCATCAATGTTAAATATAGCAGAAGAATGTCTTCTTTTGCCAGTATGACTGTACTGTGTTAATGCATCCCAAAATGCAGTTTGCCCCTTGGCTGCCGTGGCACACTTCTGGCTCATGCTTACCTGTGGCATCACTACCCTTGTGTGTCCCATCTGTCTCTGAATCTGGTATTGCTCTGTCCTAGGTACAGCACACAGCATTATCCTTAGTTGAGCTTCTTGATGCTGCTGATAAGAGCTGGGCTGGTCTCTTCTCACTGGTGACAGATGACAGGATGAAAGGAAACAGCTTCAAGTTGCATCAGGATAAGTTTAGGTTGGATATCAGGAAAACTTTATGAAAAGGGTTGTTAAGCACTGGAATAGGCTTCCCAGGGAGGTGGTTGAGTCACCATCCCTGGATGTGTTTAAAAACCATTTAGATGTGGTGCTCAGGGATATGATTTAGCAGAGGGTTGTTAGTTAGGGTAGTATGGTTGTGTTGTGGTTGGATTTATTGATCTTTAAGGTCTTTTCCAACCTGAGCAATTCTATGATTCTATGATTTCTCAGTGCTCCAGAGTCTCTAGAACCAAGACATGGTTGACTTTCTGAGCTGCAAGTGTGCATTGCTGGCTCATGCTAACTTTTTTTTTTTTTTTCCCCCCATCTACTAGTGTTCCCATGTCCTTTTCCACACAGCTGCAAGACTGTACTTACACAGCTTGTATTCATGTTTGAAATTGCCCCAACCCAGGTGTAGGACACTTCATTTGGCTATGTTGATCTTCATGAGGCTCACAGGGGCTGAGCTTTCAAGCTTGTCCAGGTCTCTCTCAATAGCATCCATCCCCTCCAGTGTATTGACCACACCACTCAGCTTGGTGTTACTGTCAAACTTGCTGAGGATGCACTCAGTCCAACTGTCCATGTAACTGACAGGGATGTTAAACAGCACTTGTCCCGGTGCTGACCCTGCAGGAACACCACTTGTCACTGTCCACTTAGCTGTTGACCACAGAACTTGAAATGTGACCATCCAGACAGCCCCATTCATGAAATCTATGTCTCTCCAGATGTATGAAGAGAACATTGTACAGTACAGGACATCTCAAATACTTTATCCTAGTCCAGGTCAAAAACTAATAAATTCAAGAGAGGCAAAGAAAAGACCTTTGGAAAGTTATTCTGTCATCTTACTAAGTAGACTACTTTGCTGTGTTATGTGTATCTTCTGTTAGTGAATCATAATTTGCAAATACATGTAGATGCCAGATTGAATGTGTAGTGGAAGTCAGATGTTTGTAAGACAGTGAAAACTTGTTAAATATCCTATCTCCTGTCCCCTGAAAATTATAGAAATTAAGAATTTTTATTCATTTGTTTTGCTTAATTTGCTACAAAATTCACTGTCAAATAGGTGTTTATGGTTCAATTATAAACTGCTAAAATAAGGGATGATCCTTATCAGAGTCTCCTAGTGTAACAATGTAAAAAGCATTGAAAATCCAGCATTACTATAAATAAAAAACAATAAACATCCTCTTTAAAACAAACAAACAAACAAACAAACAAAAACAAAACAGCACTAGTTTGTACAACAAAGGAAACTGGTTTTCATAATGAGTGAAACTTCATGTGATACTTTACTTGCAATTATTATAATTGGAGACTCGTATTCTCACCTTTTATTTTGTTTTCATAAGTGCTAATTAGACCGTCTATTTATAACTTTCTTCCTATGTAAGTGTCAAGATGAACAAAACTCATGCCTTTACAGAGTTTGTTTAAGGTCCATACATCAGTTAAGTACAGTAGATTGAAGTACTTATTAAGCTTTGTTCCCAGTGTGACCAATTTTGACTGAGACAAAATGAGTAAGATCAAGCCCTTACCATTAACAAAAAAAAAGTTTTTGGTTTGTAAATGCAGACCCGCATTGAAAAAACCTTTTACTGACATGTAGCATTTCTTATAGATGTTCTAAAGTCAAGCTTTTAGTGCTGCACTCTTGTAAGGATACCATTTAGAAAGGTTTTTACATTCAGGCAGGCAATCCAGGTCGCTGCATTGCTTAAATGAGTCATTTCAATTAAGAATTCAATTAGTGCTCCATCCTTGCACTCGTAATCCTATTCTACATTTCCTAGAATTCTGGGCAATATTTCAGCAAAAGACAATAAATTGAATTAAAAAAATTAATTACTGAAACACTGAGCACACTTTCTTCTTTGGATATTTGTATCTATTCTTCCTGTCAACGATTTCTTATAATGCATCTGCATTTTAAATTTATTAGAACTCGCATCTGAATAGATTTCCACAGTATCCAGCCATAGAAAAACTGTTGTATTAAGGCTAACGTTTCTGCAGTTGCTTAGGAAATGTAATATGCAACTAGTTTTAACCATAAGGATATGTCTAATCAAATATAAGTAAGCCTAATAATGATGAGTCTGATTGTATCACAGAAAATAACTAAAGGAAAAACAATAAATGCAAGGTTAAAAAAAATCAAAAAGAGAAAATAATGAAGAAAATATAAAGAGAAAAGATTTATAAAATAGACAACTCTGGTTCAGAACTTTCCTAAATAAGGTAGAGACTGCAAGATTTTTCAGGGCAGGTGTCACACCAACATTCAGATCACTTACAATTTCTGTTTTGCATCAATATGTGTATTGAATGTTTGTTATTCATGGGAAAAATATCTTACAAAACATAGACATCATTAAGGCAATGCAGGTGAATTAATTGTATGTAGCAGTTTAACCTGGAATCCTCTAATTCTTCAGTGTTTGAGTTTTCAACTTCAGTATTTTGCTTTATGAAGCAAAACATAAAACAAAAGGCATGGAAGGAATGTAACACAGTTTTCTGTTATTTCCAGTGCTCAGACAACTTTACAGCAGTAAATATCTCTTAAGGTGAAACAAAAGAAAGCTTCAAGATTTTAGTCAAATATGGAATGTTGAGATCAAAACCAGCCAGAGGATGGCAGTGTTAAAATACTGAATTCATTATTCTGCTATTATTTATTATTTGCAGTACTGGGGCAGCTCTGAACTGCAGCCAAGGGATGGAACCCAATTGTCCTTTTTTCTTTGAAAACCCAAGGCAAAATACTGTCCTCTGACACAAATGACTTAAAATCAAAGCATAAGATGATAGTCAGGAGACTAAAAGAGTCAGATAGTATTCTCAGGAAAAAGGTACAGAGTGATCCATTTTTCCAGTGTGCTTAACCTCACATAGCAACCAGAGGGAGTTCTTTCAGTGAGCCGAGATGGAAAATCACAGAAACAAGCAGAGAATGGGAAGACTGAGAGTTTTTTTTTAAATCAGGGATACTAAAACATATTTTGAACTGAGAAACCAGGTTAGTTGAGGAAAAGAACAAAAGACAGGATGAGTGCATGGCAGCTCATATGATAGAATGTTAATGGGCCTGAATTGTGGGTGCACTTGTGGCATTGCAAGAGGCGGAAAAAGCAGCTGTATGGTAGAAAAGGGAAAAGCAAATCAAAAGGAGTAGGAGTCGGTAGCATTTTCTTCAATTATCTCTTGGAACAAATAGTATGATAGAGAAAAAGGAGAACAAGGAGATGACGTGAGAAGATTAGAAAAAGCTCTTCAGGGCTGTAAACTGGAAAGGCAGGTGTTTTAGACAGATACAAGTCCAAGGCAGAAGAGCACAGGTTCATTGAGAAGCCTAGCTACAAGATTGCTAGCAGAGAAATGGGGATATGCAGAAAAAAGTGAATGTATGTGTGAGTGAATATAATGAATTACAGGGCTGTGAAGGGATCTGGGAAGCAAGCAAAAAAAGAAAGATTTTGAAGAATGGAAAAGAAAGTTTAAAAGCCAGTAATTTCAGAGTTATAGTACACTGAATATGGGAAAGAAAATGGGAAATGGAAAGGGAAAGGGAAAGGGAAAGGGAAAGGGAAAGGGAAAGGGAAAGGGAAAGGAAAAGGAAAAGGAAAGGGAAAGGGAAAGGGAAAAGAAGGAGAAGGGGAAGGAAAGAGAAAAGGAAGAAGGAATGGGAAGGAAAGGAAAGGAAAACAGAAGCAAGACAAAAGATGAATGTAATCAATAATATTATATTGGAAGAATTTTCTCATTTACATTCAAAGACACCCCTGATGCAGGGAGCCTTGAATGTGGATGCCTTGCAGCTGTGGCCTAATTTCTTAATACTTGCCTGATAAACTGCTTGTGCTACACAAAACTTTAAAATATAGAAAGAGGAGGCAATGGTTAATACTTTATATGCTTTCCTCACTAAGGGATTGCTGTCCTGATTAATGGTGCATGTGATCTAATTTGTAGAGAATCTCCATTTTAGCAAAACCTAGGTCACTAATGAGATGAAAAAATGGATTATTCAATGAAATCATGAGTGCTGTCATAAACTCTAGAAAGAAACCAACAAGCACTGGCTAGGGCAGAGCTCCTGTTTTAACCAAGGACTTGGCCAGCTAAACTTTGCTGAGTAAAACATTAGCTGGTGTTGGGATTTTTGAAGACTCCCATAGCGAGGATCAGAACTGCTTCTTTGATCAGGTGAATATAAGCTCTAAATATCATAGTTACGTGAAATGTGCTTATTTCTGTTCAACCATTTGAATGGAACACAGTGTGTAGTGAATTGCAGGGCCATTGGCCCAGTGAACTGCTCAGTGGCCAAATCAGTACATCAATTTCCTGAACTGAACAGCTTATTTCTCTTCAAACAATATTTTCTGTAGATAGTACTGGGCTACACCAAAAGCAGCCCACAACATCAGAGATGGATATTAGTGGTATGGTTGCAGAGGCTATTGGCATTCCTGCCAATATTCTGTTGCATTTGGTTGCTGTGTGACAGATGGCTGCAGAAGGGCAGTCTGACAAAGTGGCATCTGACATGGAAGCATGGGTGAAGCTAAGGTGTGTCAGTCAATTTCTCCAAACGGAGAAAACAGCACCCATCAACATTCATCATCACTTGCTGAATGTTGATGGAGACCAAACAGTGGGTGTGAACACAGTGAGACAGTGGCATTATGTTTCAGTAGAAGTGACAGTGACATGAAAGATGAGCCACATTATGGACAGCCATTCACAGCTGTAACACAACAAAATGAAGACCTCAGTCAGCTCCACCATGTGAATAGGTGGATTACAACTAGGGAACTGTGCAGAGCTGGATATCTGCTTCAGTATATTGGAAATGATTGTGGCAGTTTTGAAATATCACAAAGTTTGTGTCAGTTGGGTCCCAATGATGCTCAGACAGCAACAGGAAGAACATTGTAGGCAAGTTTGACAGGATCTACTGAATGCATCCATATGAGACTGAAAGTGACACTTGCCTGGATCACGTCATTAATGGGGACAAGACATGGCATCACCACCCTGAGCTGAAGAAGACAAAACAGCAGTCCATGGTGTGGCAATATGTGCATTTCCTAACAACAAAAAAAAAAGAGATGCAGCCCTCAGAGTCTAAAGTGATGTGCACTGTCTTTTTGGTTAGGAAAGTAATAATACTTCTGTATTTCCTGGATCTCAGAGAAACCACCAACTCTAATCACTACATCACAGTGCTGACTGAGCTGAAGGTTCTGGACTTAGGCCAGAGAAGAAGGCAGCCTTTTTCTTCCAGGCTTCATACCAGTATGAAGACTGTGGAGCACATTGCCAGTCTTGGCTGGACTGTCCTACCACTTCCACCTTATAGACCAGGTCTGGCAGCTTTTAACTTCCATCTGTTTGGATCAGTGAAAGCCAGATTCTATGGACATTTTCCTGGCTACAACACTGTCAGTGGATCACCTCTGCTGGTGCAGATTTTTACAAGTCTGGAATGCATACTTTTGTTCATCAGTAGCGAAAGTGCATAGCTTGTGTTGTTGATGTGTTGAAAAATAGTTTTTTGCAGCTGAAAATTTGCTTTCTCAAAAAGTGTCATTGTGTTCTTCACATCCATGATAGTTTCCTTGGAAATAAATAGAGGCATTGCCCCTGGAGAAGCATACACAGTTCTGCTGCTGCTGTCCCTGATAAGTCAAGTATAAGGATATAAGTTATGCTGAAATTTGTTTTTCCTCTATCTACCATATAATACTGCCTCCTTCTAGAGGACATGTTGCTCTATAGACTACATTACATTACATACATTACATTACATACATGTTGGTAAACCTTTGTTCCCTATCTACAATAGATATATATTTTTTTAAACAACAGCGACAAATATACTGCTCTTTGAAAAAGAAAACCCACACATAGACAACTCCGAGACAGGGAGAGCTAATGCAAAATACTTCATCAATGACAATGTCGTCAGACAAATGTCTGAAAAACATGATATACAGAGATTGGGTTTGCTCAGTTAGGATGGGATTATCCCTGTGTTCAGTATCTAGAAAAAAATGTTGTGTGATTTTTAATTTGTGAAAATATTTCTTTCCAAAATGAAGCCAAAATAATATGTAACTTTCCAAAGAATTAAGATTAACAGAATTATTCTGGCTTCAGAAATTATCTTAAACGCATGGAAATTCCAGGATAGGGTGTTCCCGTATTTGTCAATGACTAGCAGGTCTGGTCCTGACCTGAAGCTGCAAATGGTCTGAAATATCCCTTTAATTGGCACATGGAACAATTGAGGTAAATTTGCACACACATAAATTTGCACACACGTTTTCCAGTTCTTGACAGTCTGTTCAGTTTTTTGAACTTTGTTGTATTCAGTCTGGAACAGATTCATAAAGGGAAAGCACTTAAAATGATGGAAGACAAATTTGGCCAACATAGACAGTTACTGGTGTTCACTGAAGACTTTAATGTGCCATTAACATCATGAAATGAGGATATATGTTTTCATCAATAACAGGAATCCAAGTTACCAGTGATACATCTTAGTCTTCTGTTTCTAAGCCAGAACAGCTTAGATTTATTAATAAAATTCTGTGAGTATGCATCTGAAGTTAAGAAGATAAACTTCATCCTTTTCCCGGAAAAGTGATATGTATTAAGTTCTTTCTAACACTCTGAAAGGGCCGGAAAAAAACACATTGCTGCTGAACAGATTAAGTGCATGTGAAGTGAATAAGTGAGAAATAACTGCCTTTCTTGATAAGTTGCTGTGGAATATCTTACAATTTATCTAGTTCTGTTTTTCTGAATTTGTGAAATAAACTCACAGAAGAACTAAGAAGAGGCAGTCAGACTCTAAAAACCCTGCTGAAATGAAGTATTTGTGATTCAGTTTCAGCTTAGAGACAGTTCTTAATGAAAAGCTTTACTGTGTTGCCTGACTTATCAACTTATCCATTCAAGGAAGAGTGTCTAGAAGGCCATAGGGAAAACAGGCTAATAATTTGCTTCAGTGGGATTTTTTATGCTTAATATCTTTAATTTGAATAAAATCTTCAGATTTCAGCTTAAGCTGAGTAATCAGTACTTTATTTATTTATTTATTTATTTATTTATTTATTTAATGATTGTAGAAACTGTTTTGAAAAAAGACCACTGTGTTCTTTCCAGTGGCTTGGAACATTTTACAAATATGATCCAAAACAAACAAACAAATAAACAAACTTGGCAATACCCTGCTTTCTTAAAATGAGTTTATGCTAGCTTAATTTGTTGATTAGGGTATTAGTGATGTTGTAAGCAAAGCCAGAATATTTGTGCATTGAGGAAGCATCCTTTGATATTTATTTTACTTCAAGAGATTCTCGGGTGTTTCAGTATGACTTTATGTACTTGTTGCATAAGATTTTTTTATTTTTGTTGGTGAAATGAAATTTGATTCTATTGAATATTCACACAAAACAGATTCATTATTGGGTTTAAGCCTGAATTTCTGAACACTGGAATCATGAATCATTTTCCAAAAAGAACTCCTAGCTATAAAACACTTCACCTACACTACAAAAAGTTTGGAAATACTGGATGTTTGAAACAATGGGGCATGCTACTTACTACTTCTGCACTAAACAAAGCCATCTGAATTGCCATCTTCAATCAAAAATGGCTGTTGAGTGATACTAAATATGATACTAAAAACAATTCTTGGCTTAGATTTCAGCTAAATCATAACAGTGTTCATCTCATTGCTTACTTCACAGAGCTACTGCTACAGTGGAGGGGATGTGCGTGTTTTGTGTACACATACGTACTTGCAATACTGAAGGATGGCAGCAGCATGGAGAAAAGTTGCATTATAAAGAAGGATTTCAGTGTTTTTGAGGAAATCTCTTAAACCATTTCTCACCTTGTGCACAGGGTGAATTTATTTCACAACCCAGATCATTAGCTCATATTTCATCCCAAAGGGCAAATTAAACTCTCCATATGCTTGCAGTGATGCTCATGTTGTATTAACCATGGAGTTTGCTCTCTGAAATTAGGAAATCTGGAATTATATTGTCTTTTGTCTTTTTTGTTTTCTTGATGATTTTCTTGAAGAAAAAACTACTGCATGTTTTTGTTTTTGTTTTCTGAGTACATGAATGTAGAAGCCTTTGTATCTATGTAAGGGACTCCATTTTCTAAACACTGAAGCTGACCAAAACTTGTGGCTGGCACACAGCAAGCTCCCACAGGCTGGAAAGTTACCTTGAATAAGTGCTGTTCTTAGAAGCTCTGCTTTCATTTACTTTAGAAGGGAAATTGTTCAGCCTGCATCAGTGGGAATTCCCATGAAAAGTCATGTACTGTTTTCTTGAGAAATGGGACAATTTTATCAGTTCTAATCACTTAAACTGATGGAGCAGGGACTAGCAACAAAGTGGTGCTTAATGCAAGGTAATACTTTCTATTTTCATTCACAACAAGCTAAGAGCTTACGTGTGTCAGGTAGTGCAATTAAAAAAAAAAAAAAAAAAAAAAAAAGAAAAGAAAAGAAAAGAAAAGAAAAAAAGATTAATAATAACTCATTAAGTTGCATTAACTTGATTGCTTCCAGTCATCACACCCATTCACTAATTTTCTCTGACCTGAGCAGAAAAAACCTATCCTTTAGTCACCGTGACATTTATTTGCAGCTTTGCTTAGAGCTAAATTATGATTCCTGTTTCATGAACAGTCCAAAAGTGGCATGGCTGAAGTGACCTGGACTCTTCCGAATGAATTCAGCTTTTCTGAATGATACCCTCTAGGTTAATCCATTACCTTCTTCAAAGCAAATAGCAAGCTTCTGCACCATAGTAATATATTTTCCCTTGCCATTGCCTAAGTGGCACCTAGGCAGATTGCCTTCTAATTTTAGAAGGAAGCCTGTATCAATACCAGTGAAACACATTTTTTTAAATAAAGCTCTCTTTATTTAGCACTGAATAGTTCTGCTAGACTTAGAGCAAACTGCTCAGAGTTGCCCATCAAACTTCTGTTGGATTATGGTAGGATTAAAGCATTCAGGCTTGATGGCTGTTCAGGGCAATATGAATATTAGAAATATAGACTGATTTGGATTGTAAGGAGTCTTTTAAGATCATCTAGTCCAACCCATTCTACATTTTGGATGTATACTTCTTTAGATGTGGTTGCCCAAAGCTCCATTCAATATGACCTTGAACACTTACAAGGACGATACAGGTAATTTCTTGAGTTGACTCAAGTTTTCATACCATGCATATTGTGCCAGTATCTTTTTTTGTGATGGCATGCTATATTTATAATGAAATTCTTTCCTTGGGCAGATTACTCAAATCACTTGTATGAGTGCAGTCCCTTTAGAATAAGATTTAAGCTTACTGAGCAGGAAGTAGCTGAATGAGATGGTCTCTGGATTAAATGGGTCTTGGTTCTGATCACCGTCACTGAGACCTACTTAGCTGCATTTATTACCCAGCAAGGTCCTTTTTTCCTAGTCTTCTCAAAAGCATAAACACTATGATGTGATGCTGAAAAGCACATAGTTAACTATATAATACTTCCTGTTAATGCCTGGATTAAAACTCAATATCCTAATTTAAAAACACCTTACTTCCAACTGAATTGCATTAGCACACAAGATGAGGAGTTCTCTCAAGACATGGAAAAACAAAATCACATCCATTACAGACTAAAGAATGAGAAAGGAATAGTTCACTGTTCCTAATGCAGTTCAGATGGAAGTAGGATTGTAAATTGAGTAACCTAACACTAGTAACCACGAAAGAGCAGATTTCATTTATTCAAAGGGTTATTTCAAGCCTAGTAAGCTTGAAACTCAGGACCTGAGCTGATAAAATGTGTCATGAAAAATTAAAACCTCCTTACTACCTTTGTGTAGAAAATATTCATTCTATGTGGAAAGTTCCAGACCAAACAGTACATGAAACAGCCATATGTTATGACCTAAGTATGTTTTGAGCTGTCTTTTGGATCTCTGATCATAAGATAACCAAGTATGTTCCTTCTCAACATGTCACAGACGATTAGCTTCATTTATGCTCCATATGAAGCTAATCAGGGTATTTGTTAACACCCACAGTGGGGCAGCTAATTACACTCACTGTAAGCTGCCAGAACTTCCTTTGGACCACACCACTGCATCTCTGCTTACTTTGTCCTTGCCTAAAAGCACTGGGCACACTGAAAATTTTTGGAAGGTTTGCCAGGCATCGTCCTTGCCTTGAACCTTGTCATCAGTTGGTCCTGAAGTTCAAAGTGATGCCAAAGACTTCTGCTGTCATTTTGTCCATGTGAAGGTATTTGCCAAGTTAGTATACATCTGTTTTGTCCATTTCCCCTTCTTTGTTTATACTGTGCTTTTATTTACACTATTTAAGTCTTACTTTTGCAGCATGTGTCCTTCAGATGACTCACTCGGTGTTCACATCTGTCTGAAACTCCTAACTTGAGTTTATTATTATCATTTGCAAAGATAAATCTTATTCAGGACACTTCCTGCAAGCTCCACACTGGCAAGTGCAAGACACACTTCTAGTGATGTCTAAGGTCTGAGAAACATATCACCTTAATGGGTATCTTGACTGTTTTCCAACCACATAAATACATCCAATCTTTTTTTAACTGGACCTTGCATATCTGCAGAATGTCTCTTCAACAACTCATTTTATTAGATGATTAAATCAAATTATCTCAATTTAATTAAGAAATAAATATTTTGCAGTCACCCAGTCTATACTTGAATCTGTCTTCCTTCCTGTTTCTCTGTCTGCCCATGCATTTAACTCTTAAGATCCACTTTAGAAGGGGCAAAGTTAATTACTGTCCTGTAATTCAAGTATAAGAAATAAATTAATGCCAATCTTGAGGACAGGAAGGCAGAAATTGTGTACTTTCCATTTATCAGCTGCTAGCTAACTATACACATCTGACTCGGTATGGCACTTTTATCTCTTCTCCAGACTGGAAACCATTTTAACTTACACAGGGAGAGTTCAAGTATGTACTGTAGGAAAGGTTAGGAAGGAAAACCAACAACAATGCAGAAGACCATGCTTCATCACTTTAAGGTGACAAATATCTTGCAGTGTTTTTTATAACACTTGGTCTACTACTGGTAATTTGGCCTGTGTTGTATGTAACACTTGTTCTTCTTGTACAGACTGTCACATGCTTTAATAGCTTTTTTTGGTAGTAGTGAATTTGATAACTTAAAATTTTTGATCTGTGTTAAAATCTGTTTCCAAGTTCGTCTTTTCTTTGAAAAAATGATTATATGAATGCCAGGCATTATAGTAAACTGATTTAACAGAGATGTAAACAATTTCTTCTAACCTTAAAGATTAACAGCTCTGCCTTTATTTAGAAGCTTGTGATACATTGTATGGGCTTTACACTCCTCTTAATGACTCTGTATAAAAATATGTGGCACTATCCTGTACAGAATCCAAACAGAATTATCAATCAGTTTCCACATAATCAAAACAGAAAACAGCAGGACACTCATATATTGCAATGTTTTACTACACTGGAGTACACTGTGGATCAATAGCACCTTTATTAAATCATATGGTCTTTCTCTTCTATGAGAAAAAGTAACACAGGCGTTTTAAACAATTCTGCTCCCTTTTTGAACACTCACACCTCTTCCAGATTTTCTGACCCAATGTGGAATAAAGACTACTCAAAACAATACAAAATTGCTTTTCTTTCCAAGTTTATCTGGCACATACTAAACTGATTTATGAAAATCCCTCCCAGCTTTCCTGTAGGCCCCCTTCAGGTGCTGGTAGGCTGCTGTAAGGTTTCCTCAGAGCCTTCTCTTCTCCAGGCTGAAGAGCCCCAATTCTCTCAGCCTGTCCTCATAGGGGAGGCGCTTCAGCCTTCTGATCATCTTTGTGGCTCTCCTCTGAACCCACTCCAACAACTCCATGTTATTCTTGTTTTGGGGGGTCCAACCTATACACTGTACTCACGAGAGCAGAGTAAAAGGGCAACCTGCTGGTCACACTTCTCTCGATGCAACCCATATCTGTACTTCCAATATTACAATTCTACCAAGTAGTGACAATTTCTGTAGTTGTTACTCTTGACAGAGGTATATTTTAAATAGGAAAATTAAATCCCAGGTTGGTTTCAGTGCATTATATTAATATTCAGTAATGTCTCCTTTAACAAATAACAAGCCACAGTATTTTGCGAGTATTCTCCAGTGAAATGCAGTTCAGAAAAAGCTTAACTAAAATAGAATTCATAAAATTCAGTGGAGTGATGGTATTTTCAAGAGGTGGCAAACAGGATCATTGAGTGGGAAGAAGATCAATGAAATACCACCTCCAGTAATACAGCGTATAAAGAGATAGTGAAAAGAAGGATCATTCAATTTTTACAGTTTTAGCAAACCAGCTATCACACAGCGGATAATACTGTTTCACATAATTTGAAGAAAAGAGCGAAATTTTTATGGAAGTGAGGTAGTATGTGTGTTCATATTATGACCATTTAACTAGCGAATGAGAGAAAAAGAAAAGACACATTTTGCTTATATTCTCTTGAAGCCTTTGCTATAGTATTTCTCTATTACTTGATCTTCCATTCTCTAGCAATGCAATGAGCAACATTGACAAGATATTCAAGTTTTCTTTCATAAATTATTGTCAAAGAGTGTGACATACACTTTTGCTGTGGCTACATAATTGCTAAGACCACACCAGCCTGACTTTAAAAAATAACACATTTTTATTTGATTAGTTAGAATAAAAAAGGAAGATATCTGATCTTTCCATTGCCTTAGAAAGCTTAATTAAATGCCATGGATAGCATCCTCAACTTTCACATCACAGTCATCAATTTCCCTAGTTCCCTGCTTTACCAGGAATGCAGAAAAAAAAGTATGTCTCATGGCTAATGGGAATATTGTGAGGGGGATGCCTGGATGGCTGAGGAAATTATTTCTGTGGGGATGCTTCATTAAATTGTTTTCTATGTAGGAATGGTTGAGCTAAGTTGAAAACAGTCCCCGTTTGACAACAAAACATGTAGAAGAGGAAGAAACAAGGCACCATGGAACTAATTCTGAGGATTTATCTCATGAAACCAAATTCAATTGGTTATAATAAACATGAAAAATCAGCCCAGTGCTTTAACAAGGGAGATAATGACTAGCTGGGTTTACTAAATCTTCATATTTTTAATTGGGTACTGAAAACATTACAAAATACCTTAGACCATTATTTGGAAGGCTGTTGATAATTTCTCATACTTTATGCTTAAATAACATGAAAACAGTATCAAAACAATGGTAATTTCTGTTGAAATATTTCAGATCCAAATACAATTTACAACTTTTTGTGATAAATTCACTGTAGGAAAATGCAGAATAATTAAATATTAAGTTATATGAGATTTTTTTCTTTGATTATTATTATTATTATTCTAACCTTGACTGCTGCATTCTACTACAAACAATAACTGAAAATACCAAGTTTTCCTTGCTCCTCAGAGTTTGGATGCTTCAGTCTCCAGTCAGTTTCCTCCTTTGGTTTTATAGTGTTCTCTTAGTCTAAGACATGACTGCACATGGTATGTTGTGTGTAACTTCAATTTTATTCATGAAGTGAGGAGAAATACTTCACAGAATAAGCCAAACTCTCAGTGAAAGCATTTCAGAGAAGAAACGAAGAAACCCTTCTTTTCCTGTCTCTCCGTAACCACGCGTCATCCCAACACCATGCCCTGCGTCAGCCAGTGTGATGTGGGTGAGGTTGGCACAGCAACAGCACACTCTTGGTTACACTCCCCTGTAACTACACCAGTGTGAGTCAATTCAAAAGTTTTACTAGGTTTTTATTAGTCTGTGATGCACTGCCCAGTCATCTGCAGTTACTTGCCTGGCCAGTGCTCACAAATGTGCTAGTAAGCTTTAATGTAATCTCTTTCAGTATTCAGGTTTGTCCTTTGGGAGAAATCTCTTCAGGTCTGTTCCATGCAGTCCTGTGTAGAAACTGTCCTGTACATCAGCCATCCCATACACATTGAATGACTGGATAATGACTGATTTGGTATTCACTTTTCAAAACAATCTGTGAAGCAGTGTCAGTGAGTAACAGTTGAGCAGTAAACCTGGAGATACCCACAGTGCATTGTAAAACCTCATTTTTTTTTTCTGTTAAAGCAGTAACAGGGAGATAGTCTTCACTAATATCTAACTTACAACTCTGCTTACTTTTTCAGACATGGAGACGACTTGATTGTGACACCATTTGCTCAGGTAGGCACAATTTTGTCTTATTCCTAATATGATCATGCAACCCAAGAAAGCCAAACCAGTTCTTTTCCACTGTAAATAGTATATAAGATTTGTTTGATTGAAAAAAAGAAAAAATCCAATTCTCTGAACAAAAACTTATAAAGCTTTCACTCTATTATCTATATTTACATGCTCATGTCCTATTGTAAACACGGCAAAATTTGTTACATTCATTCAACCTCCTTCAGCAGAGAATGCCTACACCACTATATTAAGACATTTTTCTGATGCCTCCTCTAGCTGCTGTCTTTCATTAAGAGAAGTCCAGAAAGCAAGTATTCCATTTACATTGACTTTCCCAGTGTGAAAATCCTGCAGACATTTCTCACCTGCTCAGATAATAATACCTTCCTCCTAACGTGTCCTTCTCTACTAAGTACCCAAATGAATCAGGCTCCTTAAAGAGCCATTTCTATTTTCTTTGCCAGTCTAGACAATTTCATTCTCTTTGTCATTTGAGGTTTGTGGGAGCTGAGTTGCAAATGGAAAAATCTGTAATCATTTCTTATGTATGAAGTATTAGGCTTGAATGGGCTATTATCATCCAAACACGGATGCTTTTATTGTCATTTTAGAGAACTAAGTAGTATTCTGTGAAAAACTTTCCTCCTCTTCAACAAAGACTGTCTTTAAACAAATAATGAATTGTTTATGAGAGAACAAAGAAAAATAAACTATTGGCCTTTTATTACAGACATATTATTGTCAGATAATGGTCGAAGACTTTGATCTGGAAACCTTTCAGAGACATTTTGCATTGTCCTTTCTTTTCCTTTCAGCATAGTGGAGTGGAGCTAATTCAGTCTCACCTATGCAGAAATTTAGACTGAAGCCATTTTGTCTGTTCCAGGTGCTCGCCAGCCTGCGTACTGTACGGAATAACTTTGCTGCATTAACCAATTTACAGGATCGGGCACCCAGCAAGTAAGTGTCAATTTTTGGCCACTGAACCTTTAGTAATGGTATTTTTAAAACATGAACTAAGAATAACAGTTAGATGTTACAAATTTCAGTCTGTGTCACTAAGCTTGTGTGAAACTTGTGATGACTAATCATTTTATTATCTGTTGAAACTGCTTATACTTCATAACTGAGACTGAAGCCCTCTTGCCTACTATCTTCTCTTGCATTGGTGTCCTTGTATAAACTTGCAGTAATTTTTATTTATGCAATTTCTATGATTTTCAGTAAGTTAGCCATATGTCAAAGATAATTCAGAGATGATAATTCAGGCAATGAGTCTGAGTTGTGCAACTGAACCAAAGTGAGCACTGATTGCATGATCTGGACCTAGAAGTCATCCCAGATAACGACATCATAATAGTTCATGATTATAAATGGCACACTGTAAATATGATTTTTCTCCATTTCTGGGACAGTGTCATAGTTAACGTTACTTCAGCTGGCAAATTTCTTAGAATCAATTTCTATTATTTTAAATTAGAATCAGGTAGCATTCATGGAACCATAGTAGTTTTACACTGAAGACTTAAGCTCAAAATGACAAATGTCCACCATTGCATATGCAATGCTACAGAAAGGTATTTTCAGCCCCTTTAGTTGGAATATGCCCCTGTTCAGACCATGCCTGCTGTCATCCCTGAAGAGCTATGTTAATCCAGCAAATTTTAACTTCTGTCAACAAAGGATTCCACTGAGCTGTTTGCTCTAAAGATTATTCTGAAGTGCATGAAAAACAAACAAACGAACAAAAAAATCTTAAAACTAATTGTTGCTCTAAGAATTTGTTTCAAGTGATACAACATAGGTAGTGCAAGCCATATAAGAGCAGTAATTATAGATGTAGAACAAACTTTAAGCTAGGTACATATTCAAGCTAGGATTAAGCAGATCTGTAAACTAACTTCTAAATTTCCCTGCTGAAGATCCCAATCTTCAGAAAGATTTAAGCAACAATTGTGATTTCCTTTCTGTGTTACAAGAAATAACTAAATGAACTTTTATGCCATTGTGTTCCAGTCACAAATAACTTCCCAAAGAAACGTGTTTTCTATTGTATTCTTCAAGGATTTGACCATCTGTGAGTTTAACAACTTGACAAATCTTTTTCTTTTCAAACAGACGGTCACCAATGTGTAACCAACCATCTATTAACAAAGCAACTATAACAGGTAAGAGGAATGAGCTTAAATTCCTCTGTGAAACCCACACAGGTTTCTAAATTCTGTATTTATTTTTTAAAATGTAAGTCATGCTGAAAACTTACATTATTTCATATCCTGTTTTAGTATGGAAAACTTGAGTGATGCAGTTTGGTGGCTTTTGATCTTACATCACGTTGGTTTTCTGATTTCTGTCTTATTATTCTGTTTTTAATTTATTTCCCAAATCATGATTTTTTAACATTATGGTCTTTGCCCTCCATTTTCTCTTATATACTAGTGTGTGACTGTGTCGTTACCTTCAGTAATAACTTCTTGAAGTGGAATGAATTGGTGTAAGGAATGCATTTATATTCCATCTGAGAACCAGAGTTCTGTAGCTATTCTGATGCAAAGTCTTGATGTTATGTACCCCTAGACATTAAGAAGAAATTTTGAAGGCTGACTTTTCTGATTTAGAACTGTAGATATTTAACATTTACAGGTACATGAAATAAAAATTCTTTATAAAAAAGATAGAGTTTCTAGAGAAATAATGTGCCGCAGTGGCACAGTGGTAGGAATGCCGCGTTGCAACACCAGTAGGCCCGGGTTCAAATCCCCCCTGTGGCGCAAGTGGTAGAAGTGCCGCTCTGCTACACAGGAGGCTCGAATCCCGGGGGTTGGACTTGATGATCTCTAAGGTCCCTTCCAACCCGCACAAGACTGTGATACTGTGATACTGTGATTAACTTGAAAAAAGGACTGGCATCGTAAGTTATGTGAACACTTTTGAAAATTTTCCCTGCAGTACTCAGTTATTATTCCAGCAACTTGCTATCAGTTACTTTTATGGGAACATATATTTTTTTTTCCTCTTATTTTTTATATTTTGTCAATACGTGTGTTCTTACTGTATGTTGTTTTCCAGGCAGCTATATCTCTATGGCTTGATGGCAGAGTGAAAATATTTACTTTGCCTCTTAGTTAAGGTAAACAAGCAGTTGCTACACAGGCAATCTATCATTTAAACCAAAACTGTCCTCTTTATAGAATCTTTGGTGCCTTGTTTTGATTTGTTTTGTTTTGTTTACAGATAGAACTTGGCTTGATTTTTGTTGACCCTCTGCTTCTCTTTTTAACTGTATGATAATAAGACTTTAGATCAAGCAAGAACCAATACTTCAGCTTTCTTCAAGAGAACTGGCTTTGTCTTGTTCAGAAATCTGTTTCTGTAGCCCCTGGATTGTGGTAACATCATTAGGTTTTTCATCTATTCTCACACAATATCCACACACTCATTTAAAATATGTGGTCTTTGTAGTCCTATATTACTCTATTCTCCAATTCATCCTGTAATCTCAGGATTTTTTGCAGAGGGCTTACCATGGAACAGAGGGTTAAATCTTCAAATTCACTCTACACACAGAAAATTGTCCTTGGTTAATAGCATTCTGCAATCACACTTAAATTCACAGTAATTAAATAAATAGCGATGGGAGATAAATAAATAGATCCACCACGTACTGCTTCTCTTGCCTATAACAGCTGTAATCTTAGTCCTTTGTTAACCTATCAAGAGGTCATATTGGGTATTGCTTTCAAATTAATATCAAGGATACATCTCAGTTACTGATAGGTGCTACTCCGATTTTTAATTAAAGAATTTGTCTCTCCAGTCAGCACAGTCATCTGAAAGTCTGTTATCTTAACTGGAGACAGATATTTTGAGAAGTAAGGTTCTCTCTCTGTGGTTCCAAGATGCTAACATCAGAAAACCTACAACACAGTAAAGTCTCTGCTACCAAAAGAAAAATGTGATATCCAGAGCAGAATATATCCATGCATGCGAACATCCTGTGAGCCTACCTTACATGCTCTCTCACAGTTTTTTGCCTAAGGCCAGCTTCCCTTCTCCAGCAAGAGAAGCTGCTCAGACAGCAGGACCCAAGACACACTTTGCTGGAAGTTACTGTTGCTCTTCTTAAATTCCCCCCTGATCTGAAGGTTTCCATTTAGTTAGTACCCAGAGTGTGCTGTACTTGTCAGAAACAATAAATCATCTGAGATTTTAATGTATGGAAAGAAGGGAATGCAGTCAGTGGTGCAGCTAATCTAGAAAGTGATTCTGTGCCAAGAAATTTAAGGGAAGCAAGTAGAAGGCAAAGAATAGCAAGGATAGATTAATCTAATTGAGTTTAATCTGAGATGCTGTTTGAACTGCTGTGCCCAGATTATGCGCTGAACCAGCTGCGCTGGGATCTATGTGCACTAGATGCAAGGGGCTGAAAGATATATCAATGATAGAGAAAATACATTAAGCCACAATAAAGCACAGAAACAGCTACCATTCATTTTGACTGCTGAATGGAGATTCAGGCTGGATCCTTTTTTGCCTGAATGATTTTTCCCATTCTTTGTCATAGACCATTTTAGATATTTCCATAGCAACAAATTTCATGGTCTAAGCACAGAAGTATGCATAGATGCTTTCTTGAAGCATATAAAAGCCTAGTAAAGCACACTAAATTCTGGCTGCATGCCAAGAAGAAAAAAATATATTACAAACACTTCTTAGAACAATTAAAAATGCTTTTGGATGCTGTTAGTGCTTTTTAATTTTTTTTTTTTTTTTTCCTCAGGAATATTTATAATACAGATTGTGCAGCCTTTCCTGCTGAAAATATTCTCCTGGTCACACTGTTCTCAGAGTTACATGACACTTAGTATCCAGAGTAATATACTAGACAGGAACCAACCACATTACCCAGATGGCACAGCTAGCAATCTCAGTGAGAAACAACCATGAGTGTTACAAACTGGGTGACTGGAAGACGCAGTTTTACTAAACAGCGTCAGTGCTGAAACAGAATTATACACAGAAGGTGGAAGGTTTAACTTGCTAAGCAAGTGTCATCTTCCAGGAAAAGCAGAAGTGTAGCAAGGGGGAGCACTGCAGGTTATATGGGTAAAATGAGAAGGGAAAGATAAAAATGGATTTAGTAATGAATGCAACTGAAATAGCAAGAGAAAAAATCTCCCACCGTGATCAAAAAGTATTTTGTGTTATTTAAAGAATTCGCCCCGAGGTACAAATGTGGGAGAAAATGCACTGGTAAAAAGTAGGAAACTGGAGCTGAGAACTGCAGCAGGAAAGGTATTTCCAAACTGTTAGAAGCAATAGCAACAATGGTGGCCTTAAAATCTACAGATATTTCAGTCTAAATGTAGAAGTTAATGATCAAAATATGACTTGTTCTATTCAGTATATCCATACAGAGTTATTTTAGAAACTGCTGCAAAAGCCAGTAAATACCAGTGGCATACTTGTTATTCTGTACAAGCCAAATATGCTATGGCACACTGAGTGTTGCTTTTAATGATAAATTTGAAGGTGGGATGCGGAAGCTTTCATGTATCAATAAGCCTTCCCCTGTCCATTTTAGACATCTAAGTGGTACATGTCTATTTGGGGAGTCTCTTTTGAGTCAATTTATAGTCACTGAATAATAAGATATGCAATTTTAGTTATTTCAGTTGTCATCTTTAAAGGGAGGTGAACTGGTACCTAAAGGCATCATTGCTTCAGATAACTCTTTCTGCTGTATGGTGCTTCTTGCTTAGTGTTTTGCTCTTCAATAAGAGGGATTCCTCTCCCTGTGAGTCACATTTTCCAGGCAGTCATAAGAATAGTGCTTCATTTCAAGTTTGTAACAATTCTCTTAATATAATCAGTGAATTACAAATAACATTTCAATTAAAAAAAAACACACTGCAAGCTGTGACACAAGAAGCAATCTTGAAAGCTGTCATTTCTTACATATGAAGAAATGATCAACTACTAAATATCTTTTGATTACTACAGTTTAAATACCTGTATTTCTAGATGTAAATAATATGAACTAAGAAGGAAAAATTTAAGGTCTTAACTCAGCCTGGCAGATGCTTTTATGTGCAAAAAAAAGAAAAAAAAAAAGAAAAAAAAAAAACAAACAAAAACAACAACAACAAAACAAGCAAAAGGAGGAAAAATGTCCAAAATAATAATCTGGGCCTCCAAATACCATCACAGTTATGGATTAATATGCAAGTCCTGGTTAACCTGAAATCACAAAGTCTGATTTATTTATATACTTTATATATATATGCATATATATATATATATATATATATATATATATGCATGTATGTATTTAATTTTACTAAATAATTGGAGGGCTGATCCAAAAGTAATGCCTCCTTTTTCATTATGTTGTCCCATGATATCAGACACAAACATTGGTGGTGTGGCAGTAGAGGCAGAACATTCCCATCCCATTACTTTTTGTTGCTGTGTGAGAGATAGCAGCAGTGAGGCAGTCTGGGAGGATGGTGTCTGACAAAGGAATACATATAAAGCAAAGATATGTCAGTGAACACCACCCATTATTATTCATCAACACTTGCTGACTGTTTATGGACATCAAGCAGTGGATGTGAGCACAGTGAGGTGGTGGGTGGTGAGTTTCAGCAGTGGTAAAAATGACAGTGAGTGACCTCCACTGGTGCAGGTTTTTGCAAGTGTGGCATGCAGGCTCTTGTTCATCATTGGTGAAAATGAATAGCTAATGGTGGTGACTGCACTGAAAGATCATTTAATGTAGCTTAGTATTTGCTCTATCAAATAGTGTTGTGGTTCTCTTTCCATCTGTTGTAGTTTCCATGGAAAGTAATAGGAGGTACTATTTACGGAGTGATATGACCTACATATATAGAATCACAGAATGGCTTGGGTTGGAAAACACCTTAAAAATCATCTAGTTTCAGCCCCCTGCCATAGACATGGACACCTTCCACAAAACCAGGCTGCTCAAAGCCGCATTCTGCCTGGCCACGGACTCTTGTCGGAATCATATACTACGCAGACCTTCTATCTAATTAACAGTAATCGTTTCAAAGGAGATTTAAGTGTCTCTTATGTAATTGGCCTCTCATATTACTAAACAGAACCAAACGGTCTTTAAGTAACATCACATGACGAATAAGTCATTTAAGGTAACCACAGAATAAAACAAAAATGCAAAATCTCACCTTTTAGAAGTTCTCTACACTTTAAAATTTTGTTTCAGATCTAACCCAAACTCATTTCATCAGAGCAACAGAGCAAAATGTATGTATTTTCTCAGCAGCAAGCTGTCACATACTTTTGCATTTTATTTACGAAAGCATAGAATTCATATGGCTTAGTCTAAGAAAAAATCCTTCAGATTTTTTTTTTTTACATTAAAAAAAAAACAAAAAACCACAGTGATAGAAAATATTATGATGTTATAGATCTGTCTGTATTATTACTACCCATTTTCATTGCTTCTTATTAGATTTGAATTGTAGCCTTTACAAGCATTGCTATGGATCTTAAATCCAGCAGAAGTCAGTATCATTTTTATCAAAGTGAGCTTCTTGCATGTTTCTCATAGTCTTTGTCCAACACAGTTCATGGTTGGTACACATTAGCTACAGGTTTCCCAGTGATGTTTCTGGTTTTGAAGAGTAATCTGCCAGTCTTTGGTATAATTTTTATATGTAATGGATATATAAAAAGACATTATTTAATAATTACACCATTTTCATTAATTAAACAGTAATTAGGCTGCTGTCTTGAATTATCATGCATTTAAACATCACTTGGACAAGTTAAGCATCTGTATTTAAACAGGCTGAAATCCTTCTGAATACATAGAAAGATTATAGATGAAAATCAGGATATTGTTATTGTATGGCAATGGAAAGGATTATTTTGACGTGTATATCTATACATAACTGTATCTCTCATTCATCCCAGTTCTACAACTGAAGGATTTTATCTAGTAATAAGATGAAATTAAAATAGAGTAATTTGTTCTTAGGACTTGAATGGAAGAAACATTCCTGTTAATGAGATGCCTTAAGCTTTTCAAAAGTCTAGATGATGAAGTTTAAATATCCTGCTGGCCTAACTGTTCTGTACAGAACCTCACTACATTGAGATGTCCTGAGTAATCTAAATGCTTTTTGTTCTTTCCTGTGTCTGTGATTCAGCAGGGGATAAAGCAAACGAGAGAACACATGAGTGGACAGGAAAAAAAGCAAAAGACATGTCTTAGAGAGGTTAATTCATTCATTACCAGGGTAATTCCCAATTTTTGGGAGCAGAGATATGGAATTGAATGGGTTCTAATGCCGATGAGAATAGAGATAAAAAAACAAACAAACAAACAAACAAAAACAAAAACCAATAGTTCAGATTTTCAACAAAAATTTCGTAATACAATATAATTGTCATATTTCAAAATGCTGAAGAATTTATATTTCAGACTCAGGTTCCAAGAATGTGTCCTACTCAGGTCACAGATGCAGTCTATACATCACTTCTCTACATTTAGTCAGCAGGATTTTAGTTATAATGTCATGTTCTAATGAGAACTTCCCACTCTCATTTAATTGGCCACTGAATATATTTTTACCTCATTACAGAAAAATGTTCTACTGCAGTGCGTTTGGCAGAGATGATATAAAATGGTCAGAAATTCAGACATTCTCACTGAAGTTAACTGAGAAAAGAGTGCTTTTCTGATTTACTGTAGCAACCTGACTCCCTGTTTGCTAAAATGGTTTTGTTCTTTCTGCAGTAGGTTGAATGACATGTAAATGTTTTGTTCTTCATAATTTTTTTTACGCAGGTGCCTCCATGTGTATTCAGAATGAACTTATCTCACTTCTGAAAGTTATTTCACTTTCTGGTTAATACCACAAGCATTTATATTTTCAAACATGAATGTGTTTTGTAGCATTTTCACATCATTCAGCCTGAGGCAAATTCTTCCTGTTATTTGAGAAATTAGCAGATGTTCATCTGCAGACTTAGGATATGAGTGTGACAGTGCGTATCACCAGCAGCTGAATTCAATAATTAGAACTGCTTTAGAGACACTGTAAGTCAGTGGCACACACATGCCAGTTCACCTCAATTTGCTTTTTAGGGAATTATTCTCAAAATTCTCATTTAGGACCAGAATTCTTATTGCCAGGAAGTTAAATGACTCCCTTCCCTTCTGCGAATGCTTTCAAAATTTCCTCTTTGTACTGCATGAAGAGGAGCTGTATTAATTACAATTAATTTTTCTCATGTTGGCTTTGTTGATACATTGGACTCAGTGGTGAGGATTTTATGTTATTCTATAAACATATAAGCACTCTTTGTCACTGTCAGTCAGATAAACAGGTAGTTTTTATTTTGTTTCTCCTGTGCAGTGCAATTTCTGTCTTAATTTAAAAAAAAAAGAAAAAAGACTTCACAAACTCACATGCTAGGCTAATCTACTACTTTACAGAAGCACTTGACACCAGAAGTGTTGTGGAATTTAGAGCTGATTTATCCTGCTTTTCTACATATCTATTCATTTACCCACCATCAATGCATCCTACATAGTGTTCTTTTATGTCTCTAACAAGCCATCTTCTTTAAAGAACTAATTTCCTTCCTCAAAAAAATATATACATTGGTGATATCTTTTATCTAGACTTTTGTGTAGCACAGAGCAATATGTAGAGGCGATTCTCTCAAGCTATTGCTTTGATTGACTTCTCCTGTTTCTGACAGCTTTAAGCAGCCACAGTGCAAGTTTTGAAGTTTAGTAGGCAATATAAAACTGAAGAGAAAATTGCTGAGGAAAAGGCTGCAGCATAATTTTTTGTTAAAAACAAACAAACAAGCAAACAAAAGAAAACAAAAAAAACACAAACCAACAACCAACCAAACCAAACAAAAAAGACCTTAAAATAATTAGCATTTATTTAAAATACTCTGTTTGGAAAAGTCAATGTAAATTTGGTATGAAAACATAAAATAAAAATGCAGTTGGGAAAAAGATCGGTAGTTTTTTACAAGGAGTTAAGTTTTAAAAGGCGATGTGCATTTTTCATTAACCTGTTGTTACATAATATTGACATTTATTTGTGGTCTGCACCCTTGTTCTCTAATTTTAGAGTTACATAAGGCACTGATCTCAGAGCTTTACATCAGAAGGGACAGCAGAAACAGATGGCTGAGATTGGAAGGATTAAAATCCTGATGACTGATCTGCATGCCGTACAGGGCCTTCTTGAAAATATTTATTCTGCTTGTTATTATTTTATACCAGACTCCAATTCACATTTATGAGATTAAACTGTTATAACATACATACGTGTTGTTTTAAGAAGAAGTAGTGATACTATTGAAAATCTGGGGTGATGTATTATGAACTATAATATTTTTTCATGTGCCATTCAGGTAACATAAAAAAAGATTCATATTGAACAGTCCAAAATGAATACAACTTTGGTTTACAGTGAAATCTGTCTGGCTAGACTGTGTGATTCAGTAACTAAAAATGCAGTTGTTTTCTGCTTTAGTTAGTTGCAACTACAGTTTCCAAAACAAGTTCACAATTTTCCAACAAGTCTTCTCAAAAAGGATTGACAGTAATAAGTTTCAGAGAAGCTAAAGGAAATCTCCTTCACTAGATTTTTTTATGTTTTTATTTTTTTTAAATGATCAATAGTAAATAAATAAAACAGATTTGGAAAAAAACAATATTTACATGAGCTAGTCTTTTCAGTTAATCATTAAAGGCTTTATCTAAGTCATGATAGCTAAAAGGAGAGTTATCTCATTTACAGCTTTCTTATCCAGAATAATAACAAAATCTTACTGCTTTATGAGATACTGAGCACAAACTACATTCAGACTGAAACTCATTCATGTGTTTCCTGCACAGGATGAACAACAAATGCCAAGAAAAGCAAGGGACAGGAGAGCTGGAAGGCCACTCTTCACCCAGGCTCATATAATCACTTTTCATCCTAAAGAGTAAACTAGCACCTTCTTCCACTGAACATAGTTTATAGGCATTTTTATGAATAAATTTAGGCCATATTTGCCTATTTTATATTTAAAAAACAGTAACAAGTTACCCAGTCCTTTGTGTTTGTGCAGCATTGTCCTGTGCCATGTAATAGCTTAATATGTGTTGTTTGAAAGGATAACTATTATGTTCTCTTTCCCTTTAAAGTGAGTAATATACACGTTCCCAATTTTGCTCTTTACTTGTCAGGGTTATTGCCAGGGTTCCTCTGTGAAGGCTTGCTGAGTTCTTTCTCTATTTTCATCCACAGACTTTTAACTAACATTACAGAAATTTTATAACTGAGAAAACAGTGCTGGTTCATTCAGTGGGTTTGTAAGAGTGGTTAACTTTCTTGAGGCAGAACAGCAGGAAAAGGATTGATGTGGTTTTGCACAAAGCAAGTTGTTTACATATCATCTCACATTCAAGGAAGTGAGTAAAATCAGGCTGCAACATAGAACAATATATTGGACTACTGTATTATACTATGAAAAATACCGGGATAAATGTAGGCTTTGTATACTGTGTGAGAAACCTAGGAGTTTCTATCATCACCTGCAGTATGTTTAAGCATTCTTCCCCTAACCATACTAATTTCAAAATGGTGATTTTCATTATGTTATTTAAAATTGCTTATTAACATGTATTCTGAAAAGATACACTTCCCCCAAGCTGGTAAGCACTTCTCAGCACTTCAGGTTACTCTTTCTTACAGCTGCATTGTAGTATATCCTTGATTTTGAAATAGACTTACACATCCTAGAGTTAGGATATGGGATCAATCACTTGAATAACTTGATGTGCAATGCAACACTGATTTTCACTTTTTACCTTGAACTTAATCTCATATTTTGCTGCACCAGTGAATGTTAATATATCGTCACTTCATCGAAAACATCTATTTTACTGGAAAGATGGACAGAATTACAAGCTTTGTGTGCTTCCTCTTTTCAGCCCAGATATGTAACTTACAGTCACTGTTAGTTGAGAAATGTGTATGACTCCAGACTGCTTTTACCGTATTGATAATAATAGCACAAAAAACTGCAGGGGTGAAAGGTAGATTGTTTTGTAGGAATGAGATGAGAAGAATTACGAAGAAAAACAGTACTTTTGTCTATGTAATTTTTCCCATTCTTGTTGCAAATGCAGCTCAATATGTGTTGAATATAGAAAATAGAACTGCAGATATAAGTGCAGATATAAGTTCAGTTATGGCTGTTGGGTGTAGTCTAAGTGCATCTTCATTTCACAATTTGTCCATCTTCTGACATCAGTGATCAGTGTTACATTGTCTTCTGTCCAACTGAAAAGACAGATTTGAAAGTAGATCTCTCTTCCATTAACAAGTAACAGAGAAACTGGTCCATTAAAGCCTATTCACTTTCTTGAGCATCCATTTGGAAATCAGGGGCTACACTGAGACTGCCCATTAAAGAGTGTAAGTTCTGCTTTTAATATAGGCTGGCTCCTGCGTACAGAGCCTGATGAATGCTGTGAATCAGAGCACACCAGCAGCCAGGGTCAGAGAACCCCAGAGGGAAGCAAGAATAGCATTTCTTCTGCTGTGGACTATGAAGTTTTGCAGTCTTTGCCAATACTCAGAAAAAATGAATGAATAAATTTCCCTATGAGCAGCGCTCATAGTTTAGGAGTTGGCGCTGCTTAACATGTCTTCCGGGAGCAAGCTCATCACCAGACTACAGGCTTACCTCGTTTTCACTCATTCCCTCTTGGACCTTGTGTGTTTTGCATTACATTCTGCAAAATGAGTCATCTTCAGCTGGAGCGAATAATTCCAAGTCTGCTGGTAGGAAAATCTACTTGTGCCATCTGCACTTAATCAAGAACTGTGACAAAATAAAGAATAAATAAATAAATCAAGAATAATTAAGAATAATCAATACCTAAACCTCAGACTTTTGATAACAAGTCAGTTGGCATAATGTCTTTGTGCATGAGGCTATTCTTTTCCTATGTTAAGTTACTCATCTCAGAAGACCATCCGTACTGAGACGCAGGTCTGTATGGAAGTAAAAGGAGATCAAGTTGATTGAGCAGGACCTACCTTTCATGAACCGATGCTGACTGAACCTGATTACCCAGCTGTCTCAAAAAATCATCCTTTTAAATAGATACACAGTGACAGAAAAAGGGAGAATGTATTCAAACTAAAAGAGGGAAGATTTAGATGAATGTTAGGGGCAAGTTTTGATTGATTGCATGGTGAGGTGCTGGAACAGTCCACCTAGAGAGGTTGTGGATGTTGTGTCCCTAAAGGTGAATACGGCCAGGCTGAATGGAGCCCTGGGCAGCCTGGTTTACTACTTGGTCTAGTGGCTGGCAACCCTGCCTACAGCAAGGAGACTGGAAATTGATCCTGGAGGTCTCTTCCAACTCAAGCCATTCTATGATACACCTAAGTCAACCATACATTCAGATGTGCCCCTGTGTTTCATGCTTTCAATTAGCTAGCTATTTCTAGATGTAATGGCTTGCTACATTAAATCCCTTCAGAACAGGCTTTCAGTACAGTTGGGGAAGGAAAACAACTGTCTTAAACCATCTGAAAACTTTATGGAGGCAATGACTCCCCAGGTGCATAACTAGGCAAGACTTTGAAAATCACCCAAGATATCACACAGAAACTACTCTGGTATCATATTTGCAAAAAAATGCACCACTGACCAGCCTTGGTATCCCAAATACCATATTTCCTAGCAGGGAAGTATTTCCTACTGGGAAGACTTAAAAAAAGGAACTTAAGTGGCTTGCTGCTAAGACATAAAGAGAAAAGCCAGGAAGCAGTGAAGGAGATGGAAGGTCTTACTGGAAAGCTCTTTAACTGTTAAAAAGCATCAGGGTATAAATTCTTCCAAATTTCATAGTCAAATATAAACCATACTTCTCATGCAAGTATGCACAGCCATAAACAAACTTCTGTGTAACAGAACTGGGGAAATATGGTGGTTTTTTGTTTCTTTTTTTTTTTATTTTTGTTTTGTTTTGTTTTGTTTTTCAATCATAGTCCTTGACAGCCTACAGTTGAGAATATTCAGCTCCAGCTTGCCTTGGACCAGACCATTTTGTACCAGGAATACAGATACAAAGTTGAATTAATTCTAAGCCATAATAAATCATGTTTCTTTTCATATAAAATAAAAGACAATAAATGAAGACATTCTCTCTTACATTTTAGGATAATAATTTGTTTTCTGATTTTAATAGTATTAAGAAGGAATATGAGGGATTTTTTCCTCCAGATTACTTAATACTGTGCTAAAGAAACAGAAAATAATTCAGAAAAAAAAACTACTGGTCTAGAAGTTTACCTTTTAATAAGACATATGCTGGTGGACATACTGTAGGAGCCTTTGACTCCTTAGTCTTTATCTAAAAAAGCATGAAGATTTATATAAGAAAAACCCCAGGAGGAATTCAGTGCCAAAGAAATGGAGGAGGAAACTGGAAAACAGTTTGATGTAGCCTGGTTACCTGAGTCTGACAGATAAGGAGAGGCAGCTAGTGGAAAAGAAACCAATACTTATTAATAGTAGTTGTAGTAGTAGTAGTAGTATTTCTTAGCATCATCTTTTGAATCCCACTGAAGCAAAATCAGAATTTGAGGCAGGTTTGTTTCTTCTTTATTGGATTTTGGTAAATAGAAGCAGCAGCACTGGGAAATGAAAAACTGCAAATCTGCTTTTCATGTTCAGTTCTTTCTGTTTCCTAAACAAAAAGAGACCTGTATGATGGATTTCAGCATTTCAGCTGCAGTACTGTAATACTTCTCTTGCTTCTCTTCTTGTGTTTTGTTTCCTTTTTTGTGAATGTTTTTTTTTCTTTTTTTTTTTTTTTTTTTTTTTTTTGGGGGGGGGGGGGTGATTTGGGGGAGGGGGAAGGGAAGTAAATCTAGATGTTTTTTGGAAGGATATCAAATGGAAAGTCTGCTTGGATGCTGTCCTTCCCCGCTCTGAAAATCTGTCAGACAAAGGAAGGACCAGAGGAGGTTCTGCAGTCCCAAACCAATTTATGCTCTTGCATCTGAAGACATCTTCAGAGAAAAAACAAGCAGCTGACAATACCTAGTATGTATCTGCCTTTCACACAGGAAAGCAATAGTCAGGTGGTGAAACCACTTTGTTCTCATATGCATCTGCTACTTGGAAATATGTGTAAGCATGTTAATTATCAGCCACAGATTTTCACTGTATGATATTGTGAAACCAAAATGTGTTTTGTTTTGTTTTGTTTTTTTTCTCCAGCTAATTCTCACTATTAAGTACGTAAGGCGTTATTTTGCTTTGTAAAAACTGGACTTACAGCACCAAAGAAACCATCATAGTACTCTGACCTGGTGCAGTTCTGTTCCCCTTGCAAATTTATATTTCCTTGAGTTCCCCGTCTCATCACCTTCCCAATTTCATTGAAGTGAACCATTCTTTAGGAGATTTAGCTGGCAGCATGGTAAGACACAGCAGTAAGCCAGTATGGAAAAAGATACTAAGGAGAAAGTGGCATTATGAATTGCTGAAAATTAAACTGTATGTTGAAACATTACAAGAAGGATGCTAAAGCAAAAACAGTTATACTGAAATCTCTGTAAAACAGGTAAATCCAGCATGGGACTTACATAGGACATAGACATGTTTCATATCCCTCACTTACCCGATTAACACTTAAAACACAAAAACATTTTTGTGTTTGGAAAGATTTTTGTGTATAGAAATATTTTTTCAACTTTTTTTTAATGTGTTTGTCCTGTGTGAATTTATTTCTGAAAGTACAGTAATTTGTTTTAAAGATGTGTCTTCCCTTTTCTCATATAAAAACCTTGTAAATCAAAGAGCAGAAGAGATCACCATCCACATATGATATCCAGCCCCAAAGCACAGACACATAACACAGCAAGTTCACATCTTTGAGAAAAAAGGAAAACAAACAAAAACATTGAGACAGACTCCAGCTGAAAATATGTATGGTTCTTGGATGGAAAAGGTCCAAAGTAAAATCTGACTATAGATACTCAGTTGTACAGTGAGCATAAGGGAAGGGTGTTAAGAACCAAAATGAACAGCATTGTGGCAGTTTTCATCTTTTTTTTTTAGTTGAGAAAATAACTGTACATCAAAAGAAATACTCATTGCTTATTATAAATGAACTTAAGTGAATATTAACAAGGCTTATTCACCTATATTTCAAAACATAAGCAACACAATCAATTGTTAACTTATTTAAAAAAACAGAAAACCAGACATTAACTTGCAGGTTAGTTTTCATTTTAGGTATAGTGTTTTAAAACTGTTCTGGAACACTTTCAGTCTTTGCTTTGGGAAAAAATTGGGCAAGATATAGAGTGACATCTCCAACAGGATAAAACATAATCACAGGCCTTCTGTTCCAGCTTTTGGAATAAACATGTAAGTTTCAACATAGAGGTAAGCTCAAACAATGTAGCCTGAAAGACAGCACAGAACTTCATCAGGGAACTCACTGCTGAGCTGCAAGCTCTAGCCAGAGAACAGTTTCACGGTCCTAGAGCTGCTACTACCATGGTTGCACAAGGGAGATTGCTCATAACCAGCAGCATTAAAGGCTTTGACTTTTAACGAAGACTGCCTTTGGGAGGAGGTGGCATAGATAATGCATTGCACTGATACTCGCATCTGGAAGCAGCCCTAAGCTTTCTTATTCAATCTTATTCGTTCTTGTGACTGCCTATCTCACACTTTCTACCTTGTGTTGAGGAAAAATCCATTAATGTCTGAGATTCACTCTCACAGTCTAGTCTGGTGATTGGCCATTTAAAAATATAACCACTGAGAAAGACAGACAGAATAAATGTGTACTATGTGATACTAGTCTGAAAAAGTCTTGAAAAGGGGTATATTACACCTACAATTTCACTTTTTGTGTTTGTTCAGTAAGTTGCAAGGGCTGAGAAGGCTTCTGCTAAAACAGAGAATCTGGCTAAAAATTTCATGGCTTTTTCTTCCTTTAAAATTGCCTTTTTTCCCCTCCATATTTTCCTTTAAAACAAAGACAGTCCTTATTTCTCTTCTCTCTTATGCCTATTTTTTCATGCATTTTTTTTTCTTGCACTCATCTTGTGATCTGACCTTCAGCTGCCTTCTATTTAAATTGCATGTTTTTCTTTAAATGCAACCCTACAACGTGTGATCATATATTTATGCTCACTTATCTTTATTATCTTTATTTTCATTAGCATCCTCTTTACAAAACAGCTGCAAGATCTACAAACAAAAAAGGTCAAAAAAATCTCAGATGTAATGGCTTAGAGAGATTAGAATAATTCTAGAGGAAAAAAAGACAAAATAGACCCTGTATAGAGCATTTACAAAAGCAGGACTGGAGTGAAACAATTCTACCTGGAACACTGCATTCAATTACATCCTTTCTGTTTTTAAAATCTAAATAACAATAGTTCTCTAAAAGTCTGTATATCTGTATATCTATATCAATAGCTTTAAGCTTTATAATTCTTTCACCATTGCTGACATATTTTCTGGGGGGTTAATTAACTCACTTATGAACATTCACTTTTCTGCCTTGTGCATAGTTTATTCCAGTGCTACAACTTCACCATTCCTCAATACAAAATAATAAATAGTGAAGACCTTCTAAAGGGTTTTTGTTTTCTGTTTTAGGAAAAATAATGAATTTGTTATTATTAGCTCAAATATTCCATGTAATAAAGACCAATATTACTGTATTTCAGCTAATTGCCTTTTTTTTTTTCTTTTTTTTTTTTTTTCCTGATTTATTGACTCTCACCATCTGGCATTGCTTAGCCAAGGTTATCTGAAAGCCACTGCTAACATTTCAGTACTGGGAGATGATACATTTATTTCCCAGTGTTTTCAGAAGTAATTTTGTCTTGCAGAACAGAACTCCAACACATGCAGATACCTGAGCTAATGTATTTAGTTAATGGGAATGAAGAAGAAAGTGTGCCTTTCTATTGAAGGCCCGTGCTCAGGTGAATCAGTAGATTACCAGCCTAAAGCCCACACTCTCTCAGTGTTGTGGCTGTAAGATTTAAGCTGGTTTAGCTGTAACTGCTCATGCTCTGATTGCATGCATGCCAGCAGTGTCAACATGGCTTTAAACAAAAACTATGTTCAAGCTAGCCACTTTCCTGCTACACAAGATTGCCCATAGCAGTTCTCAAATCAGGCCATGTATTGTGTTCTTAATGGGTGGACTGTTAGCAGGTGCCATTCGGGTTCATTAAAAGATTATCTAGGTAACTGGCATAATAAACTAAAGTATGATCCATTTCACAGAAAAGACTGAGCACATGGACCATCAGCTGTTCAACATCTGAAGGTTGTTTAGTAGAAGGAAAATGATTTAGGAGACTTTTAATTTGGTTGACTTCTTTCTTTTCAATATGTTGATATCTCATGTGTATGACTTTGTATATGACCATATTTGCTATTGTCAAGAGCTATTATGGTATCTTAATATTATACTTTGAAATGCAAAGCATATTCTTTAATACACTCATAGGAGGGCTCAATTTTATTATCTTTAAGTGTTCTCAGAATATGTTATAAATGTCACAATCACTTGGATTTTCTTTTTGCATTACCATCATTAGAGTTTTACTTCTGCAAGTGGAGAGAGAGAACTAACTGCATGCTGCAGAAATTCTTTTCTGGCAATCTTTGCTGTTATGTTGATCTCCTTAACTGGAATCTACCTCCTAGACAAACAGAATTCTTATCCCATTTAAAAGACTTATGCAATCAAAAGAGCTTTTTACAAGCTTGCATTCAGAGATTTCACAATGACTTTTGTGCTTCATTTAAAATCCACACGAAGAGCAAAACATTATTTTCTTAGCGCTGGAGTATCTGAGTTCATCATAGCCTGTAGCTACAGATTCCCTATTCAAAGCTGTCAGTTCCTCTGAATCTTAAAACCGCTACATTCAGTATAAACAGAATTCAAGAAAAATTGTTTTCTGTCTCTGGTCAGCATGCATGAAGCCCTAGCACTTCTAAGTATACATACTTGAGTAGAAAGCCTAGTTTCTTTTCATTAACATAACAGGTTGCTGTTTTGGTTTGGCTGCCCAGTTTGTGATTCAAACAGCTACCTCAATTAATGGGATTTTAAACTTTTTCAGTGCTAGCCTAGATCTGAATTCTTTAACTTCTTAGCTTTGCTTTCACTGGAATGGTGGCAGGAATGATAAGAGTTGTGTCACAACTTGCCACTTCGTGTTCTAATAGTTGTTTTCAGTGTCAAATCTAATTGGCTGTATCTGTGCATTTATTGATGCACCATATCTTAATCTTGAAGAATGGTAATAATAGACCAACATAAAAAATAAGGAATTTAGTCATGGCTTTTAGGGCAATGTCTGTAAACTAGTTAAGATTTGTTTCAGTAAACAATTTTTCTTTTTTTTTTTCCACTCAGAATAGGCAGGATTGATCATACTCATACTGGCAGGATGTGTTTATTAATACATCTGGTTTTCTGAAGAAGAACCATTCATTTTGAATCATGTAGGTGTGTGGAAAATCTCTCTCTTTCACTATTTTTTTTTCCTTAAATTTTTCTCCATTCTTGCAAAAGACAGATAAGTGATTATCAGATTAAGAAAAAGTCATTAGATTTCCACTTATTTCTTTTATAGATTGATCCCGACTAGTTTGGCTTCTATTTGCTTCTGTGGAAACTGCTCACTTCCTGTAACTGGAAAAGGGGCATCTGAAATGAGCGTTGTGCTTACTGAGCAGGAAAGGAACGAGTATAGTCCCCATATCATCTTTCTATTCCGTTATCTGAGGGTAGTTCGTCTGCCATCCATTTGAAGAAATACTTTTCAAAACAAAAGTAACAGCAGAATTGTGAAATACAGATATTACATTGAAACAGTGCAAAGATGTCGTAAGTAACAGCTAAATAGGGCAGGCAACTGTAATTCTTTAGCAAAGTAATAGAGTTTAAACTGGGGGACTGCAGGGGGCGCGGCCCCGAGCTGCCGGGAGCGGCGAGAGACGGCGGGGCGAACTTCTCTCTGCCTTCGGCTCCACTCCGCAGTTTAGCAGCGGCCGGGCCGACTCCCGAGCTGAGCGCTGCGGCTGCTGTCGCAGGCGGCGCGATAAGAATGCGATTGACGTCAACGAGGCGGCGGCGGGGGGGCTCGGCTTCGGCCCCTTCCTGTGCCTTGCGGCAGCGGGGAGCTCGGCGGGTGGTGCGCTCCGAGGGACCGCCTGCCCACAGCTGAATAAGGGCTGATGGAGTCCGGTGCCGAGCAGAAATAAGATGAACCCGTCGTTGTATTGGAGCCCGGGCGTTACGCGGGGGTAGTTAAAGCAGCCTGTAGCTTAAAAAGGCCTTTACAGGAAAAAAAAAAAATAAATAATAGTAATAATAACTTGAAATCAGTACGTTGTGGTACTGATCGTCACGACTAATTCTCTCTTAAGCTCTGTGGCTGTTCTAAAGGGGGGTGCCCATTCAGCCTTGTAAGCCATGGCCTGCGGCTCAGCACATTCAAGGCTGGTCGTCTTGGTATTGCTTGTGCAGGCCATGAAGTGAACGCTGGTGGGACATGCCCGAATACAGCTGGTAGAACAGTCTCTGAACGGCTGGTAGGGCATGTCACTAAGTTCCTGATGGGACACATCTCTGTACATCTTCTGACTGAAATTGCTGTACAAGTACTCTGCATTTGCCCGGCTTGAGACTGATGTGCTTTCATGCAAAATCAGGCTCAGTGCATCTGAATCTTCCCTAAGTCCTGCATATCCCCATAAAATCCCCAAGGTCATTGATGTGATATCTTTATAGTGTGTCAAAGCAAGATTTTGTGTGTTTTTCTGTCTATAAGCAGTTCTCCACCTTCTTTTGTCCAACTTCATAAAAGTTACACCTGTTCCATTTGTCTTATTTATGACTTCATGCTTTTTTGTTCTGTTGAGCAAACATAATGTCTTCACCACCTGTATACTACCAAAAAAAAATGGCACCAAGGGAGGTAGAATGACAGGTTTCTGTTTCAGGATGGGATTATATGATGATATTTAGCATAAGTATACATAGGGGTGTTGTACATTTCAGAGGAATTTATATGCTTTTATAATAAATGAGAACACCACAGGCAAATTTCTCATATTGAGAACATTAACACCTGGATGACATTGGCTTGGGGTTGGCAGCCACCTCAGTCTTTGGAGGTGTAGTGATAGCTTCCAGACATGGTGCTAGGTATGTGAAACAGATTCCATCCTTAGAATGCAGTGTGGTTGGGAAGTGTCAGCAAAATAAACCATTTCTGCTCACCTAGTCATGGAAGTTTGTAACTAGGCTATAACTGGATGTGGCTTAAGATGACAATTTCGATGGCCTTATGTATGTGGGAATAAATTCAATTAAACAACACTTTCTAACTGATTTCTCAAGAGAACAGTCTTGCTAAGGCCCTGTGTCTTAGGTTGAGATGCTTTTTGATCTGAGTTTGCATCATTGTAAAAAAAAAAAAAAAAAAAAAAAAAAGAAAAAGAAGAAGATAATGCTACTTCCAATAAGGAAATTGGCTTAAAACCCCTTTCTTAATGACAGTTTTTCCACACGTATTCTGCCACATGAAACAGCAAAGCACAAGTCAAGGGCCACTACCAGTGTTCTTTAGTTTGGAGCATAACTTGATTTTGTTTACTGTCTAGAATCTCTAGAGGGCATCAGAAGTGTTGTAGTATACATTAACTGTTAACCGTTGCATTTTAATTCAGCAGTCCTTGAAATAAGTCTAGACTGACGAAGGCTTGCTGAATAATGCTTAGCATGGGTTGTTTGCATGTTATTAAATTAGGTAGCAATGCATGAATTCATTATTGGTTTTTATCTTCTGTTTTTGTGATATATTTGCTCAAAACATCAGACTATTATATAGATGTTTATTTTTATGAATATTGTTTAAGGTACAAGAGCTTCCAGGAATAGGAGTGGTTGTATTTACATCATTGTACATATTAAAACATACACGAGTGATAAAGTAGCAGATTACATGTGCATTATTAATACATAAGACGGCATGCATGGTGTAGCCTAATCCATTTCGCCAGGAAATACGTGCTGTAATAAAAGTGTGACTCACACAAGCAGAGGCCTGATTGTGTTTCCCGCTACTACTCAGCCAACATTGACTAGAGTTGCAAAAGATTATGGTCCTTCTGAGTGTCATTTCATGGTCCACTGGCTCTGGCGTGAGCAGCTGTATGAAGCAGATAGTTGTCCTTGGGTAAAAGCATTCAGCAGTCACATTCAGGAAAGTTTACAGAGCAACTTTCTTACAACTGTCCTGCCTTTTGGCATCTCTTGTCCTGGGAACATTTTAAAAGGCAACAGGACAGGGCTGTGTTGTGGCATTTCAGAATTAAGCTACTTCACTAAAGAACTTTTGCTTTTATTTTATTTTTTGCCTCCTTAGAGGGTTGGCATTTATAGTGGAAGAGCTGCTTTAAAAAATTAAATCCTATTAAAGGTTAACTGATACAATCAGCTTTGGCAAATAATGAGCATGTGTATTTCTTCACCAGCTCCATCTTATGCAGCTTCTTAAGAAGATCATGTGATGACCCTTTAAAACAGTGTCCTGTAAGATATATATATATGTATATTTATTCAGTTTGGCTGCTAAGTATTTATGCTTTGTTGCCCAATTGAAAGTACAAAGGCAGTAATGGAGGCAGTGAGGTCAGGTGGACCTTTTGTGTGAACATATCAAAATAATAAAGATGTCAAAAACATTCTCAAACCTAGGGAAAATTTAAACATTTCATTGACATTTCCATCACTATGATGCTGTCAGGGAGCCCCAGTCCTAGGCGAGGGTTTATACTGATAAAGTATACCTGATACTCTATGTCTCAGAGAGGTTTTAATTTGTAGTATATAAGCAGAATTCTAGAAAAGGGTTGATTCAGAAGAAGAGAACAAAGTGATGGATTATGAAGAAAAGCAAAACTAAAAAACTTTGACGGTGCTATTTGGCATGAGAGACAGCAGACCCAGCATAATGGCAACCTCATTTCTGGCAGGTTTTGGTGTTATCTGAACAGTAGGGAATTTACTGACACAATTTTGGTGCAAGCAATGTGGTAGCTTTGCAAACATTTGGACAAAATACTGTGTGTGTGAAAGCAAGATGACAGAACTGTAACTGTGTCAGATCAAAAGTTTGCCTCACCAGTCCTTTTCCTGTCTTGATGGAAGTTGTCATTTTGGCCATGTAAGCCACATCTCAGAGCTGTCTCTTCTCACTTGAGCTCCAAAATTGTTCCTAAGTAGCTGGGCTCTTGTTACTCTCATTGTAATTGCATTGATTTTTTACAGCTTTCCTATTGTCTGAAGGAAAGAAAATTAGGCAAGTTATATGCTTGTAGATGTTCCTTGAGCAGGTAAATACATGTACATCACAGGAGCTATTTATTTTCCACATTTGCTTGTGCAAGCCTGAAATATTAGGTTCTGCAAATCAATGCTAACAGCATTAGAAGCAAAAGTGACTGTCTTCAAAGCCTGAAGTGAGTTATACTTAATAGAAGCAGTGATATCTAGGATCTTTTTGGCAGTATCAGGAGAAAAATTGTAAAGCTCTTATCCCATCATTAACTATTTGCATAATTTAAAGTTCTTTGGTGTCTTCATTTAAATTATCCAGTCCTGTCATGAAATATTGCTCACCCTGAATTTAAGGAAGAGTGAAAATGGCATGCTTGGTTTATAGTTGTGCTTTTTGCTAGTCTGAGAAACTAGAATATGTACTTTTCCATGATTTCCAATAAAAGAAGTAACAGCAGAACAGGTTATGAAATAAAAGCATATCATACAGATTTTGTTATCTCAGAAAGTGTTCAGCAATTAAAACTACTAGTTATCCTCTAAGTTGACTACAGGTAGATTGTTTTTAAGGTCATGTTTCTGCTTAGCTTGAAAATAAAATAATAAAACGCTTTTTCCCCCCTTGATACTTTGTTTGAACATTAAAAATGCAACTGGAAGGAAACATGAAATCAATATCTCTTTGTTCCATTAATATTATGTTTGCAGTGCTATGTTAACTGTAACAAAAATGTCCTTTTCTGTCAGCAAGTTCTGAAAGACAAAGCAGAAAAATAACAAGAAAAACAAAAAACTAAAACCACCACCACAAGAAGAAAATTGAAAATGCTACCACTTACAGAGTAATAGCTTTTAAAAATTTAATCATCATCCTGCTATGGGTACTGCTTTAATTTGTTTCAGTGTTGGGGTGGTTTCTTATGTAATTGTATAGGGAAAACGCAGTCCTTTCTTGTGGACCTTGGACAGATGTATTTCCCTCCACTGCCTGTTTCTTGTTTTCTTCATGCCTGACATCAGACTGTGAGATGACATCATTACAAACCACTAATTAGAATTGTATTGTTGTTTACATTTGAACTTGGCACTGTCTTTGAAGTTTACTGACATTATATATCCTCTCCTTTCTGCTTTTAACTTTCTTATGAGAGGATGTTGGCTGACATTATTCTTTACCTCATTAGTGCCATAAGAGCTGCTGTGGGGTTTTTAATTATCTAGCAGAATGCTTTGGTTTGATAGGAATCTTTCACAGTGTGAAGACACATTGTATGGAATCAGAAAAGTATTTATGTTATAGTTTCTCCCTGTTCAATTGCAGTTTGCTTAGCAAATAAATAAACAGATTTAACCTTCCATGAAAGCCTTAATTTGTACATGGTGTGGCTAAAGAGCAAGGACTTGGAGCATGATTTGTACACTGATGGGAATTTGTTTTCCAGTCCTTATTCAAAAGAAAAAATAAATAATTGAAATTACAATCCTTTTAAACGAAATTTATACTTGCAGCAAAGGAGAAATTAAACTTGGACTTAACACTACTCTGCTATCTTGTGGATGTTAATGGCAATTTCTAATTAAGCAGCTGTGGTAAGAACGTGCATATACTCTAGCAGACATAGCAAGACAGACTCAGTAAGACACAGTGGGGCAGACTGGACTTAATTGTACAAGTGCACAGATGTTAAACCATTTTCAGGCATCAAGTCTTTCAATGACCTGTGTGAGGCAAGGTTTTGATTCCTAGCCTTCAGCACTGACTGGCTTTACATGCTTTGTTGCTGCAAATGGGGTGAATTTGGGTGAGTGGTTCTACATGTTTACATGCATTAGAGAGCTTTAACCATGTGTTTGTTGTTACATTTGTCTGTAGTGGTGAAAATGCTAATCTTAACAGGCAATGCTCCTGAGTAGGGATTTTTAAGGCAGAGTGGTACAATGAAATCCTCTGTAGTTTATGTCTAGGGGGTATAATCTGATGATCTGTGTAAAATCAAGAGGAAAATACAGTACCAGAATCCTCGGTAATAGATTTGTGACAGTTTGGGTAGTTTCTGTTTGAAAAGAAAATGATGTTAAAGGTTCAAGGTAAATTATTTAAGTATGAAAAATAGTGGATGAAAGTACTCTGAATTGTTTCTAATCATGATTATACAAAAAAAACTACCTGCACTGGAATCAAAGTAGGTGAGAAACTGTGGGTGAATTTGGAAGTCTGGAAAAATGAACCTTAGTTGTGCTCTGGGGCAGCACCAAGCGTGAGGATTCAAGAACAAAGCCCTGTGTCACAATGACCTATGGAGGATGTGATGTGAAACACAGCACATTCCCTGGTCACACATTTAGGCCACATGCTTCGGTGTTCTCTCATCCCATCAGTCAGCCCATTCCTGATGATATTATAGTAATAGTATAGTATTATAGTAATACAGGCTTATATTTGAAGATCAAATTGGATATTATAGCATGTGGATGAAATGTGTTGTCTGTTTCTTCTGAAATCATAATTTACATCTTCAAAAAATACTATAAAAGTGAGAAACTTAACTTTTTTTTTTTTCCTTGAAATTCTCATGTCTTCATAGAACAGAGAAAATTCCTCTAGAAATGCTTTTGTTTCAGCATTTTCTTAGTCACATTTGGTTACATAGCCCAAGCATCTGAAGGCTTTTGCTATGCTGATTACTTTGATTGAAAGCTTATAAACTAGATGTCGTCATTTTTTGTTTGCTGCCCAAGTTAATTGCACAGTTCCCTTTAACATTGGCACCAATGTGCTTATTTTCTTTGCCAAAACTTTAGTTTTTTCGAGGCCTGACGTAGGATTGCTGTGTGATGACTATTGTAAGCCATTAATTGCATTTATATCACCAAATTTTGGCCTATGTTAGAACAAAGGCAACCGAACAAGTATATCATATTCCCTCAGAATACTACAGAGATTGCGTTTCTTCTCACATCTTATTTCTTACTTCTCCTTCACTGTGTTGCTAACAGTGAAGTTATTCTTATGATAAGCAAGCAGATCTTAATTCTTTAATTTGATTCCCTAGCTGCCTCAAGTGGAAAGCTTCTTTATTCTTATTTATTACAGCAGATATAAATGGAACACTTGCTCCTTTCCCAAGCATAACATTTTGCTCATTTGGGTACATTAAAAACTGTCATTCAAATATCACAGCCCTTGGTGGTGCAGTGTTATGGAACACTTTAGTTAGATATATCTTTTATTTTCTCTTAGAGTTTGTCGTCACTACCATATTAAATTGAGCTGCAAGCCAGATTGTGCCCAAAAGTGATTATTGTGTGACTTGAGCTGCAGGTCTAACTATGTCCCCCCAAAGAATTTTCATATTATGAAGAAAAAAAGGAGATTTTGAAAATTAAATCATACCTGGGAACATTCTTGTCACTTCTGAAGCAGAGTGAACCCCATGTAAAATCCTGGACAGCGTTCCAGAAACTTGGCTTCTAGTCACAGATGTGGGACGTACAAGGTAGGTAGTATTTAGTTGAGCACCTTATTTTGCCTCTTTGTACTTCTGGGTCTGTTGGAATATGGATATCTTAGGTGATGAACTGTCTCCAGTCTAATGCACTGCAGTTGTTAGCACTAGAGGCACAAGTCCAGTTGAAGTCTTGTGATTTTTTTATAGTCTGTAATAAGTAGCTCCACTGACATAAACTGGTGACCAGACTTCGATGGGAATATGCAAGTAATTTCCATAAAAATTTAGCTACTTGATTTTTTTTTCCCCTCTAAAGTATTACATAAAACAAAGAGTTGTTATTAAACTTTTCAGCCTATCCAAAGTGAATTTTAACTGATCTTTCTTGCAAAGTTCTACAATGGTAACACCTCTCAGCAGATGAACACTGCTGCTGCTTTGGTACAAAAGGTAGTATATTCTTTTCCTTTTTATTCATCTGCAAGTATTTAAAGGATTTATGACTGTGTTCTTTTGATGTGGAACAACTCCACACACAAATGATAGGGAGTTGGAAGGCACAATGGGAATGCTTGCCAAGAAAAATTGGCTTCTGCACTGTGGAACAGGTCAACTATTGTGAGTATTACAATATGTAATTTGGGTGTGTGTGTTACTTGTAGTTCAAAGTATTTTGTGGTCCACCATGGTAAGCTGAGGGTCCTGCTGGCTTGCTTTCTTTAAGTTTATTAAATAAGCTACATGCAGCACTTGAGAATTAGATTGTCATTTCCAGCTGTAGTCGTGCATTTCTTTGAAATAGATGGAATTTAACCTGAATCGTTGTTTTCTGTCCATTTGCTTTTCTAATGATTATCACATTCTGCCAGTCATTCTTGTGATATTCTGCTAAATCTAAAAATTCATTTGCTGGCATATTGATGGCAAGAACAGTTGTGCATAGTGTGGCTTGCTTAAAAAAAAATAAAAAAATAAAAAAAAAAAAAATTAAAAAAAGATTTGATATCAAGTATTACTTATTAAACCATAGCAATATTCTGAGAAACAGGCTTGTGCCATTTCATATTTGTGATTTGTAGAATGTAGAGACACAAGAATGCTTTGGTCAGCTTAATCTGTCTTCAGATAGGTTAATCTATCTTGTCTTCAATGTATTTTTATGTCCCCATCTTGTATATGCATACGTATTCCTTTAGACTATGTTCTCCCTCAGCTTCAAGGGACGGGAGAGAAAGGTTTTATTTCTCCTTATACTAGAGGAAGAGCTCAAAGGCTTAAAATTTCTCAGGTCTTTTACCTGCCCACAGTCAAAGCTGGCAATTGTCTCAGCTACTGGAGTACCAATATCAAGCTGCATTGGCAGCCCCACTTCAGCAGAGAGAAACTGGTGTAGCAGCCAAAAAAAGTGTGGAGTTGTTTGTTTTGTTGTTTTTTTTTTTGTTTGTTTGGTTGGTTTTTTGCCACTATTGCTCATACTAGCTTTTATTGAGATCACTTTGCTGTTTATTCTAAGCACTTACATTTTTCTTGCACAATTTAATCCTCTACCAGTCCTCAGTCACTTGTCACAAGAAAATGTGGCCTGTCAAGTTTGAGCTAATAATTTGATATATTTATTTAGCTACTTACTCATGAAACTGAATTCAGTTGTCTTAGCATACTTTAGCAGATTTGTGTAAACAGTGCAAGCCATTGGTCACGTCCTCACCATCAGTAAATGAGTGTACTTTCATTAAAATCACTGGTATCTGCCTATTGATGAAGATGTAGCCCTTCTTTTATATATATATATAATTTCCATTGCAGAGAAATAGTGTAGCTCAGAGGAAAGGTGTTAGAATTATAACTCTGAATATAATACTCTTTTTGCCTTAAAACAAACAAACAAACAAACAAAAACTTTTTTTTTTTTTTTTTACGCTAGACTTAATGGAATTTACTGTAGAACACTGTTCTACGTTTAAAGTTAAAACAAGTTACATAATTAATTAGGATAAGGATGTGCTTTGCTGTGTTACATTAGTTATGTTAAAGAGGTCAAGTGAATTTACCTAATTTACCTACAGTGCACACTGTATTTCTCATGGGAAGTGTTCCTAACATAGTCTTTCAAGAAGTCATTTTTCAGTAACAGATAGAAGGGTTATGTGCAACCAGCACTAACATTACTTTCTTAGTGAGTGGTAATTGTTGAAAAACGGTAACCAGGAAAAGGTCTCTTCAGATGTGAACAAATTGCGATACATAGTGGTACCTTAACTTTCAATTCCTGGAATAAGAAACTACAGGCAGAGCTGTCATTTTGCTGCTTCTACTAATCATTCCTTGTAACACCAGTGACAGTTTGTTCTGGGGGAGTTCTTCAGTGAAATTTTGATCTGTTGCAGTCAGTGTGACTTTTGCCCCAGAATTCATTAGAAAAGAGGCTTTGCTATGTTTTTCCTTTGAAAAGTTTTTATTTGCTTTTCTGTTTGGACTTCTTCCCTTTTTCTACTTATTTTCTTTTGAAAAGTTCATTTTCTCATTATGGAATCGGGTCAGGTTGCATATCTTTTTTTTTTTATAGCTAACCTTATTCTTTTTCAAAATTAGCTCATATATACTTCATTGCATTTCATTATCTTCAACAGTTACTTTGAAAACAATTAAGCAGAATGTTTGTGATAAACTGCATTTGACATTCTGTGTCTCCTCCTCTGGGAGATTTTCCTCCAGTATCATAGAGGAAGCTTGGTACAAATGCTGCCATCAGAAAGAGCTGATGGTTCTTTTAAGGACTTTTACAGAATCATGGGAAGGCTGAGGCTGGCCGGGACCTCTGCAAGTCTAGTGAAATTCCCTGCTTAACTAGTGTCATGTAAAGCATGTTACCCAGGACCACGTCAACTCAATACTTAAATGACATATAGTATGAGTTACACAGGTATATAACGTAGACTAAGCCAGCAGAAAGTAAAGGGCCCACAAGCAACTGGGGCCTTCTTACTTTGCCTTTCAGTAGTACAATGACAGTTGGTCTCCATGATTTGTGTGTTCTTCCTTTGCAATCCAAAAACATTTGTTATTTGTATTTGTCTCTTGCTGGAAGATTGTCATTCACCCATCCTATTTTACTTTTTCATAACCTTTTTTTTTTTTTTTTTTTTTTTTTTTTTAATTATCTTTGTGCCTGATATTAAAATTTACCTGTAAATTCATGCAGTAGTTGAATTTAAACTGTTGCTTTCCTGTTCCACTTTACTCAGTCTCTCCTCTGAAAAATTGGCATTAATGCATTTTTTGTCCAAGTAAAAAAAATGAACTGAAGTCCCTAGAATATAAATGAGATGCATATCAAAAATTCATTTGCTCTTAACATGAAACTTTCCATAGCTGAAAGTTAAATGAAAGTGTGGTAAATTGTATGTTCTCTCTTTCCAAAATTTGGAGGGCTTGTGTTTCAGTTATGTGAGCTGACTTCTTCAGTAGTGAAGGAGTTCTGCTACACTCAGCTATTAATGTCCTTAATGCAGTAGAAGAAATAGTGTTTGTTGCCAGAACTCAAGAAGTCTTTGTTTTGATTTTAAAACAGTCATTGGAAGTACTGAAGTCTACAGTATATTTTGTTAATGGGACTAGGACTACCACCATTATTCATATTTTGCTTTAGAACAAAACCAACGAAACATAAAAAAGCTTTTAGATGACTTCCGTAACTCAATTTTGTGTTTATTTTTTAACATCACATCGTATTGTGGCTTTTTTCCCCCCCATTTCTGCTTTGATTTTTACTTACAAACAATCCTTCATCTGTTGTATTTTACTCTGCAAAGTATTTTTGATTCATTGTCTGAAACGTGAGTATACACACTTTGCATTATTTCATGTTATACCTCTGGGACTGGAACAAGGGAGGTGAAGGACAAGGGCATCTCACCAACAGCCTCTCAGTAACTTCTGAGAGACACTTAAAGTGATTCCTCCCTGCCTTTTCCTGATGATTTTGAAAGAACAAGTACTTTTTTAAGTAAAGTTTATTATTTTTGTCAGGTGAGATGATTCTTCAGAATTTCCATTCACTCCTGCCTTGTATCATTACTGCGCATTTTCAACAGTAAATGCAATAGGACATGGAGAAAACATCTTTCTAAAAATTTCTACTTAAAAGTGACTGTATAATGCTATTGCTTAGCACCATATTTTTCTATATTTGCCTTTACCATATTTTATCAGCTTGTAAATAAAATCATCATTTTTCTTCCTAATTACCTCCTTTTCTTGTGCGGGAAGTCTTTGTGAGATGAGAGAGATAAGTCAGGCACCTCCTGTGTGTGTATCACCCCCACAGTCAATATTGTCACAGTAGCAGGCATGTTCATGTAGGGTACAGAAACCAGACACTGATAACAGGAAAAATGGGGAGGAAAAAAATGAAAATAGAAACACTTTATTCAGAATTGTCATTGGCTTCATTTAGCAATTTAAAAAAATTATTTATTTGTTTATTTATGTATTTATTGGAAGCAGTGAGCTTAGCAAAAATTCATTTTGTAAGAATCCGTCCTGGCAAATAAATTTCTTCATGTCTAACAGATGCAACTACCAGAGGAGCTGTTTCCTACCAAAGTACAGCCCTCCTCTCTTTCACAGCTTCTTTGTGGCCCACATGAAGCAAGCATACTCTCCATGACTTGGTACAGTAGTGGCATTAAGAAAGATTTACTTTTTAGCTGGTGACTTGTTTTCAAGAAACTTGCCAGAATTTTGCGATCATGTTTGAGTTGTTTACATTTCTGTTAGGTTTCCTTCAGTTTGAACAAGAGGTTTAAATATAGGCAGACATCCATAGGCTAACTAAAAGCAAAAGTATTTCATGAATTCCTTCCACTCATTTGTACTAGTACAGTGTGTGTCTTTGAACATAGCCAAGGGACTGGTGTTCTCGGAAAGTTTCTTTTCCTCTTTTTTACTTTTTTTTTTTTTTTTTTTTTTTCCCCTGGATCATAGAGGTAGTTTGTGACACAAAAAGATACTTTGAATTTTTTAAGGATTTCTTGTGAAAAAGTAAAGATTTTCACTCTTTTCACAGAGCCTCGGGTATAAACAAGGATTTCTTTAACAATAGAAATAAATTATGTGAGTGATAACTTTTTGTTCTTGTGTTCATGAATAAATGGAAATACAATGAAGTAAACTGGTCAGAAATTTTATGGGGTTGAGGGAATAACACTGTAGGAAAGTCACCAAATATTCATTATGTCATCTTGTAAGAAATAACTATTTTTCAATTTAACGTTTTAATAATTAGAGTAACCAATGGTGTTCTCAAGCTGAATTCAGTCTAAACACACTGAGGAGCACCGCAGGTCTTACTTTGATTTTTGGCTTTTTTCAGGGAAATAGCACTATTTAAAGCCTCATGCAGATGTCCTCTTTCAGATTCCAGTCACAGAGGTTACTACAGGCTGCTAAAAGTTACTGCCCAAATTTATCTTGCAGTGAAGTATTTTCTGTGTGTACTTCCTAATATGGTCCAGACAATCAGCTAATTCAGCTCAGATCAGCAATTTTGACTCTTTGAGCTGCCTTACCTCTTTTTCCTTCAACCTTTTTTTTTTTTCTTTTTCTTTTTCTTTCTTTCTTTCTTTTTTTTTTTTTTTTTTTTTTTGTCAGCAATGTAGTGTCACTAGGAACTTATAGCAAGGATCTGTTACTAATTAGATATGAGATGGTAGATTTGAGCACCCAGTGATTTAATACAAGCTTCAGATGAAGAAATGTGTTCAGGTGAGTAAAAAGTTTTACTGCGTCTAAGAGAGGTCTGTGAAATTATGGCCAGTATGGAAAAGATTAATGTATTATTATCACAAATGTGATACAATAAGGATTGCTGGTGAATTAATACTAATGAATAAATAATAAAAAAATGAAAAGTGACAAGGAAACTATAATAAATGTAGGTTTTTGAGAGTCTGGTTAGCAGTGACTTACTCTTGAAAGCTGTCTGCAGTGCCACTTCTTTAGAGGATTTTTCATGTTTTATCCAATGGTCTTGTTCACAAGAACTAAAGAATCACAGGATTACAGAATTGTAGGGGTTGGAAGGGACCTCTTGAGATCATCGAGTGACCTGAGCACCATATCATAGCGATCTTTCTGTAACATGGAAAGTTTCTAGAGAAATTATGGGAAAAAAAACAACTGGTGTATACCTAACGCTGTTATGCCCAAGTGTGGTATCAATTGCTTTATCAAACAACATACACAATTCTGGTTAATTTAAAACTAGCAAAAAATGCTATGTAGGGACAGCCAGTGCTTTGGAAACGAGTTCTAACTGATGACTAAGCAGCCTTTGCTAAACAGACCAAAGCCATTTTACAAGAAGTTGCAGACATGTAGAGTCTCACAGGAAATGTAGAGTCCTCTTTGGCCAGCCCAGCACAGCCCATTCAGGGACACATAACTGCAAAAGATGCTGCTGAATTGGCCATTGGAGACCTTTCTTCTACATCAGCACTATGCTGCAGTAGTTAGTATGAGGTGGATAGGTGTTAGGTGGCTAGCAGTTTAAAATCTGAGGTTGTATTTGTCAAGATACACAATTGGTGTATGTAGGCATGGTAAAAAAGCTTTCATGACTAAATAGCTCTACCAGTTTCAGATTGGTGATGTATATAGAGCATCTTGTTATCAGTTGCATGATGTGCTGGACTAATCTCTAAGTCCCATGGCACTCCTCTGTCCCAGTGCTGAGCAAAATGAGTAATATAAATGGATATTATATAGATATGATTTGCTAATCCAGGCTTGTGCCACCAGAGGAGGGTACTGTATGAAAGGTCTTGTTAAATTCATCACAATCATTACTTATTTTAAAAGTAATGCAGTTTCCCCCTCTTTCAAAATTAATAATGGCCTTTTGCAAGTTGCTTTAAAATTAAAATCAAGAGGTGCACAGCATTATTGTCAAGGACCCACTGAGAAGTGCAGCCATCCAAACAGGCATGAATGGCCCTGGAAAAACAAAACTGCTTGATTTTTTTAAAATTTTTAACCAGAATTGGTTATTATCAAGGTCAAGCTTGCCACAGCAAATGCTTACAAATATTATTATGTCAATCTTCAAAATTATAAATTTTCTGCTGAACTACTAATGGGAAATTCTCATTAATAATTGGCAAAATGCTTATACTTTTAGAAAGATTATTAGTATTAGGTTATTAGAACAGGATAGAGCATGTATACTACATCTAAATGAGGAAAAAATGTTTGTTTTTGTCGCAGCAGAATACAATTCACAACTGAAGATATTTTCCTTGAAACTGTGAAATTCTCCCTGCTGGCAGAAAATCACAGATTTCTTTTACCAGATCTCCCAGACTGGGACAATTGATTATTCTATTATGGCTGTGTCTGTATCTTCATGTTGCCTTCATATTTACACCTTGAGTTGCAGAAATTTAATGGTTTAGCTCTTAAAATACAAGGATTGTAGATTTCTGCTTAGTTTTGTCTTCTGGAAGAAGAAGTGCAGTTCTTGTGTAGGCTATTGGGAGAGAGAAATAAGATCTATTTACAGGTTTGTACATAAAGAAGAAAGAGATAATGCGTGGTGAAAAAAAAAATAGTTATTCATGTTTCTGTAGGTTTATTTCAGTATTTTAATTAAGACCCATATAGATCAGAAACTCTTGAAGAACTAGTGTTTTAAAACTGAAGCAGCTGTAGCTCACCTGGTAAAAATATCCTGGAAATACTGTTAGCAAGCTTTATTTTACAAAGGGGGAAAAAAAAAAAAAAAAGAGAAAAAAAAAAAAGAAAAAAAAAAAAAGAACCTGTAGCTATGTTGAAATTTAGTCTTTGTGAGGATGAGTTTACTAGGATTAAGCACAGTCAGCTTTTAATGACAAAATGAGTCACAAAGTCTGGATCTTTATTCCATAGTGCTCTTCCTTGCTTTTAGGAAGTGAGACATTTTGAGAAACAAGCTTTTGATTCTTTCTCTTGCCAAGTTTCATTTGGTACCAAAAATGAGGGACCATTAGTGTTCCTTCATTCTCCTCTGGTAAACACTAGGAAACCTGTGGCAATTCCCTCTGGTCATATCTGAGATCCATTAGCCCACTGTATCTGATTTTAATCTTTTATCTTCAGATTTTAAGAAATCTTCCTGGGTTTTTTGAGAGGTTTCTCTCTCTCAAAAAAAAAAATCTCTCAGCTTTCTCTTTGTTGTGTATCCATACTAGAAGGGCTTTAGCAGAGAGAAACTGAGACCCATCTTGAAAATACTCAACAATCCTGCATTCAGGATGCTTGTACAAGATGTGGGAAACTGCACTACTACATTTTGAGCATTATTTTTTTTCAGAACAGTTGCACAATGATCAGACTTAGATATTTTACAGCAAGAGTTTATGTTATTTCGTTTTAGAAAAAATAAAATGTAAAACTTTGATTTCACTGCTCTGCAGAACAGGACTTATAAACCTGTGTGTGTAGATGTTCGGTTTTTTGTTGCTGTTGTTGTTTGGTTGGTTGGTTTTTTTTGTTTTGTTTTGTTTTGTTTTTTGAAATCTCAAAAATGTTAAAGAATTAAATAATTTTCTTATAATTTCTTCTTTGGATCTATACCCATAGGAGGTGAAAAGAACACATTGGGCAGTCTTCCTCAGTACATAAACCCCAGAATCAGATATATTAATGATTAGAGTTATGTATCTTGCCTTCACATTTTATTTATTACTCTGCTTTCAGTCTCTTCATCTGCATAAAAGGTGGGGGCAGAGATAATCAGTGAATACAGAGGACTGTGACACCACTTAAATCAGTGCTGAGCAGCTGTCTTAGGGCTTTTTCTGAAAGAAAATACAAGGGAGAAAATTCCTTCCCTGTGTTTCAGGGAAATTAACTGCTAATGAATATTGTGAAAGAGCTGAAATTTGCTGTAAGGGAAAGACTGACAAACTATTTGTCAAACTTTCAACTTGACGCATGGAGGAGCAGGTTGAGCTGTCTTGTGGTTTTGCTGGATGACATTTGTCCACAGCGTATCTGTTATCCAAAACAAACCCTCTCCCAGCCTGGCATTTTGGCAGCAGCAAAAAAACAGTGACTGATACTTTCTGGGTCAGCTTGAGGGTAGGTAGCCTGTGGGATAATTTCCTGCGACATTATGACACAAAAGTGTATCAGAAAGCATGACTGACTTATTGTCCAGTATAAAAACACTGCATGACTAACATAGTTCATTCAGTTTAAACTGTAGGTTTCTTATCTATGACACAAATGTAGTAAGTTACAGCTATCTTACTTTCAAGGTAGTGTGCTCCTCCGTAGAAAACAAGTTATCAAACTGGTAGAAACATTATTCTCTTAAAAACAGCATAAATAGGAAGTGAGTTTATGCTTTAAAAAGTCATGGGAGAAGACAGGCTTGATGGCTTTGCATCATCAATTATATAAATGACATCTAATACTGAATGAGCTCTGGGCACTAGTAATATTTTAAATATACTAATAAGCAATGACAATAAACCAAAAGAGGTTAGACGAACATTTAATATAACAGTAAACATTCTGTTAGAACTGGAATGTTACAGGAGACAGGACATGCAGTAGATGACCGGCAGGTTTTATTGAGTAAGGATCTGATTCAGCACATACTCATTGGGAATAATTCACAAAGAGTATCTGTACAGACAGGAAATTCATTTTTCTATTATATTTAGAAGGGCACAAGAGTCCACTGATACAAAGCATGCCGCTAGCCCACGTGGTGATTCAGACACACTTGACTTGAGAGGGAGGCTTTAAGAACTAAATAAATATTGAGGCTGAATAAGATGTTTATTGGTTGCCTGTGTTCTTGGTTCATGGAAGAGTACAAAAGTGTAGCCATTTGTCCCCTATAAACACAGCCCAGCTAATTGCCTATGAAGGAGAACAGTTCATAGAAGGGAAGGTGGAAAACTAATCCCCACTACTGTCCTTTTTGCTGCTTTCAGGAGTGGAGATGTAGTTGAGTCTTCTCTGTTTGCTTTACTGAAAAGAGAGCAGGATTCCTACTGCCTAAATGGGGCAAGACTAAGAGGTATTTTCTCTCCTGCATCTTCAGGGCTCCGTAATGCCCTGATAAAGCCTAGACTCCAGCTGTTCTCTCTCACCATCAGTACATTTATTTTATCTTATCAATACTGTGCAACTCTGGTTCAAATTAGAATTATTACTGGGAATACACAGGATGTTTTTTAGCATTTTTTCCTTGGGGGGGCAGGGTGGGCAGGTGCGGGAAAGGTATGTATTAACTTTTGAAATAACTAACCTCTGGTAGCTGAAGTCTGCTAGCAAGGTAGTAATTTACTAAGTTTATTTAGTGTAATGTGGAAATGAGCAACTATATGCAGGACCATACTAACAGTGCCTTTTAAGAAAAACAAATGTAGTTTTAGGATACTTCTTGTTAGACACCAGAGAATCTGCATGGAAAAGAGCCAGTGTGAATGTTAAAGTTCTTGGAAAGCTTTCACACAGCTTTCTTATTTTATCAGGCACTGGGAATTCTATTGGGGTTTCTTTGGCAAGTCCAGCTGAAGCTTTTTCCAAATTTTGGCATTTATTATTTTTAATATAGTGTGAGCTTAGTCTGCACCAGTAGGTGCTGTTAAGTATCATCCAGGGGACAGAAAAGCTTAGGAAAACAATTATAAAATGATAAAACAATGATAAAACTCCTGATAAACACAATAATCACTATCTTTATTTTATTCTGTGGTGATTTCTAAGTAGATAATTTCATTTGAAAAAGAAGCATGGATTCTTAAATTCTTTCCCAAGAAATAACTTCTAGATTACAAATCTCTGCTTATTCTAAATATATTTCAATTGGTAATAAAAATTTCATGGTGGCAGAGGTCTTGGAGCTACTAGAATCTCAGATAAAACCATTGGTAATCAGCTTAAAAGTGGTCCGTAGTTTCTAATGGGCTCATACTGTATTTTTGTTTGCTTGTTTGTTTTGTTTTGGCTTGATTTGGCTTTTTCTTAAAATTATTTTTGACAAAAACTCGAGCTATTCTTTTGTGTTCTGATTGTGTGCTCTAAGGAAGCAGGAAATCAGAATTGTTAGTATGTCTTTTTGACAGTGAAGTTTTCCATGCATAAGTGTAGTGATTTGTATTTCACAATGTTTTCATCCTCATGCCAAAGGTAATCTAAAGGAGCTGAGCATGTCAGAAAAACATTCATGAGGACAATGTAATATCCTTTGATCTCTACTGCTAGGATCAGACACTGTTTTAGAAAAGCAAACATGGGAGTGTGACATTTTGAATCACACACTTTTTGCCAAAATGGCTCTTATTTTCTCAACTGCTAATTTAATTTTGTTCTACCTTGAAAATCTGTTCCTTTTGTCCTTATGCTGAAACAACAGCTGTACAGTACTCAGATACAAACTAGAGGAAACTGACACAAAAGAACCAGTGCCTAAGATTCCATATGATACAAGAAATAGAACTTGAAAACAACCTGGAAAATAAACCCAGTACTGGACTCGGTACCCAAGAAGTCCTAGAATGATCCCAATAGAAATAGAAAAGAAAGTAAATTTTAAAGGTACAGACTTTTTCTCTAAACATTGTTTGTTCATAAAAAGAAAACAATAAAAGTGTATGCCATTGGTATTTTACTTCTGTGCTACTTGAAAATGTCAGACAAGCTTTCCTCTTTATTTTGAGCAAGGTTTTTTGCTTTTCAAGAGGGCTTGCTTCTTTTGCCAGTGAGCAAGTGTTCTTTTGGCAGTTTCTTGTAGACAGTGCAGAACTGTAGGAACATTCCTGTCCTATTAGTAGGAAGACATGGTCCTTTGCTAAAGGATAGAGGGGAGAGGCATGCTAGGAAGAGATGTGTGGTAGCAGAAGTTCATTAGGCCTTGTGGGATTTTTGATAAAAGCTAGAAGCTTTCTCACTACAAATATTTTGTTGCATTCTGTCATTAAAGCAGTACGTTATTATTATATGATGTATATGTTAAGTTTTCTTGCTTAGCTTCAATGAAAGGATGTTTTTTCTGACAGTCTGCTGTATTACTCTGGCACTGCAAGACTGTACCTTGGGATGAATTTGCAAATAATGAACACAGAAATACTTATTGACTTCACCACAAATTATACCAATATGAGTGACTTGGTTCCAATGCTTCTTCCAAGAAGCAAACCAAATATTTGACAGAAAATAAGTGTAAAAAAAACCACAACACTAAAAGTAAAATCCCCATCTCCATGCAGTGGGAATGAGAATCTGATAATGTGGCTCTCCTGTATATTTTTTAAGAGTCAAAGGGGTCTTATTTACTCTGAATTACTTACCTAATTTTGTAAGAATGTGTGTTATTCATGTTTTTGTCCCTGAAATGTGCAGTGTAGGGTACAAGTCGATTGTTACATAGCATACATGAAATTCTTAACATCACAAGGCAAAAAAAGTTGGCTAAAAAGCACTTGTTTGCCCTATGAAAAAATAGAAGCAACATTTCCTGTATGCCCTCATTTTTGTTAGTTTGTTTGTTTGTTTTTCTATGTGCTTCTCTGTATGAAGTTTTATTCTTATGATACAGAGGTAATCATGTGTATTGACATGCTTTGCATTTTATCATTTTGTTACTATTATTTCTTGGAGGTTACAGCATTTTCTGTTCAAGAAGATAGAATGACTTCCATAGCTAAAGGCAGAAGCTACTGACATTGTGTAGAGCAGGAAGCTACTGACATTGTGTAGAGCAGTATACTGGGATAGCCACGCAGCTCATTGTACTCTGAAAGACTAGTTCTCCTCCTCAAGGCACAGTCTGTTTGTGTGTAAGGCTACTAACCAGTACAAAGGATTTTTCTTTACTAGAATGGAAACTTAGAGACATTCCTGGCATGGAAGAAAGTGAGTGTTCAGAGTGGAAACATCAAAAAAGCTTCTGATGAATCTGCTGCAGCTGAGTTGTCTGCCCAGATGCCCATTCCAAAATCTCAAGAGTATTCTGTCTTACTTGTCATTTTGAGGGGATACATTCAGATTTCTTGTTGCTAAACAAGAATATCTTTCATAATCTCATTTGGTCAACAACATGACTGTATGTGAACACTCCACAAAGAAAGCCATTGAGTCACAGTAAGAATTCATCAGTAATACCTAAATACAACTTTTTCTTCTTTTCTTTTTTCTTTTTTTTTTTTTTTCAGTTCTGAAATGGGTGTCTGTGAAAACAGATGCAATTTCTTTGCCGAGTCGGTGTTAATATGGCTACATATAATAGCAGGAAGAAACGTTGACTAAAACGTCAAAGACACTTCAATATATAGGCCATCAGTTAAGTCTACTGACATTTTCATTTAAAGAAAAATTCTTACTTCGAACCACAGAATTCTTTTTCCCCTCTTTAAATGCTGTAGTGATAAGAGAAACTGAAATCCTTGGCCCAGTAATTCTGTTGCTCCAAATTACAATCTTACGCTATGTAGAACATCAGGAAGGTAGTCAGAAAATTCAGGTAAGATGTTGAGGGTCTGAGTCTAATGGAAGATCTTCAGCTTGCCATTATTTAGAATGGTCTGAATATTTTCAGAGTTTATGCCGACATCCTCAAAAGACAGCACATATGCTGAGCCCATCTGGAGCGTGCCACTGTTTGGCTGCAACCATGTCTTGCCCCCTTGATGCTCTTGTTTTAAGGCAACACAGTAGTTGATGCCCTGGGCTGTGTCCTTGCTGAGTCAACTCTTTTCCAGCCTCTTTGCATCACTCAATCTCAACTGAACCGACAACAAAGAAGAATCTGTACTTACGTTTCCTGGTGCTGTGCTGAAATTACATATAGTACTGAGAAGGTTACTATAAGTGCACTTGAATTCGTAGAAAAATGCAGCATTGGTTTTTGTTCTCTAGGAATGTAAGTATGCTGTATATGGAAACCACGACAAAATATTTAATAGAGGACATCATTCTTAATATGTGTAATATGGTAATTTTCTCAGAAGTAGTTCCTGAAGAAGAGCATCAACAAAAGCACAGCTATTTCTGGTGTTAGGAGCTGTGCTAAGAATCAAGTCTTTTACAAAGACAGACAGTGGTACATCCTTTTTAAAAGCGATGTTTGTACACCATCACATGCTTATGGCTGATCTTTTTGCTAGACTCTAGACTTCTATTTTTTTTTTTTTACAGCTGTGCATGATATTGAAAGCTACATGTGGTGGGACTGTTTGAATTAATCTGTGAACTGTAAAGAGAACATTTGCTGCCACTTCCTTTTTTCTAAAAGCATACAAGAAGTAGCATGCAAATTTCTAAAGCAAGTGCTGTTAAACTGTATTTCTCCACCTCTTATTAAGACCTAATTAATTACAATAAGAACTTTAAAAATGTCTGAAAATTGTCGTTTACTAAAGTTAATCTTTGGTCAAATGCCTATGCCGAAAAAAACTGGTAAGTGTATCAGTCCTGCCTGGAAGTGAGTTAAGGGTGCTTCCCTAGAGGTGACAGAGAGGTCAAAAACCATGTTGTGAGGCAGTCAAGAGTGCATGGGCGATGACTTTTAAATTAGCTGTAGCGTAGTGGAGGCGAGGTGTTATACTTGAAAAGCTGTAAACCTAGACAACATTTTCCACCATGGTATGAAATGACAGACAACAGTGTGTGTCTTGATTAGAGCTTCAGGATTGTTCAGGAAATCTTTCCTTATGGTTCTGCTGTTCAGAACTGCTGGGGCAGAGGGGGATTCTTGTTTGATGAGGACTTCTGTCATTGTTTAGAGTACCTTTCATACTTGTGGATATGGTAATCAGCTCAGGAGGCTGTGATAAAGCCCTTAGGTGACAGGACTGCCCTGTGAGCAATGCATTCTGGCCCAAAAAAGGCGCCAGATTCTGGATGTATTAGGAAGGTAGGCACTATGTAAAGACTCCTAAATGCAAAGTGCTGTTGTAACTATATGTTGTTGCTACTTCTTGTTGCTAACAAGAAGTTTAAGCTTGAAAATAAATAACAAACTGTTCATTTTATTACTCTTACCTAACTGTGGAATCCTTCAAGTTCATTCTGTTGCTTTCATATTCCTTGGAAAAATCACTCTGTTACAGTCTTAAGAAAAGATGACACTTACTTGCAAAGAAAAACATGAGTTTCCCAATATCTGATTTTCAAGAACTGCTGAAGGTCAGGCTGACGTCTAGCAGCAAAATAGATTTATACAGATTCGTTTTACCTCACTTCATTGTATGTGTTATCCTCACTGTATAAGGTCATCAGATAACTATGCATCTGTTAACTCATCAGAAGTATTTAACACCACACACTTACAAACATACTGTAAACAATGAGATTTCTATTTCCTGTATGGATCTCGATGAAGTCTGCACTGTGAGGTCAATGCCAGTCAACTTCAAGAACAAGCTGCAGTTGCTGCCCTGTAAAAATAATGTACAAAGCCCATGAGCTGTGGTGTCTGCTGCAGTGCAGGCACTCACACATTCCCTTTGATGGATAAACTTTCTGGGAAATCCTGACTTTATGTGCCATGTGATTTTTTTAAGATCAGATATAGCAATTATAGTAAGCACGACATGTTTAAAATACAGTGTCCACAATTCAGTGAGGATGGGGTTTGGTTGATATCAGCGTCTTGTTTGCTAAGGCGGCAGATTAACCATGGCGTGGGCAAGCACTGCAGCATTTCCCTTAAATGCTTCTGCCAGTTAATGTCAACCCAGAGTTATCCTTTTGCCAAAAGGGAATGGATATTATTCAAAATTCTGATATGTTTTTGAACCACCCCATAGTTATGCAAAGTTCAACAGCTTTGCAGGACCCCAGAGGTCTGGACGATGAGCTGTGCAATGTAAAAGGATACAAATCTTGTATTCTCGATGCTGAATAGTAATGCAGTCATTTATTGGGAACTAATCCATGCTCGAATGTATTATTTTAAAAGGAGTTTTAGTTAATTTGCTTGCCTGTTTTGTTTTACATTGAGGGGAGTGGGGGGCGGGGGGGGGGGGGGGGGAAAGAAAAATTAAGAAAACTAAGAAAAAAAACCTGGCCACTGGACAAACATTTCCTTGCCTTGGAGGTATGTTTGCATGTAGCTGATCCAGCAGCATGACAGGTGTTTCAGAAGTGGATGTTTCAGAAAGAGAACACAGCAGTGTGCCTGGTCTGAAATGTGCTCAGCTCCCTGCTCAGTGCAGAGGAGCATCTTTTGCAGCTACATCATAGGAAGCAAGCAGCTGTGCTGTGTAGGTGTGTATGTGAGGTTGCATTATAGCTGGGAATTGTTGGTAGCCGCATAGCTACAGATCTGCTGCTGATGGTCGCAGTGTCTTCCCTCTTGTGCACCATCTGTGAGTTTTCAGAAGTTAGTTGCAACGTGAAATACAGTTGTTGCGATTAAGCCTCCTTACCGTTGTTGGGTTTATCTCCAAAACTTTCACCAGTCTTAGACCTGCTGTGCTGGAGCAAACACTCCTGCAGTATTTGGGCACCCTTCGGCATCTCGCTGCTGGGCACAAGGTCACACAGATTTTCACACTTCCTCACGCTCTCTCCAAGTTGACCACTTAATCAGTCTTGCGACATTCCTGGCCCAAGTGACATCACCTCTTATCGCTGCCGGCGGCACGGACTCACTGCGCCGTGTTGCGGGGTGACTCAGCCAGCCCTCGCCCCTCCGAGCGTGGACCGTACCTGGGACGGGGGCCCGGCGCTCTGACCAGGAGGCGGCGCCGCGGGGCGAGGCGGGGCCGGGCCGGGTCCGGTTGGGCGGGCAGCCGGTGCGGGAGGCTGAAAGTTTGCGCTCGGTCCCCGCTGCCGCACGCCGCGCTGGTGGCCGCGGGGCGGGGAGCCGTGCCCTGCGCAGAGAGGAACACGCCTGTCCGGGCTGGCAATATGAAGGAGCAGCACTCATGTGCCGGCACCGGGCAGCGCGGTGCGGTCGGACGCGGCAAGATGGACACGTTGGAGCTCTCTGTTAGCCCCGTGAAACGCCTGAGGACTCAGTACGTCTTTCCCTGTCTCTTCGCAGAGGAAGCCTACCAAAAGCTGGCCAGCGAGACCCTGGAGGAGCTGGACTGGTGCCTGGACCAGCTGGAGACCCTGCAGACCAGGCACTCCGTCAGCGAAATGGCCTCCAACAAGGTAGGAGTCACCCGGGGGTTGGTGCCGGTGTCGCCGCCGTGCCCGCGGAGCGGCCGCTGTGCCGCGAGGGGCGCGGGGTCCGACGCTGCCGTGAGCCCAGGCGTGCTGCGGACGATGCGCTTGGCAGCGGGGAGCCACCCGTGCACCCTGAGCCTTATCAAAACCCAAACCAGTATTTTTGGCTGCCGTGGTGATCCTTCTGCCTGATTGTTTCGCACTCGTCCCACTGCGAACTGCAGCCCTGGTCTAGGACAGTGCGTAAGAATCGGCAGTGTGACGAGTGATGGAGGCAGGGAGCGCTTAGTTCTACCGATGGTACCAACGATGGTATCGTTTGTAAATAGAAGTGCTTGGGTTCCCTAACGCGAAGTCCTTTGGAGGAACACGTTCAGAGCTGATGGCCAGCCTAACTGCCATCTGTGCCAGTACATCTGTTACTTGCTGTGACAGATAGCAAGGTCAGGGATGTGCTTCTCAGACCATATCTTCACTGAAGCTCAGAGTACCCAGGAGGAAGCTGTGTGCTGCTGTGTGTGGAAACTCTGTTCTCCTGTTTTAGTTTTTCACTTCATTCATGCTTTGCCTTGTGATTTTGGTTTACAAACAACGTGTAGCTACATTGCTGGCATTTATTTTTTGAAGTCAAATTAGTAAGCCTGCTGCTTTGCTTCAGAATGTATTTCCACGTTTGTTAGCAGATATCCCAAGTATTTGGGGAGCAACATGTGAAGTGAGAGAGAATGTCTTAATTATATAGCAAATAAATGGGCTGTTTCTTACCTCCTTAATGTGTGGAGCAGCTCATGATCTGTACTGAGGCAGCTATATTTTATAGCCATTGTAGCTGCAATGAGGTTTCTTTAAAGTCAGATAATTCTGAGTGTTTTTGACTCAGCTCAGGCTTCTTTTAAAAGCTGCTGTCCGTTTTGATTGCCCCTAACCCCCCCTCCCCCCCTCTCCTTTCCTCTGGGTCTGAGCCCAGGCTCAGCCTGTGGGTGAGATGCAGGCTGTTGGCGTTCCTGTGCAGGTTGTCCCATGATAAAACCAGTTTGTTTCATTGTTGTGTCCTCTGCTTCTCTTGTCCCAGGACACACTTAGTAGCAATTAAACATCCATTTTAGAAGTTGTCCAGTCCTGTTTTCAGATTTAATTGCCAGTTGAAAGATTTAATTATTCTGGATATGTCAAGTATGTGCCATAAAGGTACAGAGTGAAGAGTCTTGGAATTGTTTCAGCACTTCATGAATCCAGTGGTACAACTGACATTGATCCAAAGGGTCTATGGCCATGGCTGGTCTTGGGACCTGTCTTGATTTACTGACCTATTGGTGTCCTTTCTGTGTCTGTATCACCGCTGTTTCACCAAATCCTTGCTTATTCATTTGTTACCTCCTTAAGGCAGACATGTGGTGTATCTTATGAACAATGAGGGCAAGGTAGTTTTGGAATAAGATAAAACTGATTGCAAGTTAATTCTTGAGTTCACAGTTCTCTGATGAGCAAATACAGCAATAGATGTAGCATCTTTGTTGTTGTTGTTGTTTTCTTTTGTTATTTTTTTTTTTTAATTCTTTGATCTAGTTAGAAGTGTTATTTGCCACAGATTACAGGATAAACTCTTTGTGCATGCTTATTCAAATGGAAAGGAAAATGTGATTTAGAAGAAATTTATTGTTCTGTTTCAAAAATAGCAGTGTGCAGATGAAGGATTGACACACATTGAGCCTTGTTGTTGTGGTTAATCTGAGAGTCAGTAAAACTGATGCTGAGCTTTGTAGCAAAACTGGAACTTTGTATTGCAGTAGTGTATTGCTTCAGACTGCTTGGTCTATCAAATATGGATGTACATGTCTAAACCACTTTCCTACATAGTATTTCACATTGCAGCATGTAGGAAGAGGCTGGTATTACTGTACTGGCAAGGAATTGCCACCTTCTGATTTTGGAGGTTATATTGAATCCTTAAGGTAATTTTTTTTCCTTTTTCCCTTTTGCAGCAAATCTTTCTCCCCTGGGTAAAAATCTCTTTGACATCTTCCAGTTTTTTTTTCTATCTTGCTGATATACTAACACATATTAACCATAATGTGATTCTTCTCTTTTAATAAGTGAGCCTATATAATAATGTAAGAAAACTCAGTGCAGGAGGATTTTAATTTTAGATCTTCTAAACAATCATTTCATTCTTGATTATTAAAATAAATCCAGCTTTTATGCATTAGCTCCAATTTTAGCATAACTGCAAACGCAACATCTCTGTAGGGTGTATAGGTAGGTGATATTTCAGTTCATGAAGAAACTGAAGCTGAGTGAATAAAACTCAGTCCAGCAGGAATATCCAAGGTTACCCAGCTCTCTATACCAAGAGTGATTTCTTAAATTACTTAAATTCTTAAATAAATTTTCTCATATGATTATATGAGAAAATCAGGAAAAGGATTACTTTGTGTGGGTATGTAAGCGTGGTTTCTCATGGTGTCTGCCTTTCCATTTATCTAGGTTTCTTTAAGAAACAGCTTGCCATATTTATTTGTTTATTTATTTTGCATGTAATAGCACTTTCATCATTGCTAACTTGGCTTGTTCACATGAACAGGAGTGGTAGAGGAGCTGAGCTCTGTTCTAGGTAAGAACGTCTGACTAACATTCGGAGGCTACCATAGCATTGTGGAAAAAAACAACCAAACAGAGAAGAAACTCTTGTCTAACATCTGTGAACTGTGTCTCTACCATGGTTCTGTTGTTTTTTTGTTTGTTTGTTTGTTTCTGTGACATTTGTCTGAACAGAAATAATTTAATTTAAGGAAATGTCTTACTTATTGGGGTCACTAAACATAGGATCCCAAGGCATGATTAGATGTTTCTTTGTAAATGTTCTGATTTCCAGAGATGCTAACCTGCAACAGTTTCTATTAACAGCGAGTGATGTCTCTGAAACCAGTAGTTTTTATAGGGCTGTTAGTTTGCTGGTGGTAATTCCTAACTTAAGACACAAGTACCTTTCATTATGCTTGCACAAGCAGGTAATGTTTTTAAAATATTAAGGTTGCAAGGTGATGCTTATTTTATATTTCAATAGTTTGTTTTCTTCATAATTAGTTTCCTTTTTCTGACAAACAAGATAAAAGAAAAATCTCATAGGTGAAAATTTCTCCTATTTCACGGGAGAAGAACTAGGGGGAATAAGAGAAGAACTGTCTTATTCCTGCATGTGGTTCTTCAGTACTGAGATGAAGTCTATGTTTTTGGGTTTGGACTTGTTCTGTGCTACTGTGGCACAGAACGAATAAATGTGACAGCCAATACAAAGTCGCAGCAACTACTTTCTGTGGAACAGCACTAATTGTAAATCAGTCAAACATGAAGTAGTACTTAGAATGAAACTGATATGCAAAAGTATGTTTTCACTTCTGTAATCATGACGTTTGCAAGCACCATTAGCATGTTGCTTTAGGGTGCCTAAAGTCAGACATGGAAAAGTTTCAGTTTGTGTAAAGTCTTCTGTTGAAATTTTAAGTTTGTTGCAGTTAACGACTCTTCTGCAGGATTTATTGATGACTGTGAACAAGAGTGTGGTAAAGGTCCATGGAGGTTAATACAAGGATTGTCTCAGAGGATCCTTTCCCACTATATAAGCATATGTAAAGGTCCTTTCCTGAGGAATCCTTTGTAGGTTTTAAAGCTGAGAAGAGTGAGGTTTCATTTAGATTGACTATGATGACTATGAAAGTACTTTTTAAAATATGAGCTGTTTTATTTTGTTCAGTGTGTGCGCCAGTATGTGAAAATGCTCCCAGAAAAAAGCAGAAGTCCATTTACAGACAGTCCAGCTAGCTACTAGTCCTAATCCTCCTGAGGTTTTTGAGTGAAGATGCCCAGTTGTTTGGGCATCAATGTTACCTGCCATCTACCTTCTAAAGATAACAGTAACACAATACTGACTGCAGGTATTAGTGGGGTATATATTAGTTTAAGGTCTGTTACTTGTCACTTATGCTCAGACAGAAATTTTAATGATTTTTTTTTTAGCTAAAAAATAAGACAACACAATCTCCTGCCTTCCTCCCCCCCTTTCCTTCCCCTCCCCCCCCCCCCCCAAAAAAAAAAAAAAAAGAAAGAAAAGAAAAACCCACCTAGTTCCCAGGATGTAAACATTTAGTACAAATTAAAATTACTCATGAAGGAAACGGGCCACTTCAGATCTACAAAGTCCCAGTTTATTTTCTTTTTCACATTCCCTCCTGATGTCCCCTACCAAGTAGAACTGTTTTATAATCACATCTTCCTGCTGCTAAAGAGAATTTTCCCTTTCCTCCTCTACAGTGTCAAAAGGCTCACACAGGCAACAGGGAGCCAGCTAACGTAATATCCAGGGGAAGAGGGAAGCTAAACTAACTACTTACTTGAAATAATAGGCTTTGTATAAATTCTCTTACATGGTTCAAACAGAAGTTTTGTTTTACCACTGATGGGTGTCCTAGTGGCAGGAAAGAGCTCCTGCTCCCTGCATCTCTGCTTTACCTTTGTTTCATTATTTATTCATAAGCTTGGATGGCATGGTGGTCAGTAATTAACTCTACAGGAGCCTGAATGGGCCGAGTATAGAACAGATAAAAGTGGCTGATGTAGCCTAATTGTTTAACAGGTTAGTTGTCAGTGCTGTCTTAATTTTGAATTGTCAGCACCATCTTTTACAACAGATCTGCCTCCCATTTGTAAGCCTATCTTCAGAAATTTCATTCATAGAAGCATTATTGTCTCACGATGTTTCCAAATGTGAAAGCTCAGCTGATGTAAAATTGTATCCTCTTCTGTCCTAACTGCAGATTAGAGTGACCTGTTTCCAATTAAGGGAAAGGATAATGCAGTCATATCCATTTAAAAGGATTTAAACACCAGTTGTTCTCTTATGTTTCAGCTATGGCTCGTGGAAAATGCATGCTGGAAATGCTCAATAACTTTATTGTTATCATGACTAAATTTTTGCAAAATAGTCAGAGCACTGCTTTGCTTTCCAGATACAAAGAGCATGGATAACCTGGTGGAAAAACTTGACAGAGCTTATCCTGTGACGGTCCTGTTATATAATGTCTGGCAGTGCCATCGCACTTGGCTTGTTGACGTGACTGTTTAATTGGCTTTTGACGTTCCCAGATCTTTGTAGGAAAATCCAAGGATTTGGTTAGCTCTTTATCATGCTGCTTCTGATGAAGATTACAGTTAAGTAGGGGGCAACTGTTTGTGAAAGCTTGTTTGAATGCAGCATCAGGAAAAATGTTATTCTGTGAGGAATTCCATTTGCACAGTGAGAAGGGATCCTGATAAAGTGGTGAGAAAAGAAGATGGAATTTGAATTGATACATATTTATGCACAACTTATACTTCATAGTGAGAAAAAAGGAAAAGAGAACTGTGGAGGTGAGGAAGGATTTCCTTCCTCGCTGCACACCTCTCTGTTCATGGTCTGAAGCCAGAACTCATGAATTCAAAGATTTCTGGGCTGAACTGTTGCTCCTTGTGCACAGCCATACTTGCTGCCAAGTCAGACTGCTCAAGCTTCTGGAGAAAAGAAAACTTGCCCTTGGGTAACCGCAGTGACATGTGAGGTGTATATTTATTACACACACATATATATATATACATGTGTGTGTATATACATAAAGAGACAGCATTTGTACTATGCAAAGTTGTGCCACAGGCAGATAATGGCTGAAGCTTCCTCTCCAGCAGACGGCTTGAACCTCCTTATCACTTACCAGTATGTCTGTCATCTCGGAAACAAGGGAAGAGTAGTGAAGTCAATTCAGTTGTGGTCAAATTTCATCTCTACCATTGTGTAGTGCCTCCTTAGAGGCTGTCAGGATGGTGTCAAATCAGGAGAAAGCAAATGAGGAAAGACCAGCTCTTATGAGGCCAGAAGTGTTTGTTTTTTTTAGGGGGGGGGGGGGGGGGGTGTAGGTCTCTTGGAGACACTTGGCTTATTAGAGTTGTAGACTCTAGTTGCTGAGAAGGACAGAAATGAGTGCGGTGGGCCAGGCTGAACATTTGGGTTTGGTGCAGACCCTTCCCTTTGTGCAGGATTTGCTCATGTTCACCACACTGTTGCACGACAAGCAGGCAGTTGTGATTTGGAAACCCTGGAGCCTAGATTAGACCTATAATGGTAAATAAAATGTAGAGACATTTCAAGATGTTAAAACAAGTCAGAAATCCTCACAGGCTCAGTCTCTACTTTAAATTTTAGAAAAAAATGTAATTGATTTTTCATATTCCCATTTACATAAGATGAACAATGCACATTTGAGACTTGCTGTGATGTAATACTTTCAAGGTTTTTAGCTTCTTCTAGGATTATTGTATAGCTTTTCATTCACTAATAACTTGATAGTTTTTTGGGTTTTTTTTTCATAAATACAAGCAAATGACCCAAACTATCACACAGACAGCCTGTTTTTGTAGCCCCTTTAATAATAGGAAATGCCAGAGTATGAGAGATTCTTTCCTTGTGGTGTAATGGCACAGAATTATGTAGACAAAATCACATGAATAACTAAAACTACATCTGAGGGAAAAAAAAACCTTTAATTTCAACCACCATAACTGAGTTTGTAAACTGAAGTATTTTCCAGCTATTTAATTATCTAAAGTTAAATCATAATCATTAATGTATCTTTTTATTGCACTTACATAAAATACTATATGTGGCCTTTTTTTTTTTTTTTTTTTTTTAATTTTGTGTTTTCAGTCATAGGCAGCTTCTGCTGTTGTCTGAAGTTATGGTGCAATGAATGTGGTGCACACTGAAATGTCAATCCAGCCACTGCATCATAAAGAAACTGCCCTAAGAAACCATTCTGTTGTCTCAATTACGTTAGCAAGGGGCTTGGTTTGCTTCATCTGCCAAAACTTTCTACATTTAGGAGACTTACCATAAAATAAAGCATGTTACAGATGGATGTGCCCTTCAGTGTGGTGAGCATTCCTGCAACAAAAGTTGATCTGAGCTCTAGGTGCTTGCAGTCAGCATCCTGCATAGCTGAAAAACCAAACACAAGCAAGTAAAAACATCATGGAAAGCAATGCTAGCCATCCTGCCTTGAGCAGTGCAGCAGTCAGCAGCTGCCTGCTGAGCTGGGCATCTCTGAGCTGCCCAGCTACTTACTCCAGCTGCTCAGCTGCCTACATCTGGCTGGTGCCAGCTGTGATGGCACATCTAACTCTCCAGCCCTAACACTGCTGCACAAGTATTGCCTGTTGCTGGCTTTGTTTTGCAGGTGCTGATGTGGAGCTACACTGTCAGTAGTACTTGCAGAGCAGTGAGACAAACCATTGTGCAGTGTCTGTTTACAAGATTATCTACAAATAAAACTTAAACAACCTGCTTCTTCTATTAATGAAGCTGAAAGCCACTAACAACATGGTCTGCTAATGGAATTGAGTTGACTGAACACTTCTGTCAGATTCCTCAGCAAGAAGGTATTTAACTAAAATGTGTTCTCGTAATTACTTAGGGAAAGGCAATTGGCTTACTGGTGCGCTTTTGTTATCGGCTTCAGTTAGGAATGAAAATCAAAAGGAAATGAAGAGGTTAAACTGGAAGCAGACCTGCCAGTTAAATTTGGTTGTTTTTTTTGCATCTTATATTAGATAGCTAAGAAGTACCAGACTTGCCATTAATATATAAGTGTAGATTTGCATAGCAGTAGCCTATCTCTCACAGTTCAAGATAGTTTCCAGTTTGTACAGAAAGTGTGGAAAAAGCTTATGGATAGCTTAAAGCAGCCCAGAATACATGATACTGAGTGATTAAAATGTGTTTGTGGTTACCAAAGTCAGTGACTGAAAATATGTTTCAGAGCTGCTTGCTCCCACTTTTACATGCTCATTTATGCTGTCCAGATAGAGCATCCATATGGCACAGCTCAGCAGCAGGACTTCACTGAACACAGATCCACATGGAAGTTTGTTTTCCATCTAGAAAGATAACTCATTCATTCGTGGGCTTTCAGAACATCAGAATGCAATCCACACTCATCAACACTAGGAGTTGGCAAAATGGTAATGAGGCAGTAATTATTTTAATGTGTACTACTCTAGTCTGGTTTGTAAGCTGCTCTATCAGTCTCGAGCACTAATTTAATAGGTGTTAATGGTAGCTTTTGCCTCCTAGCATTCATGAACACTGTATATTAACCAGAAACATTACCTTCTTTCATTCCCACAAAATTCTTATAAAGATACCAAAACAAAAACAGAGTTCACTTGCTCTGGAATAGATTACAGGGAATACATAGTGAACTGCAACTTTGTAGCCACTCTTATGTATCGGTAATATTCCTCCAATCCATTAGGCCGAGTCTGTTTTTTGATGGATAAAAAGATATATGTTTTTCAATTTCAATAGTTTATATGATTTAAAGAATCTGTTCAAGTAAAGATTAATGCATTAAACTAGGCTGTCTGATGATGTTGTGTCCAAAGTTGACTGTGCAGCTTTAATGGAATAATATTAACCAGAATGAGAGACAACCTCACGATGCCAACTAAAGTAGTAATGTTGTTTTCCTAAACTGATTTTGGCAATTTAGTGTGAACAGCTGTATAAGAGATGTCTTTCCTAGTAGCCAAGAGCAAAATGACTAGCTACTGATATTTTAATTACAAGAAATCAAATTTAAGGAGAAGGACTGCTAGCTTTCTCTTGAAATGATAAGGTGGAATTTTATCATGAAATGTCCTTATCTCTCTGTATACTGGTACTACTGAGTAGATTCAGGAAGGCAGTGCTGCACTAATTTGTACTGAAAAAGTTATTCTAGTGGCAAGGGACAGAAATTAAGATGCCAAGAATTATTACTTTTTATCCTCAAGGTTAATAATGTATATAATGCTCTATAAAATGTAAACTAAAAGGTAGCTCACTCTGAACAGTTTCTTTTACGTAGGAACAATGGTTTTCACAATACATCAGTCACTCACTGGAGCTTCAAAGGATGATGATCTAAATGAAGAGTAATTTGCTAACTGAGGATATGATTCAGGTGTACTAGATGACCCGAGGAAGCAGTTGTTAGCTTTCAGAGCTGTTTTCAACAAAGAATGGGCAAACACCTAAGTTGACATTTTGGCTGTGCTCTTCAGCAGTGTTATTACAAAATTCGTCAGCGAGACTCTTGAAAAGCAGTGTAATTCCAACTGGAAAGAATGGCAGAGGAAAGTATAGTGGGGTTTAGAAAAGAACTAAAGAAATAGCAAGATAGTGATGTTTCATCAGAAGAATAAAAAAGAGTCTGAAGAACAGAAGTAGACTGCCAAATAAGCATTGTGGACTTATATATCTGTAGGGATGTTTTATTGAAAAATAAGCGTGAAGGATGAAAAAAATAGATTTTTTTTTTTTTTTTTTATGCATAGGATCATAGAATTCTTAGAGTAGTAAAGGACCTTTAAAGGTCATTTAGTCCAACTCCCCTGCAGTGGTCAGGGAAATGTACAGAAGATCCAGCCTCACCTTAAAAGTTTCCAGGGACAGGCATCCACTGTACTGCTGGGCAGCCTGTCTCAGTGCCTACCGCCCTGAGTGTATAAGTCTTTTTCCTTATATCTTACTTAAATCTACCCTCTTTGAGTGTGAAACCATTTTCTCTTTTATCACAACAGACCCTGCTAAAGAGTCTGTCCCCTTCTCCCCTGTAGATATGGAAATGCCTCTATCAGCTTACCTCAGAGCCTTCTCTCCTCCAGGCTGAACAGCATCAGCTCTTTCAGTCTGTCCTGGCAGGAGAGGTTTTCCATCACTTGGGACATTTTTCTGGCCCTCCTCTAGACATGCTCCAGTAGATCTATATCTTTCTTGTACTGAGGACTCCACATCTGGACACAGTACTTCAAGTGAGGCCTCACCAGCACAGAGCAGAAAACAGGATCACCTCTCTTCATCTGCTGACCATGCTTCTATTGATGCAGCCCAGGATACGGTTGGCTTTCTAGGCTGTGAGGGTACATGGCTGGCTCATGTCCAGCTTCCCATCCATTAGTACTCCCAGGTCTTTTCTGTCAAGGCTGTGATCAATCCTTTCCTCAGCTTGTATTGGTAATGGATGTTGCTTCGACCCAGGTGCAAGACCTTGCATTTGGATTTGTTGAACCTCACGAGGTTCTTGTGGTCCCACTGCTCAGGCCTGTCTAGGTCCCTCTGGATGGCATCCTGTCCCTCTTGTGTGTAAACCACACCTTGCAGATTGGTGTCTTCAGCAAACTTGCTGAGGGTTTGCTTGACCCCACTGTTGATATCATTGATGAAGATATTGAAGATACTGAAACATACTCCCTAGTGCTATGTCCAGTTATCCAATTCTCCAAGGATGGGGTCTCTGCCACTTCCATTGGCAGCCTAATTCAATGCTTAACCACTGTGTCTATGAAGAAATTCTTCCGAATGTCCAATCTAATCTGTCTCTGTTGCAGCTGGGGGCTGTTTCCTTGTGTTTTGCCATTTGTCACCTGAGAACAGAGTGCAGCACCCATCTTAGTACGACCTCCTTTCTGGCAGCCCCTCAGCCCCCTCTTCAGGTGGAACAGACCCAGTTCTCTGCACTCTTAAAGCTGAAATATTTGAAAGTGAGCTATAAAATATGAGATTTACACTTGAAAGGTAACAAGGAATGCCTTTTGGCATTGGCTTTGTTAATGGGAATTAAGCTCCTTGCCTCTTTGGCACTTGTGAGTAGCATCTGAGAACTGTGAGGGACAGACAGATAGTTGAGGTCTTTCAGAATGCCGTATTTGTTTTGCTTTCTGAACACGTGCTTTCCTGGGATTCTCCCTTCCCAGCCTTAGCTGAGCCACATTCACTGTTTGATACCACTGGCAACTGGAGCTCCTTATACTTCATGCTGATTAACATTCCTTGAAGGAGCCGGCAAGGCAAGGAGCATACTCAGATGCCTCAGCACCTCTGTCCCCTGTTGCATGCTGCTGGTAGCTGCAGTGGGCACCATAATAGGAAGTGCCTCGGCCTGTCATAAGCAAACAGGGCTGAGGGGAAAAAGAAGTGCAAGCCTGACTCATGTTGTGGCCATGGCAACAGGCATTGATGAGGCTGCCATTTTGGAACGTGTGCAGGCTGGTGTGTCTCAAGAGAAAGTGTCTTTCTGGGTTTACAGAGCTGCTCTGTATGTGCATGTCAGGGGTTTTATGAAACACTACTGGCAGGAGTTCAGCTTGAAAAAAAAAAAAAATAAATAAAAAAAATCACACACACACACACAAAAAAACCCTCAACCAAAATCTGAAATTAAATATCTAAGGGTGTTTTCAAATTACATTAAATTATGTTTTCACTATAACTTAGACAGAATTATTTTGTGCATGTTTATTCCTGAGAAATGGCAATATGATGAATTATTTGACAAATCATAGTGTATCTATTTGGATGCACAAACTTTAAACCCCACAGCTCATATTTCTCAGTAAAATGGCTGTATTTTTCTTATATTGTCAAGCATGGCCAAAGTTTTGTATGTCTGAATACCAGACCCAGTTAAGACTGCACTTGATAATTTTGTAATTAATTTCATTTTCTTTCCTATCTCCTTAATTTCATTAAAGCAAATGTGTGCATTTGCTAACTGGGGGTGATTCACTGCAACGTTTTTTGTTTTGTTTTGTTTTTTTGCTGCAGATGCTTCAGACGCCTTATTTTTTGTTTCAGATGAGTTCTTAAAGAGAGCTCATTGCCTTGAAGGTGATGCAGGTGGCTGATGCCTACATTGTGCTTGAAATTTCTTGTATTGCCTTCAGTACATCCTTGCATTTAGAGATTAATGTGTGGTTGGTTGTTTGTTAAATAGGATGGCTAAATTCTGCCAGAAGATAAAACACACTGGAAAACTTCTGCAGAAACAAATCTTATCATTTGGATTTAGAAACTTAAATGTTGCTTCTTCTTTTGTTGTCAGAGATGTATGTCTGTAGTCTTATCTTTCTTTCACAGTTTTAGCCATATGAAAAATAGGTTGGTTATAGCCATGATAAAAAAATAAAAATAAAACTGTGCTGTTAGGATAAAGTAGAACTGCAGAAGGAAAAAATCATCTTGTTCCTATGTTGTGGGGGTTCTTCTTTCCAGATAGCTATTATTCATATACTGATGGATCTCTTAGATGGTTTAGAATTGGTATAAATAAAACAACCCTGATGTACATTGGGTTTTTGGTTTTTTTTTGTTTTTCAATTACTATCAGAGCTTGAACAATTTTCTGGTCATAGGAAACTAAAGCTGGCTGACAGACGTAAGTAGGGGATCAGAGGATAGATTTGGCTCTTAAATCTTTCTTCCTCTCCATCATTTAAATAGTGAGTATCTAAGAATATGAAACTGCGCCTTAATTGCTGCTAAAAGGAGGGGTAGTGGGGCTTTTCTTTCTGTGCACTTTTCTGGTTCCTTTCCCAGAGCCTTGGCTGCTGTGCAGTAATACTGTATAAACCTACCTGCTCCCCAGTCTGCCCTTCTACCCGCATCCTACTCTTGTGGATGCACAGAGAGTGGCTGGGAGCACTGCACTTTGTCACGGGGTACAGGCACCAGTGTGCTGGTGTGAGATATACTTCAACCCATCCCTTCTTGTGGCTGGAGGACTTTGAGCTGTTTTGAGGGCTCACAAAGCTGAGAGATTTGCATCCTTTTGTTCTTGGAAAATTTTCCAAGCAAGAATAGGTGTTTGTGTTCAGACTGTTACTTTACATGAGTGGATGAAGACAACAGTAAGCTGAACAGCAAGCAAGGCAAATATTTGTTTCTAGTCAGCAGAAGCATGTGTTATGCTTACGGTGGACTGTACAATACCGGGAGTAAGCATTACCTAATGTGTGCTGAGAAAACAATCATAAAAAAACAGAAACATTTTTTGTTTTTTAAAGCTAGGAACACTTTTTTTACAGGTATTATATGGAGCTAAGCAGTAATTAATAGAAGTATTAACTCTGAAGTGAGTTTAAAAATATTTTTTTTTTTATCAACTAAAGTTATTAAATGCTGAATCCTAACTCAATTTTATATAATTTTCATCAGATAGGAAACCAGTTATGTAGTTGGCTACGTTGTTGTATAGAGAGGAACTTTCCTGAGTTTGCTCTCTAATTTGGTGCATGGGGGGCTGGAAGGTGGAACCAGAATGTTGCCTTCCAAGCCCTGTGTCATCTGAACTACTTATTTGGATTCAGCTAGAATTGGATCCAATGTCTGCTGGAGCTGGTGAGCTTCTCCAGAACAGCTCTGTGAGGTTTTGGGTTCTGCCAATAGTCAGTTTTGTTACGCATTTTTATCTCTTTCTCAAAGAGCCTGTAGAATCAACTGTTGAGCTGGAGCTCTGAACAACTGGAAAATAATTTCATTTGTTTCATAGGAACTAGGAGACTTTTTTTGCCATTTCTGTGCTTTTTATTGCAAAAATACATGAGTGCGTGAGTGTGAGCTGTTTTCTAGACATACAGATTAGTTATCCTTGGTGTTTCATGCACTACTCAGGGTTTTTCCAGCTTCGCCAAACACTATATTTAAAAAGCCACATTTTCAAAGCATATTCTTATTAAAATATAAAAATTCAAGTAAAGAATGAAGAGGATGCCAGATTTGTTTAAAGTGTATTAGTTTTCCTTGTCACCAGGAATGACAAAGGAGTTCACAAGTGACCTAAATTTTAAAAGGAAAAGCAAATTAAGTAATTAACAGTATGATACCTGCTAAAATATATTTATATGTTTAAGCCATGAATAAAAGCAGTGTTTACAGAAGAGTATTACAGTATAGCCTCATAGTGCATACTGGAAATTGCCAGATAATAGCTGCATTTGAGCATTTTCAAAGGAAATATTGATTTAGCTATAAAATTGTTTCCTTGTAAATACTGATTTATTGGTACTCTGTTGAACCAGGACTGCTCAGAAGCCACCTACTGTAACATTACTGTGGATTGAGTATATTGATGAGGGTGGAGAAAATCATGATTTCTATTTATAGACTTAGGTTGCTCTGAAAGTAATGCCTCCTATTTATTTCCATGGGAACTACAATAGTTACAAAAAACATAATAATACTATTTGATAGAGCAAATTCTCAGCTGCAGAAGATTAGAGATGCAACTACAGGAAAGCTGGGGAGGGACTTTTTATAAGGATGTGTAGTGACAGGACCAGGGGAGATGGCTAAAAAGGGTAGATTTAGACTAGATATTAGGAAGAAATTATTTATTGTGATGGTGGTAAGAGACTGGAACAGGTTGCCCAGTGAAGTTGTGGATGTCTGCTCCCTGGATTTGTTCAAGGCTGAGATGGATGGGGCTTTGAGTAACCTGTTATAGAGGGAGGTATCCCTGCCTATAGCAGGGGGTTGGAACTTAAAGGTCCCCTCCAACCCAAACCATTGTGTGAGTCTTTGATTTTCAAGCGTGCCATCTGTATTGGCAGAGGTCAGCCAATGTTGCCACAACTGAAATGCACCACCCACTGCCTCACTGTGCTACATGTGGCACCTGATGACATTCACTGATGCTTGCTGAACATTTAGACCAAACAGTGGATGTGAGCACAGAGAGGCAGCAGGTGGCGTGTTTCAGCAGTGGCAACAGTGATGTGAAAAACAAGTCATGTTCCAGACAGCCATGAAGATTTTTACAAGCGTGTTATTGTTCTCTTTGTATCTGTTACAGTTTCAGTGGGAATAAGCAGGAGGCTTTAGTTTTGGAGCAACATATTTATTTATCTCCCTATACATTACTTGACTCCTTAAAGTAATTTTGGTGGGTTTTTTTTTTGTTTTTTGGTTTGTTTTTTTTTTTCCCTTAATCTATTTCATAACAAACATTGAAATTCTCTCAGATGAGAAAGCTTGTACTAAATCCCCTAAACAGGAGCCGTACTTTGATTAGACTGTACTGAAGGGCAGAAGGTGTGGGCATTTATTATTATTATTATTATTATTATTATTATTATTATTATTATTACTATTATCATTATCATTATCATATAATATAATTATAATACATAATAATATAATATATAATATATATCATATTATAATAATATTATATTACAATATATATTATATTATAATATATATATTATATTATATAATATGTAATAATAATAATAATGATGATGATAATAATAATAATAATAATAATGGTTCCCTGTAGCTTCCTTGACTGAAATAAGCACAAAAATTGGTCATGGGACAGCACTTGTTCGTAGCCTGTGGGCTATGAGCTGGTGAACTGACAGACAGATTGCTCTGGTCTGTAAGGTACATTAGCTAGGGAGCTCTGGAGTGAGCCTGAGCTACTCTTCTGTGCTATCAGCGTTCTGTGGTGTCTGGTAGCAGGAAACAAATGTTCAGGGGATAAATTGATGGTGCAAGTGTAGATTTGTGGAAGAAACGGGTATCCAATACACCTCCTGATGCAGTCATTTTTCTTGTATGCATACTGCAAGATTGTGGGTGAGACTGTTATCTGTGCTGTTCCAGGCAGACGGATCTTCATTTTTTTTGAATCTAAATCTGTTTACAGCTTATAGTCTAAGAACTTAATGAAACAAAAGAAAGATATAGAAGACGCAATAGAATGGTTATTTGTTGGCTAATAACCCTTTCTGTTGCCTTTGTGGTGTTTTTTTTTTGTTTTGTTTTGTTTTGTTTTGTTTTGTTTTCCTTGAAAGAACAATGACACCATCAAATGCACTTTTGTTAGCAGTACATAAGCCGTGCTTTAATGAGAACTGGTACGTGAACCAACGAAACTGCATGAAACAACTTGTAGTCTCTTTCAGAATGTTCATATTTGTGGTGCGTGATTTATAGGAGCTTGCTAAGGTGTGTATCTACCAGAGCCATATTGAGCCTGGGTCAGTGTTAGTAGTGTTACTTCAGTCCAGAGTTCTCTGCTTTTATCTGCAGCATCATTGATTTTTTGTTTCCTAGGATGGCTTCTACCTTCTGTCAGATTTTATAAGCTAAGCAGTAGTAATCCTAAGGATAGAAAATAATTTTTGTTGATGTCTGGTATTTGTGTAAAACTAGGAAAAAAAAGTCTTAATGTTTTAATTTTTGCTTTTTCACAAGAATAGCATGTGTGTTAAGAATGACTGCAGCTTTAAGAAGTTCTTAAAAGCCTCATTTGTTTTAGTATGAAATGGCTAACATTCAACTAGGTTTCTGATGAACTGTTAAAACGTGTGCTTGGCCAGGTCTACAGTAGGAACACTTCATTAAAGTAAGAATGTCACATTACGGCAGGAAGATGAATGCAGGCATATCATCAAGACTGAATTTTGTTTCTACACAGCAAGCCAGTTTCTCTATACATCTGAAGCCCATTTTTTGCTAGTATAATTGTACCAGTCTTTGAACAAGCGTACCATCACAGCATGGTGAATTAGGAGTGATTGTTGTAGATTTGTTAGGCGTACCTGCCTTCAAACATGCACAACACTGTCCACAAGCTTCTCTTGTAGCTATGCCACAGTGGATATCTGTGGATAGATGTACTCACGTGCACACACATACATGTACATACACACAGATATACATACATACACAGACACACGCACCCTGAATGTGTAAGGTGTGTATAATATGTTTAAGTTATTCAGATAACTTTGTATTTTATATTCATTTTATTGCAGAACTATTTTTTAGCAAGAATTGACAAGATGAGAAAGAAAAAAAAAAAAAAAAAGAAAAACACAAGAAAGGACAAAAAGGAAAACTGCAAAATCAGATATTTGCATGAAGTCCATGGCATGCTCAACAAATATGTACTGTGTTCTTAATTAATTGTTACTGATGGCAAGCTTTTGCTTTCCTTTTTCACTAAGTATGTTTGTTAGATGAGATTGCTAATTAGGTGAACATTAACTAGATGTGAGCTAGGAAGAGGAGAAAAAACTTGATCTGATAATGTTTAAAGCCAAATCCTTTCCATTCAGAAAAAGAACTGTTAGAATTTCCTAAAAATATGCATTGGGATAAATAAATAAATAAATAAATAAATGTTTCTCTTCTTACAACATTTAAATAACAAAATGCTTGGTTTCAGAGTGATTTGGTACTAGAAAAACTGAGCTTATAATTTCTTCAGTGTGAATGCCTTCATGGATTTAGCATGAGTTGTTTTAGGAAAGGCTTTTAACTATACTGGAAGGAAACTGTTACTATCGCTTAACACAGCTGTCCTTCTGCTGAGTTACACAGATGCAGTTTGTAAATCTAACATATGCAGTAGTAAGCTGTAATAGTAGGTTCCTACCCTTACTGTAGTTTGGACAACATGTCACAAGTTCTAGGAACTAGCGTGTTGCAGGAAGGACAGTTAGCTGAGGCTGCCATCATGCACATGCACATCTCCATAGTACAGTAACCCTTGTTAACAGTAGTATTCCTCCAGCAGCATTACCATGTAGCTTTAGGGATGTTACTGAAGCCTTATGTCTTTGCAGCCTTATGTCTATGTCTCTGGTGTTTTGGCTCTTTGTTTTTGGTGTGTCTTTGGACAGACATTCTCTGCCCAGCTGCACTGAAGTAAGCGTAACCATTCAAAGGAGGCACATATACAAGGTCACACCAGTCTCACAACAGGTTTTTGGGGCTTTTTTGCTTTGCTTTTTGTGACAGTGGTTTGTAAAGTGACTGTAGCATAGTACAAGCCCTGGGACTCCACTTGCAGCAAGATGTTCCATTTTTATCTACTTGTCAACCTGAAAAAGCATCCTTGTCTGGGGCTGCACTTTGGGAATGGGGCAGTGCATACTGATATGTTTGGAAAATAATGTGATTGAAAGCATGACAAAGAAGCAGCAACTCAGTGAAGCGCCCATGTTTGTGAAGGTGAGGCTGCACAAGGCCCTGAGCAACTTGGTCTATATGTAGTGTCAGACTTCTCTGCAGGGGGTTGGACTAGATGGCTTTCAGAGGCCCCCTCCAACTCTAAGGATTCTGCAGTTCTATGAAATTACATTATCAGCCAACTCATGAAGCTTTATCCAAGGCTGATTTCTACCGGGCTCTGTCCCTGCATTTTGTGAAGAGCGGGTGGGGGAGGCAGGATTCTTCCCTAGCTGCAGACAAAAAGGGGTGAGGCTGATAGCAGTGCTGTGGTTGTTTGTCCATCGTTGTTCCAAAGACATGGGTGGGTGGATGCATGCAATTAAAAGAACTGAGATGAAATGCCCAAAAATGTAGTAGCATAACTTCCTCAAGGCAGTGTTTAAGAGGAGGTGGACAAGAAGTCCAGGATGTTAACCTTTGCTTGAGTAGTGTTCATGCTTTTCTATCCTGGTGTGATCAGAGGGCCAGAGAGTGCCTCATGTATAGAGTGTGAAACTGTTTGGTACTGTAGCTGTGACTATATACTGTTTTTTTGTTTGTTTGTTTGTTCTTTGATTTTTTGTTTTTTTGTTTTTTAAGGTTTATTTGAGATTGTTCACTGCAAAATTGGTTGTCATGGAGGTGTAAAGAGATAGAGACAAACATCATTAAAATGCCTTAAATAATATGCATTTTTACATAGCAGGTGAAGACATAAATAATAATAATAATAGTAAAAAAAAAAATAAACACGTAGACTACTCCAGGGCCCCCAAGCTCATGTCCATTTCAAGCTGATTTTTTGTGTGTTTGCCAGCATCTTTCTTAACTATAGCGAGAACCTTTGTGCAAAACATGCTGACGTGTAATAAGAAATATGCAGATTACATGGATTAACTATTTCAATTAACACTGCAGCAATTTAAGATCTTTTAAAAAAATTTTGCTGTAACCTGGGTTATTTTTTGAAGCATATTCAGAGCTGACGTGTAGCTAACTTCCTGTTGGTTTACTGCTTTGCCTGTTATGATGCAGGAGTATTTTATGCTTATAAAAATAAATTTGGATACATAAAAGCATGTAGTTCTACTCTGGTTGTGATGTGATATGTACATGCAAGTAAACGTTTTTTATTTTAGCATTGTTTTTTAACAGCAGAACTTCAAAGGCTCTCTATTCACATCAGATGCTGTTCGCAGTAGTAATTTTGTGGACAAAAATACTTCCTTGTGGTTACGCATTTAGTTCAGTCAGTTGCAGAGTGGGATAGAGAGATAACTACCTGAGCTATTTGTCACTGCATCTGCCAGCGACTGTGCAGTCATAACTGCAGCTGTAATCAAGCCCCGATCCACTTTTCTGTGATCTAAATTAGCTTTTAACAAAAGCTTTTGTCTAAGTTGCATTATTTTCATGCTGCTGTATTTGAAAGGAAAGGAAAGTATATCAAGGAATATTGTAAACTGGAACATATTAGTTGAAATTACACTCTATTTACTGGTGAATTTTTGTTGCTGTTCTTGTTGGTGTTTTGTTTTGTTTTGTTTTGTTTCGTTTTTTTGTTTTGTTTTGTTTTTTTAATATGTTATAGACTTTCTGCTTGCTATCATTATGTAGAGCAATTCCTGGAAGAAAGCTTTAGGTGAATATCATGTCCTGAAGACTGACATTGGCCCTCAAAGTATTGGTTGAAATAGGATGTAATTTTTCTTGTTTGTGCAATTATTTTGGAGTGTCTATTGAAAATAATTTAATTGTAGAGAATACATACAAAGATCCTGGGTCATCATGGTTGGAAATTGGTGGACTGCATTGTGAAATTTCTTATCTGATAAAGTCTAATGTGTTCCTAAATATCCATAGCTAGTGCTACTAACATCACTAGAGGGCAGTAAATACAAACACTGTGTTACATATTATACTGGAAGGAAAGCTGATTGTTAAAAATTATTTTTTATATTTAAACGAATAAAGGAGCTCAACTCTTTATTAAACAACTCAGCTGCTGGGTTTTACTATGTATTCCCACTTAAACAGTTCACGCAAACATTGTCGCCCGTCTTTTCAGCAACACAAAATAATCATATTTGATGCATGAGAATGATATATCATTTCCCAAATAAAATGATCCATGAAACAGTATGGCTTAGAATTCTCCATTGTGTTTAGTGAGTGTAACTGTGACAGACAGAAGGCTTCTGAGAAAATTATGCTAGTGAAAAGCTGCATAATGATGCTACAGTTCTGGTCCTCAAAACTGGGGCTCCTTCAGAATAGTGAGAGTTTTGTTCCAGCTACAGCCACTAGTTGTTAGCCACTGGTGGAGTTCATCTCTTGATAGCAGTATGAAACCCAACTTCTTCTCCACCCCTGCTTCTCTTGGTATGTGGCAGCTGATTGCTACAGCCAGAATATCTCCTCAAACTACAAATTCCTCCGTTTGTTTGTTTGGTTTTTTTGTTTTTTTGTGTTTTTTGTGGTTTTTTTTTTTGTTTGTTTGTTTTGGGTTGTTTTTTTTTTTTTCCCCTGTTAAATTAAATTATAGAGTCATTCCTTCCAGTAAGGGAGTCTTAGGTGGAACTCAGAGAAGACTGGTGGAGCTGGTTGATTTGGTGTAGTCTCCTTCTCCCTTTCTGCTCTGCTACTTCCAGTTCCAAACTAGTTCAGGCTTTGGCCTATTTCAGTCCATCCATACACCCTTGCTTGTGGGATGAAATGACCACTTTTGCTGCAGTGGTTTCCTACCGGTAAGTGGACTTCCAGTTTGTGGGGAATGTTTTCTGCAAGGGCTCGTGTGGGCTTGAATGTCAGATGAAGCTGGCTAATCCTGTGGAAAAAGTCTTGGTTTTGTGATCAGTAAGACTTAGATTTAACATGGGTAATTGTTTCTATTATCTACTGCATGCTACAAAATGCTTTTTATTATTTTTCAGGTGGGATTCTCATTTTGTTCATGAGAAATGTTCAGGCAGTCTGTTCCTGTTTTATGAACTTGAAACCTCAAAAGCTAAAATCTGGGGTGTGTTTAGCTGTCTTCCTCTTAGTTTTTCTTTTTGTCCCGTATGTGCTTCATCCAGAGTACCTGCATTCAGGAATGATGCCTAGACATCTGTTTGGAGACTCCTGATGCAGCTTTACAGATGATCTGGTGCACTGTGTTTGAATCAAAAAGTACTGTTCTCAGTCTTCAAAGCTGAGAACGTTTATATGAGAGCTCCCATATTGCTGGTTACTGCCCTGCAGTAGGAAGGGCAAGTAGGAAGGCCAAGACTGTAAAATTCCCTTGGGACAGAGGAATAGTAGTGCTTTCTTTCTGTTCTTCTCCTCAAACTTAAAGCATTGCCTTCTTACTTTTGTAGTTGACTGCACCATCAGGAATCTTTATGTACAACCAAGAGAAAGGAAGGAATGTGGTTACTTTATTTTGGAGGATCAGGCTTTTTGCCAGGCTTCTGAAGATATAATTATTTCTTTCTTCTCATTTATGTATTTCTGTATGTCAGAAGCCCTGTACCAGATCTCAGGGAAACGTAATCATTCCTTGGCAGCCTTGTATTCCACAGGATCTTTTGGTCCAGTCTGTATACCTTGAGTGGTTCACACACACCTCTAGGTCCTTGTGACAAATCATGGCCATTAATATGACAGATGAATAAAAGGATGGAATTCCTCACAAGTATAGGTGAAATTCTTCTGTATTTGTGGAAACTCAAGATGACTAGGGGTAGGAGGGTGGGGGGGAGGGGAGGAAACAAACAGAACATAATGAAAATGTTCATGTTCTTTTGGAAGAAAAATGGATATTTATTTATTTGTCAAATTACATCAGTGGCATAGGGATTTATGGGAAGCAGTTTAAGTAGTATGAATGCTTAGAACTATAGAACTTCAAACTTCATACAGAGGTAAAGATTACTGCTTAAACTGTAACATGAACATTTATGGTAACTCACCAAACACTTCTTTTTCATCACAGCTGTTCAATTAAATGAAGGCATCTTGTGGATGGTTGATAGAAATCCATCAGAGGTGGTTCTTAATTCATTTATTGTGCCCTTTCTCAACACAAAGGTTGCTGTTGCAGAATACTGTATAAAGTAAAATGCCTTGCAACATTTCAAGAATATAACACTTTTAAAGGCCTAAAACAGTACTTACTGGCAATAGTTATATTCCTTTATCATAGTTCCTTACAAAGCAAATGCATAAAATATGTGTGTTTCAGATTTCCCTTTGTTTTACCCAGGTCTTAAATTTTACAGAGTTGTCTGATGTTACCCTGCCATTCTGCTTACAAGTTTTAATTGGCACAAAATTAACATTTTGCAGTATTCTAAAATTCACTAAAGCTGAACATCACAGCGCCTGGGATCTCTGTCACCTCTTTTATGACTCTTGTGGAGAAAGTTAGCCAGGCTTGTTGATTAAATAATGGCCATCATTTCCTAAGAGTTTTCAGAGACTTAGTCACCTTTCTGCCTCTCAGGGTTCTGATTCTTTCTAGACATACTTGGGTTGCTCTGATAGTAATGCCTCCTATTTATTTCTATGGAATGCATAACAGATACAAAGAGCATAACAACACTACTTGATAGAGCAGATGACAGTGTTATTGTTAGGAAAGTATTGCCTGTGTAATCCATTTTTCCTTGGCCCAAACAGTTGTAAGTCAGAAGATGCCAAATTTAGACTTTTTGATGGTTGTAGTGGGACAAGTTAGTCAGGATTGGAAGTATGCCCCATGGTATTCAGACAGATAAGGGCCTTGGTTTTATCATGTTGCAAAAGAAAGGTTGTTGTCTTCCCTGGCCTGACTCTGGAAGTTTGAGCTTTCAACTCAGTTAACATTGTGATGTAGTTATCAGTCTTGAGGGTTTGTCTGAGTTCCATGAAATCCAGAAAGATTGCACATTTCCTGTCCTAAAAATAAGTGCACATGAGCTTATCCACTGAAGGCTGTATCTTGAACTTTTCTGTAGTGAGGAATTCACATGTTGTCACTATGTGGACTGTTGTTTTGACTCCAGCTCATAATGGTGTCACCATGTCTTGCCACCATTAATGACACAGTTCAGGAAACTGTCATCTTCATTCTCATGTTGGTTCAATAGGACCTGACAAACTTGCCTACAATGTTCTTCCTGTTCCTGTGTGATCATTTATGAAGCCCATCTGGCACAAAGTTTACAATATTCTAATATTGCTGTTATTGTTCCCAATGCACTGAAGCTGACATTCAGTTCCATACGCTGTTCCCTAGTTGTAATCCACCAATTTGCATGGGTGAACTGATTGAGACACCTTCAATTTGTGATGTGACAGTTGTGAGTGGCTGTCCATAACATGTCTCATCTTTCATGTCATTGTCACCACTACAGAAATGTACCACCCACTGGCTCACTGTGCTGACATCCACTGTTTGGACCCCATAAACATTCAGCAAGCATCAGTGAATGTCAACGGTTGCTATTAATTCCACATGGAGGAGTTAAGTGACATGTTTGCTCCACGTGCACTTCTGTCTCAGACACCATTTTGTCTGACTGCCCCTCTGCTGCCATCTGTTACATGGCAGCAGTGTGGAATGGGACATTGGTTTATCCTCTATAGCCATAGCAGCATCATCTGCATCTGACATGATGGACCAACGTCGTAGAATAGGAAGAATTACTTTCAGAGCAGCCCTCATGCATCATTGCTTGTAGAGAATGCTTTTGCTTTCTTAATTATTTAAAATGTTAATGTCTTTTCAAATTACACTTTTCACACTTCTATATTTTCTGATTGAAACTAGTGAGAAGTTCCACTGCTCCACATTATTCCTTCTCCCTGTTGTGCCTTCATGGGTATATCATATTGCTGAATTTCCACCTAACTTATGTTTTTCTTCTCTATGTAATTTTCACAGCAGGTATTTTGTATATTCCTCATCTGAAGCTTTTATTTCTTTTGAGGTCAGTGCTTAATGATATTTAGTTAGGAACTGGCTGTTAATGTAAAAGTGTGAGACAAATGACATGAGCTTGGTTTTCCAATGTTAACTTTTACTCCCTGTTGCCTTTCTTCCATAGTCCCTACTTGCTTATAAATTTTGGAGCAGCTCTTTGTACCTTTTAAACTGTGTTCAGAGACATCTCTTGTAATCATCAGTGCTGTGATTTTTGAGATGAGGTGAAAGGCAGTGTTGCAGTCTATTTAATTAAAGAAATCAACAAAACTATTTTCAGCCCTCATTATTACTGGGTAAGAGCAGTGCTCTCTTGTGGGTGAATGGAAGTCAATGTAATGCAGGTGTAGGAAAGCTTTATATTTAATGTTACAAAGCTGGGGTGAAAGCAGGAGAAATATTTTTCAGATATGCTTCTTAGGCTGCTTTAATCTCTGAGTCTCAAATAATCCATCTGGTTTCAGAAATTAATTACTTTTTATTCATCCACACTAAGAGATTCAGGACAGGTTCAACTGTGCTTTTTGTATGCGTTTCATATTACCTTTTCTTATGAAAACACATACATGCTGAATGGTCCTTTGACTGTAGCCAATTGTTACACTGTTATGCATTTCTCTGCCATAAGGAAGAGATTTGTTAATCCTATATTTTGCCATATTGATTTCTGCAGGAAATCAATTGCTTCCTTCTGAAGCAATGAGTGTTGCTGACATTGCTGGGTAGCATCATCCATAGGTCTGGAAACCACTTCAGCCTAAAGGTCCCTTATGACTGTTGTCAGTCAGCATTTCCCAGTGAATCAGCGCTGTGTCTCAGGCTGGATGCTGAACCTCATTCAGCCTGTCCTTAAACATTTCTTCATTGTCATGTCAGGATGCTCTCCCATTTTCTGATACATCACAGTCTCAGAAATTTGCTGCACTAATGCATACGCCTTGCACAGAATTGTGCAAAATAATGTATTCCTCCATTTAAGTTTATAGTCTCTGAATGGCAGATGGTGGGATATTTTATTTAATACTCTGAGTCAGCTCACTGACATGCACCATTTTCAGTTAATCCCCCCCCCCGTTTTTTTTTTTTTGTTGTTGTTTTGTTTTTGGAAGGCGGCAGGTGGTGGTGGTGGTGGTGATGGTGGTAGTTTATAGCTTTAATTGATTATATTAATCTGCCAAGGCAGAATGAGCAAAAGTTGAGAAAACGCAGTGAGAATATGAGAGGACAAATATATTTCTTTTGAATTCTCCATGGAAACTTAGCATTTTCTGGGAATTGTAAGACACATGACCAGCCTTATCTCAAGAATAGCTACTTTTTTCCTGTTAAAATTGTGCAAACACACCCACCCACCAAAAAAAAAAAAAAAAAAAAAAAGCTAGGAAAGATGACTTTCAATGGGCTGATCAGATCATTTTCTAATTTAGATTTCATAAAAACAACCCCCCTTTTCAATGTTATGGTACATAAAGATTGCTCAAGAATCCTGGAAACTCTGTGTTGTGTTTTATTTTTTCCTTCATTAAGAAAATTCAAATTATTTATTTCCCTTCCATATGAAAAATTAAGAAGGCTAGGAAAGGCTTGCAAGCGTACAGAATACTCATTTTAACTGCTTGGATGACAAGTCCATTGAAATGAACTGGCAAATGCTGTCAAGGGTACAAGAACTCAAACTAATTATTTTTGAATGAAGTGTGAATGCTGCAGGCGGGGAAGCCATTATTAAATGGCATTTGCTGTTTAAAAAAAAAAACAAAAAAAACTACCCCATCCCCAGGAGAATCTCTGGTGCCAGCCAATCAGAAATTATCCTACTTCATGTCACCAGCCCCTTGCATTTATATCTTTTAGGGTGACACACTATTGGCTGCTAGTTAGGCTCTATGGGAGGGATTAGTGGCACTCTTTGTGGCTTCTCCTCCAGGTCCTTATTTGGTAGCTGTTGATAGAACAAGTCTTTCTAGCAGCTGAGCATCTTGACATACATTATTCATTAAGTCCTGGTGTTCAGGAAATATGCATAACCCTAGCTCTTCTGATATTTCTTCAACTCATTCAATATGTCTCTTCAACATTGCCTGTGAGTGCTTGGAATTTTACAAATGGCATTTTTACAGCCAGAAGACTACACAGTTGGATTTCATTTCAGAGTGCATCCTGTGCACACATTTGCAGAGAACCTGAAGATCAGCAAAAAGAATTAAGAGAGAAGGCGTCTTTCTTCTTGAAAGTCTTTTGCGGTATCAGATAGCAAAGAACTGAACAGCTTAGATTTGGTAGTATAGAAGAAAAAAATCAAAAATGCCTGAGGCAAACTATTTACTCTCAGTTTCTTGGGGATACATAAAGGTAGGATTTTGTTTTACCTTTTAAGAACCGTGATTTGTGGTGCGTGATTGCATGATTACTGGATATCATGAGTATTTGCCAATAATAGGGCTGTGGGTAATAAGCATATGAAGTCAAAAATCAGAAAAGCATGCTTTTGTTCAGCACTGCATGCAGCCTTTTTTATGTGCTGGGACTTGTAAAAAAAACAAAACGTTGCAGTAGTGAATAATTAGACAATGCATAGTACCATAGAAATTCAGAAGAGTTTGTGTTCCTCTATGAAAGGTTGCTACAAAACTGTGTTTATAGATGTTAAAGGATTAAAAAACAAAAACAAAAAACCTCAAACACTCAAAACTGAGGCAGTATACAATAGAATACAGTGTGATTAAGGAGTCTGAAGATAATGGATGAATGCATGACTCATACTGATTTTAACAGCTGAAGAAATGTGAAATTATCAACAGTATGTTCCAGCAGCATTTTCAGTGAGCCCATGCGTGTGTGACAGTTTATTGATTAAAACATGGGGAGACTGAAAATTGTGTTCTTCTAATATTGATCTACATTATTATGTAGAGCAGCTTTGAACTAGCTTGAAGCTGCTGTTGTGCTAAAAAATAGAGTTAAATCAGCTTTTATCTCTTTTATGGGAGAGTTCTGCACCAAAGAATTAAATCAGTGTGCCAGTCAATGAAATTCACTTAATACAAAGCTAGGCTTGGGCATTGTTTTATCTCTGCTTCTTTATTTGTGCTTAAAAACAAGCAGTGATATTTCTATATGGTTAATGAAACATCATCCTTTGACTGACGGTGTAGTAATTTTTCTAGATAATCTCGTTTAAAGAAAAATCTCATTTTTACTGAATTAAGTAGTGTACGTATTTAATTTAATCACTAAATATTACCAGCATCATACTGATTGAATCTCTTGTGCTTTTTGTATTAATACCTGCTCTTATAATGGATTTGTTTTAAAAGTAGAAGTGTAAAACCCTCATTAGGTCATTGTGTCCGATCAGGTCATTGTGCCCATTCTCTGCTATTGCAGAATTGTTACGGTGTATTCTGAAGGATTTTGTTCAGTCATCTGTGTAGACATTGGATTCTATTATGCGCTAACTGGGTGGAGGATTCCTTTCTCATTTATTTTTTTTTTAAAAAAAAAGCAATTATTTTTCATTCAGCTAATTGAAAAGTATTTTTTGTAATTTACTTGGAAGTATTTTCTGGATTTCCAATCAGCTACTGTGGTGTTCCTTCTTGTTCAATAACAAAAATAAAATCACCTAACTTAAAATATATATATGTATAGTAAAAAAATAAATAATCACTGTTATTTAGTCTTTAAAGTGGTTACAGTTATCTTTAACTAAAGTTGAGCAGACAGAATGATAGCTGCAGCTGATTACACATGGGAAAATATGTCCTCTGTTGTACAGTGTCCTATACTGTGTATAGATAATGAATTCAATAAAGGAGCTAAGTAGTACTTGAATACAATGATAGCATAGTGCTTCTTAAGTTCACAGCATGCAAACCTTAGGAGAAATGTGAAGATGTAGAGGAAGGTCTAAACTTACTGGCAATGAAAATTCAATAATTTAGGATATTTTTGAAATGACAAGGAAAACTGAGGTGCGTTAGGTCATGACATACATTTGCATTCCTTACCATATATATATATATATATATATATATATTTGTCTGTGCTTCAAGCTATACTTTTTATTGTATTCTTTTAAATTATATTGGAGAGAATGATGGCCAGATGGGTGGAAGAGACTGGCTTTTTCTGAGTATCTTTGCTTGAAACAGTGAGCACACTATCACAGTGCCAGGCTTAGAGACAGATACCTGACTGTAGCTTATAAAAAAAGCAACCTGTTTGTAACCTTGATGACTGTAATTAAACAAATAGACTTTCAACCAAAATCCTTATTTATTGAGAATGCTGTTTACTTCCTAAGAGTCTCGTTAAAAATCAAAGGTAGTTTTGCTTCAATAAACATTAAAAATAGAAACCTGACGAATCTATAAAGCTGGCATAAATTCACTTATGTATAATAGTTTAGTGTATATAGTTAATATATGTAGTATGTATAAATAGTCCAGTTTGTTTTATTTTGAGTTACGAATACCTTTTTAAAAAGCAGGTGTTTTTAGGAGCAGGTAGCCTGAGTGAGAGAGGTCCTCATAGGGTATGTACACCTAAAGCAGCTCTACATGCTTCTTCTCCCTACACAAGTTAACTGCAGACTACTCATTTACTGAAGCTTTCTGTTACTGATACAAGGACATTATATAAAAGATGTACTCAGTAAACCCCACATTTATTTTAAGTGTGCAGACTAAACTTCTTCATAGCCTTGAACTGATTTTGTAGGTAGATCTCCTCTGTGTCTTTGGAGTTGAACGTGAAGTTTCCTCTGGCTTACAGATGCTGTCTTCCCAGAATTACATCAGTCTGGTCACCACTTAGATATACAATTACTATCCAAATTTTTTTACATACCTTTTCTGACATTGTCAAAAATCATATCTTTTCCTCCACAGTGTCATATTTTATACCTTCAGTTGGCCGTATTATATTTATACAGAGACATGTACACCCAGAGCATGATCCCAGACGAACCTTAACTACCCAGCTCATTCCTCAGTCTGTATTGTGTTCTTTTAAGATGACTGCTATGTAGGAACTTATTCTTATCAACATATTTATTCTTATGTATTACAACTCTCTTTCTCAGTATTTTCAGATTTATTTTATTTTATTTTATTTTATTTTATTTTATTTTATTTTATTTTATTTTATTTTATTTTATTTTATTTTATTTTATTTTATTTTATTTTATTTTTTTTACTAAACTCTGCTGTTGTGATATCAATATTCAGCAGTGAAGAACAGCATAATTGACTTAATGGGCATTTCATAGCCCGTTCATTTCCAGAGGGAATTTCCTAGGTGATAGTTAAGGGCAGTGGTATTCCAGAGGGGTACAGAAATGTCGTTTTTCTAATCTTACAGTGCCTAGCATGTAAAATGAGAGAACCTTTCTGAAGAAGAATGCAGTATATGCATAACAAAACCCTCTACTTTCTGCCTACACTGAGCTGACAATGATTAAGCTACATGGTGTAAATGTAAATTTGTAACAGCAGGTTGGATCCACTGTGACTGATTCTCTTCAACTAGGAATATGAGCTATTCAATTTTAAAAAATTCTTGGTTAAAATGTCTTTTACATTTACTATTAATAACAAGAATTTCTTCATGTTTGGTTTGACTTGTTTTGAAAAAAATGCTAAATGTTACTTCTGAGATGACAAATGATGAGAGTATAGGCAGTCTAGCCAAGTTCCAGGCACTTACAAGAGATGTTTCCTGGATGATTGAAGATTTGTTGACTCACAGATAAAATAAACTCCTCTGATCTGCAGTGTGATCTTGCAGGAGCCATGTGAGAATTAGGCAGAGTTCTATTCTCATATAATAGTGCAGGGATGCACAAATGTGTGGAAAGCTGATGCTCTTTGTACAAGCAACAGTTTAGGACTTTACATAGGCTTATATAAGAGTGACTGGTGGAGTGATTGGAGGAGGGAAGTCAAGCCTCTGCATCAGACAGAAATGCAGAATCAGATGAGACTACCGTGCCGCATCCAGACTCATATTCTGTCACTGTGGGCAACCATGCAATAAATATTTTATTTCAAAATAAATCTGAATGCTCAAAAGCCAAAATTAGTTTCAGCACTGGAAAACAAAAAGACACAGGATACACTAACTTCTGGGTTTATACAATGTTATTCTGTGTAATGCAGAAATAGACCAAACATTAAGTTCTATCTGAGGGCAAAAAGGACTTCCAGTGTTTATTACTCTGAACATACTGGAAAACTACTAGCTGCCAGTCATTATTCAGAGAGTTTAGCGCTGAGCGTGAGCATTGCTTGAGAAAGGGCAATGCTGTTAGTAGTATCACCAGGTGCTACATCCAATTTCTGTAAGTGGAACTACCCGCCAGTGTTAGTAAGAAAGATATCTTTCTCCCTCCCTGCCCCCAGTTAAATCTACAAATCAGAGGGAAAAAAAAAATGTATCACCTTTTATATATATATATATAATTTATATTTTATATATATATATGAGGTAGCTGTGGAAGAAGAATAGTGCAGAACAGAGAACAAAGATTAAGTTCTTTCAAACATGGGAATTTTTTTAATACATGAGTTCCAAGCTATACTTAAGAGCAGTGGCTAGATGATCTTTTTTTAAAGTGCAGCAGGCAATCCAGTTGTGTTGCTCTGCAGCTGCAAAAATCACAGAGTCACAGAATTATCAAGGTTGGAAAAGACCTAGAAGATCATCCAGTCCAGCCATCAGATCATCCAGTCCAATCATCAAAAATGGAACATTAAAGTTGGGCATTACCTATGGGGGTTTATCAGGAAAGAGTTGGACAGACACAGACCTGTGGAGAGGGATCCTTAGATATTAGCAGCACTAAAATTTCATTATTCCTACCCATTACATTTCATGTAAAGTTTCAGGTTCTGAGTGTAGTCTGGAGACAAGTAAGTCTCTGAGATTGTCATTGTAAATAATTTCTCACCTGGGGTGTGTGAAAGAAACTGTCATAAATGCATGTTAACAGTTTAAAGAAGGGCTTTTAAATGTATTTTCAGGACTTCTAGCACTGTTGAGTTATTTTTTGGCAATGATTGACTCATTTTAAAATATTTATAACATTGGTCACAAGCACGAAATGTCACTGTAGAGGACAGTGCTCGTTTTGTGCAGAATGCGTTACAAAACATTTGCAGTATGGTTCAGCTTTTCATAAATCTGTTGAGTACTTTCTGGCTCACAGGTATGTCTAAGATAAAAATTGCCCCTTTGGTATGTGACAGAAGTAGCCTTTGTTGTAGGAGTCTTCGTGGGAGGAAATTCCTGGGCTGATGGTGTGTCAAGGTGGCAGGAAAACGCAGTGGCTAATGGTTAGAGTGTTACATTAGAGGTAATTTTGGTACGGTGCACTGTGAGCAATACAGTAATTGGTGACTTCCAAAGACATTGTGAAGAAAATAACATCTTTCACTGTGCAAAGCCCCTTTGAAGCAAGGACTTTGATTCCAGTGGGATGAAATGGAAAGGAAATGGGTAATGTTTAGTCTAGTGCTTTACTTAATATATAGAAGAAGAATTTACCAATTTTCTACATAAAAAGAATTTCTACAGGGTTGTATACTAAGGATAGAGATTGCTTATTGTAATAAATAATCATGACTGGGTGAACAAAGTGGAAGATGAGTCTGAAAATAGCATAAATTGCTTGGCTTTGTTAAGAAAAGACAGGAAACTAATAACAAAAAAGAGAAGATGGCAAAATGGTAGACTAAGCTCCATTATGACAGATGATGATTTATATTGAAAGGAATTTTTTTACTAGATTATGGGTATTGCTGAGTTCTATTTATTGGTAATATCAAGGCAGGTGTCGGAGCTCTGGCACAGGTTGTACAGAGGTTGTGGAGTCTTCATCAGAAACTGCCTGGACGTGGGCTGGGGCACCCTGATCCTGCTTCAGCAGCCAGATGGACCCGAGGGGTCCCTGCCAACAGTCTTTCTGGGATTCTGCGAGGATGTCTTTTAATCCTGTATTCATGAAGGAATCAAGAAAGATTCAGTTATAATGCTGCAACTAGCTATAAGTTTCTAGGAATGCTAATATCTTCTTGCATAAAATAGATTACCTGTGGGATTTGCTGTCTCACAGGGAAAACAAGTTTTCACAGATGGTTGTTTTCTGTATCATATGAGCACTGACAATTTTCTGAGACATCAAACAGTGCAAGTCATTGAGCTGACTAGAATAATTTTAATAAGATAAACTTTGTTCTGTTTGTACTGGTGTGTAGGAACTCAGTAAGTTTGATATATTTAAGGAGTGCCGTCAAATGTATTGTGTAGGTCAATTATGAGGCAAGCAGTTTGAATGGTTGTTAAATGTATCACCAAAAATGTGCATTAGGTTAATTAACTGGTAAGATAAGATACCCATATAGATAAGGGTCTTATATAAGCATGTTTGAATTTATCTTCAAGTTTAAAATGGAAAAACCTGAAAAAGCAGTGTTTGTACTTTTATGCATATGCCTTATTGCTTCCACTTGGGAGTAAGACCCTGTGCCTAAATAATTGAATCACTGTTCATTTATTTCTGGGGGTAAATAATTATGCTGTCCAACCAAGAACAGTATTATATGTCATTTTTCCTCTCACTGTTAACTGTAATTCAACGTGTGTTCTGACTGTTTGTCCTTTGCCCTATTACAAGTAGACTGCATTTTCTCATCCTGTCTGAAATGTGTCCTGATCACTAACTTGGACTTTTTTGTTGTTGTTATTCCTTTCCAGTTTAAAAGAATGCTCAACCGGGAGCTAACTCACCTGTCTGAAATGAGCAGATCAGGCAACCAGGTCTCAGAATATATATCAAACACATTTTTAGGTAAGACAATGGTGGGAGCTTTTGCATTTTTTGTTGTGTTTTGTTTTTTAGGCTTTTAAAATTGAGTAGCTTTCCTTATTGCTTTCTGTCTTCAGAAAGTGTACAATCAGCATTTCATTGGCCAATATTTGAACAGGGTATGGTGGATCCATTCTGTCACAGCTCATTTATTTTGTGTGTGTGGTTTCCCTGTGTGTGTAGTGACAGATAAATATTCATGTACATATTGTCATGTAATGTTACAGTGATTGCTACCAAATTAAACAATGAATATATGATGAGTTAAGTATGTAACATATTAAAAATAGTTCTTCCATTCTGTTTCCCTTATGGCCAGAAGGGAAGTTAGAGCCAAGCAGTTTTAGTGTGCAGAAAGCAGACAATCACAAGTAACCTCATTAAATCTCACAGTTCTGATACTTTGGTATTCCCTGCCTACACGTGAGAAAGCTGATGAATATGACTAAGTCAGCATCTGAGCAGACAGCTGCCAGGAGAGTTTGTGCAGCTAAAGAGCTTACTCTGTGGGATGTGAACATTGAAAAAGCCCCATGTAGTAGTACAGAGGCCGTGGTTTCTCCTCTATAGTTGTGGAGAAGGCAGTGTGTATATCTTGATAAAAATAGTGAAAATGAATAAGACTTGGTGCCAGCTGATTTCAAACAAGAAATGAAGTAAATATATCTGTTCAAACTGGTTCATTAAGGGGAGACACAGCTAGATATATCTGAATTAGGATAACAAATGCTTTAAGAAGTGCTGATAACTCATGAAATTTTGTTTTATTTCTGCCATAATTGGGAGAGTTTTTTGTGGGGTTTTTGTGGGTTTTTTTTTTTGTTTTTTTTTTTGTGGGTTTTTTTTTTTTTTGTCAAAAGAATTGGGTTTTTTGTTCAAGTCCACTTGATGCTGCTTGTTACCATAATCTGAATGGATCGCTTAATGTGCTGGTTCAGTTTATCCATGATTGTAATAGCATGCCTGAGCACTGTACTTCATGCAGCACAGCAGGATTTCTTACATGAAGAAAGTGATGAGCCTGTATTGTAGTGAATCGCTGTTGCACGGCCTCAGGAGTCCTGAAAATGACAGTGTATTGTTGCCTGGGAAGATGACCTACTTAGGCTAACTGAAAAGACTGAGTTTCCAGTATCTGCATGTCTTTACTTGAAAACTTAAGGCTCATTTTGACAGGATAAGGAAATGTATTTGTCAGCCTGACAGGATACCTCAATCTGGAGCAGGAAGAGTGCTGGAGAGGCCATCACTTTCAAATTACTGAGCCGTGGGTATTGTTTTGCAGCTGCATATAAATGAAAAAACATACTTAAAAATGTAGATGCAAGAAGGATACAATGGAGAAAATAACTCCACTAAATCTTATGCTTAAATAAGATGATTAAATCTAGTATTCTCAAAATGAACAGCCTAAATGCATAGATTCTGAGCAACAATGAAAAGAGGGAAAGCATTATCTCCATATATAATTCAGATAGTATATTAAGTTACCTATTAATACAATGACTTAACTCTTGAACATCTACAGACTCACACTGGCAGTTTGGGAAGGTGTAATGAGGAAACAGGTTTTCACTGATCTTCAGAATGGGTGGACTGCAAATAGAACTATATGACATGTACAAAATTATTTTAATGATAACAAATACATTCTTTTTTGAAGAATTAAAGCTCCTATCTTGAGACTGATAATATCCAAGCTTTGTATCTTTTAATGTAACTAATGTGTTTTCCTGTAAAGAGAATGTATATGAGAAACTGTCAATGAGTATAATATAACCAGGGTCAAAATGGCAAGTTGACTTTTATGGATATTCAGATGGGCTTGATATAATTTATCTCACTGTTAGCAAAAACACAGGCAATCCTCTGGATTTCCTTAGCAAATTTAAAGTTGTTCAGACAGACCCTTCCTTTCACTTGAATTATTCTGACAGCTCAGCTTATGAATCTCCCTTTGATGGGTCTAAGCTTTGTGGATATGACCAAAACCATAAACATCAAAGCATGAACACGAGTCGCTGTTCCTTATCTGTTGTCAGTTTGCACCAGTCAAGAGCTCCAGTGCCTATCCTCCTCCATTTTTCCTGATTATCCACGTGCGGAGAGCCAAGTGTGGTGGGGGCAACCAGGGAACTTGGTGCCACAGGCTAAAACTTGGCGACATTTCTGCAGTCTCTCCTTTTGCTCTGATTTGCTTGGAATATGAGGAGTCCAGTAAATGAAGGCTGGTAAAGGGTAGTTAAAAAAAGAAATAAAAAGGTGGAAAAAAAAGAGAAGAAGAAGTAGCAAACACAGTAACTTGCTAAAATTAAGAATGGATCAGCTACTCTCATCTGGTTTCAGTGCCTTTATTGTAGAAGACCATTGCAAGAAGAATAAAACAGACATGTAATTTTTAACAGCCCTGACTTTTTATTTGTTATTTTTGTTTCTTTGAAGTTGTTTGTAAATCAGAGTTTTCTTTCTGGAGTTTCATGTTAGGTATATGTCTTTGATATTCCTGGTTTTTCTGTAAGGTAGTTCTTAGGGGTGAAAATACATTTTATCAGACAAAAGATGACTTAGAGGAAATATTGAAGCACCACATTGAAACACAGCATGAATAAAATGAACAAGAGTTTGTGCAAAATTGTAACAGTTTTGGCAGAAGGGCCCTCTGTTGCCCTAATACAGGTTTTATCCGGGACCACAATGTCTGCAGTGCTCCACATCCCCATAGCGTTTCTGCAGTGATCATCTGGCAATGGCCTACTTTGCTCTGCCATTAATCCTTGAAAGAGTAGAAGAAAGTTCTGCTGGCACACATGTTCTGCTGGCACACACACATGATATGAAATTATGCCACTGATACTGCTGTGAAAGCAAAAACTGAGTAAGAAATGTTAGTTATTCTCTAGCAGAATTGCCCTTTTGTCAGTATTACTGTATTTATAGGTGCTATAAATTGTAATGGAAAAGAGCTGTGCTGCTGACATGAGCTGCTTTCCCATGCAAAACATTTGTTGATATGGCTCTACCAGCAGAAGTCTTTCTGTATTGAACAAGGTATTAGCGCAAACAGAGCCATCGCACAAGTGTCAGGTCTTTAGAGTCTTGAGATGTTTTAGAAAAATTATAAAATATGGTTTGTTTCCCCCCACCTCCCCCCACCCCAGCTCCCCCCCCCCCCCCACAGAAAAGAAGGAATCTTAAATTTTCTTGGCAAATGAAAATATAGTCAAATATACAGCTCACCTGTAATAAACCATTTCAAATTAAACAACTAACCCTATCCGTAGTGCTAGGGGTGCTGGGGAAGTGGAAATAAGACCATCAAATGTCATATTTGAAACCAGTTCAGAAATAATAATGCAGTTTGTTATGCAGAGTTCTGCTTTACTGATAGTCAGATCTATCTTTATCTTGTTTCTTGTTTCTACTGCTCTTAGTGTGAAGTATCTGTTGCAAAATCTTCAGTGGCAAGTATAAGTTCTGTTAAGAATTATAATATCTATAACATGAAACTCAACAGTAAAGTGGTTAAGAATATTAATTTCAAAATATTTGTTTGTTTGTTTATTCTTTTGAAGATAAACAACATGAAGTTGAAATCCCTTCTCCAACACAGAAAGAGAAAGAGAAAAAGAAGAGACCAATGTCTCAGATCAGCGGAGTCAAAAAACTGATGCACAGCTCCAGTTTAACCAATTCCAGTATTCCCAGGTTTGGAGTTAAAACAGACCAAGAAGATGTTCTTGCCAAGGTAGAGAATAAATATTTTTATTTAGAGAAAAATTCTCTATTTAGAGATTTGAATTTAAACCACTGAAATAAAAATAGAGAACTTATTCCATCCTCTGCTTGTAACCGTACTTTCAAGCTGTAGCAATAAAGGCTGATGTCACTTAAATATAAATCCAGTGAAGTGGAAAAGTAACAAGTGAAATCAGAATCAGGCCTTAAGGGTTGGTTTCCACATGAACAGGATTTCAGGAGGAATGTTAGCTGCCTGGAGGTGGGATGTAAATTAGCCGTTGTGGATGCAGTAATAATGCTGCATATTGCTAAACAATACCCGAGGAGTGAAGAGTGAACGTGTATACAGGCAGAGTGAGGAGTGAACTTGTATACAGGCATAGGGATGCAAATGTGTAGCAGCCGTAAGTTTTACAAAAATGCACAACTGTACGTAGCATTAGAGCTATCATTGCAGGTCCTGTCATTTTCTCTATCATTGCATTCACATCTATTTCTAGAGACACTTCCTGTGATTTTGCATCAGTAGCTATTTGGCAATAGTGTAAAACTAGTCTAAAGTGATTATTCATTCAACTTAATATGTTTGCTTTTGGAAATACGCCTTTCTGTATGTTCCCAGGAATCTCCCACTTCATATGAACCATCAGTCTGTTGCTGAAATGTGGGGAGATGGCAGCAATTCATCTCCTCCTTAAAACTTCTGGGCAGTGAGATGGAAAGATTGTCAGTTTTTTTCAAGATACTGTACCATTTCTCCTTCTGTAGCATTCCACTTATAAGTAGCAATTCTTCCTGCCTAGCAGGTTAAGATCAGGAAAGGTGGTGGCTGCAAATACAAATATTTCAAGGTCACTAGCAATAACTTTGCCTCTTGTAGAGTTCAGCATATGATATTTGCAGTGGCTCTACTGGACAGCTAGCTCTGCATTTTCACAAGTCTGCTGTTTGTGACTGTTTCAACTGAAAAATGCTGGAATCCAGTGTTAAGATGTTAAGATTTCAGCATTGCCTGTTGCTCGATTCTGTTCTAGGAACTAGAAGATGTGAACAAATGGGGCCTTCAGGTTTTCAGAGTAGCAGAGCTCTCCGGAAACAGACCTTTGACAGTCATCATGCACACTGTTTTTCAGGCAAGTAGGACCAGCCTTGCTGTCTTGTGCTTATCTCAGAAATTTCACTGGTGCTCGTAATCTGAATTAGTTCTCTTTTCCCTTTCTAGGAACGAGATCTGTTAAAAACATTTAAAATTCCAGTGGATACTTTAATAACTTACTTGATGACCTTAGAAGACCACTACCATGCAGATGTAGCATATCACAATAACATACATGCTGCAGATGTTGTTCAGTCAACCCATGTTCTGCTGTCAACCCCAGCATTAGAGGTAAATTATGCTTCAGGAGAAAACTGACAGATATGAGAGGAATGGTCATACTGAGACTCTTCGCAACTAAGTGAAAAAAGATTTTAGTTTCTGCAATGTGTTTCCAAAAGAAATCTTGACTTTTTTTTTCATGGATTGCACTCTTTTAAAAATACTTTCTGAGGATTGAGGTTTATTTATCTACAAATACTGTACAGAAAATATCACATTTTTCTTAAAATCATGTTCTAATACTTGCAGATTTGTGCTGTCACAATCTTCAGAACTTATCCTACTGTCTCATTATTAACTGCCTCCTCTTCCATTATTATTTCATTTTTAGGACTCCCACTAACTACAGTGAAATTCCTTAGAAAAGATGAGGGTAAAGTAGGTTTTACTCAGAGCCATTTGGTTTTTGTTTTTAGTTTGTGCATGTTTGTACTGGTTCTGGAAGGCTATTTCTGTGTTTATTTCTCAAGCAGAGTGGAGCATATGCTAAATTTTCTCTGGATCATCTAATTTTTTTTCATAAAAGAAGTGCTGGGGGTGCAGCATTTGTTACATCAAGCACAGACATATCCCAGTGAAGTGCTGGAATAAGGCAGGCAAAGCAATCAGGTGAAAGAAGGGCTTGTCCTCATTTTCAAGGATGGGCTGCATTTTGACTCCTTTTCATTACAACCAGTCTTTCACATTACGGAATGCTTCTGCTTTACTTTCCTCTTAATGAGAAAAATTTCTCTGACTTTACCAAACAGCTGAACTGATTGTAAGGTGATTTCTTAAGTCTTTTTTTTTTTTTAATCGTTGTTACCAATCAGCTATTTTTGATGGCCTTGCTCTCACAAGATTTGGGAAGTAAAATGCCATTGCTGACCTATGTATTTCAATGTTGTTGATCAGTTATGAAAACCATTATATAACCAGAAAGTTTGTGACAGCAGGAGACTGGTCTCAGTGACATAATGGGTCCCTTGCAGTTCTCACTTCCTACCTTCCAAATAATCTTATAAGGAATAAGAATCAGTAAATATGAAGTAAGATATATCTTTTTATCACCATGATATGAGGAGATGTTGTTTCTTCAAATGCAGAACTATGTGTAATGCAGGCTGGAATTTTTAAAGTGAATTTCTACTTTGTAATATATATATAGATTCCTGATGCATTTCAGATGTGTTTTGCTTGTTCACACAGATCTAGATTCAAAGCTGAGTCTTTCTTTTTCTTTTTCTTTTTCTTTTTCTTTTTCTTTTTCTTTTTCTTTTTCTTTTTCTTTTTCTTTTTCTTTTTCTTTTTCTTTTTTTTTTTTTTTTTTTTTTCATCTATTAGTAACTGTCATTTCTGTTTCCTGGTTTTCTAGGCAGTGTTCACTGATTTGGAGATTCTTGCAGCAATTTTTGCCAGTGCAATACATGATGTAGATCATCCTGGGGTTTCAAACCAATTTCTTATCAACACAAGTAAGTTTCATGTTCAGTGGTTTTCTCAAGGATTTGCTGCAAAATCTGCACTTAGCACCTGAAAAATACACAGTTAATTCTTTGTTTGTTTGTATCTGCACCTTTTCTTATTAAATAGGTGTGTGTATGTATGTATGTGTATATATATATATATATATATATATATATATAATGTATGCATATAAAAGAGTGGTTAATAGTTTAATGTTGGAATCATACATTATGACCAAGGCTAGCCATACGTTTTTAAACAAATGTAGAAAATTACTTTTTAAAAATCAGATCAGCAAGCCCATCTCTGCCTCTCCCAGCTGCAGTACTTATTTTCTCATCTTGGCATAGCGATGACTCTCGGACTGAATTTTCTCAGCCTACCCTTGCAAAGTGTAGCAAATCTCTTTTATACATGTCTAGATTGTGCTCCATGTATCAAGGAAAATAAAATAATGAAATGACACCCTAATGCCATCTCCAAATTTGAAACAAATTGTACTTGTTCTGCATTCTTCATGGCTGTTCTGTGCAGCACTGCGTGAACTACTTCCTCTTTTTTATCTTCTGCTCGCAAAACACTGTGAGTCTCATTGAGTACAGCAGCGGCACATTTACTGAATGGCTTCTCACCACAGCGTAATTTGCTTTGATTACAGTGTAGGTACCACGCTGTAGGTCAGTGCAAGTTCCATCTTAGAATATTATTTCTTTTGACATTCTTTGTCTTCTCCTTTTGCTGACCTGGAAGTACAAAATTTGAAATAATACTAAAAATCCAAGAACATAAGAAGAAAAATCTGCATAAATGAAAACATATGTAGGGTTGCCTATTTGACCCATGGGGTTTGCACATTCATAGGCACTGTCATTTAGGCACATGGGTGAATCTGTTCTTCGGGTACTAAAATAGTATGACCCCATATCAACAGTATAGTTTGAAGAAGGGAGATCCTGTTCTGACTCATTGCTGCTGTACATTCATATAAGACCTCCAGTCTAGCCTGCATCTAATTTTATTTGCCTGAATGGCCCGAGGGCTACCCTGTAGTGAAATTCAATTTGGTGACTAATCTACAAGGTAGAGGAGGTCTCTGTGTGGGTAACAAGTACAGTTCAGCAGTGTGGAGCAGAAATGTAGTAAACCAAGCACTGTGCATTAAACTGTGTGATGTTCAAATTCTTAAAAAGTGGCATATGTAACGAAAGTTTGGTTTTTGTTTTTGTTTTGGGGTTTTTTTGTTTTGTTTTTTTGTTTGTTTTTTTTTTTTAATGTAAATTGAGTATCAGGATGTGTCGGTGGCTCTGAGGTGGTATGTGGACAACACTGAGTTGTCTGTATTAACAGCAAGAATGGTTAGATGGAGGGACCAGAATTGCTATGTAAAACACTCCTTTAGGCAGATGGTTGAAATTCAGCTGAATTAGCAGCACTTTTGATTTAGCAACTTAGAAGAAATGTCCTGTTCCTCTCGTTTCAGCTTTTGATAGAGAAGGCTTTTATGCAAATCAAGTAGTGGCACCAGCTTGAACTACTGTTGCCATGCTCTAAAGAAACAAAGGGATTTTTGTCACTTGAGTTGTTACATGTATGAAGAAGAAACCATAGGAACAGAAACAGACAAAGACCATCTAATTTATGTTTCTTTAGGTATTTATTAACGTTTTCAATGAGAGCTTGAGAATCAGTGGCAATATGGATTATACACATACAAAAATTCTTAAATGCGAGATTTTCTAAACCTCCAGAAGATTATTTTCTTCCACTTAGTTTTAAGTTTTCCAGTAAAATTACAAAGAATTAGCATTTCACTAAGAATTGTACAAATACATTCAAAGCATAATATCTTCAGTTATCTGAAGTCTGTACTTACTTCCATATTTCATGTTATTCTTTATAATTATTTATATGTTATATTTCTAAGTATTATTTCCCTTTTTCAAAATGTAAAGTATTTTTAGAAAGTTGTCCAAAAATATGATCCCTCAGAAATACTTTAAAATTATAAAAAAATATGGGTTGCATTAGTGTCAGGGTAAATAGCTATTTGATCATTTTAAGCTTATCCTTTCAAGCTGATAGTTTTGAAGCTTATAGTGTGCTACAGAGTTTACCAAGAGGAACTTTCTTCCATTTCCAACTCCATCACACAGTTAAACGCGTTTTAGCTCAGTCTGTAATTCCAGCCCTTCTGAAGTACTTCAGCAATGTTGAATGCTTTGCAGATGGAGCAGCTTTTCAGGATGCTATTTGAAAGGAAAATAAACTGCTACCTGTCTTCTTTGTAAGAAAAATGACAAGTAGGCGAGCTCTATAAATATTCTGTGAAAGAGATATAATTTGACAAATTTGCTTTCTTTTTCCTTTTGCTATTACATTTTGCTACCATCAAGATAATAAAAGGTAGAGGAAGATTTTCCCAATTTACAAGATCAATAGGTTCAGGACAAGCGATGAAGACAGCAGGAGAATACATAATGAGACTAATGAAATCTGAAGAGCAGGGCTTTTATAGACACCCCACTGAGATGGAGGAATTCTGAAACAAAGCTGCAATAAAGGAAGACAAAGAGGGAAAGGTTTAGAAGAGTCTTGCATATGGTTAGATTCCAGATAGAACAACTGTAATAAATAGAAATTAGTGTCAGTGCTTCACAAATGCAACTGTGTAAAGAGCATGTCTTTTTGATGATAGATTAATTTTCAAGCTGTGTCTTAAAACAAATGTAAGCTGGCTGTGAGGTGTCCCTGCATGAAATCTAAATCTGTGTAGAAAATTTTCTTAACTGCCTTTATTTGTCAAAGCTGTCTTTTCAGACTGTATGTATGCATAACTGTATGTATGTAGCTCAGTATTCCAGCACACTACACTGCAAAGCCTGCTTTTTTCCAGCATACCTTTCCTTGATTTGTTAAGATTTTCAGTTTATTCTGTAAGTTTTGATCCCATGGGAACTATAGGAAGTCTGTTACTGAAAGCTCATCTGTAAATCTTGTTGGGAATGTAATGAGTTTGAAAAAATCATATGGGATTTAGTGGAAATAAAGATTTTAGTTACATTCTGCTCTGTGACTGTTATTGCAGATTCTGAACTTGCCTTGATGTACAATGACTCATCAGTACTGGAGAATCATCACTTAGCTGTGGGCTTCAAGCTGCTACAGGAAGAAAATTGTGACATTTTCCAGAATTTGACCAAAAAACAGAGGCAATCATTGAGGAAAATGGTCATTGACATTGTGAGTTCTACTTTATAGTCCCTTTTCTTAGGGCCGGTGAAATAAATGATAAAGCACAGTGTCATTTTATAATAAATTACATGTTGTTAGATCCCTAATCAATGAAAAAAAAATTATAAATCTGAAGTTTTATTCTCTATTGTCCAAATGTAAGTAGTGAGTTCTTTTCAATCTGAATTACTGACTCTACCTTTTTAGAAGGTATACAGTCCTGATGTTTACTTGTTGATGTCTAAGTCTGCTGTTTCACCATCACAGTTAGGAATTTTCTACTGAATTGATGGTGATGAACTTAGGCTCATCAAATCATTTTCCAATTACTTTGTCATTCTTAAAACAATCAAAATAAAAACATTTGGACACTAACGGCACAAGGGACTCAGACATCTGTAGTATATTCAGATTCAGATGCAGAAGTTCCTTTTTTCCCTGATAATAGTTTTTTGCTGCATCCAAAGGTTTTTCTTTGAAGTCAGTAGAATAATTTACCTAGTACTCATTTACCATGTCTTTCTCATTGTTTCTTTCAAGGTCCTTGCTACAGACATGTCTAAACATATGAATCTTTTGGCTGATTTAAAAACTATGGTTGAAACCAAAAAAGTGACAAGTTCTGGAGTCCTACTTCTTGATAACTATTCAGATAGGATTCAGGTAAGAAAACTCGTTTTCAAATAGTCATTTGTATTAACTTCTGTTAATTAACAATTTTTGCCTACCAAACCCCCAGCATGGGTTAGATCAGCTGTCCATTTTCACATATTTTATGACTCATTCTTTTCCATCTTTTGACTTACATGTTTCTTATATATGACATATTTCATTACATACTGAGCGATTCTCTGGGAGAGTGATAAGGTGGAAAAGTACTTTTGGACTGGTTTTGGTTTTGCTCTACCATTCAAATAATCAGCATCTCATTGGTCTTTCTCTGGAATATTTTCTCTTTCTTACATAGGCAGAAGCAGCAGAAGTGAGGTAATTCATAGCTATTACTGCAAGTGTGAAAAACACCCAAATACTAAGTTTTGCTGCTCAGAATAAATCTTGCACTACATGTATTTTCATGATTCTACTTCACAGCCACCAAATGTGTAAATGGAAAAGGAACTGTTTTTCTTTAGTGTAATAACACAGCAGGTGTTCAATCTATTTTAGGTTCTTCAGAATATGGTGCACTGTGCAGATCTCAGCAATCCAACCAAGCCGCTCCATCTCTACCGCCAATGGACAGACAGGATAATGGAGGAATTCTTCCGCCAAGGAGATCGGGAAAGAGAGAGAGGAATGGAGATAAGTCCCATGTGTGATAAGCACAATGCGTCTGTAGAAAAATCACAGGTATTTGATCTGGTTTTCTTTTCCTGGGAGAAGAATATCCAGAGACATTTATATTTTTATATGTTTCTGAATACAGTATTTCTTTCTTCCCCTCCCCCCCCTCCCCCCCCCCCCCCCCCAGTTAATTAATCCAGCTCCTGCGTAGCAAATGAGGGGAGATGAGGTTCTTACTGTGATAACAGTGCATAGCATTGTGCTTGCTGAAGGAATTCCATCGCTGTCATGATCTGCAGTGAAGCCCTGGCTTCAGTAAAGAATATTTTATAGCTGCTCATTTAGGGTTTCTTCCAAAAGCAGAATTAAATATAAAACAGCTGTTTGGCTTACTAGATGCAGTGGAATCGTTGGCAAAGAACAATTACTGTGAAAACAAATCCTTTCCAATTCCATATCCAGTATTCTAAATGAGGCATCTGAAATGCTAAAAGACCCTGCTGTCTGCATAGAACAGTGTGGGTTACTTTCAGACACCTTAAGAGCAGTGTGTCTATTGTCTCTTAGTAGAGTTTTCTTTCTCAGACATTATGCTCTGTTTATTTTTGACTGTATAAATATACAAAGCAGTAAATAGACTAAATGACTGTGACTTAGAGGTGTTTTTTTTTCCTTCTGAATAAGATCTCATCCTGATTTTGTATTACTTGAAACAGGTGGGCTTTATTGACTATATTGTTCATCCTCTGTGGGAGACATGGGCAGATCTCGTTCACCCGGATGCCCAGGATATCTTGGATACACTGGAGGACAATCGAGAATGGTACCAGAGCACAATCCCTCAGAGTCCCTCTCCTGCACCTGATGACCAGGAAGAGGGTAGACAGGGGCAGACTGAAAAATTCCAGTTTGAACTAACACTGGAGGAAGATGGTGAGTCAGACACTGAAAAGGACAGTGGAAGTCAAGTAGAAGAAGACACCAGCTGCAGTGACTCGAAGACACTTTGCACACAGGATTCAGAATCTACTGAAATTCCTCTTGATGAGCAAGTAGGGGAAGAAGTAGAGGAGGAGGAGAATCAGACAGAACCTTGTGTAGTAGACCATTCTCCTGACACGTAACAATGAGGACATAGCCAGTCTCTCTCATGCCCTTTCCCTTTTTCTTCCTCTTTCTCTCTCTCCTTTTTTTTTTTCTTTTTTTTCTTTTTTTCCTTTTTTTTCTTTTTTCTCTTTCTCTTTTTTCTTTTTAATTAGGTAATTGTTTCCAAAGTGTATGTCATATGCTGTCACCATGATCACAACTCACTGTCATCAGCCAGGATGTTTGTTGATCAAAACTGACCTTGGTGACTCAGTTTGGCACTCAGGAATATTGCAACCAGAATCTTCACCTCCATTGCATCAGAAATCAGGGGAGAGAACATCGATAAACTACGTCGTCATAAGCTCTCCATTTCACAGATTTGATTAAATGAAGCAGATGTTTTCACAGGAGTACCACCTGCCAACTGAATGCTGGCATGCTTTGGTAGTTTTTTTTATTTTATTTTACTTCAAAAGCTAAGCGTTGGATAATGTTCATCATCAGAGGAAACAGACAAAATAAACAGGTTCCTGCTGGAAAACAAATGCACATAAATGATGGGACACAACATGAATCTCTATAAGAAGAATCTGTTACCAATAGGAAGATGAGCTGTGGAAATTACATAATTTTCTAATTTCAAGTCTTCCTGATAAGTGACTGAAAAAAGTGTGACACGGTGGGTTGCACTAAACTCTGCATTTTGTATAATATGTAAAAGTGATCTTTTGTAGAGCTTACTTTTATTATTAAATGTACTGAGGTATTATATTTAAAAAAAACCACTTTCAGATTTCATCACATTTTTATTTTTTTTTTTTCCAAAGAGTAACTTGCAAGTTTTCAGTACAAATCTGTGCTACACTGGATAATACTCCTAGGGTTTTTTGTTGTTGTTGTTGTTGTTGTTTTTGTTTTTGTTTTCTTATTATTTTGCACCTTACAATTTCATGATAACATTAAGCTGAAAAAGTTTATTATTTTATATATTGATGAATTCCATGAATATCCTTTATACTACCTAAAGCTCAGTATGATGGCATTTTGTTGTCATTGTTTTCATTATAATGTTCCTAAACATATAAGAGGAAGTTTTGCTGTTGTTCTCATAGTGGCCTGATCCTGTCAATTCTGTCTTACTACCAAAAGTGTAGTAAGATACCAGCTGGATCATTAAGATTAAGATTTGGAGGAGCAGAGCCAGTAAGAAGGATAATGAATTGTGTTTTTGATATGAAGACTGCTCTTCTGTCTCTCCAAAACAGTGGTTTTCAGATATTGTTTTGCTTGGGATCTTTGGACTGCTAAGTCTGCACAGGCTAATACAGTGTTAGGAATATTTATATTGGCAAAGGAAGCATTATTGTAATCATTCCAATTTTGTCTCTTTTTTTTTTTTTTTTTTTTTTTTTTGTTAGCTGTCTAGTCAAACCATTTGCTGATCTGTGACATACATACAACAGAGAAATCATGGTTAGCACTATTGTTTTCATGTTTTTATTGCCAGAAGAGCCAGATCCCTCTTTTGTGTTAATACTTCTAAGTAAATGAGCAATGCATTATGAGAAAAGAGGTAGTTTACATTACTATAATCTCAGATCTTTTCATTCTGTATAGAGCTTGTGCTGAGGGAACCCTACTCTCAAGTCTGATTGGTACTGAAATTTTTTGTTATTTGGAGAGCTCAGTGGAGTTAGAAGCTCATATTTGTCATGTTCCTGTCCTGTTTGGTCACGTGAAACAAAATAATTTCATCTGCACTGTATTGCACTTCATTGAAGTTGTAGTTTCAACTAGGGAAAGAGTTGCCTAGAGAAGGAGCAGACTCCCACAGTGTCAGGGTGGTTTCTCAGCAAAAGGAAATATTAACAATGATTATTACCCATTTGGATTCATTTTGTAGGAAATTTGCAAGATATAAACACAGGTGGGTTTTTTTGTTGTTGTTTTGTTTTTTTGTTATTGTTTCTGTTTTTTTAAGTAAGTGTCTAGGACCTAGAATAAGAACTTGTTTAAAAAGTATTGGCTAATAGTTCAGCTTTTAAATGTATTTTGCATTCTCCTTTATCCAGGTCAAAGTTTTCTCTACCTTTAGCCCTCACAGGGCTTTAGCACAGATGATGCTGAAGGAGGAAAGAGAATGAAGAGAACTCATGTTTTTTCAGGTTTTGACTTTTTTGTTCTTCATCATTTCTTCCTGAACCTGACCCACCTAAAAGTCCTGTCAATCCCCAAGAGTGCCTGGAACTTTAACAATGGAAAAGCAATATAAATTCCAAAATAACCAATAGAAACCTGAAAAGGTTTTGAATCTGCACAAATTGAAAGTAAATGAAGAGAACGACACCGTATTGTGAGATATAAACCCATACATATGGACAATCACGTAACAGAAAATATCATTTCTTAGAGATGGGGATATTACGCACTGTACAATTTTTATTTTTATTTTCTCTTTTGCCAAAGTGTGTTTTAGCATTGCGCACTGCTTTAAAAGAATACAATTTACAAGTGGCTTTATGTGTTCTAAATATTTTTGCCATAAGAAAATGCAATGAGTTGGGTATTGACTGTGGGGCTGGGGGGGAGGGAAAGAAAATTCACTTTGCTTATAACAGTACGCTTTAGCTTGCAAGTTACTGTACTCAATAATGCTGTGTTTGAATTTATAATTGTTTTGTGTCATTGTTAAAAAGTATGATGAAAGCATATAGATAGAACAAACAGCATTCAGAAGTTTGAAAAACTTGAATGAAGCAGATTTTACAGAAAGCTTTGACAGTTTTTAAATGCATTATTTATTTTTTTTTTGTGCCATGCATTTTTCTCACCAAATGACCTTACCTGTAATACAGTCTTGTTTGTCTCTGTTTACAACGTGTATTTATTGTAATGTACATACTGTAATGTTAATTGTAAATTATCAGTTCTTATTATAACATCATCCTTGTCTGGGTGGTGTTGCTATATTTGGAAACTCTTGGTGAGAGAATGATTATTGTGTATACATATTCCTTGTACATTTTTTCTCCTGTAATATATTCTGTGTCACCTTAGAGCTTGTTTATGGAAGATTCAAGAAAAGTATAAAATACATAAAAGATATATCAATAAAATTAAAAAGAAAAGAAAAAAAAAGAAGCTGCAGGTCTTTGGTCCCAGGGCTGTGCCTTAACTTCAAACAATATTTTCTTCTGTTTTGCTGCATTTGAAAGTAAGGTAGCTTTGGGGATAGGGCTGGGCATATATACCATATTTTTAGTTGCTAGCTGATGTGGCTACTTGTGCAAGCTATTTTGCATGATACTACAGAGAGCTTTCATTCATGAACGTGCTGGAAGTTGAAGCTTTTCCAGACTTCTGGCAATATAATTGTATTGCCTCTCTGATTATCTTTTTACAGGCTATCATCAGGGATTATTGCAGCCATTACTTGCTACTAAAAAAACATTGATGCTGTATTTCAGTACTGAATTGTGCTGAACGAGCTTTGGAAAGCATCTCTAATAAGCATTTGATTCTAATGCATATTTGCAAGTGAAACAAATGGAACTAAATGGGGATAGCTCATACACTTTTTTTTTTTTTTTTTTTTTTTAATCAGTCATCTAATACTCTTTATTTAGTAGCACAAATTACCACTATATAAGCAGAATCAATAAAGTAGGACAAAAGACAACTTCAGTCTTGGAAATGCTTTCCAACACTAATATTAGTGTTATAAGCAGCCAAAGCTTTTATTTTGTATAGATGTATGTAAGGCTCTGTACAGGTGTGTATAGCATAATGCACTAGATCTATAGGAGAATGGTAGACCTCTAGATCTTTTAATAACACTAGTATTAGGTTTGCAGGTTGGACTCTGAGCATCTTTTGCTGTTTGAGTATCACGTTGCTCCAAACTTCGTAGGACTGATAGCAGTGAATTTGCCAGAGCAAGGTAAATACCTCTCCTCATTCCAGTGATGCCCAGCCCCTGTAGCATGCGACCTTTCGTTAAAAGGAGAGATTCTTTTTCAAGGGAAAACAGAGCCTCCTTTTCGACACAAACTGTAGATTTTAGCAGCCCTGGCCCAAAGGAAATGGATTGGTTTTGTTTTAAACAATATAAAAGGGACACTATAACAACAAAAATCCTGAACAACTTTTTGTTATTAATTTGGGGATGTCTTGAGAGTGGCAACTCGTGTGAACATTGCACATGACAATTCTTTCACTGGTTTCTTAGCCTCTCTTACAGCCTATGGGATAGTACTGTACATCAATACCTTCATATGAAATTTTTATATGCAATGGAAATAAAGCATGTGTTGATTCTGCCTAGTTACCGTATTTGATTTCCTTTTGCAAGTTTTTTTGTTGTTTTTTTTTTTCCTCTCATATCATAGCTGTGACAGCTAAAGAAAAAGCATTTGCCAGAATAATTATATGACAGTATTTTTTCCTGACTATACTGTGTTACAGGTAGATAATAAAAAATAAATGTGGGGGTTTATCAGATGAGTGACTCAAATGTGATATTTCATGAAGTCTAATCCAGAAAGGAGCTGTGCAGTTGTCTAGAAAGGCATTCAGTCTCCATTTTCATGAAATTTTGCCTCTGACTTTAGTTGCAAAGGAAGCATATCCCAAGAAGATTAAGTAAGTGCCAACTTTAAAGGAGCTAGGAGGAAAGAGATTGCCTAGAGTGGCAATGCACTGTGATAGCAGTAAGGAGGGAGGAGAAAAAGGAGACTATTGTAATTAAATATTGACCAGATAATCTCTGTTTTACATGAATAAAAAGATTTTTTTAAAATAGCTTCATAAATGGCATCTCTTGTCCTGAAGAAGAAATACTGTAGAGCCATTGTTCTTGATGCTCTTGAAGTAGTTTTCATAAGCCTTACCTTGACCAGAGTGATTTCTAGGAGTAGAGATTGTATGCATAATTGAAAATACAATGGCTGCTCTGAAAGTAATACATTGATTTTATGATGTTGGCCCATGATGTCGGAGGCTGTTGGTATGGCAGTAGAGGCTGAACCTTCCAACCAGCACCCCGTTACATGCTGTTGCCTTTTGACAGGTGGTTGCAATGGGGCAGTCTGACAAAATGGTGTCTGACAGGGAAGTGCACATGGAGCAAACGTTTGTCATTTGATTCCTCCATGTGGAATAAATGGCACCCACTTACATTCTCTGATGTTTGCTGAACATTTTTGCGGACAAAACAGTGGAGATGAGTACAGTGAGGTGGTGGGTGGTGCATTTCAGTAGCAGCAGTAGTGATAGATGGCCACCTCCACTGGTGCAGATTTTGTTGGGTGTGGCATGCAGGCTTATGTTCATGGATGGTGAAAATGCATAGCTCATGGTGGTGGCTGTGTTGTAAAATAGTGTTTTATAGTTGAGAATTTAGTGTGTGTATATATATATATGCATATGTATATCTATAATATATGTTTGTTAATTATCCAATAGTGTTATTGTGGTCTTTGTTGTAGTTTCTGTAGAAATTGTAAGAAGGCATTACTTTCTGAGCAACCTTTGTGCTTTCATATTAATAATTTAAAAGCATCTTATCCCCTTTCTTAAGACTCATATATCCTCCCTTGTGCTTGGAGTTAGGCTGCAAAGAGTACAGTTGTTAGGACTCCTTTTGAATCACACTTGGTTGGCAGAGGAGGCTGATTGGAGTGGGCTGAGAAGAGGAAGGAACTCCATTGCGGGGCAGATAAAACAGGCTGTGCTCTTCACCAATGCCTTACCCATCCTCAGACAGTCTCAGCATCCCCTATAGGAAAATGCAAACACCATGGCCAATATATGGAGGGGAAGAGGGAACCCTAAATTCCTGCTATTGAAACCTCTTCAGTCAGGAACTTGGATAGCACATTCGTGCAGGTGGGAGCCTGAAGCTGGCAGGGCAAGACCATTGCTTCCCTCACCCCCTGGCAGCACTGCCTCTGACCTTGTGTGTGGCAATAGCAATGCTTCAGATAAACAGGCAAGAACATAATCTAAATGGATCCCCTGCTTCCTAGGAGTCAGCTGTGGCTATGGGACCTGAATGTAATTTTGAACTAGTGACTTCTCTGTTTTTTATGGAGATAAAGTGTCTGAATAGCTGCAGCACTGTTTGCTCATTTTCTGCTGCACTGAAAGCAAAAGTCACAGATGTTATTAAAATCTTCATTCCACTTTAGCCTACAAGGTAAAGAAAATGTCCAGCTTGCTCCAGTCAGACTGGTTGGGAGATCTGCAAAAATAATAAAGGAGAATAGGATATTCAAAGAACAGAGATCAGAGTGACAAATTTGGAGAAAAACTTGGGCAGAGTGTTCAAACCACAATCATCTCATCCTATCAAAGGTGATCCTGTAGGTTGGATGTGGATATGTTGGAACTGAGTTTGGCTTTGCTTTTTTTTTTTTTTTTTTCTTCTCACAAAGCAAGTATGCTGAGGTCATAGGAGTTAATTGTGGTAGTGTGAACTATATGAGTGTTTGACAGACATTCCGAAAGAAAAAATTATTCTGAAGTGGTACAACTTATCAGAACATTAGAGACTAATAATGCGCAATTTTTGGAGCAAATGTGCAAATGAGCCCTTAGCACTGAGAGGAGGAGGAGGGTGAAAACATAACTGGGTACACAGCCTACAGTGAGAGCCACAGGTGCTAAGTGCAGCTCTGTCCTAACAGCATAGTGCTGACAAGCTGTGCAGGTGGCAAATGAAGATCTGAAGATTCTACAATGCAAGGTTACCTCCAAGCACGGAAGCTCTCACCTCCATTGGCTCTTAGCCAGTGCCCTCCACTGGGGCTGTGGAGTCAGACAGCTACTGAGTCCCTACCATGCAGCTGAGAGTATTTCTTACCTGAAGAAGCCTGGAAAAGAAAATGCAGGTTATTCAGCACATAGTGTATGTGCTATGTGGACATGTGTGTTGTATATGTGGGGGACTTGGCATACAGCAAGTACCTATGGGCCACTGGAACCTGTGTCTAGACAGAAACACATAAAGGTGGTTTAAAAATATCACTACATTCTGATCGCTGAAACTCTTCAGAAACAGTACACCAAATCTCTTACAAAACTTATTTGGACTGACCAAATCAAGAAATGTATGTCACCCACTGTGTTCCCAGACCATGACTGTCACTTTATGCTGCTGTCAGGGGCAGATTCCTGAGTCACAGTTCTAGCTGAAGCCCTATCCCATAGCTATCTCCACTTTGATGCAAGGTCTGCTTGAATACAGAGACACTGGGCCATGTCTTTCATCTTACGATGGAAAGTGCCACAGCAGCTGATGTAGAGCAGCACACACACCTGGCTGTGCACCTACAGCTGGGCACTCCTCTGCTGGCATCTGTTTTGGGATAAGATCCTACACAATGTAGTCCTTGGGCTTAGGATGTTTGCCACTGAAGAGAAGGAATGAGAGGGACAGCCTCTCATTCACAATGTGGTGCTGGCTGGCAGCAGCTGTGGAGCAGTGCCACTTGCAAAGCTGCATGCATAAAATAAATGCTTCAGAGGGAATGAATGGGATGCTATTTGGTAGGGCTGAGGATGATAGTGGAATAAAGGTGTTCAGGATTTATAGTGCTACGTAGTTATTCATTTGGAGGAAAAAAAAAAAAAAGGCAAAGAAAAATAAGTTATTAAAAATCTGGAATCTTGCAGGATTCAAAGAATACGACACTTATTTTGTCCAAGGGAAAGGGTTTGATTTGGGCCTGTGTGGCCAGAAACACGATGTCCCCTGATCTGCTTGCCCAGTGGGCAGGGCAGCCACTGCAGCATACAGATGCTCCACTGGGGACCAGGAGCTGGGCAGTCTCAGCCATTCAGCAGAGCATTGTGCTGCACATGCTGTGCAGTGCTGCAGGCTTTGATTATGTGGGTGTTTATAATGATAAGTGTAATTCACTGTTTTAGGTTGGGCTGACAATGGTCTTGTTCTTTGCCCAAATGATGGTTGTAACAGGGAGGAGAGACTGGTACTAGGAGGTGGAAGGGCTTTTTCTATCACAATGCTTTTCAAATGATAAAGGAGCAGGGCCTTTTATAGCAAAATAGCAAAGCATCTTCTTCACAGACAAATAGCTTTCTGTTTCCGTTACTAATAACAGCCTCCAATCTGAGCTGATTTTCTCATTTAATCTTCATTGTTCTGCTCCTTCCTATGTGTTTGCAGGAGAGAAAGGGCACTGGATTTAGCACTGGATTGAGCAGCACAGGCAGCCGTTGCTCTGAATGCCCGTGTGGGTATTTCCCCTGCAGAAAGAGCTCACGTGGAGTGGGAGGACATGAGGCTGCAACACTTGCACCGCTGCCACGTGCTGTTGACTGCAGTGGCTGTGTGTCACCCTGCATTAGCATCACAGCAGGGGTCCTTTTTTTTCCTCAGCTGAACTAAAAAGCAGGGCATGTGCACATGTACTTGTAATGAGCAGAGCCCCAGGCAGCCAGGCTGCAGTGGATTTAGTTTGGCAGACTCCTGACCTGCTCATGATGTTCCCCCAGATGAAATTCTTAGAGGAGCTCTCAGGTTTAGGGTCTGCCACCCCCACCCTGCAGCATCCCATACCAGGAGGGCACTCCCAGGAACAAGGAATTGGTAGCTGTGTTTCTGTCCTTGTGCTTCTCTTGCCTGCCACAAAATATGTCTGGGTTGGTTTTCCTCTTTCTCTCTTTGTCAGGCAATTGAGTTCGATAGGGTTGGTCAACACAGATGCATTCAGACAAGGGAGAAGCTGACTCTGCCAGTAGAAAGGATGCGTGCAATTCATGGAGGCAGGCTCAAGCTCTCTGCTCTTGCCATATTACTGTGCTGTGTGCACAAACATGTGCATGTCTTTTTCTTCCATGTACATCAAATCAATGCAAGTGAATGACCTCAGCAGCTCCCAGAGCCTGTGTTTCATGTAATTTTCTTCCTTCATCCCAAAGGAATGCTGTTAAATAGTTTATGAATGAGCAGTGCAGCCTCTTGCACTGAGAGTTCGGGCATTCACTGAAGTCAATAACTCAAGGATGGCCTGAGCAGTTCCCTGGGTTTCTGATTCTCCCGGTGATACAGTGATGATAGCCCTCCAGATAATCTCCTTGCTCAGCAGAAGATGATAATTTTGCCTTCTGTCCTGAAATGGGTCAGAGCATCAAGCTGGGCTGTGTTATTGTTCACCGGCATCCTGCATAACATGTTTCCATGGGCTCTTTTTCATGAAATGATCACTGATCTTAAAAAAGCCACATATTGCTTCCTGTCATAGATCTTACAGAGCCAGTTCTCTTATTTCTTCTCTCCCAGCTCACAGGCTCTGGTGGTTTCTCTGACATCACAAACTCCTGGCTGAGCCTACACCAACGTGGGTAGATACATTGGTGCTTTTATTTATTTATTTATTTTTTTATTTTATTTTGTTGTTGCTGTTTTCCCATGAAACGTATGAATAAGGACCTTACATATGGTAAAATTTGCCTGGTGTGTTCAAACATTAAGAAAAGCCATAAAGACTGCTGGTGTTAGTGCCTCAGCTGTGTGTCTTGGGAAAGGAGTGAGAGAATTTCATCGCTCACTGTCAGCAGCTGTCTCAACACAGCAAAGAAAAGGACTGCTTTACTGCAGGCACACTTTCTCTGGAGAGCACCATCCCTTAAAAAGTGTAATGTTTCCTGGTGTGTCCCAAAAGGATGAAGCCCTTAATTCTGCAGCAGGAGACCAGGTGCCCACTGGTGTGGGGACAGGCATGGAGCAGGGGGTACCACCATATGAGCTACTCAGCCACAGCTCACTTTCACTCTAATAAACAAATTGATGTCTGAGTGTAGGAGAATGCTTAGGACACAGCAGATGTCTGGGTTTATATTATTCCATTTCATTTATTTCATTTCATTTCATTTTTTGAAGGTGTGGCTTTTCAGAGGACCATTACTGTATCACCTCGAGTTCTGCTGAAGGCTAGGTATATAAACCGTCTTTATACGCAAACAGCTGATAATATCATTTGATATGCAAAATAGCTGTCCAAGATTGCCTTGAAATCCAGTATGAAATACACAAATAAAAACAGGAAAAGTGGAAATATTTCAAGGAAATTTAGACAAAAACAAAAGGAGGAAATAAAAAGGTGCAAGGAAACAAGTTAATTACAATCAGTTCCAGGTTTCTGACACTTCTTTGCAGCAGTGCAACTTCTTCCTGAATCCTCTGCTTTCTTCATAGAAGTATAGAATATTTTGAGTTGGGAGGAACCTCTCAAAGGTCTAGATGGCTAGACTACCCTGAAATGAACAGAGATACCTACAGCTAGATCAGGTTACTCAGAGCCCCATCCATTCTGACCTTGAATGTCCCCAGGGATGGAGACACCACTTATCATAAAAATTTCTTCCTTACATCCAATCTGAATCTTCTCTCTACTTGTGACAACCCTTAGTAAAGCTATGCTGTTTATCCCTCATCACCTCCCTCTTTTCCATGTGCCTTAGTACAGCTTCCAGGATGATCTGCTCCATGATCTTCCCTGGCATAGAAGTGAGGCTGTGAGGTCTGTAGTTCCCCAAATCATCCCTTCCAGCCTCCATAAAAATGAGCACTCTATTGCTTTTTTTCCTGTCATCAGGGACTTAATCTGATTACCATGATTTCTATTATCAAGATTGAGTTGGTGACTATTTCAGCCAGTTCCCTCAAGACTCTGGGATTCACCTCACCAAAATCTACAGACTTAAGGATGTTCAGGGTATGGGGAGATCTTGTGCCCTAAGGAGAGCTTCCATAAAGATCTACCAGCTCTGCTCTGCTGCCTTGTACTTGAGGGCAGTTTTCCAGGAGGTTTTGTTGTAAACTCCTTGAAGAGCTGTAATTCTGCTTTCCTAAAATTTAGCATCCTGATTTTACTCTTTATCCCATATATATTAGAATTGTAAACTCCACCACAGTCACTGCAGCTCAGGCAGCCTCCAATCCTGATGTCACCAATCAGTTTACTCACATTGGTGAACAGCACGTCCAGTCCACTATTTCATTCCCTCTGTTTAGGCCACCTGTAACCTGGCTCAGGAATGTATCCTCAGTACATTCCTAGAGCCTCTTGGATTGCCTACAGCTTGCCTTCAGCTCCAGGTGCTGTAGCCCCTTGGTGTCTGTGTGTAAAATCTGTGAAGTGACTGAGTCAGAGAGGATGTAGTAGGAAGACACTAAAAAGCAAAGCTTCTCAACCCCAGCGTCTCAATCCCAAGACACAGCTCAGTGCCCTAAGGATCTGTCTTGTGGGAGCCATAAGAACAGACGGCATCCCAGTGCTGTCCTCACAGTCAGTAATTAACATTAATGAACTCCATCAGTATTCATACAAGTTATCCATCAGAATTTCTGACCTGAAAAAGAAGCACAACTTGCAACTGAACTAGTTCTGCTTTCCTACATTTTCCCTTGTAGGTGAGCTCTTGAACATTCTTCATCAGAAATATCTCTTGAGATTGCCTCTTTTTCCCCCTCACCAAAATTATCAGTGCTTGTCCCACCTTCATAAATATAAGTTTATTTATTATTATATCTGCAGGTGTCCAGAGATGTCAGTAGGAATGTTGCTGGAGATTCAGCCATGGATGGGATGTTTGCACAAGCTGCTAGAAAGGACAAGGTGCAAGTGTCAAAGAAGTACATTTCTCTGCAAAGTTGTCTGCTTGGCAGAATCCTCCACATCTTCAGGGTTTGCTGAACAGTGAAAATCACAACTGACTGGAATGGCAACAGGGTAAAGAGTCTGGGGCTTGCTGTGCCCCTGCTCATCTCAGGCTATGTGGTTTAGCCAGCCTCAGAGGCCTGGAGGTCTATGTTATCAGATATATTTGGGTGGTTTTCTACTACATCTCAGCAGAGTTCCATAGCTCTCCTTATTGTCACAACATTCCCTGGTAGCTTTTATTCTGTGGAGAAAATGTTAGTGTTTGCCTCCCTTTAGTAGAAGCCTGATGGAAAATCTTACAGAACACGCTGCTTCTGATAAACGGAAACCTCCCCTGTCAGGAAAGAGTTTTGTGCATTATTTAAACAAAGAAAAAGAAGATGGGGAGGGACCGGGGAAATAATTAGTGTCACCGGAAATCGAGTGAATGACTCTGAAGGAATTAATAAGATGCAGGAATAGCTGCACAAGAGCGGGTATGAATCACTCTTTTCTCCTCTGTGCTGCATCAGCTCAACTGCTCTGGCATAGAGCTTCATTAATAGTTAATACAGCATGGAAACAGACCAGCCCCATCGACTTCTGTCACAGCAAAAGGGGACAGTGAGGGTTCTGATCTGCACACCTGTGCCTGTGTTGCAGCTCCAGGAGGGACAGCCAGCAAAGTCTCTGTGTCTCGCTAAGGGAACAGCAGTGGGCTGGGGAAGCTGAGTGTTCTGCCCAAGGTGAAATGGAGGCTCTCTATGAGGAGAGAACAAAAATAATACCTTAATATAACCTTGACGACTGCAGCACAGCTCAAATAGCAAAATAACCAGAAGCTCGTTAGAGGAGAGAAAAGCATTCCCACTTTCTGTGTTGCCTCAGTGATAGTCTCTGAGGAACCTTTAATGAATCACTAAAAAAACTTCATGTCTGCCTAGGATGTGGCTTACTATGACACAAAGCACTCCCTGGCCTTTGGAGCCCCATGCCTTGTGGACCAGCCTGGCAAGGGCTCCCTGGGTGTAGGATGATATATGGGGAATGCAGGGAGCATGGTTCTATCGGAGGAATTCATTCCCTGGATGTATTTCCAGCAGGCACTGAGAGGTGGGCTGCAGTTTTCTCACTGGGTGAGGTAGCAACATCCTGGGGCATGGAAGCAGAAAAGGTCCTTGGAGCAAAGCTCTATGGGACAGCTCATGAGGAGTAAATCAGGCCTTGGTGAACAGCTTAACCGTGGGCATGGCAGATGGAATCCTATTTTGGACCAACTGCAACTTATTTTTGTCATCTGTTCTAACCAAAAATAAAGTAGCAACTTCCCCCGAAACAGGGGGATGTTAAAGCTTTCTTACTGAGATAAATTGTCCGTGTCAGGGTGGTGGGATGGTGTTTGACATCACCTAACAAGTTTTAATACAGAGAGTTGTTATACATAGATATGAGTTAAGACTTTGAAAAGTCTTAACTTTTGTACTTTCATGAATTAGAAATCACTACATAGTAAGCTTTATAGGCTAATAGTTTAAGGATATTTATATACTTCTTTTCTCGATGGGAAAGAGAAATTTTATGTGGATGTGTGTGATTGAGCATAATTTTCCTCTGCAATAGTTGCACTAAACAGAAGAGAACTGCCCTGACCTGCTTATTAGTGTCATGGCTGACTCTTCCTGGATTGATTAAAGCAGTTATCTCAAGCAAACTCCTGGTCAGGCTGTCATTGAGAAAAGACCTTTCTCACAGTGGAGTCAATAGGAAGGAAAATATAAATATTTTTATAGTTTCAAGGCTAATTTTGCCAACTTTGACTGAAATCACTTGTGCCAGCAGTGCTAGATAAGGTGTGACACCAGGCAATGATGTGGCTGCTCTCTTCTCCAGCTCTTCTGGGTTCATCACTTCAGCAGAGTGGTGGTGAGCTGAGCAGTGGGACACTTCAAAATGGAGTGGACAGAAAAGTCTCATGAATCAAGTGGATTACATTATTTTAGTGACTAAATATATTTTAACAGTGAATATGAACAGAATAAGTTCACATTCTTATTGCACACTTCCTTATTGAAGGAGTGAACAGACTAGAAAGTCACAGAGTCTGTCTGCCCAGTATGAAGTCAGTAGTAAAATACTGCCTTTGCTTTGTTGGTTTTTTTTGGTTTTGTTTTTTTGTTTGTTTGTTTGTTTTTGTTTTTTAATTTGCTTTCACACTTTACGATTCAAATGAAGGAAAACAGAGCAGAGCAGGCTCCCTGATAAAAGCAGAACAAAACTGCAAAAGTGTCAGGTGGTTTGGTTTTTTTTTCTGTTTTGTTTTTTTGGTTTTGTTTTGCTTTGTTGCAAATAAGTTTTGAAAGGGTGATCTTAGAAACAAATATATGAGTCAAGAGATGAAAGCTGTTTAATCCTTTGCTTGTCTGAAACAGCTGTTAATTTTCTTGGATGTCAATGGGTGCCCTGTGCAAGCCTGGTGCTTGCTGCAGCAGATGAGATGGAAGAACAGCCACCCTACACTCACCTCCCCTCTCCTGGGACTTAGTGCCAGCATCACTGTCTGGAGTCCTGTTTACTCCAGCCTCATTCAGTTGAAATAATGAAGTTAGCTGAAGCGTATTTAATAACCAAGTGCTTTTTCAAATGGAAGCAGGTCAGACTGCCCCTTTGCCTGGGCAGTGTTGAAATGAGATTTATTTTCTGGCAAGAGAAAGGAATGGAGACCCAGTGCCAATGTGAAGGAGGCACAGACGCCTGCAGGCTCTGCCTGTACAAATGCAGGCTTCAAGCAGTGAGTTATCGTGACATTTGTGGTTCATTATCTCTTGGAGAGTCCAGTGTTTATGACTTGTATCAACAAGACTGTCCTACAGGGCACAGTGAAAAGGGCTTTTGTTTGTCAGTGCTAGCAGTAAATTCATTTTTCTGTCTTCTGCAAACATGTACTTCCAGTCTTCACTCCTTTTCTTGTCAGGACCTCATAAAGGGTTTAATTTTCCCTCTCAGCAGGTGATCTGTAACAACTCCCTTGTTAGCCAGAGGAGAGAAGGAGCTAGGAGAGGTGACAGGGCTGGAGGAGGCTGCCACCTCAATCTGCACCTCCTCCAACCCCAATTCTCCCAAAGCACTGAAGAACTGAACCATTTGTCAACTGCATTTCAGTGGCAGTTTGTCATATTTATCACATCTCATCACTTATCCCACCCTTATTATGAGTAACTCCTTGCACTCTCATGTTACTTGCTGCACACAGGGGTCCTTTTATTTAGGCTGGAGCGTTCTATTGCTTTCTTTATCCCTGCCCTCATGAGGTTTCCTACTTTGTACTTGATATATCATCACCTTGATACTCTTGCACCTTCCTCTTCACTAGACATGCTCTGCAAAGATGTATTTCTATCCCTAGAGAGGGGCAATTCATGCCTATCATGTTGTTTCTTCAAATGAACACTTATTAATAGTCATAAAGGTAAATAGATATATTAACAGTCAAACTCATTTTTCTCCTGGCACCGAATCTTCCAGAAACATCTTGGTTCTGCTGTTCCTTCATGGTTAATGTCATCCAGAAACAGCAGTCTACTTCCTTGGTCTTGCAGAACAGAGTCTAAGCGTCCCCTTTTTAGAAGAGGTTGGGCCAGATCGTCTCCAGATGTATGAAATTGCTCTGGGAATCTGAATTTTCAGCCTTAACTGGTGGGTCAGGATCAAATACTTTTTATCATAAAAGGTAAAAATTATGCTGTGTGAGAAACAAATCCCTGCGCCATTTGTAAGGTTCTCTTTGGTGTCTCTGGACAGAGGATATCTGGAGCATTTGGGATCTCTGACCTGCATGCCATGCCACTGGGTGAAGCATCACCTCCACAGCACAGTTACCCACAGAAAAGCCTGCTTATGATTCAGTTGGGTCAACACAAAGCCCAGTACCACAGATTATACTGCCACTGAAGACAGAATTGTGCAAAGATATGAGGATATGCACTGAAACAATATTTGATTGGGTACCTTTTCTTTTCTCCTATCTTGACAGGTGAAATGGGGGCAGACAATACCTCAAACTGCTGAAATAATGCTTATTACAGAATATAAAAGCCTGCCCACCACAAAAAGGTATGCCATCACAGTGCCCGGTTTAGTGTCATTGTGTTCACATGGACATTATCCACACCTCTGTGCAGCACAAAGTGCAATAGTTCACTACACGCACACACAGGCTCTCTGCCACTCATTGACCATGGAGCTGTAATCCATTGGTACAAGGATGGCAACTTTCATTTATAGTTTCAGCACCCAGCAGCCTGGGGAAATGCAATCAGAACAGAAAAATAAGACAGAGAAAAACCTGATCTTGTCATGTCAGACTGAGACATTCAACACAAGTGAAAAGAAAACAAAAAAATCAAGAAAATACAGCCCAGGCCTAAGTAGAGTGGCTCAAAGAAGACTGGCAGCATCAAAACTTGTCAAGGCTGGTTCTAAGTGCAGAAAAAAATGGTGGTCCACTTAGAAAGAGATGAAAGCTGAGCTCAGATCCATATTCTCAGATGGACTGGTGGATGTAAAAGCATCCTCTCACTGAATTCGGTCAATTTGAATTTGCCTGGAAAAGGAACAGGGCAGAGAAGTGTCCATGCCAGGCAGAGATTCACAGCTGAGAGCAAGGACAGTTGTTAAATCTAAGGTTATGTGGTTTCTTATCATGGAAGAATCTCTCGTGCTGAAACCTTGCTTAACCCCAACTCTCATCGAATGGTCATTGAAGAGAAATGAACAGTTCAGAATGTGTTCGAGTCAGAAGCATTGGTGCACTTTCTGTTCTGCAAAGGTGGCTGCTTCTTAGGGTCTGTACAATTACTTTCACATGGGCACAAACATAAAATGTGTAAACCTGAGTAATTGCAGAGATGACAGGAGCTTGCAACAAGAAGGAGGCGGCCCAGAACACTGACTGGCCTGAAAGCTGTGCGGTAGGCTCTGTTACTATTGAAAGAGAAGAGGTCTAAAAGGCACTGGAGAAGTGGAAGAGTGCTGATTCTCAAACTGGCTGCTTCCATTCCCTGGAGAAGCTGAAAATTTTGCCTTATCTCATGGAGAGCTCTTCCCATCAAATGGGATTTCCTCTGCAGCCTGGGTTCCCCTAGAGCATGGGAAACCATGTGCTACTGCCCAAATTATGGCTGGGTGCCTCAGCGCTAGCACTGGACATCCTCCCAGAATTTAATTAGACACAGTAATGAAAATAGCATGCTGTTCTCCACTGCTGAAGTGAGCAGGGAACTGCCAAGATGACAGAGAACATGCTACCAGGTCTCAAGGACACTCATGACTCACACTGCAGGAAAACACCTGAACCAGAGCAAGGCACTCCTTGGGAAATTCCATCTGTGTCTGAAAGGATTTCTTCTCCTGCACTGGAGAAGAAAAGAAGGGAGGGGGAAAAAAAAAAAAAAAAAAAAAAAAAAAAGAGAGAGAGAGAGAGAGAGAGACCTAATTTCCTTTACGAATGTAGAAAAGCAGTGAAGGCAGCTCACCCCATAGTCTTTCTGCCAGCTATCTCCACAATAAGCAAGCTTGCTGACCTAGATCAGAATCCATGTACTGGGTTGCAAATTGTGCAACATGGACCATTGAACAGGCACTCTAAGAGCAGTGAGCTTCAGATAGGCTGGCACAGGTGTTGTTCCTGGGGCATTGGGTGCTGTGACATCTGTTCAACTGTGTCACAGCACAGCTGCACAAATAAGCCAGCAGAATACATGTTTTAGAGCCGCACTATTCCAAGAAGCCACCCCATGCTCAGCGTCTGCTCTGTACCCAGTCCAAGCAGCAAGTTCACCTCTTTTATGTTCAAAATGCCTTGAAGAATATATCTCAACAAATGAGGGAAGCAAACAGTAGGGATGCCATGCTGGCAGTCAGCCTCCAGTGGATACAGCCTTAAGAAATCCCCTCCTTCCCTTGTGTGACACATAGCATCTGAAGAGTGAATATGCAACCTGCACTGGGGAAGTGCAACAGCACAGGATGCCTGTGCGTCACATGCTATTCCTGCCACCTGAGTCCCCTGGTACATCAGGGACACGTTACTGCTAAACCATGTGAAGAATCTGCTGACACCTCCCACCCTCACTCCTTACATCTATCTTCCCTCCCACCCTCGTTCCTTACATCTATCTTCTGAGCAAGTGTGTGTATCTTGACACACCAAAGATGGCTTATGAAATGACGTTATTGACGTTATTATAAGGATGAAAAATAAGTTAGCGTTTGCTTATCTGCTTTCTATCAGTGATGTATGATGATATAAATATCAGCACTAGCAGGTCAAGACAAGCACAGACAGCATCACTAGCCTGTCCCAGGGTCATGTTGTGCTCTCAAGAGTGCATATGCAATGACCACCAAAGCAGTGGGCTTTCTGCCTTGCCTCATTCCTCTCCAGCCTAACATCATCAGTCTGACCTAAGCAGAGCTCAGCTCTGGATCACTCATGTCCAGGCCACATGGTACTGCTGGGCAGACTCTGCTTTTTTCTACAGTGAGGAAAAGTTTATAACCAAGGTTACCAAGGTTATAAACTTTTCCCTTAATAACCTCTGCCTTTACTTCTTATAGAAGTGTTGTGCCTCAATCCTACAATTTTCATTCTGTCACATGGAGAACATACATGTATAAAAGCAAAAATGGAGCAAGTGACCATTTTATTTGCAACTTGAAATTCTAAGGAAGAGGGGAGGGAGAAGGGGAAAAAGAATCAAAGTTAGTGCGTAGTCCTAGTTTCCACACTTCTGACTGACTAAATGCTGTGAAAAACAATAAACAAGTAGTTCTTTTGGCTTGGCATGTTCATTTTTCTCTATGTTCAGCAAAAGCTTGAGATCTCTGGCTAAGTCTGCACGCTGTAGAATGCCATGAATAGATAAAGGAGCTGTAGCTAATGACTTAACCACATTCCCCTAAGGCCACGGTTAGGGCTGAATCAGTGCTGTGTCAGGGACTCTGTGACCATGTGCACAGTGGTTTATCTCTAATTCATATAAAAATGTCTGTGATTCTTCCCCTAAATCAATACAGACTACCAAGCTGTTCAAAGCACAGCTTAAGTGGGAAGTAAGCAGAGTGCTGGTCTTCCTGGAGTCCCTGTGCAGATTTAATCTATCTGTCATATAACTCAAATCATAAAAGTGCCTTGGAAATTTGGTCTCCTAATGAAAACAGCGGGAACTGAAGTGTCAGTATTATAATGTTAACTCATTGACTCTAATGAATCATCTCCAGCACAAACAGCATCACATTGCATTAATGCATGGCAGAGCCACCTGATCCTAGACAAATCTGATCAATTCCAAGCACAATCTTGTTTTGCAAAACTCAAAGGGTACATGTGGAAAGAGTTACATACCTAAAAAGGTTTTTTTTTGTTGTTGTTGGTTTTTTCTTTATTATTATTATTATTATTATTATTATTATTATTATTATTATTATTATTATTATTATTATTTTATTTCTCTTCAATTTGAAACTATGCAAGCCTCATTAGAAACATGGAGAGTTTTAAATGCCTGCTGCAGAGAATTGATTAAAGCATGCTTTCAGGAAGCTGGCAGCAGTGAATTCATTCAGGAAATTCTTCCTCCAAGTACTGAAAACGTGTGCTCTGTTGTGTCACCATGTGAAAACAAGCTGGAAGGCAAAAGAGTATTTCACAGAATGATGGTATGAAATTGCACGTTTGCAGGCACGTGAGTAGCTTTTATTTATTTATTTATTTATTTATTTATTTCCCTGATATCTCTAGTTTTAACAGCTTCTACAATAGGAAAACGTGAGATTTTCTAGCTTGGCAGGCTGCATCGTGGCACTGGGCATGTTGCCCTGAAACCTGCTTTGTTCTTCCAGGGGTATTGGTCAAAGTTATCAGCCCAAAGGAAATAAAACCATCCTGAGCCAGGGAGAGGAATGGTTGCTGTGTTTAAATTAAGCTGCACTTCTCCAGAAATTTGCAGCATTTTCAGACTGTTCAAGAGTGATAGCATCAGGGGAAATGATTCAGAGATTTTAAGAGCATTTCTTCAAGGCCATGTCTTGTGTCTTCAAAGTGTGTTTTTTTGAGAGTACAGATGAATGGCAGGTGACTCATAAATGCCTGTTTTAAAGGTGGGCTGTCATTAGCATGTCAAATATGAAGTAGATAAAGTGTGAATCCACTGGTGAAAGCCGGTGATATGATCTGGTGGGAAAGAACCTGTCAGTTCTGGTGACTGAAATATTTTAGATGCAGAAAGTGGAGACAGGAATCCTTTCCTGTTACAGACTCAGTCATTCATCTGAGAAAAGCCCAAATCCCCAGTTCCCTCCTCACTTACTTACATGCAGACTTTGAGGACTGCAGAATCACCAGATACGTAATCTGACCTCTATTTCTTGGAATTGTATGCAGCCATTCAAAGCTCTGAGTGACCAAAAAAACAAGCCCTCCAGTATGATATTCATGTGGATGGAAGACTTTTATTTTACCCTTTTATTTCAAAGTGCTTTATTTTTCTTCTAGAGATTATTTTTTCCTAGAGATTAATTGTTGTAAACACCAACTGACAAGCTTCCCAGCTGCAAGATGATTCATTCTCTTACCATTCATAGAGTTAAAAAGTAAATTTTGTCTATAAACAGAAGTCCTGTCTGAATTGGCAAGACAAGAAAACTTTGCCCAATGGGAAGTCCCTGGTTATCTGAGCAGGGACACAAACGTGCTAATGAGGAGCAGGAAATCTCACCTGTGGTTTCTACATCATGCAAATACCCTTGTTTCCATGTGGACAAGGAATGAGGCAGAACTGCCACAGTGCTGCCTAGCAGTGTCTGATGAGACCAGGCTTTATTTGTTCAGTGGATGTTCAAATGTGCTCAGCATCCTCAAAACTGACAGATCATGCAAATCATTTATGTTGGGGAAAAAAAAATGATCTTTGAGGATCCTAAAGAAAGTTTCCCTTCAGCTCTAGAAGGACAGAGACATTTCTGCAGGTAATGTTTTGATGCAAGTGGTATAGGCAGAAAATTTATTCTGTGTTGTATGACAGAAGCAAGTTGATACACCAAGCTGGCCATTGAAAAGAAATACTGATGTGATTGCTTCTGGTTGACCTGAGATGCAATATTAGATCATCAATATCTTCCATTCTTTTATGTGATTACTGTACCTTGTTGTCTAGACAGCTGCAAGCCTGACATCAAATGTCACCGGCAAGGTAGGAGCAGCTAAAGAGTTCTAATAGATACAGGAACAAGAACTACATGAATTTCTTCTTCACTTCCCCCCCTCAAGCCTAGCACAGTTAACTCTGATCACTTTAAACCCATCTAGATCTGTCTTCCTCTGTCCCCCTCTGTTTTTTGTACAGGCTCTGGTGACACTTCTTCCTCAGAACTCAGAAGAGGATTACTCCTTCTCTTCTCCTACGCACACCTGTTTTCCTAAATTTTATATAAAGATACAGTAGAAACACAACAGGTCTCAATGCATATAAAGAGTAGTCTTCAGCCTTTGAAGGAAGAAGTATTTTTGGTTAACCCTTACACCACTACCATATTATGAGCAAGTAACACACCCACTGGCCTACGTGCTTTGGTTTTCTTTTCACATGCAACATTTACTTTTTTGAAACAAAACATTTTGAACTGGTGTGGTGGTTTGACCTTGTCTGTCTACTAGGTGCCCACCACAGTGCCCTCTCATACTCTGTACTCAGAAAGGCAGGGGGAGAAGATACAAATGGGAATACAATTGAGAGTGCAACTCTCAAAAGCAGTGAACAGATGCTGCAGTTAGCACATCAACCTTTTTTCTGAGAAACTTCAAGGTCTTCTGTGTACATAGTCCAGGGAGCAGTGGGAATCCTTCTTAGAAATGTGAGTGTCCACTGCTTCTAGGCAATAGAAGCAGGATAGAAACAGAATACAGGATACCACAGGTCTGTGGCCATGGGGAAGCTCTGACATCCCATGTGTAATTTTCTGCCCTTGACCTAGGTTATATGGAGCCTTTGCTGTAGAAACCCATTGATTAGGGAGGGTCAAGCATTCCTTCAGATGCTGTTTGGGAAATACATATATATAAGAGCCTGGTCTGGTATATAGCTAACAAAAGAAGACAAAAGATTCAGCAGTTTATGCAGAAGGGAAGGGGTCAAAGAGCCAGCATTGAGTTTGGCTCATTTACAACAGTATCAGATATGATGGTGACAATCCCTTACTCTTTTTTGATGTTTGTTGTTGTTGTTGTTGTTGTTTTTTACCAGATTTCCTTAAGGTGTTTGACACTGTGCCCCACAGTGTCCTCACAGACAACATAATGAACTATGGGCTTGAGGGGTGCACACTGATGTGGATTAAAAACTGGCTTAGCAGCCAAGCTCTGTGAGTAGTGGTCAGCGGTGCGAAATCTAATTGGATGCCAGTAACTAGTGCTGAACCCCATATGTCAATTCTGGGCCCAGTTTGTTCAGTAGTTTCATAAATGTTTTGGATTTTTCTAAGAGGGTTCTACCCTCAGCTTTTGCAGGTGACACAAAACAGGGAGGGCTGTGCTGCCATCCAGAGACCTCAGCAAGCTGGAGAACTAAGCTGACAGGAATCTCATGAAGTTCAGTGAGAAGTGCAGAGTCCTGCAGATGGGGAAGACTAGCTTCTGGTACCTGTATGTATTGAGGAAAATGGCAGGAAATTTAACTTTTTTGCCAACTAATAACACTAGAATAGTAAGAACTGAAAGCAAACTACAACAACCTTCTCCCTGTACTCTTCTAACTCCTCCACCCAAGTAGTGCAGGGGAATGGGTAATCACAGTTGCTGTCAGTTCATAATACTTTGTCTCTGCTGGCCGTTCATGGCCATTCCCTGCCCCTGTGGGTATGGGCCTTGCCCCTCCCACAAGAAGCCATCCTTTCTGACCTAATCCTGCATAGGCTTCCCACAGGCTGCAGCTCTACAAGCACTGCTCCAACATGCCTCTGTGCCATAAGGCCTGCCCTTCATTACTGCACTGATCCAGCACAGGCAGTGCCTGCAGCCCTTCTGACCCACTGTGAGCTGCTATTATAGAGTCACAGAGCCACACAGCATTTGGGTTGAGAAGGACTTATGGAGATCATCTACCCCCTGCTAAGGCAGGTCCTGCACAGGAAAGTATGAGCAAACAGTCTTCTGTGATATGAGCACTCAGTAAAATGCAACTGTGGTGTAGGGATTGCAATCAGCTTCTATTGCATCCAAACTAAGAGAGTCAAAAATCTGTTTCTCTAATTTTCAAAAAGTATAAGCAGTTTATGGAAGATGGTTTATTGTGGAGGTAGTAAACTGGTGCATCTTTTATTTTCCCAAATTACATCCCCATTACAAAGGAAAATGAAGGATAATGGAGGCCCAAGCCGGTGCCCTGATTACATGCATCCATGATTGATGAGGTCACTGACCAAGGAACTGTGATGTCAGCAAGAGATGGCTGTGACCTTGCTAAATTCTAACTGTATAAATCCAGGAGCTGGCAGTGCGCAGTGTGGGCTTGTGCCTAGAGTCCATTTGAGCATACCTGCAAGACCTGGATCACTGAACCAGGCCTTGGTTGTACTGTGGGGTTGCTGGCACCAGTTCCTGGTGTTCATCCAACAGCCATCTCCAGTGTATCCTCAGCCCTGACTGGCTTAGGCAGCTGGGACCTTGCAGGGTGTGCTTGCAGCAGCAGAGGTAAGCATTGCAGGAACACAGCCTAGGGCATGTGGGGGGGATTGGTCTGCCACAGGTCACTCCTGGGTTCAGCTTGCATGAGGCTACAACTGCAGTACTCCTGATACCAAAACCTTGACACGTAAGCCCAGTACATTGGTAACATCACTGTAAATAATTTTGTAGTTTTATTGAGAAGTTCTTGTTTGACATGAACATGAAAGGTGATTCAGACTTTACACACTCGATATATGATCATGTGTGATCATATATGACCTCTGTTCATTTAAATAACTGCTGTTGTTTTGTGTTGAACACCTCTATGCACATCGCTGCTTTTCTAGTGTATGTTCTGACCTTTTTGCAGTGGGAAGACAGACTTTTTAGCACACAATAACAATAGAATTTAACTTCTATTTCTCTGTTGACTCGACTGTTTAAGAAAAACACAGCTGAATGGAATCATGCAGCAATGCAAAAACAAACAAACTAACTGACAAACAAAACAATGATTGATGACCACTAAGTGGTTATAATAATAAAGGTAAAACCCTGAACACCAAAAACCATAAAATAAAAACCATTACATCTTTAGCAAGGTGCTGGAGAATTAAAAGGACTGCAAAATATTTGTGAGACTGTAAGCAAATGTTATTTTTATTTGGAGAGTTATAGCCTAAGTGTCATGTGACAATCTTTAGTTGCAGCTCTGTGAAAAGCTGCTACCTACTGGACATGGTGCATTAGAGTGTAACCTATCTGGGCATCAGGAACTGGAAAGCTCCAACACAGCAATCAGAATTACCTCGTGGCAACTCCTCAGCCTTCTTTGTCTCAGTGTGTGAACCATATTTTAAAAACAAATTTAGGAGATCTAGCAGTCATGCACCTAAGATAGATATTTTCCACTAAAATGGTAGCAAATGTCTCTTTCACCCTGGACGGACCCTCTCCATCACTGCACTCAGGGTTTTCCTGGAAGTAATTGCTGTCTGCACACTTTAAACAACTTTATCCATACCCTCCAGCCTTTTACCAGAGGTATTCAGGCAGAAGCAGGCCAAGCTCCCATTGCAGGGGCAGTTGCCACCTGCATCAGCCTTTCCTTGAGATCACCATATCCTGCAGCAGAGCTGCCTGCAAAGTCATTCCTGGTCTGCTGCAGTTTGCAGACACATACAAAGGAGGCATTTGCCCAGCCCTGGGGCAGCAAAAGGGGAGCCAACAACTGGCCTTGTAAGCATTGCTGTTATTTCTATCAGGTTAACCAGCATGTTTCCTAGAACCTTCAGTTCAGCAAGTGCACAACATGATGGTGGATTAGTGAAGGCTATCCACAGTACAGCCTGTATCACCCTGCACCCTCTCTGGCCTGTAAAGCTCTGCTTCCCTTTGAGGAAGGGCAGTTTCTTCTCTCACTCAAAAAGCAGCAACTACAGAGATGCTGGTAAGAAAAACAAGATGCTTTCATGGTCTCAGGCAGCTCCCATATTCTCTATTTCATTTTTCCTTAGAGTTTGCACTTTTCCCTTGGTCTGTGCAAATTTCCACACCTGCTCTATACCTGATACTTCCTAATTCTCCCATGACACTTTCTTTGCTGAGATGCTTTGTAAATGTCTCTGTTCACTGCCACATCTCTTAGCTCTCCAGGCCTGCCAATAGGCCCCTTGTGCCTGCAAGCTTCTTTCCATGTCTGACATCTGCTACTGCTCTGGAGGAATGGGGTCTTTCCTGAGCCTCACCAGCACAGCTGGGCCTTTCTTCTGGTCCTGGGGGACAAGAGCAGTTTGCATCTCTGAAGTCACTGGCAGTTAATGTGTCAGTTTAGCACAATTAATCAGTTCTTCATGTTGGTGCTGTTGCTCTCTGCCCAGCTCACTATCTTTGTTGCGCACATTTTAGGCAGGTGCAGGGACTGAAGGCAGACAAGCACCGTTTGTCGCTGGGTGAGCCAAATACATTCTCCCTGCTTGCACTGAGCTCCAACACCATTCCACAGAGATCTGCAGGTGCTAGCTGGAAGTACTGTGTGTGGCAATGTGAGGACTGCACTCTGTAGCTATTCTATAAGAGACAAATTTCAGGTCAAGTAAGAGGCTTTCTGTCCTCTTCTATTTACTGGCCAAATCTTTCATACCCAGGGCCTCATGATGTCTTGGGTTCCTGCTGCCTGTGCCTGAGGAGAAAGATGGTCAAACGCATGGTCTATGCTTCCCTGAGCTCAGGCTGAGCTGAAAAACTTCCCTACAGCCTTGGGCTCTGCTTCTTTCCTGACACAGCTGGGTGGGAGTGATGCTGTCTGTGACAAAAGAGCTCCTCCAGCACACTGGTAGCTCGCTCACTACCATGCATCTTTATGTTGTCCAAAAACCCCGTGTGGCCACAGGCTGTGTGAAATTAATGAAGTGTGGAACCTCTCCCATCAAAACGTGTAGTAGAAATCTGAAATATTTTTCACTCATTTATTTAATGGCCATGAAGTCAGTTATAAAATCAAATTTATAAATCAAAGCCTAATGTAGTGTGCTGCATGTTCAGTTTGTGACCCTGTATGTGACCTGGTGGGTTTCACAGCTGCTAGTCCAGCTGGGATCCTACCCCTCATTGCCATTGTCAGTCAATTCCAGTTTAAGCTGAGAAATTCAGAGCTGGTGGAGATGGCAGGGGAGGCATCACCGAGATGACAGTGGAAGCAGAAGTGAAGTCTTCCATGATGTCCTTGCCTCAGCAGTGTTTGAAAAGGGAAGTGATCAGTAATCAGGAGGTAGTTGGTTTTTGTTGTTTGTTTGTTTGTTTGTTTGTTTTTTAATAAGCCTTTACAAGAGATCTTTCTCTTCTATGGACACCATTCAGAGAGAAAGCCTTGACTGGTACAAAAATGAATTGATGGTTAAGTTAAAGCTGGGGCATAAGAAGCCAAAACCAGATATGGTAAGGAATGCTTTACCATGGATAGCTTCAGCAGTCCTCCCAGGAAAATGCTCACTGTACTGGAAATTTGTGCCTAAAGTGAGATACACTGCCTTGTAATCATTTCTATGGTTCATTTTTTTGTATTCTTAGTTCTGCCCACTCTTGCAGGCAGTGACTGCTGCTGTGACTGTATAAATCAGAGCTGGATTACCTCTCCTAATCGCTTGCTGCAGGCAAAATTAGGCAGGTTGCTGAGATAAAGGGTCACAGTCCTGGCACTGGCAGAGCTGCTGGGGACTGGTTGTGATAGCTTAGATGCAGGTAGTGTGATGAGAGAAGCTGCTTTCTCTGCTCTTCATGGAAGATGTTTTAGGAGGAGGTCACCCACACATCTGAAGCCAGTTCTGCTCTCTCCCCCAATGCTTAAATTAATGTCAATCCCAAGGCTCCAGCCATGGGGTATATAGTAAAAGACATTCATGGCCTCTGCTTGACTCAGAGCAGGGCTGTTCTGTCCCTGAAAGACAGACAGACAGACATATGTTGAACTGCCAAGATGGTGAGGGAGAACAGATCCAGGAGTGAGCAAACTTCTCTTAAGCAACGAGATGAACAAAAATATATTTGGAGATCCTGCTATTTTCCTAATGGGTCTGGCAGCCTTCAAAAATCAGGTTTATAAGCTTCTCCTATGCAGTAAATATTTTAGAAAATGTAAGTCTTTCTGTTTTGATTTGTTTTGTTTTTCAAGCATGATGATGAGTCATTCTTAGGGCCAGGCTTTTAAGAGAACCCCTAGAATCTGCAGTGGAATGCAGCATTTTTGTAGACTGCAGCCTTGTGCACCACAGACCTGCCATGTGGCAAAAGAAATGTAGCAAGGGATTCTTAGCAGCATGCTGGAGAGTGTTTTTTATGTTCTGTATTATGTCTTCTTGCTTTGATATCTTGCATAAACTCCTTCCCATGACATTTCATGATGATTTCTCCTGTCTGAGAGGAAGGAGAGGGAGAACAGGATGCACTATATACAAGGAAAGTGGGAAAGACGTTTCTCACTCCCCCACTGGACGTTCTCTGTCTCATAGCCAAGGGGACAAGGATCGGGGTGTGAGACCCTCTCTCAGACTGCAGCACACCCTACAGATCCCTGAAGTCACATGTTTCCCCTCCCATGGGTCTCTCTGCCTGCCAGCCCCCTGGTCTGGTCACCACAGGCAGCAGAGCTGTGCTGCAGCACTCCCTTCTTCTGGCTGGGTGGCAAGACCTGGGCGAGACAAACTTTCTTTGAGCCTACCTTGGAAGTGCTGATGGATGCACCAGACACATGCCCTGGTGTATAAATAAATACAGAAATTCAGGTAAGCCCCCAGGCTTGTCAGTGCATAGGGTCCTGTCTTAAAGCTGGTAGGTCTTACAGCAGTAAAGTGTAATTCTCCAGGGGGCAACAGAAGCAAGTGAAGCATTGCGATGCTGAGCTTGAACGTGGAAACAGAGACAAGGGAATATGCAAGGAGCAGTGGGAGAGCATCACTGCCAGTCTCTCTTTACAAAGATGGGAGAACTAGCAGCACAAAGCATTTTTCTGGCTTGCTCTTTCTCCCCTCACCTAAGCAGCATCTCTCAACACATCCCAGGCACACTTGGAGCACTGACAAAAACCCTACGCACCAGACAATAGAGCAGATGAAGCCAATATATTGTACGTCTTTTAGGCGCCTATCTCACAGCTTTCCTGGAGTCAGACCCATGGTTTGGGAAATTAGTGGAATGAGAATATTGAAAGCCATAATTGAAGACAGACTTAGAAAACGTCAGCAGCTGCCGTCAAAAGTGCGTGCTGTGAGTGAAGCAGAATGGGGCCCACGTGGGAAAAAGGGGGAACAGGGCCTGAAGGGAACATGCATTTTTCCCACGCTTGGATAGACAGAAGTAAAGGTAGAAGATCAGGAGATGTGCAAGTGGCTCGGCAGAAGGCAATGACATTAAATTTTATAAAGTCCTGTTGCCACATGGTAGCCATGAGAAAACAGCTCTTCACTTGGAAATGAATGAATGAATAATAATAATAATAACATATAGGGAGAAAAAAGAAAATGCGGGGATGGGCTGGGGCTATGAGCACACGTAAAGACGAGCTCCAGCAGGGCTCGGCGCTCCAGCTGCGTTCCGCCTCTGCCACCCCCGGGGCTCCCCCTGCTGCCCGTTGCCGGACCGAGCACAGGGCAGCGAGGGTGGGGAAGGCGAGGTCAAAAAGCACTTCTCTTGGATCTAGTTGCTTTTATAGTTAGGGCTCCTCCTATGATATAACAGCGCTCAGCTCTGCAGGGTGTTCTCCTGTACTCAGGCTGAAGGTGGTCAAAGTGACCGTATGGCATTGCAGGCGCTCTGGGCCCACACTTCAGCTCTTGTTCTGATGAGGAAAGCAGCTCTTGGGCATTTCCCCATCCTGATGGGGAGATGCTGTGGCAGGAAAACAGCCTGGCTTTATGCTTGCCTGCAGATAGCACAGTGATGGGAAAAGTGGATTTCACGCAGTAGGACAGCTTGAACTATCGACCAGGCTGAGCAGCAGCCAGCTGCCAAGCAAGGCTGTTACAAGTGGAAAATTCTTCCTGTGGAAGATGAAATGACAGAGCACTCCCAGGGCAAAATACTCAAAAAGAAAAAGAAAAAAAGAAGAAGAAGGGGGATTTCTTCACTGAACAGCAACAACTGGAACAAACAAACAAATTCTTTTTCAGAGCTGACTTTTATAAAGAATTAAAGTATTCGGACTTGTTTTGTCCTCAGCAGCTGGGCAGTGAGACCTCACTCTTGCTTGCCATCAATGGGGTGCTCTGCCAGCTCTCTGGATTCCTTCGTACTTCTCATATTCCACCCCCCCCCCTCCAGTTTACTTATTTTTGCCTCTTTATATATCACAGGATGATAGAATGGCTTAGGTTGGAAGGGATCTCAAAGTTCATCTAGCTTCAAACTCATGCTGTGGGCAGGGCTGCCTCCACCAGCCCAGTCTGCCCAGGGCCCCCATCCAACCTGACCACCCCCAGGGATGGGGCACCCACAGCTTCTCTGGGCAGCTGTGCCACTGCCTCACCACCCTCACAAGAAATACTTCTCTCAACATCTAACCTAGTTTTCCCTTCTTTTAGTTTAAAGCCATTCCCACTTGTCCTGTGACTGTTAAACTGTGTGAAGTACTGGAAGGCCACAATTAGGTCTGCCCGTAACCTTCCCTTCTCTAAGCTAAACAAACCCAGTTCCCTTAGCCTTTCTTTGCATGAGTGGTGCTGCAGCCTCTTGATAATCTTTTTGGCCTCCTCTGGACCCAGTCCAACACCTCTGCATTCTTCTTGTGCTGAGGGCCCCAGGCCTAAACACAGAACTGCAGGTGGGGCCTCATGAGGACAGAGCAGAAGGGTAAAATCCCTTCCCTCTCCCAGCTGTCCACCGCTCTGTTGATGCAGCACAGGATACTGTTGGCCCTTAAGGCTTCAGATGCACACTGCTTGCTCATGTCCAGCTCTTCAACCACCAGAACCCCCTAGTCATTCTCAGCAGGGATGTTCTCAGTGTGTCTTTTCAGTCTGTACACATATCTGGAATTTCTCCAATTCAAGTGAAGCACCTTGCACATGATCTTGTTGAACCTCATTAGAGTCTCGTGAACTCACTCTTCAAATTTGTTCAGGCCCTTCTGGATGGCATTCCTACCTTCTTGAGAGCAACACTGCAGAGAAGGACCTGGGTATCCTGAAAGATGAAAAACTGGATATGAGCCAGCAGTGTGCTCTTGCAGCTCTGAAGGCCAATGTATCCTGGGCTCCATCAGAAGAGGAGTGGCCAGCATGGACAGGGAGCTGATTGTTCCTCTGTTCTCTGCCCTTGTAAGGCCCCATCTGCAGTACTGTGTCCAGGTCTGGGGCCCCCAATACAGGAAAGATATGGAGCTGTTGGAGAGGGTCCAGAGGAGGACCATGAAGATGATCAGAGAGATGGAGCACCTCCTCTACAAAGACAGGCTGAGGGAACTGTGTTTGTTCATCTTGGAAATGAAAAGGCTGTGAGGAGACCCTACTGCACTTACTGACTGCTTTCCTGTGCTCTCCATGTAGCCTAAAGCTCCCTGGTTGCCCACCCTGCCTGCGCATGCCTCAGCCTCCCCTCCAGTTTCTCATGGTGTGGGTCTGGCTGCTGCCAGAGCCTTCTCAAACAGCTGTCTTTGCTGGCTGGCATAGCTGCTGACAGTGACCAGTTTCTGAGCCAGCTCCTTTTTAGATGGCTTCCAATGCAGCAGGCAGCAATGTGGGGGGATGCTTTTGTGACCACAGTAGTGCCTGTAACATACAAAAGTAAAATAGTCGTTTGAAGAGCATATTTCCCTCACGCAAGCAGGCACAGTCAGGAAAGTCTTCTCAGACCTGAATTCTCTCAGGCAGTTTAGGAAGGCAGACTTGCCCCCCGCGGAAGGCGGAGGTGAGCGGTGCGTTTGCGGCACACACACGTTAGGGGGCCATCTAACGCAGTGCGCTCTGCACGAACACGTCACCCGCAGCACCTGCGCTGTGTACCGCTGAGACCAAAAGCCAAAAAAAAAAACAAACATGTCTGACATTTTTGCTTTAATTTCCGTGCAAAGTACAGCGGCAGAAAGCCAGATTTTAGCTGAGCCCTTCATTGCTGAGCCGTGGGTTGTAACCTGCCCAGTGCTCCGTCCGTTCCCTTCGGCACCGCGAGGTGATGCACTCCCTGGGCTGGAGCATCACCTTCCGGACAGCAGCAGCAGTGCAGCCCGCTGCCTCGGGAGCGGGGCTTCCGCTGCCCTTACTTAGAGGCAGCTCTGCCGAGCTGTCTGTGGCCATCGAAACCAGTGGGCACAGCTGTTTTCCTCTGCTGTGGTTTATCTCTCATCGCCTGTACGCCACATGTGGCTTGTTATCCAAGTGCAGAATGTGTCGTTGCCTTTCCTGGCACAGTGAGTGGTTCTTCTGATTACTGGACCACGTTTTCAGGAAACAGGACTCACTTCCCAGAATTTCAGCACCGAAAGGTCACAGTTATCTTTGAAGTGTAAGCAGTGAACAGGGGGAAAGCATCTGTTTGCCCAGCAGTTATGCACCTGGCTCTGACAGAGCAATGGAAAAGCTCATAAGGTCGGGGCCACCAGTGAGCTCAGCGCTGAGAGAAAGCCTGTTGTCACTGAGTCCCCAGAATGCAGTTCTGTGGTTTCTCTGCTTTGCTTTGGTGGCAGTAGTTGCCAGGTACCTTCCATGCCAAGTCATGGATTTCACAGAATCAAATAATGGCTTCGTTTGGAAGGGATCTTGAAGCTCACTCAATTCCAGCCCCCAGCTGCAGACTGGTTGCCTCCCACCAGCTCAGGCTACCCAGGGTCCCATCCAACCCGGCTTTGAGGACCCACAGGTATGCAGCATCCCCATAATCTTCTTCTAACACTTATCCTAAATCTCCTCTCTTTTAGTTTAAAGCCATTTCCCATTGTCCTGTCAATATTAAGCTATGTAAAAAGTTGGTCTCCACCTTGCTTATAAGATCCCTTCAGGTACGGGAAGGCCACAGTAAGGTTCCCCCCTGGAGTCTTCTCCAGGCTGAGCGAGCCTAGTTACCTCAGCCTTTCTTCATAGAAGAGGTGTTCCTGCTTTCTGCTCATCTCTGTGACCCTCTTCCGGATCTGCTCCAACAGCTCCACATCATTCTTATGTTACAGGGCTGTGTGGGAGCAGTTTACTGTTACCCAGGACTGGTAATGCAGTAGAGGAGATTTGGCAGGTTAATGAGTGGTCTTTCTGGCTTCCTCTGAAGTGTAATAGTGAAGACATTATCCGCTAATGCAGTAGGAAAACATCTGTTATTATATTTCAGAAAAGTAATTAGTGGAAAGTCATGTGCCAAAAGGAAATTAAGCTGAAATCCTTATCCCAGGGTCCAGTGCCCCTGATACCAAGTTACAGGAATTTGCCATGAAATAAAAGTGGGTAGGATGCAGCCTGCTGAACAAAAGCACAGGATTCATATAACGAAAGGAGCCCTGCACACGTCCTGGGTGAGGTGCCCTGCTCTTGCTCAGGCATGGCCACCATACACCAGGTCCTGACAGACAGTCCCTGCAAGGCAGAGGGAGGATGTTATCCCTGTCGGTAATATTAGAGCAGGTGTTTTTACCCTGTGTGGATAATAATCTGTGCTTGCTGCATGTTGTTTTAATGATACAGGAAAACCTGAGTGTTCTGCTCTGCCAGGTGGTGTGTAGACGGATATGTGTCCTCACGCAAAGAAGACGTCAGAAAACTCATCTTTCTATTGTTAATTATCAAAGAGAGAAAACAAACTGCAGTTTGACGTGGGCTCTATTTTATGTCCAATTTCTGATGTTCCAAAATGGAAATAAAAGAAAGGGCTGGAAGGCAAATTCCAGCTGCAACACCCACCAGCTGCTACCTCACTGCTGTCGCTGGGCTGGTGGGCAGTGTGCAGAGCAGCACACATGGTGTGCTGACCCCTCCTAGTGCCTGCCATCCTGTGCAGGTATTTTTATACCAGGTATTTTTTCTTCCTTACTGAGTAGTAATAGTAACAGCAAAGACGTGCTCTAACCAGCTTCTAGTACATGCTTATGAAACAGAAGTTGGTTGGGACTGTAAAAAATAGCTGCTTTGGTGATATGTTCCTAAACTTTATTTTAATCTTAAAACCTCAAGAGGCTACTGAGGGGCAGGCATCCTGTGTGGCACCCTAAGATGTTCTACAGCTATTCATAGACTTATATTCTAACCACAAGCAATTGTTTGAAACAAGAGCATACGCATTTCCTGGGTCCTTGGAAAGCCCAGCAGACCAGAACAGGCCTACCAGCAAGTCTGTCTGCTATGTGCCTGAATGTGTGCATACTGAATATGATTCTATAACTTCATGATGCCCATGTGGCTTTTTCTTTTTCTTCCTTTCAGTGGTGTGGTGCTCGAGTGAGTGCTTACCCTTCCCCTTCTCTGGGGAATCAAGTCATGCATCAGGTTGGGGTGTCTCCTCCTACTGCTGTTCTTCCAGCACCTCCAGCTTCTCAAGTCCTGACAGAGCCCAGGCACCCTGGGATCAGGCCCTGAGCACACCCTCTGTCTAACAAATCATGGGTGACAGGACCTCACACCATGTTCCTATTGCCTGTGCCTGTCATTGACAACATGAGCTCACCACACTACAGCTTTTCCATACTATCCAGCTAAGCTGCAAATCCTCTGCCTTATGATTTAACTTGCCAGGGTATTGCATGTGTGCATACGAACTCAGAGGTAAATTAAGACACTTGATAAAAATTCTGAAGGGACCTTTCTTCTTCACTTTAGAGATCGATATTTGCATAGTATACAATTTTGTTCACATTTTGGCTCTCAGTGGCCTCAGCTTTCTGACTAAGCTTCCGAGTCCATTTGGTTGGGTATATGCCTGCATTTTGTCTTTCCTGGTTTTGTTACTTGCTATTGCAAAATCAACCGCCCTCACTTTGCAGGGAACTTGTGCCCATTTGCCCTTTCTTATTCAAATTAGGCACATTTTTCTGCATCATTTTGGACCTTCCCTTTACATCATCTTTTCTGAAGTCTTTTTCATCAGCAGTTGGAAACTTACTATATCCTGCCTATCCTTCTGACAGGAAATGATACAAGTGGGATTTCATGAGAAAGAAACACTTGTTGAAACAGGCTTTATCCCTTTGGATTTCCATTCTCATCTACCCATCTGTGATTTTCTTTCTAGGTCTGCATGATTAAAGTTCTAATGTATTCCAAACACAAAGAATGAAAAAATACCCTGGTTCCAAGGTTTCAGTCAGAAGTATGTCTGTGCCTTCTCCCTTATCCTTCACCTCTTACCCCTCATTCCTACTTGTTTTCCATTTAGCCCACTAAACAGAGCAAGTACATTGGGGGCAATCTCACAGATCAGTGGCGAGCCAAAGGTGATGGGGAAGTTACTATGTTTGCTGGTAGCTGCGAGCACTTCCATTCTCAAAGACAATTCAGTAACAAGAGCCAGTGCCAAAAAGACAAGCTCTGTGGATCAGGGCTGTGAGCTGCTCAGCAAAACCTCCTTGGAGATGCGGGATCCTCAGTAATATGCTGGAAAGCTCCTTGTGTTGAGTGAGAAGTGGGATTTAATCCGACAATATGTGCTCTGCAGATGAGATGTTAAGATAATAGAAAAACTGGGATAGTTGACTGAAGCACATTGCAACAATGAGAGGGAACAGGAGCTACTGAATTGCAAGTGAACTCAAGTGAGCAGGTTCTTCAGCAGTTTGTAGATAAACAAAAATTAAAAAGCTTTACCTCATGCTAAAAGGCCAACATGTAGGATGCCACAGTGTTGTGCTTTTTCTAGGAAAATCTCTGATCTTTCTTTTACAGAGTCCTGGGGCAAAATGTCCAGTAAACCATGGGATGGAAGCAGATCTAAGACTCACCAGTGCTGCTGAGGGGATATTCAGTAATACATTATTGCAGATGACTGTAATTATAAAAAATGAAGTCATTTTTTCACAGTTTTGGTAGGTAAAAAGAAGTTAAGAGGGAGAATGAGGGTAAGACTATGTCACCACAGCTAACATATTCATGAATATACTCTCTTGAATATTTATTGTAATTGAAAAGGGAAAAAAGTCTCTTAACAACAACAACAACAACAAAAGCTAAACAAACAAAATCCACTTGGTATACAGAAGTCACATACAAACAGAATATTCAATGGAATACACACAGTCTCTACGTCCACATAGATTTAAAACTCTGCACATGGATAAAACTTGTACTTCACGTTCAGACAGGAACTCCTGTGGATGAATGCCTAAGATTCACAACATTTGTCACCCATCAGCATTTTAAACTAACATATTTTTTAGAACCACAGTTACTATATTGCAGAAGTAGCTGGTGGAGGAGGAACAGATTGAGTCTCTTCCCCTCACAAATGTATCCTAAGCAAAAACTTCAACAACTTATCATCAAGAACAATTCAGCAAGTTAGTTAGCTTGAAGGAGCCAGAACAGCTACATATTTTCAAGGTAAGTATTTGTGTATATATTCATAGGTCTATAAGGAATAATAAAAATAGTAGGTAAAATTATCTGCCAGCCCTTGAATACTCAGGTCACTTAGCAAAATAAAAAATTAGGTAATATATCCCCAGTCTTGTAGCAGCCTGTATATATGCACTTAAGTGATACTTCCCATTATGACATTTACTTTACCCGCTGCTTAGCTATAAAGATGTCCAGAACTTACTTCTTTTACTAAGAAATCTCAAATTCTCTCAAAATTAATTTTATTTTTACCCCAGCCTGTATAATTTTGCAGGAGGTTTCATAGCACAAGGTATTAAAGCAAGAAGAATTTTAAGGGCTGCTCAGGTCATTGCAAGTGCTGTCCTATGCTACTTAATGCAGTTTGGCTATTTGCTTTCTCAGAGGAACTATGTGGAGACACAGGAAAGGAAAACCACAATAATGATTTCCAGTAGGCCTCAGACTTCAATTCTTTTCTTCATGAGTCTAATTTAAAACAAAACAAAACAAAACCCAAGCAAACAACCAACCAAATTAACTTTGTATATTGTAAAATAAATAAATGAATAAAATCACCAGATAAAACTAAAGATGTATTTAGACACTTTTTAATGAGGTTTTTATAAAAATCTCATTACAGTTATTCTCCTTGTCCCAGTCTCAGTGGCCTAACTTTACTTATCAGATTTCCAGGGATCATGACATACTCTTTTCCAAACCAGAGATGCAGCAAGAATTAACAGAACAAGATTCTTCTCTGTGGAGTCCATAGGCACCACTGGGAACCACTGGTGCTTCAGAGTTAGAAGTCCCACAGATGCCCTACAGATTTGAATGTTTTGCTGAATAGTGACAGCCTTACTCACGTGCTTAGAGAATTATCAGAAATATGCAAGGATAAGAGGAAAGAGGAATGATCTCTCATTTTTATGTCATGGTTAGATTCTGGACTGCACTTTTTGCCAAGTATGCTAAGGACCATGTAGCTGTTGAGTGAAGAGCCTGGGTGAATATATTTAAGGATGTATTTATTTTCCTTCTTTGGGATCTAGAAAAGTAAGGGAACTGAACTGGCATAAATAACTAAAGTCACTGTCCACTGTGACAGACCACTTTGACTGTGACAGTCAGGCTGTACCCAAAAAATGTTAAATCAGGGTATCTACTGAAGATTGCAAACTTATCTGCAAGAGTATTGGATACTCCTATTAAATTTTTCAGATATCATGAGTTAACTACATCATATTGAAGGAAACACACTCATATGATATAATGCAGTATAGGCAAACAGATAATGTAGCTGACAATGCTTTAGGAGGTTATTCTAATGTCCCTAGGGAACATGCTTAAAAATATACGCAGATAGTTCAGACATGTTTACAGGCATCTTCTGACTAAATGTGTTGTCCCACTAGTGTCGATGTAATATGACCATTTCCAAAGAGGACATTCACAATTCTAAAAGTAAAATTGACATGCACTTGCAATAAACATACAGACATCTTATACCATCATCTCATATATGAAAAAATAGTTTAAATGACTTAAGAATAGAGTATTTTTACACTACATTGATAAAGCATTTACTATTTAAATTTTACTACAAGACACACAGAGCTACTGGAAATCTTAAGCCACACAGGCATCATCAACAACTCACCACACATACAGAGCACTTCTCCCTCTCACACAGGTTTATATACACTGAGTAAGTCATTAAATATTGCACTTATTGGCCCATGATTCCTCAGTTTTGAGGTATTCAAAAAATAGAAAACATATCTATTTTTATAACATATTTTCATGCAACATTTAAGACATTTCAGTTTCACAAACATGAGTATATAGGTTACACGTTCAGACAGTCCATCTGAGCCACAACACATCTGACATTACTGACAAAATATTAAAGAGGAGTCGCACACAAACAGTTCATTTAACACTAGTTGCAGGTACATGTCAGAGTTACTCAAGTAAAGTTATCGCCAGAAGTGGTATGCAGTCCCCAGCTGTCATTAATGCATGTTATGTGTGAACCTGAAATTACTGCTCTTCTGCTTCTCCTTCATCAAATCAAATACCAGGTACCTTATTCTATATATGACAAGCCACCTACATGTGCTGGGACCATGGGAAATAAACATATGGTCTACAGATGTAACCCTGTGGATTTCTGGTGTTAATGAGTTCTGGGTAAGTTTACTGTGGCATTTACGGAAAGCTGCACTTAATGAGATAAGTGGCAGTAGGAAGTGAGTGAGCGTCAAAGATGTACTGCTGCATATGCATATTAAATGTGTGTAGTTACAATTCTGATTCAGTGAATATCCATGGATAAACAAAGCAAAATAAAAGGAAGGAAAAACAAAACAAAACAAAACAAATTTGTAAGATGAAATGTATTCACCTCTTCTTAACAAAGAAACTGGTAAAAGTTGTTCAAATAATCGAACTGAGTTGCCTCTTTAAAAAATGTCACTAAACTTATGATGAACCTTGGAGAATCTGAAGTCAGACTGCACTGAAAAGCCCATGTAAATAGGTAAAACAGTGTAAATCAAAAGAATTCACTTATCTGTTGGCAGAAGTGAGATACTGCTTTACACTCCCTAAGTGCTGATCTATAAGGATTCACATATTCCTGGTCTCAAACTGCTCTGTCATCCAAAAGAGGAACAAGACTCACATGCTCATGTCTAAGAAACAGGCCAGGGACAAAACTGTCCTAACAGTCAGTCAGCAGAACAGTAATTTATTTGACACCCTTAAAAATACAGGTAATGACTTGCCTCTCCCAAAGAAATGTAGAAAAAAATAGTTTGTGGGATAAATTGTTTTTAGAATGCAAATGCAGCATCTTTCATCTGCTGTTGCAGAAACGAGGCAGATGTAGAATTTCTACCATCATGTTTTCACCCAACTGAAAATTCAACTCAAAGCATTCTCAAATATTGGGATCAAATTCCAGCAGAATTTGTGTATCAATAAATATTTCATTCCTGAAAGAAAGTGCATGTGGTACAGCTGAGTATACAGAACTGAGCAGACTGGGAAGAAAGCTTAATCTTTGAGACTGGTGCTCTGGAAAGGCCACAGAGATGTAGTTGCTCAGGTAGTTTCTCTAAGCATTGCAGTAATTATAAGCACAGAGGAACAAACTGTTCCAGGTAACAGTCACGTACACAGCTGTTCAGAGAGAATATATTTTGACAGAAAATCCAGCTAGCTTATATGTATTTCAAAGCCTGAACAAACATATCTAAATAAACAAACTACAGCAACAACAACAAAAATATGCTAGCAAGTTAGCTATGCTATAAGGACTAAAATGCTTGTGAACACAAACTCTTATCAGAATTGGAAACATGTCTGAAGGTTAACCCAGCAAGGCTAGCTAGCTCTCTGGCTGGCTGGTGCCAGGAAGCACTGCAGGAGTCAAACTGTGTCTTGTGTTCCTGTGTGATCCCAAGGCATTTTCTGAGCACTAGCTTGATCATACAGCAAGATGTACAATATCAGAGCATGGTAAGGCTGCTAAACTATCCCTGCTCAGGGTTAGCCTGCTGCTAAAAGCATCAGTATAGTTTGTGACTTGGAAAATAGGTTGTGAAGTGATGGTTCAGCTGGCACTATGGAACTCAGGACGCTCTGACCAGAGATGTTTAAACTCCTCAAAATGCAATATACTCTCTGTGACAACTGCTATATCTCATCAGTTGGCCTAAATTTTTGCAGAAGAGGTCATCTGTGACTGGAACAATGAAGCTCCATGACAATCAGTCTTATCTCTGTGCTGAGAGTGACAACAAATTAGTGAAAAGTGTGTGAGTACTTCAAAAACAGTGAGGCTGAAAATAGTTCTGTATATTTTCAATTTAATGATGCAGACCTCTTGTATCACTAAAATATCACTTTTTGTCCTGATCCTTTCTCTTAGCAGAACTGTGTCAAATACTGCTTCTGTTTCCTCCAGTGGCTAACTCATAATCAGCAACTACTGGATAGGGGTGAAGAATGATCTATTGATTGTTTGAATTTTGACCCTTGATTAGGCTAAGATGGAATTTCCAAAATGATCAGTAATAATGTACCTCTGCTTGCATTTAAGAAAACTGCAGTCTGTCTCAGGATCAGTTGGAGCTGAATTGTTCTGACACACTCTTCAGTTGGAGATCCTGTGCTATGAAACAGGCCAAAGCGTAATTTCAAGTAAAATGAAAATTCTACTCCTGTTGGCTTCCGCAGAACTCAAGCTAAATTTTCATAATGCTTGAGGAAGGAGTAGTAAGTTACTTCCAAGAAGCCCTTCTGTCTTTCATGTTCCTCTGCAACAGCCAGGTTTTACCCTAGGAAGGTAAGGCATTGAGATCTCATGATGCTTGTCATCTGAATATAATTAGAATTTATAGCAGAAAACTCAATATTGCTGTGAAACATGTGGCTTCAAAAGCCAAATTATTCCACTGGTTGGAAAATCAAAACCTATTTTTCCAACAGTAGGTAAACCTGACTGCTGAGAAAAGTTCTCCTTGAACATCCAGAAATGTCAAATTTCAGTGGAAGGGAAGGTAAATCAGGTTGGATGGGAAATAAGCAGGTCCCAGCCCAATGACCTTAAAGCAGTCAGCTGAGAGGTCAAAACAAATTGCTCAGGATTTTACCTACTTTTGTCTTGAAAAACTCCAAGGATCTGATGTGAACACATTAATCTGAATTAATCACCAGTGGGTGAAAAAGTGTCAGTGAACTTTCCTCAGCACAGATGTCAACATGCTGCCTTACACATGGGAGAGAAAAGTACTGCCCTGTTGGAGGCTGGGTTATGGTAGCAGTAACACATGCCTCTTCTTCCCGACTGCTCATCAGCTCCAAAGGGGACAATACTTTCTCTTCGTGAAATTCAGCAAGTGAAGGTTCAGCCTCCATGTCTGTTAGGAAAATGGGTGCTTAAGGAAACTTGTTACAAGGGCCTAAGTTTTAAAACCCTAGAATGAAGAAACATTTAAGTTAGGCAGCCAATGTTGCCCCCCGGTGGCCATTCCGTTTTGCATGTGTCTCCATATGCCTTGCTTGAAAGCTGTTTTTCACCATGTCAAAGTTTATACAGGTTATTTAACCAGCAAACAAACAAACAAACAAAACAAAAACAAAGGCAAAAACAAAGAAACAAACAAAAACACCCAAGTGTCCATTTTCCCCAGTGTTTACATAAATTGCCTTTGGAAACAGGAATGCGTGCAGAGGGATTCCTTTGCATTTGCAGTACCTTTTGTTACTTTCATTTTCTAATTTGTCTTCCTATTTTTATTTTTATATTTAATTTTTGTGTATTTCAGACAGTTGGGGAAATGTCACACTTGTCTTAAAGCCTGTCTACTAGGAACAATAAAACAGATAATGCTGCCCCAATTATGCAGTTTGGCTTTAAAATGTCTCTGTTACAGAAGTAAAGGTGTTGCATGAAGCTCAGTGTACTGGACATAGATGTGCCACCAATTACCAGATGAGTACTTTTTAAAACTGTGGAATATGACTACTTTTAAGAAATTGTTTGAAATAGAATTTTTGTACTTTATTCTACCTTCTTGTGTGTGTGCATGAGTCTGTGTACTTCACAGCCTTTCCTGATTTCACAGATACATTCAGTTTAACTTAGGAAATGATAACTATTTCTTGTTATTCCTAAAGTTATTACCAAAATCCTGCCAATCTGTGATTGTCTTGTCAATAAAGATTTCCTCATCAATGTAAAAATGAGGTCAAACTCAAGCTCATTGATATCAGCAACATGTCTACACTAGGTCTGAATGACAGACAGGAATTAGTAGCCAGTAAGTTGATGGCAGTCCCAGTGACTGAATGGGAGATACAGTTCCTGAAAGCTTAAGCATGCAGGTTTGACAGCAATGTGAAAAGACAGTATTTGGCTATGAACAACTTATTGTAATAGTTTTGGCTTTTTCAGGGGTAATAACTGAACAGAATGTTCAATATCTAACACTGGTGGAAATAAAAAGATCTGATTAGCCCTCCTCTGCTAGGGCAGAAACCACCAAAGTATTTGCATGTTGGAAAGAGAAAATGAGTAAAGTTTCAGAATGGAGTTTAACAAACCTGCAGTCTGTAAGCATGCAAGCAAGCTGGCCAGGATGAAGTACCTAATATTTCTGAAGATCAGCACTGAACACCTGCATCAAGTTGGACTCTCAAAGGAAGGGCAAGTGGCTGGAGGTTCAGGAAGGCTGAAGGTCTGCTCCTTCTAACTTCTGCAATTTCCAAGCACACGATGTGTAACATACTGAGCCCAGTCTTACTCAGGAAGTATGCTCAAGAAGTTTTCCTCATACAAATGATCTAGACAGAATGAGTGACTGGCTCTTTAAAATAATATTTCTAGATTAATTCTTGGTCAGGAGAAAATATAAATGTCATCAGGAAGTTTATTCTAAAATACCTTGGCCGCTGTCCTAAGGATTCAACTATATAATTTGAAACTGGTGAAGCAAGTCAATTCTAGGCACATGGCACCAGCTGAAGTATAACGTGAAACAGTAAAAAGAACAGAGAAACTAATAGCCATCCTGCATGCAAGAGCCAGAAGCTAAAATCAGATTATTCTTTCAAACTATTAATATCCCCATCTTCGTACATATACTCAACTAGATACTAATGTAGAATAAAAGATTTTTCTCCCAAATAAATTACTAAGACAGTATAAATAAAGGCATATAGACCATTCATAAATACTCTGTTGGCAACAGAACGCGCTGGAGCTGCCTTTACTGGTAGCTGCATTAACAGCCACAGTTGGGTTGCTGTGGTGGAGGGGTGTCCTTTAGTCGTGTGTTCTGCTTGCCGGCAGTAATGCTGGGATCTGTCTCCAGACTTTCAGACATTTTGTCACAGATGATATCCACAAGTCGCTCAAATGTCTGCTTGACGTTAATGTTGTCCTTGGCACTTGTTTCAAAAAATTCAAAACCTAAGAAGATAAACAACACGTGTATGTTTGATACATATTTGAGACTCTCCAATAAGTAAATAAGCTTCTCGGCATGGATGCCTGGTGTGACAAACAGAAAGTAAATATGTGAGAACACATACATCAATGAGTTATATTGCAGAAGCAGTTAAAATTGTCACACAATCAGGGCAGCTACATTAGTGTCATTTGCTTTAATAACAACTCAGATAAAACACAGACTGGCCCAAATACATTCCCTTAAACAAATTATACTTTAAAACAGTTTCATCTAAATACTGACTACAATTTGAGAATCCTATTAAACTAGAAATGCCCTGTGTGTCCATTAGCCATTGTGAAGGTATAAGCTCCATCTCTAGCTATTATGTTTCTCTGAGCATAATTCAGCTGGAAAAAGCCATTTGCATCGTTTTATTAACCTTGTGCCAAAATAGACAACTATATTGGAAACAAGCAGGTAAAAAAGCAAACAAGGCAAGGAAAGCTTTCTGCAGTTTGATGTCTCCTTGAGATGTAGATAAATCTGTGGAGAAAAATTGGACCACCACATAAAACCAATAATCACTGTTTGTTGTTTATTTTTTGTCTATTAATTCATTTACGGAGAAGGACTTTTTATCTGTCCATTTCCAACGATTATTACCTCAAAGGCAGCAATGAGAACTATTGTTAATGCAGAAGCTTATATGGAGCAGAACTAGCTTTCCTAAGCTCTCTTTTTTGCCCAGGTTTGCCCCATGTCTTATCTCCCACGTCCGCTCCCTGCCAGGTTTGCAACTTGCTGTTCAGCAATACAGGAAGTTTCCATCAGTGTCAGGTCTTCTCTATTCTTTCTCTCAAATTTCTTTCTTCTTTGCTTGTTTACTTATTAGTTTACTATGACTCTTCCTTCGCTCTTGCAGACCATGTTACATATTTTTCTAATAGCTGCCTCATTGCTGACTTGAGGGTTTCTTCGAAATTTACAAGTTATCATTTCTGTCTTTCCACTGCTTAAGGTTTCAACAATAAGAGAGTTTACAAAACATCTATTCCACTGGTAATCTTACAGAAGTTACTTCACGTTTGCATATCTATTTTAATTCTTTTTAATCAGTGTTGAAAATCAGCGTGCCCCTAGCGCCATGTTTAGTCAGGAAATATCAGCCACTTCAAGTCCTGACAGAAATGCAGGAAACAGCTTTACTATTTATCTTGTGTCAAGTGAATCTATTTCCAAAGGCTACTTGAAACTAAAATGCAACTACTTAAGTAGTATGTCATCATGTCATCTGAGTAGGATATAATAATATATAGCACATATGCACAGTCCTATAACCACTTGCCATGTAGCTTTCACATAGCTAGAGATAGAGCAGGTAATTCTATCTAGCTTGGCTTGATAGCACAGTATGTGCAAAAAAGTTAACTCTGTGTTCTGAACATTCTTCATAATTTTATGTTAAATGCCTTGTGCTAAGATGTCAGAAAGTTAAATTACTTAGATGTGTAGGAGCTAAACACAAGCCAATGTTGATGCTCATATTTAGTTTAAATAACAAACCCTTGGAGATAGAGATATCATAAAATGATTTAGTCATGTAATTTATGGCAATATCAGCAAGAAATGTAAAGATAATCTCACAGACATGAGCTTTTTTTCCCAAGCACATTAGTTTGAAAAATTTTCTTTCCTACATTTCATTGGAAAGCAGGAAAACTGGGAAAAAAGAACGTATGGAAATCATATACTGGGGGCTGATTTTAATCTAAGTCTCAAACCAATTGTTTGGTTGCTATAGTTTAGCTTGGCTTACTGTCATGGTTTAATAATTTTGTAATTTTTGCTATCAGTATTCCACATCATAACATCATATTAAGCATGAATAATTTTACTGAATCTGCAACTTACAGAAGAAGACTACATCTCCCAGGGAACAACACGATAGGTCACGGGACCTGGACTCTATATTAACTCTGTCGCAGAACAGACTGACGTCTTTCGAGTTCTGGCGTTCAGGGGAGTGTGTGGGAGCCTTCAGCCGTTCGCCTAGATTCACAGTAGGCCTCTCGGTTACGGGACTCATTCTCTCTCCTATTTTGCTTGATTCGTTAGCTCAATTTTCAATTATATTGTATTATATTGTGTTATCCTGTATTTCGATATAGTATTTAGTAAATAAGTGTGCCTCCTTAGATCGTTGCCGCTGTTTTCTTTTCTTAATTAACTTTTTCCTTTCGGCCTAGGGCCCCTCCGGGGCCTACGGCCCCTGTCACGGACGCGGTTGGATTTTTAGTTCAAACCGTGACAGATTTTGGTGGAGAATGCGGGCAAATTGAGTTGCTGTTTTTCTGTGTTTTCTTCTGTTGCTCTTTTAGCTTTTAACAGAGCTACGAGTTTTTTTTTCCCTGTTAAGGAGCTATCTCGTGTTTGCGATTCTGCACCTGCGAGCTTGACCTTGAAAGTCCAGGCGGACTGCCAATACTCCGGTATATTTTATAAACACTGCTGAGCTTTGTTTTCTTTTACTTTTTTCTCTCTATTGGAGGAAAAAAAAAAAAATGTTTTCTCTACTAAATTTGTTTTACCAGGGACTGTGTGCCATTGGTTCCTTTTTTGAGACGCTCCGAACATATTGGGCCATGTTTAAGCTAGCCACTTTTTCTTATGGAGCTATACAATTGTATAATGAATTGAAAGCATGGTTAGCAATGCTCACTTCGTATCTGTATACAGCTCCAGAGGGAGCAACTAATGCAACTAATTATACAGAAATGGTGATTTTTAAGCGTGCTCCTCTTTCTTTCTATGAATCCTTTATGCAGTTCTTGAATGATCAGTGGGCCACACTCTTAATCTCCCTGATCTTACTGTTGATTATTGTAATAATCTCACTCAGTATCTGGATTTATAACATCCGGAGGAAGTCTTCCCTAGAACCAGAGAATACTGAGTGGCAGGGAATTGAAGAGATTCTCAAAGGACAGACATCTTCAGTGTTATGGAGCTTCACTCCTGAACACTTGAAGAATCCTGAGAGTTTGATTGCATATTTGAGGCAGGAATGTTGTGGCTCAGGCAGATCTCAGGAGGCACAAATGATTTTGGGCCTAGCTAATGCTTATTGGGCCTTAGTCAATACCATTCCTGAGAGAGAGAGTCTTAGAGCTGAGGCAGAAAAACTTTGGACTGAGAAGGTAGAGAGAGAAAAAGCTTTTGAAGCTGAGAGAAAAGATCTCCTGTACCAACGAGACTCAATCTGGTACGAGAAAGAGAGTCTTAGAGCTGAGGCAGAAAAACTTTGGACTGAGAAGGTAGAGAGAGAAAAAGCTTTTGAAGCTGAGAGAAAAGATCTCCTGTACCAACGAGACTCAATCTGGTACGAGAGAGAGAGTCTTAGAGCTGACGCAGTAAAACTTTGGGATGAGAAGGTAGAGAGAGAAAAAGTTTTTGAAGCTGAGAGAAAAGATCTCCTGTACCAACGAGACTCAATCTGGTACGAGAAAGAGAGTCTTAGAGCTGACGCAGAAAAACTTTGGGATGAGAAAAGCTCCCTGCAATCCCAACTCAACACTCTCCAGTCCGAGTACAGCGCCCTCCGGTCCGAGCACGACGCTCTCCAGTCCGAGCACGGCGCCCTCCGGTCCGAGCATGACACTCTCCAGACTGAGCGCGATGCCCTCCGGTCCGAGCATGACACTCTCCAGACTGAGCATGATGCCTTCCAATCCAACTGCGACACCCTCCAGTCCGAGCACAACACTCTTCAGTCTGTGCATAATGCCCTCCAGTCCGAGCATAACGCTCTTCTGACTGAGCACAATGCCCTCCAGACCGAGCACAACACTCTTCAGTCCGAGCATAATGCCCTCCGGTCCGAGCATAACGCTCTTCAGACTGAGCACAATGCCCTTCGGACCGAGCACAACACTCTTCAGTCCGAGCATAACACTCTTCAGACCGAGCACAATGCCCTCCAGACCAAGCTCAACACTCTCCAGACTGAGCGCGATGCCCTCCGGTCCGAGCATGACACTCTTCAGACTGAGCACAATGCCCTTCGGACCGAGCACAACACTCTTCAGTCCGAGCATAACACTCTTCAGACCGAGCACAATGCCCTCCAGACCAAGCTCAACACTCTCCAGACTGAGCGCGATGCCCTCTGGTCCGAGCATGACACTCTCCAGACTGAGCGCGATGCCCTCCGGTCCGAGCACGACACTCTCCAGTCCGAGCACAGCGCCCTCCTGTGTAAGTGCGTCGATCTCCAGGTCAAACATGACTCTATTGACTCGTTGTACACTGACCTCAAGGCCGACTACAACGCCCTCAAAGCCAGTCGCAGCACCCTCCGGTCTGTGTACGACGAGCTCCTGTCTGACTACGACGCTCTCCAGTCTGAGCACGACGCCCTCCAGTCTAGTTATAACGTCCTCAGGGCGGAATGCGACACCCTCAAGTCTGAACCGTATGTACTCCAACTTAACCAACCACCGGGGGCACCAGATACAATGTTGGTTGCCCCTGTAAGAGGGCGAAAAACAAAACGAGTTTCAACTCAGATAGAGAAAATGCAGAAGGAGTTAGAAGAGCGGAGGGAGTTAGGAGAGCAGGACTCAGGAGAGCAGGGGGACTCAGGAGAGCAGGGGGACTCAGGAGGTCAGGGGGACTCAGGAGAGCAGGAGGAGTCAGAAGACCAGAGGAAGTCGGCGGAGCAGAGGTTGTTAGAGCAGTATAAGAAGATGTTAGAGGAGGAGAAGAAGTCAGAGGAGCAGAGGAAGTTAGGAGAGAGAAAGTTAAGAGAGAGGAAGAAGGAGGAAGGTCGCCTGGAGGAAATAACACAAGCGTCAGAGTCAGGGTCAGAGTCAGACGAGGAGCCAAAAGCTAAATTTTCTTTACGAGAATTTCTCGAGTCCAAACTTATAGATGGGGCAGCCTCATCAACACAGCTGCCAACATTAACACCTGGGACTCCTGATAGAGCAAAAGGTGAGCAAAGTATTACGACCATTATTGATCGATCTTTTAAACTGAGTGAAATTCGAGATCTGAGAAAGGATTTCACACGTCAGCCAAAAGAAAATATGGTCACTTGGTTACTTCGCTGCTGGGACAATGGTGCCAACAGTGCGTGGCTCGATGGCAGTGAAGCTCGCCAACTGGGTAGCATTTCCAGGGACTCACGTGTGGACAGAGGTATAGGCACATGCCAAAATCAGTCCTACACCCTCTGGAAGCGGATGTTGATAGCGGTAAGAGACAGATTCCCCTTTAAACGGGACTTGGAGCCTGAGAAAAAGAAATGGACTGATATGGAGAAAGGTATCCAATTTTTGAGAGAAAGGGCTCTGGTGGAAATGCTCTACAGCCCCCAGTTCAATCGTAACAATCCAAACCAATTACATGATCCTGAAGCAGTCCACGTTCCACGACAAATGTGGCGTGACTTTACAAAGGCAGCTCCAGAAAAGCATGCCAGTGCACTTGCATTGGTATATGGCAAAGGGGAAAGAAAGCCCCTTGTAAATGAGCTAATTAGCAGACTTCAGGAGCTTGAGTTATTTATAAGCGCTACAGAAGTTAAGCTTTATACTTCAGCCATTGTCCAAATGGGAAAAAAAATAGTAGAAAGGTTAGACAAAGTGGAGGAAACACAAAGTGATATTATTGACAAATTGGCTAATGTGCCTGATGTAGATGAATCCACGGTGGTACCAGATGATGGAAACCAGGATTTCCACGATCGCCTATTGAGAGAGCTAAACAACATGAGTTCCTCTCGACCTGTATCATCGAAAATCTCAACCATAAAAAAGAGACGTCCTCGTATTCAAGCAAATGACAACGATAAGACACCTCGTATTCAAGCAAACGACAATGATAAGACCATACGTTTTGCTTTGTTGTATTTCTTGAGTAATCATGGGGAGGATATAAAGAAGTGGTATAACTCATCCACTTCTGCACTTCAGGCACGAGTGAAAGAATTACAATCCAAAACAACCACCAAGGTGAACTCTTCCAAACGGGGGAAAGTTCCAGTCGCTGCGAGTCAACGAGGTAAACAATAGAGGGGCCCTGCCCCCAGCCAGGGGGGGGAAAGGGACAACAGAGTATACTGGACTGTGTGGATTAAGTGGCCTGGCACATCTCAACCACAGAAATATAAAGCCTTGGTGGACACTGGTGCACAATGCACCCTAATGCCCTCAAGTCACCAAGGGACACAACCAATTTATATCCATGGAGTGACTGGGGGTTCCCAAGAATTGACTATGTTGGAGGCCGAAATAAGCCTCACTGGTAAAAACTGGCGAATGCACCCTATTGTGACTGGTCCAGAGGCTCCATGTATACTGGGAATCGATTACCTTAGGATGGGATATTTCAAGGATCCCAAGGGGTATCGATGGGCCTTTGGGATAGCTGCTGTAAACACAAATGGTGTTAAGCAGCTGTCAACTTTACCTGGTCTGTCAGATGATCCTTCTGCTGTGGGGTTGCTCCAGGTAAAAGACCAAGAGGTACCAATTGCCACCAAAGTGGTTCACAGACGGCAGTACCGCACCAATAGGGACTCATTGCTCCCCATTCAAAAGCTAATTCGCCAATTAGAAAATCAGGGAGTGATTAGCAAAACGCACTCGCCTTTTAACAGCCCCATATGGCCAGTGCGTAAAACCAGTGGGGAATGGAGGCTGACGGTAGATTACCGTGGCCTGAATGAAGTTACACCTCCATTAAGTGCTGCTGTACCAGACATGCTAGAACTCCAGTATGAACTGGAGTCAAAAGAAGCTAGGTGGTATGCCACCATTGATATTGCTAATGCCTTCTTTTCCATCCCATTGGCTGCAAAATGTAGGCCACAGTTTGCTTTTACCTGGAGAGGTATTCAGTATACCTGGAACCGTTTACCCCAGGGGTGGAAGCACAGCCCAACAATTTGCCATGGATTGATCCAAGCTGTTTTGGAACAGGGTAATGCTCCTGAGCACTTGCAGTATATTGATGACATTGTGGTGTGGGGCCATACAGCAGCAGAGGTTTCCAAGAAAGGGAAACAGATAATCCAAATTCTTTTGAAAGCTGGTTTTGCCATTAAGCGCAGCAAGGTGAAGGGGCCTGCCCAGGAAATCCAGTTCTTAGGCATAAAATGGCAAGATGGACGTCGTCACATCCCAGCAGATGTGATTGACAAAATCACTGCTATGTCTCCGCCCACAAATAAAACAGAGACCCAATCTTTTCTGGGAGTAGTGGGCTTTTGGAGAATGCATGTCCCAAACTACAGCCACATAGTGAGCCCTCTCTATCAGGTAACACGGAAGAAGAATAATTTCTCATGGGGTCCTGAGCAGCAGCAGGCTTTTGAGCAGATAAAACAAGAAATAGCCCGTGCCGTGGCCTTGGGGCCAGTACGGACGGGACAGGATGTGAAGAACATCCTCTACACTGCTGCTGGAGAGAAAGGTCCCACCTGGAGTTTGTGGCAAAGAGCCTCAGGAGAGACCCGAGGCCGACCCCTAGGATTTTGGAGTCGAGCATATAAAGGGTCTGAGGAGCGCTACACTCCAACTGAGAAGGAGATCTTAGCCGTGTATGAGGGGGTTCGGGCTGCTTCTGAAGTAGTTGGGACAGAGGTTCAGCTTCTTCTAGCACCTCGCTTGCCAGTAATAAACTGGATGTTTAAAGGACAGGTTCCCTCCACCCATCATGCTACTGATGCCACTTGGAGTAAGTGGATTTCATTAATTACTCAACGAGCTCGAATGGGAAAACTCAGCCGTCCTGGAATTCTAGAAGTGATCATGGACTGGCCTGAGAGTAAAAAAATTGAAACACCACCTACAGAAGAGGTATCACGTGCTAAAGAGGCACCACCATACAATGAGCTACCAGAAAACGAAAAGAAATTTGCCCTGTTCACAGACGGATCATGTCGTATTGTAGGGAAGCATCGCAGATGGAAAGCTGCTGTATGGAGCCCCACACGACAAGTTGCAGAAGCCACCGAAGGTAAAGGAGAATCAAGTCAATTCGCAGAGGTAAAGGCTGTTCAGCTGGCTTTAGATGTGGCTGAACGGGAGAGGTGGCCAATGCTTCATCTTTATACTGATTCATGGATGGTGGCAAATGCCTTATGGGGGTGGTTGCAACAGTGGGAAAATGATAATTGGCAACGAAAGGGTAAACCTGTTTGGGCTGCTGAACTGTGGAAAGACATTGCTGCCCGAATAAGGAACATTGTTGTAAAGGTGCGCCATGTAGATGCTCATGTGCCTAAAAGTAAGGCTACTGAAGAACATAAAAATAACCATCAGGTTGATCGAGCTGCCAAAATTGAGGTGGCTCAAATAGACTTGGACTGGCAGAACAGGGGTGAATTATTCCTAGCTCGGTGGGCCCATGAGACTTCAGGTCATCAAGGAAGGGATGCAACATATAAGTGGGCCAGAGACCGAGGGGTGGACTTAACTATGGACGCTATTGCTCAAGTTATTCATGATTGTGAAACATGCGCCATAATTAAACAAGCCAAGAGGATGAAACCTATTTGGGGGGAAGGGCGATGGCAAAAGTATAAATATGGAGAGGCATGGCAGGTTGATTATATCACCTTGCCACGATCTCGCAATGGTAAGCGTTATGTACTCACCATGGTGGAGGCAACCACTGGGTGGCTCGAAACATACGCAGTACCCCATGCTACCGCCCGAAACACCATATTAGGGTTGGAAAAGCAAATCCTGTGGCGGCATGGCACTCCGGAAAGAATTGAATCAGATAATGGGACCCATTTTAAAAATTCCCTTGTAACCACTTGGGCCAAAAATCATGGCATTGAGTGGATTTACCATATTCCCTATCATGCACCAGCTTCTGGTAAGATTGAACGATTCAATGGGTTGTTGAAAACTATGTTAAAAGCAATGGGTGGCGGAACATATAAAAATTGGGAGAACCATTTAGCAGAAGCCACCTGGTTGGTCAACACTCGAGGATCTAGTAATCGTAATGGTCCTAACCAATCCAGCTCCCTACGTACCGTGGAGGGAGATAAGGTTCCTGTAATACACATAAAGAGCGTGTTGGGAAAGACGGTTTGGGTCCTTCCAGCATCTGGAAAGGGCAAACCTCTCCGGGGTACTGTCTTTGCCCAGGGACCTGGGTGCACGTGGTGGGTGATGGACAAAAATGGGAATGTCCAATGTGTACCACAAGGGAATTTGATGTTGGGGGAGTGCAGCCAATGATTTTCCTGTAGATATATAGGTAGAGTCTCAGAAAATATTTCAATTAGGTACAGAATAGTTCAATTAGGTATAGGACTTAAGATAGAGTGGATTAATGTTAAGGAAACACTTTTTCTCTATATACCTTAATTAGGCATTCTGTAAGCAAGTTTTCCATCTGGACTCTATATCCTGCACTGGCCATGCATGTGTAGAGCACACATGGAAAGAAGTATAAGTCAAAAGGAAATCTGCTGTGGTGGCTGGGAAAGGATGAGTGCACCTTGATGTGGGGGACGCCCTACTAGCGCTGCCTTTCCCCTCTACCGCTGACATGTTTTCCTTTTTCTGGCAGTTTTGCCATTTTCTCAAAATTAATAAATAGTAAATTAGGTTATAGAGTTTTGTTCTCAACTTAGGGATTTGTATGGAATAAATATAGATTGTTGAGAAAAAATAAGGTTGCTGATTATTCACAATTATACATATAAGTGTGTAAGTATGTATAAATATAATGTAATGATGTAGAATAAGGGGTGGAATGTCATGGTTTAATAATTTTGTAATTTTTGCTATCAGTATTCCACATCATAACATCATATTAAGCATGAATAATTTTACTGAATCTGCAACTTACAGAAGAAGACTACATCTCCCAGGGAACAACACGATAGGTCACGGGACCTGGACTCTATATTAACTCTGTCGCAGAACAGACTGACGTCTTTCGAGTTCTGGCGTTCAGGGGAGTGTGTGGGAGCCTTCAGCCGTTCGCCTAGATTCACAGTAGGCCTCTCGGTTACGGGACTCATTCTCTCTCCTATTTTGCTTGATTCGTTAGCTCAATTTTCAATTATATTGTATTATATTGTGTTATCCTGTATTTCGATATAGTATTTAGTAAATAAGTGTGCCTCCTTAGATCGTTGCCGCTGTTTTCTTTTCTTAATTAACTTTTTCCTTTCGGCCTAGGGCCCCTCCGGGGCCTACGGCCCCTGTCACGGACGCGGTTGGATTTTTAGTTCAAACCGTGACAGCTTACACATCACCTTCTTCTAAAATAGAAGGAAAATGTGGCAAGCCAGTGTAGCCTTATTTGCTGATGGCTTCAGTGTTCCTACAGTGCTCCATGCAGGAGAAAACTTTTCAGATCTACTGGGAGCTGCCTGTGTGAAAAGGAGATACTTAACATTTCCACTGCTCTGTGCCGAAACATGGCTGTGGCTCTGTGCCACAACAATGCAGTCAGATCTTCCCACAGCTGTTACCATCTGCTGTACAGGAAGCAGGAGGAAAGCAGCTGTTCTAATGAGGTTAGATTTGATTTCAAAGATCTTTCTGTGCTACAGTCCAAGAGGATGACTGCAGGCCATTATCTCACTCAGACTCTGAGAGCAACCTGACCTGTGTTGGTCAGGCTGCCCTGACCAGGGAAGGTGCTTGCTGTGCTTGTGCAACCTGAATCTGGACCACTTGAGTTGCAGTGTGGGCATAACTTCAATAAAATGGCATGAAATCTGGAGTCACTCCCTTGGCTGCTGGGAACATCACATTGTATTTACAATACAAACAAGCCACAGCTGTGACAGAATATCATTATTACTGCCTAGATAATGGCTGTCCCTCCTGATCACCAACCAGTTCCGTCACCTCCCACAGTCCCATGGGTAATGTGTAAGAATTTGTGCCTATTGCATATTTCTCTTCTTTTCAAATCAATAGGAAGAGATGAAACTGAGTATGAAATGAAAAGAGGGGATCACTGCCTTGTAATCTGCCTAATCCTCGGCAAGGGTGTTGCTTTGATATTTATTTCATTCCCTGCCAGCTCCAACACCTTTCAAGCAGAAAACCCTACACTTTTATGAGTAACAGTGATCTGATGTGTGGGAAAGAGATGCAATGTAAACTGAGCGAAGAGAGAGAAAATTACACAGGCAGGACAAAAGATCAGAAAGGCTGATGGACAATTAGAGGATGCTTGAGAACTGCAACACCGAGGCCTCTGAAAGGATAGGAAGAATGAATCTCTAAGCTGAGCAGTTTTTTAAGGCAGGAACACAGAATAGCTGGGACAAGAAATGATCGCAAAATGGCAGGTGAGACAGCTAGACAAGTGATGTGGGCAGAGGAAGCAGATAATGGAAAGAAAATAGTCACCAAGAACACAGGAGATTGATGTCAGAAAATACTGTAACACAGACACGATGAAGACAACATGTTCAGTACCATAGTGAGGATGCTTTCTGTTACACTGAAAAACAGAAACCCTCTTTTTCAGAGTAGTATAGGGACTTATAGCATGTTCAAGCACAAATATATTCATTCAAAGAAAAAAAGAACAGCTGTGGAGAAATCTATGGAATTCAGTTATAGTTTTGTTACAAGAAGAAAATTATAGTTACAATAGTGGTACAGTTGGGTATGAGTCTATGCCTGTGTTTACACTGCCTCTGTCTACTTTTTCATTTCCTATGTGATCCAGAACCTTCCCAACCTGACTCTGCAAAGATGAGATGATGCAGACTTGAGACAATGCTCTGATCTATGAAAAGGCAACTGAACTCCCACCTGCCTCCACAACAAAGTACTGAACTTACTGTTTATGAGAACTGTACGGATGCAAATTTCAGTCACTCAGGAGGTGGTTCCTTCCAACAAGACTGCCTGTGTACAGACCAGTTGACAGGCACTATTTCTATGTTTATGTATGTTGATAACTACCATGAATGGTGAGAATGGACAATCCAGTAGGCTCCTCACAAGCATTTCCTGCTGTAGAATGGATTCAGTTGCACACTGGTAAGGTGACTGTAGATGTTCTATGGAAAATGTTATTGCAGATGCAGAAAGGGTCACACAGAACAGTCTTTTGTAGTCAGTTAAAAGATGTTTTGTGCACATTTTAAAGTAATCTCTTTCAACCTATTAGCAGGTATTGGAGAGCAGCCATAGGAGCAGATAAACTGCAAGTATTCATCCAGTAGTTCAGAGAGTCTCATCTAACACAACTGAAGAAATTCCTGCAGGGCTCAGGACTGGTGCCAGTTTTCTTTAATATCTTTATCAGTGATCTGGATGAGGTAATCAGTCCACACTCACTAAGTTTGCAGATAACATCAGCTTGGGGAAGAACACTGATATGTTTGAGGGCAGGAAGGATCTGCAGAGGAATCTGACTAGGCTGCATGGATTGGCTGCATCCAGCTCTCTGGCATTCAACAAAGCTAAATACTGGGTGCAGTATGGTACTTTGTGGCAGTGTAGGCTTAGGGAAGTTTGGCTGGAATGTTGCCCAGAAGAAAATGACCTGGTGAGGCTAGTTGACTGCTGGCTGAACATGAGCCAGCTGTGCAACCAACTGGCCAAGAAGGCCAGCGGTCTCCTGACCAGCATCAGAAATTGTGTGGTCAGCAGGCCTTGAAAAGTGACTGTCCTGTCCTTGGCTTGGTGATACAGAACATACCTGACATTCTGTGGCCTGTTACAGGCTTCACACTGCAAGTAGGTTGTGGATGTGCTGGAACTCATTCAGAGAAGAGTAACAGAGCTGCTGATGGGACTGGAAAACAAGAACTATGAGTGGAAGCTGAGGGAACTGGAGTTGTCTTGTCTGTTGAAAAGGAGGGGAGACCTCATTGCTCTCTGGGTGTTGGTCTCTTTTTCTCAATTGAGATGAGGAAATGGCCTCAAGTAGATACAGGGAAGGTTAGGTTGGATATAAAGAAGAATTTGCTCACAAAAAGTCTGCTAAGGTATTACAACAGTCTGCACAAGGATGCAGTGGACTTGCTGTCCCTGGAGGCATCCAAGACCTCTAGATGTGGAACTTCATGAAATATTTTAATGGTGGACTTGATCATGTTAGGAGGATGGCTGGACTTGAGGATCTAAAGGCTCCATGGAACCTACATGATCTTGCGACAGAGTTTCCTAACCATTCTGTTCAAGGAATTAAATTCCCCAGGTGTGTATTGCCTTATGCAAGTGACTTAATTTATTTCTTTTTAACAGAAATTCTGTCTGAATATCTATGGAATGGTTTCAGCAAGATAGGGGGTATTTTTTTTCCAGCAGAAAAAATACTTTCTGAGACACATAAAAACTCCTTATTTGTGATTGTTTTTCATTTTGTTATGGGTTATTTTGCAGATTTTTTTTTTTCCTGGTGATCTCTGCTCTCTTCCTGGCTCATTTTGCAAACACTTCACTAGTAGTGCTTAGAGACTGTGAGTTACTAATATGCTGATGCATGTTGCCCTCAGATATATGCCTTTTAGTGTGGTCTTCAGGATTTTTTTTTACTGCTTATTATTAACTGAGAAGAAAGACTTTCTGTGCAACCATGACACTGAAGTGAGGCAACTCCCTGGCAACACTGAAGGCAGCAGAGCTCAAGGAATGCTGTGATCCTACCACCCATGATGATCTGTACTGTAGAACTGGATGAGATCACTCAGAATATGTTACTGGAAAGATATGAAAAAGCCCAAGTTGTACATAGGTATGTTAGGCAGAATGGAAGTGAAAACAAGAAAATACAAAATATCAAAGTGCCGCCTGAGCATATGAACATTATGTGTGGAAGATGAATGAGGGTGCATCATTTAAATCCCTTTTTGTTGTTTCACTCTGCTGTCATTCCACAGTTCTCTTTACTTTCTACCCTCTGCCCCTTGGCACTGACGCAGAGACAGCTGGCATGCTGCAGGAATAGTGGCTGACCAGAACACTGGTATGCTGCTGTTGCCCACCTGGTGATCTATAGTGCATATAGAATAGTTTCATTAGCACCCCTGAAGCACATGAACAGTCTAATTTACTTATTTTCTTCTCTCTCTGCCTTGCATGTGTACTAGCTCTGCAGAGGCTCCATCATCACTCATTAGCACTTGTTTATGCCTGCTTTCAAAAAATGAGGAAGAAAAAGAAAGAACTTTGTGCAAAAGAAAGAACACTGTGCACACTCTCATATTCCCAAAACAACGTGACATCAAGAGAACATGCTAACTAGCAAATTTTAGGCACAACACAGATAAGAGCTGTAGTAATGTTTCACCAGCTGATCAGAAAGGCCTTCTGGTTTCAGAGTGTCCATAATGAAGACAATTTTATTTATCCCCCATGATGCTATGCTATGTTTAACAGATGTCTTCAAGGCTGCATTTCCCTCATAGTTATTCTATGCAAGGTTGAACAGTGCTCTTTAGTTCTGCTCTTTCCAGTTCAACCCAGTATTCTGAAGAGCAGTATGACATTGCAGTGCAATGTCAGAGCAAGAAGTGACTGCAGAAACCTGCTTCCTTTGTAAGACAGTGGCTTACAATTGGCAAAGTCCAGGAAACTGTGGGAATGAATCATTTAATGAAGTCATAAAGGAGAGGAACTAATGCCTTGTTTTCCTAGATTTGTATCCTGTGGTCAGTTCTAAGGGACACTGGCAGGCACTTATCTTCAATCCTGCTGTGAATAGTACCTAATAAGCTTTCCATTCACATTGTAGGCTGTGAGTCAAGGCAACTGCATGATCTTTCTCCTCTGCTTAACTGTCTACTTCCTTAGAGCTGCCTGAGTCTTAGAGACCTCTAGCCCTATCTCAAATAGTGACACAGAGAGACAGGCACATGTGGCATCATTGCAAAGATCATCTCTCCTGGGGAGCCGAGCTAAAAGAAGGTGGTCACCACTGTTCAAACATTGCCTGCAACTGCAAGTTGTCTAAAAGACCTGCCTACATTGTGCTCTGCTTTGCAGGCCTACTGGATGGACCAAACAGGACTGTGGGCAAGAATATGTTAAGAAAAGTATTAAAATAACATAAAACCCCAAATTGGACATTGTTATTTCTATTTCAGCAGTGATCAGTGTTTTAGTATAATTCAGTTTAGAGTTAATGTAAACATTGTTGACAGAAGTTCTGTGGCATTTGCCCATCCCATAAGGAGGCCAAACCAATAAATAAATAAATAAATAAATAAATAAATAAATAATTAAATAAGCCGAAGGATGACTAAAGTAAATTAGTGGCAAATAACTTTTTGTTTGTTTGTTGACGTGATTGACTTTAGACATTTGGTGAGCAAACATAATATCTTAACTCTCCTGTAATGTGTCATTGAGTCCCTGAAAGGAAAAGCAGGTTGGCATTTTCCCCCTGTAGAAAAACATCCTGGGTCAGGTGCTTTTGAGCTTTTAATTGCTCTACTAATGCTCCTCTTGTGCTGTAACTTAGCAGAATACTGAAAGTTTTCAGTGCTGTCAGTCTGTCTCCTTCTGGCAGTGACGGGGGGAATTTGAAAGAGCCATATTTCTGCATAACCCAATTATTTTCATTTTTAATGCATAGTTGGGCAAGACTGTATGTGCATGCATTTGAAGATGTCAGTGACCCTGACTTCTGTACCCAGCCTCCAGCCAGCCATAGAAGCAAAAGAGAGCTTGCTGTTATACTAAGCCTTATGATGAGGTTCCAAGTCCCACTTGGTTCCCAATTTACATTCCAAAATTATAGCCATAAAAATGTCTCTTCAGTTGCTGTCTGATTCACATTTGCCTAATAGGGCTGTTGCTCAGTGCTCAGAGCAAGTAGAGGTTCACCCCAGTCTTGACACAAGACCCAGTGTCTTGTGCTCAAGCTGTGCAGGATTCAAAACAGGTCATGTCCCTGTCACCTCTCAGCAGTGGACTTGGTCATGAAGGCTTGGCAGGGTCACACAGCAAGGCTGGGTAATGAGTTACACACCATGTAAGCACTGAGAAGAGCTCTGTTTTTGTGCTTGCTGGGATTCTAGATGGATTTAAAATAGAAGAAATCTAATTACATTCAGGTCCTTGACACTCCTCATGCTGAAGCCAAGAGCAACATGGAAATTAAAAATGCAAGGTGGTCTGAATTTGGCTTTTTTTTTTTTTTAAATTTGTTTGTTTGTTTGTTTATTGTTAGTGTTTATTTTTAAACTACTGTGAATCAAGAAGAGGAAAGAAATAAAAAGATGAAAATAAAGACAAGAAGAGATAAATAGTCCAGAAGAGATGACAGGAGAATGGATGGAGAGAGGAGGGGAAAGAGCAGATTTGCAAAATAAAGTGTGTTTAGAAGTCATCAGCTTTGACTTTAAAGTCAAATCTAAGGATTAACATTTTGTGAGTGACACGCTGTGGAGGCACACTGAATTCAATGTGGAATGGCTTCAGCCTGCAATTGCAGAAGGAAATATAAGAGCTCACCTATAAAGGACATATTTCATTTTGTTTTCTGACAATGTTTAGTGGCTTCTGGGGGAGACTGGCAGGATATATTTACAAAGCAGTCAAATGCACCCTAGGGCATGGTCAGAAGTACTGGCTGCCCAAGCCCTGAGGGACCTGGGTGTTAGAAAGGAAGAAACATGGAGGCAGAGAAAAATTCATGTGTTGGAAATAACATTTCCCTGAAAGCTGCTCAACAGAGCTCACAGACAGAGCTGTATATTAGCAGGACATAACAATAGGTAATTAACAGGGGTCCCTTCCAGACAGTGTTTCTAGCATACAACATCTGTTTCCCAGAGACTTAACCAGCCCAAACCAAATAGGTGGGATAGTACCTCGAGGACCAAGACAGACAGACATTTGAGGCAGACTATGACATATTCCCCTGGTGTCCGGTGCTGCATGAGCACAATGTGGCTTGGACAGATAGCAGGACTGTACTGCATCAATCTTAGAAGCTGTGGCCTTGAGGATACAGCATACATTCTAATGGCAGAACTTCTAATTAAAAGCTAATGAATGCTTAAATAATTTGTAGCATACAAATACAGCAAATACGAATTGTACAGAAGCAAATAAACAACCACAGGCAAGCACACACACAAAATTATCCACTCACTATGCAGGCACAGCAATATGGCATAAGTAAATAGGGAAACCGTATGTTGAACTACACATGCAATCATTCATTTGTATGTGCAGTTACTCAGTGTCTATTCAAAGCTCTGCACACAACCCTGCTTGCTAAACCTTTGCCAGAATGTAGATCACAATATATCATACTGATTACCAATAAAAGGAACCAAGAAAATCATGCCATCTGTGAGTCATTCTTTTCATTTCTGTTCTGACAAGTGACAGCAAACTTTTATGAAGTTAGGAAGCTTTGAACTCGGTTGAGATGCATGAGATCAATGTCTCAAAAAAGCTGTGTGAATAATGCAGCTGGTAAATGTGCGTACATTCACAGGACTTTCAGGAAAATTTCAAACTTTTCTCACTAATATGCTTAAAGCACGTAAGTGTTGTCTGTTTGCTTGCCCTTTTATAAAAGTGCCTTCCCAGTGCGCCTACTTCTGGTTGTTACCATAGATTATGTTGTCTGCAGTTTGATGCTATGACCTTTGGTGACAGATCCCAGTGATGACCATATTTCATTCACAAAAAGCTTTAAAATATGTAAATGAAAATAAGACGTGTTATAATCACCATTCTATTCATTTCACTTCAAGGGCAGATTTGATTAGAAAATTTCTCTTGGATAATTCTTAGAAATTCAGTTTTGTTAGCAATTCCCTACATCTCTCCTGAACTTCTGTTATCACTGTGAGGGAGCTATGTGGAGCTAGCACAAGATACACGGCTAGTTTAGCCAGGCAGTAGCAGGTTACTGAGACCCACTGTCAGTTTGAGTTATGCTTGGGAAATAAACCAGGACTGATAAAAAAATCATTGATTACATCTCTTTAATACAACTGAAGGTTAAGCTTTTCATGGAGCTCAGCAGCCACAAGGAGGCCCAGTTTTCTAACAGAAACTGAGGTTATTAACTGTCTTTTCCAGGGCATTAAACAGCCATTATTTCTTTTCATGTGTTGACCTTTTAAAAACCTGGCCCCAAATGCACATATCAATTCTTGAGCTGACTTCAAATAAACCAGAGTTCAAAATAAAACCTCACTTGAGAACTGTGTTTCCTAGCCTGTTCTTTGTACAGGACTCATATATTAAGCTTGCTTATCATTGAGATTGTTCTTAACACTGTGGACCACAACATACAAAGGGCTCAGAGTCTTAAAAAAGTCTTGCTGGACAAAAAATATATATATAAGATGGTTTTTTTGTTTTGTTTTTGTTTTGTTTTTTATTTTGTTTATTATTTTTAAGCTTGCCTGCAGGAATGGTTATCAGCTCATGAACAGAGAAAGAAAAGAAAGTCCCAGTATGTGACACAACTCAGTGCCCTTCAAACTGGCAAGAATGCTTCCATGTAATTCAGTGGAACTTGTTCTGCTTTCCCTGACGTCATCTCCCTCAGCCACTGGGCAGATTTAAGAAATGATTACAGCTGTACAGAAAAAATATAAACATTTTTGTGTGCAGTTTGAGCACAGAACATGACATACTTGATCAAACACACAAGTTATCCAGCATGCCCTTGAGATAGCCACAGGACTAAAGGAAAATCCCTGAGTAGTTAAAGATGGGGATACAGTATAATCTGCTTCAATGAAGAGTAAATTCTAAATCTCTGCAGTCAGTGTTTGCTTGAAAACCTGAAACAAAAGTTTTCATATCTATCTATCTATCTATCTATCTATCTATCTATCTATCTATCTATCTATCTATCTATCTATCTATCTCTTCACTCTTTTTTTTCTTTTTCTTTTCTTTTTTTCTGTAATTTTTTCTCCACTAAAGACCTTGATCCTACTGAAATGAATAAACATAAAGTCCAAGAGGTTTCCAGAGTATGTGGAAGATACCTTCCTTACACAGCTGGTACGAGAACCTACCAGGGGTGGTGCCTTGCTAGACCTGATCTTCATTAACAGTGAAGTACTGGTGGGAGATATGAAGGTTGGGGACTCTTGGGCAGAGTGACAACAACATTGTAAGATTCTCTGTTCTTGGAGATGTCAGAGGGTGACAAGCAAAACTGCTCTCTTGAACTTCCAGAGGGCAGACTTTGACCTGTTCAGGATGCTTGTAGCATGAGTCCCTTGGGAGTCGCTCCTCAAGGGTAAAGGGGTCCAGGAAGCCTGGAGGCTCCTCAAGATGGAAATCTTAAAGGCACAATAATAGGCTGTCCCTGAATGCTGTGAAGTGAGCCACAGGAGAAGACTGGTGTGGATGAACTGAGAACTACTGTTGAGGGTCTGGAAGAAAAATAATCGATGTCCTCTGGAAGCAGGGGTACCTGGGGAGATTACAAGGAAGTTGCTAATGCATGCAGGGAGGAGGTTAGGAAGACAAAAGCCCAATTTGAACTCAGACAGGCCATTACAGTAAAAGGGAATAAGAAATCCTTTTACAAATATATCAGAGGTAAGAGAAGAACCAAGGAAAATTTCCATCCTTTACTTGATGCAGCAGCGAATGTGACCACTGAGGACATGGAGAAAGCTGAGGTCCTCAACACCTTCTTTACATCTGCCTTTAATAGGCAGATCAGTTATCTTCAGGGCATTTTATGCCTTGATCTGGATGTCTGGGATGCTATGCAGAATATACCCCAGGTGATTCAGGTGGAGACAGAGAGCTCCTCCTCCATCTGGACTGTCACAAGTCCATGGGACTGGACAGGCTGCACCCTCGGATGTCGAGGGAGTTGGCAGAGGTAATTGCTGAGCTGCTTTCTGCCATTGATTAACATTCCTGGTGATCTGGAGAGGTCCCAGAGGATTGGAAGCTTGCCAATGTGTCTCCCATCTACAAGAAAGGCTACAAGGAGGATGTGGGGAGCTACAGGCCTGTCAGACTGACCTTGGTATCAGGGAAAGTTATGGAGCAAGTCATCTTGGGTGAGATCAAACAAAACACGTGTGGTGTCCAGGGGATCAGGCCCAGCCAGGATGGGTTCATGAAAGGTAGGTCATAGTTGACCAGTCTCATCCCCTTCTATGACTGGGTGATCAGACTGGTAGATGAGGGAAAGGCAGTTGATGAAGTCTACCTAGACTTCAGCAAAGCCTTTCACAGAATCACAGAATCACAGAATTACCTGGGTTGGAAGGGACCTCAAGGATCATGTAGTTCCAACCCCCCTGCCTAGCAGGGCCACCAAACATACGCCTTTACTAGATCAGGTTGCCCAGGGCCCCGTCCAACCTGGTCTTGAACACCTCCAAGGACGGGGCATCTACAACCTCCCTGGGCAGCCTGTTCCAGGACCTAACCACTCTTCTAGTAAAGAACTTTCCCCTAACATCCAACCTAAATCTTCCCTCTTTTAACTTAAAACCATTTCCCCTAGTCATGGTTTCTCACAGTATTCTCCTGGGGCCTGGACAGGTATACCCTTCGTTGGTAAGGAACTGGCTAAAGGGCCGTGTCCAACGGGTAGTGGTTAGTGGAGTTAAGTCCAGCTGGCAACCCATTACAAGTGATGTCCCCCGGCGGTCAGTACCGGGGCCCACCTTGTTTAATATCTTTACTGATAACCTGGATGAGGGGATTGAGTGTACCCTCAGTAAGTTTGCAGAAGACACCAAGTTGCGAGGTGGTGTGGATCTACCTGAGGGTAGGGAGGTCCTTCAGAGCGATCTAGATAAGCTGGTTTGTTGGGCTGAAGAGAATGAGATGAGGTTCAACAAGGCCAAGTACCACATCCTGCACCTTGGCCACAATAACCCCAAACAGTGCTACAGGCTTGGAGCAGAGTGGCTGGATGACTGTGAAGAGGAAAGGGACCTAGGGGTGTAGGTTGTTGCTCAGCTGAACATGAGCCAACAGTGTGCCCAGGTGGCCAAGAGGGCAAACAGCATCCTGGCCTGCATTAGAAATAGTGTGGCCAGAAAGAGCAGAGAGGTAATCATCCCCCTGTACTCAGCACTGGTGAGGCTACACCTTGAATACTGTGTTCACTACAAGAAAGACACTGAGGCCCTGGAATGTGTCCAGAGAAGGGCAACAAAACTGGTGAGGAGTCTGGAGCACAAATCTTATGCAGCTGAAGGAGCTGGGATTGCTTAGTCTGGATAAGAGAAGGCTCAGGGGAGACCTCACTGCATTCTACAACTTCCTGAAGGGAGGTTGTGATGAAGGGGGGTTTGGCCTCTTCTCCCAGGCAACAAACAGAACCAGAGGAAATTGCCACAAGTGGTAGCAGAGGATATTTAGATTAGACATAAGAAAGAACTTTTTCTCTCAGAGAGTTGTCAGGCACTGGAATGGCTGCCCAGGGAGGTGGTGGAGTCACCATCCCTGGCAGTGTTCAATAGGCATCTGGATGAGAAGCTATGAGATCTGGTTTAGTGGCTTGTGGTAGCTATGGTGACAGGAGGATGGTTGGACAAGATGATCATGTAGGTCCTTTCCAACCTTATGATTCTATGACTGTAAGAAAGTGTTCACAAAGTGAAGAACACGTTATAGATGTACATACAGTGCAGAAGGGATTTCTGTAAAGAAAGGTATCACTGTTACAGTAGGGTGTTATGGCAACTATTTTTTATTTTTTATTTTTTAATTGCACATAGTATGAGGTGTGCTTTTACACATATGTAATGCTTTATGAGATAGAAGTGATATGAAGATTAGCCATTCCAATGAAGTTATTTGATGGGATAAACAATTCTAGAACTTATTAAAAACAAACAAACAAACAAACAAACAAACAAAAGTATTATGATGCTTCGGGGATCTTTCCATCACAGTATGGCCAGTCACCCCCAAAACACTTGCCGTTATGAAAGTGTATCATGCTGAGCAGGATCAGACAGAACAGAAATGTCCACAGTTCTGCAGTTTTCTGTGGGCACATTTGCCTCCTGGAAGGAGACACTGTGAAAGAGACAGTCATCTTATTTACACCTGTGTAAACTACCTGTTCTGCACTGGGAGTTGATTATTGATGTTTTCCTGTTTGGGATTATTGGCTGTGAAAACCACAGTCCACATGTTCAGCTTCTCAGGAGGACTATCTGATGTTTAGAGTAAAATATTTCTGCAGTCTATCCTCTCCTTTCTATTTTTTTGTTTTACATCTCCCTTCACTAAAACATACCTGCCTATGGCTGTAACTACCTAGACACATTATATACGTATATAGACACATACGTAATTTTATCACAAAACTGATAATTTTCTTCCTATCTAAGCAACAGCATAAGGAATGTTATATCAGGTGTCTTAAATCTAATCCAGCCTCTGAGCCAGCACTGATCTTATGGTCATTTTTAGATAACATGTCACAGTTCTGCATAAGGTCATTCCCGGACATGTCTATTCTAATGATGTTAATGTTTTAGTGATATCACAGACAGCTTAGACCGCAGCCTGCAGAAACAAAAAGGAGGTGCTGTACAGTTGTACATTTGAACATTTGAATGTTCAAAAACATTCAAATGTTTTTGAATTCAAATTCAAAAACATTTCTGTACAGTGTTTCATGAACATTCCATTACAAGCACAATAGCAATTAATGAGATTACTTTGAGCATTCTTACAAGCAGGCATAAAGCTTTTGTCTTTTTTTTTTTTTTCTTACCAAGTTGCTCTGCTAAATGTTTTCCTCTCTCAGTGAAGACTACCCTCTCATCCTCCATGTCACATTTGTTACCCACCAAAATAACCTGGGCATTATCCCAAGAGTATGTTTTGATTTGAGTTGACCTGAAAAGAAAGAAAAGAGAGAAAAAGATAAGTCAAAGCAAAGCAAATTCTCCTTAAATCAATTTCAAAGAGAACTGTAACCAGCAAAAAGAAAGACAATACTGATTTTGACATATAAGGTAACATGATTTAATTCTGAATCTCAAATAAACAAAGGATTATCTTTTTAGGAATTATAGCTTTAACTTTTAATGTTAAAACAAATCAGTCTTTCAGTATTTCCCTGTCATGAACATTCTTCCTATATTTTTAGAAAGAAGCAGTGTCACTTTCTCCCATGCAATTAAAAAAAGTATTTTCACATTTTAATGCAAACCTTATCATCTAAAAGCAATAGCCTTGAAACAAAATCAGCAGCTTATTCATATCTTATCTTTCACCTTTTAAAATTAAGATCTAAACTTATAAGCAAAACATCAAAGACATTTTGTCTTCTGCTATTTCTCTCCAGCACATTCCATAGTGGCTCTTTGATTTCCTGGCAGGGCAGCAACGTTCATACTGTACATTAAGCCATGGTCAGGGGCTGAGACTGAACTTCAACTTATGTTCCATTTAAATTATTCAAGCTCTAATCTTGTCTACAGCCACACTGAAGTTTCCCAGGCCTTGAAACTCTACGATGACCTTGAGGACTGGTAGTGAAATAGCACATCCTATGAAGATCTCCTCTGTGATATGAATGGGGTGCAGCTAAAGGGCAGCATAGGAACATGCTACCTTGTAGCACCTCTCAGCTGCTCTGCTGATACTCAGACCTCTGTAAGAAGGAAACTTTAATGCCAAGACTCCAGACTCAGTTGGCAGTGATGCTGCTGGCAGTCTCTTCTAACTGAGAGCAACACCTGTCTCTGAATACAGCACAGGGAGCAATAATATTGCTCTAAGTGCTTACATTTTGTTTTGGAGTTGGCCATGCCTGGCTTTACATTCTGTCTCAAGATCTTGGTAGGGTGTTAATATTCTTCTCCCCCAATAGAATCAAAGGACAGAGAAATGAAGAGCACCCCTATCTCTTTGGACAATACAGTGTGCTATGGAAAACTGCCCTAGAATAGAAAACAGCCTGTTCAACCACATGTAGGGGATACACGTTGTATACCAGGGCTCTAGGTCTCTGTAAGAAAAGATTACATAGCATCAAAAATTTCCCATCCAAACATTTTGGAAGATGGCTCTTGTAGGTGCTAGTTCGCTAGTGACCCCTTTTCATAATGTCACTTTTTCCTCTGTATAGTGAGACTCAGTCACGGCAGAATGATTCATAAACAAGAAAGGACCACGGTGTATTATGGATCGTATCTTCCCATCTGTCTGTGCTTATCATGAGTTGAGAAGGATGGATGTAGGCAAAAGCTGCCTCAGGCTGTCTTTGTACCCATGTACAACATCGATGGCCTGCTGGCACGAACTGAAACAGCCTGCTGCAGCTGCCTCCACCCACGTGTGATGGGCCTGTTGTGCAAGGAAGAACAGTTTGGAATGGAAGGGTCATACTGACTTTAGTGTTGTTCTGCTTCACCAGAGTGACCAGAAAAAGATGAAGGAAGCTCGAGTTATTCTTGTTGCAGATTGTCCCCTTGGACCTGCCCAGATCTTTCATTGAAGAAATGCACACTGTGGTATTTTAACTCTGTTAAAAATCTGTAATAATTTGAGAAAGCTATCTTAAGGTACTGTGAGGTCAAACTTCCATTTACACTTTTACTAAAGATAGAACTGCTCAGGGAAAAGGGCACCATGAATTCATTTTGGTACAAATGATCTTATGAAACCATGCTGAGCTCTTCAGAAATTTGTGGTTAAGGAAAAAAGGATTATTATTATATTTTAACTAGAATTACATTTGTCACCATAGCAACTTCATAGGAAATTGAGGTAGTTTCAGAAGCAAAATGCATAGTAAAAGTATTAAATTTCACAGAAGGAATCGATTGCATATTCTGTAATATTTTCATATTTTCTCTTTCTGTTCCTTTGAGAAGGGAGAGAGGGAAAGTGAGTGAGCAGCACGGCGAAGCTTAGCTGCCATCACTGAGAAACCACCACATCTGCAAAGGTGAAATATCATAAACTGATGAATGAAGCATTATGTCCTGGAGAATATTTTCACGCTAATGTAAAGAGAATTAATTTAACCTTGTTTGCACACTTCCGTTCTACTTAATCTTCTCCATTTTTAAATAATAATAATAATAATAATAATAACAACAATAATAACAATTATTATTATTATTATATAATATAGATATAATTTTATATAATAATATAAATATTATTATTATTATTGTTGTTGTTGTTGTTGTTGTTATTATTATTATTATTATTTTGCTTAAGAATATAAAACACTTCATATTACCAAAGCCAGCTGAGATTTTTCATTATCTGAATTACTGTCCTGTGCATTCAAATGCTTCTCATTACGAAGGCCATTTATTTTATTCTCAGACATATCTATCTGGTTTTCTAACACCTCATCTAGTTGTGGATTTTTTTTAAGCAACAGGAAAGGAGATCTTGTCTTTGATAATGCTTCCAAGAGCTCATGTTTTGAAAAGGACTCTGTAGTGCAAGGATACATCTGACTGACTGCGAAAATCAGGCAAATATATCCCCACTCAATCTCACATCAGCAGGAGCATGGATTCAAAGAGCATAATAGGCTTATCACTGTTATGTTTTCTTTTAGACACACATTTCCACTAATGGCTTCTATGGATTTTTTGCCTACAGTTCTCCACAAAAGCCAACACACAGGTCATTTACAAAAGAGATTCTGCTGTTCCTTGCGTATATATCCTTTCAAATGACTGAGGCTTCTGATTAAACCAAAACACAAAACATTGTCCTTGTAAAGAACTTTAGCCTCAGGAAGATTTAAGATATGAAAAGGCAAAGCTGATATTTGCAGTTAGCTGAACACAGCAATTCTTGTTCAGTCTCACTGCCCTCATGTATGTCAATAGTAATTTACCCTGTAAATCTTTCACATTGTAGTTGTATGGTATGCAGACAATCTGCAACATGCCTGAGTTTTTATAATGTATAGACACCAGAGGGGCAGATTAATGCAGGAATTCAATGATCCATTACTTTCAGTGATCAACACAAGACTTTTTCTCCCAGTACTATTCTGCCAGAATCCTTATCAGGAGAGTACTTGCTGAATGCTAAGTAAAGCAAAGCTATTTTTTCATTCTAAAACAGCACTGTATTTTGCTGTAACAGTACAAAATATTGTACAGTTACATCAATAAATCTCCAAAGTCATCTTGGACTACTGTTACAGAAGATTACCAAAGATAAGATGGAGGCTTTTTGCTTTGTTTGATGGACTGAAATCCTGTCTGAAGAAAATGCTCAAAAGACATTTTTTTCAACCAGACTTTGTTTAAAACAAAGCCTAAAGGAAAGGCAGTGTTAAACAGTGCTCATTGCTTATATGTACATCCTATTTCTGCATCTAGGAAATACCTTGTAATTCTCACTAGTTCAGAAGGTATTTTTCTTTCAGAAATATACTCAATATTGCTTATTAGATCAATAACGTTCAACAGGATTTTGTATTGCTGCCTCTTCTGTCATTTACTGGAGAGAATAAAAGCAGTGTTGCCTAGGCAAAGCCATTTATCTACTATTACCTCATTTTTAATGAGCATACAGGTTGCAAAGTGAGTATTACAATGCTTAAAATGGTGAACACAGGTATAAAGACTCAAGACACTATTACCTTGCACAACCTGCTCCAAGTCGGGAAAAAAAAAAACAACCTAACACCCTGACAGTCATTTATAGCTATTACCAAGCATAGTGAAAAGCCTTCATGACTGAGTCTGTAAAAGATCTACATTGCAGCACATTGTATGACAGGTATGAGCTTAAAGGGACATGCCTATTCTCTGGTTAGACTCTGCTTGAGCTCTGCAAAAGAATCAGTTGAATGAAGAACTTGGTCCTAGTAGGGACACTGAATGCAAGAACAAAAGGACAAACATTTCAAAAAAATAAATCAGGAGGCTAACCTTTGAGAACCAGGGTAATCTTGTGCCTCTGAACATGCAAGAGTTTCATATGATTTTCCTGGCACCTGTGCTGTGTGTGTGTGCAGGGAGTGTGCTGGGTGTATTTGCACAGTGTGATGGAGTTTGGTTCACAAACACCCAGCCCTAGTCAGATGTGTGGCTGCAATGCTGCAAGGCACCGTCACTAGCACGGAGCATCTCCACTGTGAAGTTACTGTTATACAGGACCATTTGTTAGTGTTAAATTATGTGACATTCACTAGGTAGCATGGGGAAGCAATGGACGCCCAAAGAATATCCTGGCCCTGGCTGCTCAAAGGCCTATCACAGGAGCCATCAGCCTGTCAGACACACATCTACACAAACATAGAGGAGCACAGGTATACAAAGAAAGGCAGGAACCCAAACTAAGGACTCAGAAAAAGAGACACTAGCTCCAGGCCTCTCACAGAATTGCCTCAACCCTACTGTCCTGGCCTGAAATCAATCACTATGGGCTGATGCTTTTGGACACATATGAGTGCAGAACACATGCTGGGATGTGGAGGAGGAGGTGCAAAGAATGCACTGGTGAAGTTTGAGCCAGGTCAGCTGACAAGTAGATTAGGTAGCTTGGGTGCATGAGGTGTTTCTAAGGGGAATTTCAGGGTGGGTAGCCAGGAAAGTCCTGGCCAGCTATGTGTCTGCCTCTGTACAAAGGGTTTGTACCTACTAAAATGGGGGTGGGGTATCAGAGCTGACAGAGTGATATACATCCCTCTCATACTGTCATGGGTTAAGCGAAAATCTACCTGTGCCTGTGACAGGGGGACAGCTGACCCGGCCCGGCAGCATACATATATGTATATGTATGCATCTACATGCTGTTGCTAGTGGGTGTCCATCCTACTTTGCCATGGGAGTGCTCTGTGTGTTATCTATGATCTGTGTGGCCAGCCATGAATGAAGGCTGCTCTGAAATTTTATGATGTTGGCCCTTGACACTGGAGGTAGATGATGGCAATACAGCAGGATCAGTAGCAGTTGAAACCTTCTGCTAATATTCCATCATATTTTGTTGCTGTGTGGCAGATGGCAGCAGAGGGGCAGTCTGACAGAATAGTGTCCGACACAGAAATGTTCATGAAGCAAAGGTGTGCAACTGAATTTCTCCATGAGGTACAAATGGTACCCACTGACATTTCAAAGCTTGCTTTATGTTTCTGGAGGACAAACTATGGGTGTGAGCACAGTGAAGTGGTGGGTGGTACATTTCAGCAGTGGTGGCAGCAACAGTGGATCACCTCCACCAGTGCAGATTTTTATGAACACAGCATGCAGGCTTTTGTTCACACTGGCAAAAATATATAGCTAACAGTGGTGACTACACTGAAAAACCATTTTGAGCTGAGAATTTGTTCTGTCAAATAGTGTTATTGTTCTCATTGTATCTGTTGTGCTTTCCAAAGAAAGAAGTAGGCGGCATTACTTTTGAAGCGACTTATACACACATACCTATGTATGTATATGTAAATGTAATTTATACATGCCACATATATGTTAAATATTTATTTATATATGTTATTATATGTATTAGGTTAGGAAAACTAAAACCCAGTTAGAATTTAGTCTAGCCAGAGACATAAAGGAGAACAAGAATAAATTCTACAGGTATATCAGTGTTAAAAGGAAGGCCATTGAAGATATTGTCCCTCTCTGGAAGGAAACTGGAGACTTGCTCATGAGGGATACAGAAAAAGCTGAGGTGCTCAATAACTTCTTTGACTCAGTCTTCACTGGCAAGGGCTCTAGCCACACTGCCCAGGTTGCAGAAAGAAAAGGTAAGAAATGGGAGATAGAAAATGTACCTGCTATAAGTGAAGATAAAGTTTGAGACCATCTAAAAAACCTGAAGGTGCTCAAGCCTATGGGATCCAATGAAATCTATCCATAGGGTACGAGGGAACTGGAAGATAAAGTTTCCATGCCGCTATCCATCATATTTGAAAGGTTATGGCAGTTTGGTGAAGTACCCACTGATTGGAAAAGGGGAAACATAACTCTCAGTTTCGAGAAAGGAAAAAAATAAGTTCCAGGGAACTACAGGCCAGTCAGTCTTGCCTCTGTGCCAGGCAAGATCATGGAGCAGGTTGTCTTGAAGGCCCTTCTAGGGCACATGGAAAATAAAGATGAGGTGATTGCTGGTAACCAACACAGCTTCACCAAGAAATAGTCATGCTTGACAAACTTGGTGGCCTTATATGATGGAATTACAGCTTCAGTGTATAAAGGAGGAGAACTAATGTCATCTACCTGGACTTGTGCAAAGTGTTTTATATCGTACCACACAATATCATGGTTGCCAAGCTGGAGAAAAATGGATTTGATGAATGGACCACTTGCTGGATAAGGCGCCAAAGGAACATTATGGCAGCCTTCCAGTACCTAAAGGGGGCTCAAAGGAAAGATGGGGAGGGACTTTTTATAAGGACATGTAGTGACAGGAAGAAGGGAAATTGCTTTAAACTGAAAAAGGGCAGATTTAGAGTAGATATTGGGAAGAAATTCTTCTCTGTGAGGGTGATGAGTCACTGGAACAGGTTCCCCACATGAGGCTGTGAATGCCCCCTCCCTGGATTTGTTCAAGGCCTGGCTGGATTGGGCTTCAAACAACCTTGTCTTGAGGGAGGTGTCCCTGCCTATAGCAGGGGGTTGGAACTGGATGACCTTAAATATCCCTTCCAACCTAAACCATTCTATGATTCTACGATCCTTTATGGGATGTACACATGCTGTGTGTGCATGTGCCTCCTGGAAATGTACCTTCAGACTCACTAATGGTTGGAGCTGGATCACAGAGAAGCAGCAGCCTCTCTCCCCTAGGGCCATCACATCCAGCATGATTAATGTTCCTCGAACAGACCAGACTCAGCTCACCTGGGTATCATTTCATTGTACCATGCAGAAACTGCTACAGAAGTTAAACCTGCTCTTTATTGCACTTTATATTTTTCAGGACCTTTCCACTGACTGACATACTGATTCACTTTGAATGTGTCTCCAGATGGTCACTTTTTAATAACTCTCATATGAACAGAACAAACTTCAACTCAGAATAGTCTCTGATATATTCTTATCCACAGACAACAAGGATGGCAAGCAAACTAGTAGGTAAAAATATGTGCATATAGCAAATATTTCTCTCAGTAACATGAATTTTTTAGAGCCAACTCTAATATACATACTAGTGTTTGAATCCAGACTCCACCAAGGACTACTGAATTCTCTACAGGGGCTAATTGCTAAGGGCTTTTTAGATGAACTATGTAGTAAGCCATGTGCAATGACAGCAGAGAATGCCCCTAATGAAAAAGCTCCAGGGGGACCATGTATAATGTTTATTCCAGCAAGTTCAGGGAACATGTTGTACTCCTGATGTTCTGGTTTCAGAAAGAGCATGCAATTAATTGGAATGCATTATTCTGCTGGGGGAGGGGAGGGGAAAACAACAAAAGAAAAATGTCACCCTACATTCAAATAAAGAAAACTCCTACCAAACGGTTTTAATTTTTCAAGTGTCAGTTAGGTTGATTTTACTGGTTGATTCTAAGTTCTCTCATCCCCGTCTCCAGTGTGAGGTTTCCAGAGTCCATTTGCAGAACTATCAGGGGCTGCAGGGTAGTGATGGGACATGGGGCATAGTCCAGGTTGTTTGTTCTAAAACTATCTATCTCAGTTTATTAAAGTGTTTGTTGAGGTGGAGCATCAGAAAATCTGCTGTAAGTTTGGAGCTATGTAAAAAGTAACCTCATAGCTTTATATAATGCTGCAAATAAAAGAGTTCCTCCTTTATTTGCAGGGGGTTGAGTTGAATGCCTGGCCATCTCTGAGCAGGAAGGCTGGCTCATCTGCATTTTCTGAAGATTTTATTTTCTGCTGTCACTGAGGCAATGCTGGCATCTTCTCCCAGTCCCCTTTTTATCAAGCAGGAAACACCGAGTAGGTGGTAACAGGAAGTCCTGCCACTCCCATCTTTCCAAGGGTCTCTTAGGAGCCCTGTCCTGCTTCTGCTGTCTGAGAGCTCTGGCACTCTCTCAGTTCAATCAGTATTTTCTATGAGATAGGTCTGAGGTTTTCTTCATGCTACTAAATGTCTGTAATTCAGTAGTTCTAGTCCTTCCATACGTCTTCCTTTTTATCTTCTAAACCCTCTTAAACCCAGCAAACCTGAAAGGTTATGTCCCTTAAGAATACCATTTTGTCATGAACCTTTCCCATCTGCTTCTCCATCCCACTCACCTTTAAGATATGAAGGAGATGGGAATTTTATAGGATGATTCTGCACAGCACATTAAAGAACTTCAGTGCCCAGTTCTGGTGGCCATTTGGAAGCTGGCTCTGTACCAGCTGCTCTACACTTGGCACTCAGACCCTGCTGCAGAGAGGGCAGAGGGAAATGCGGCCTCAGGCCTTCCATCTGTTCCCCAGAATAACCCACTGTTAGTGGGAGATGAGTTATCCAAAATGTATAAAACCCCTGGCCAAAAACCCCAACTCAACCTTCTGATTGCCATTTTGGGAAAAAAAAAAAAAAAAAAAAAAAAAGGGGGCGGGGGGGGGGGAGTCCTGGAGTAGCCTCAGGCTTTGGAGTGCTTACTTGAATAATAGACTCAGTATGGTCATTTTTCTCATATTTATAACATAATAAAAAAAAACAAAATAGGGTCCTAGCATTTGTCAGATCTTGGAAGAACTGACGAGTATTTGGGAGAACACACGGCCCCAGGAACCAGAACTACTTTGAGAAACAGCACAGGATCTTTCCTCCTTCATCTACTCACAAAGAAAGTTTGGGTATTTGCAGCTTTTAAACTATTGCTACTCGTTGTCATTCTGGAATGATACAGCTAAAGGCCATAAAAGCTCAATGATTATGGGTAATGAAAATTCTATTACTTCTTGCCTGTATGATCTTTTAAACAATTTTTGAAGCAACTAATGAAAACCAAAAAAAGCAATCAATAAAAGAAACAATTATCAATACGGACTACCGAGGTGAACAGGTAATTGCAGTAGGGCAATTGTGCAGAAGTATGTCCTTTAAATGAATGATTTAGAACTAGTAGGTGTCCTATCATCTCCACTTTTAATTAGAGTACATGACATGCATTCTGAATTTGAGATGTTTAATTTCATTGATAGCACCAGCACCTGCTGACTGGAAGTGCTTATTAACTACTTACGACAGTGACAAAGGTGTCTCAGCAATGTAGAAGTATAAAACACGAATGAAGGGCCAAAAAAAAAAAAAAGGGGGGGAAAATATGGGAATAAAATCCTTCCATTCTCAGTGCAGCAAAGCAGCAAAAGGAAAAAAGTCGAGGAGATGTGGATGTAATAACAGAAATGGAATATACCAACTCCTTTACACTTGCAAAATACCTACATATAAAAAATATGTGAATATTTGCCAGTGCTGACTGTGTTTGGTGTGTTCGTTATTTTCTACATAATATTATATATTTTTCCTGGATTAAAATGAATTAAAAAAAAAAGGCATGATGATTCTGAAATAAGCTGATATTTAGAGAAATCAGAAGAATACCAATGAGTCGTCACTTCCTTCTGAGCAGTTTTATCTTCCTTGTGCAGTGCACACCTTTCACAGAAAGGCTACACGTTTAGCCTTCCCTTGGAGGAAGATAAATTGATGATGCAGAAGCTGCGTGACAGGTGTGACACTAACAAATATCTGGTTAATTTTCAGACAGCAGACTAATCAAAATGAGCAGAGCATCACAGGTCTGCAGTATTTCAGTAGGAACTAGGTCTGCTTTAAGCTAAATAAAGTCAGCTTTGGAAGTGAACAAAAGAGAAAAGTTACCCTAACAGAAAACTCCACTACAGGCCACAAATTTATTTAGAAAACAATGTGCACATTTTCAGTTCTGAAAGGTTTTAATGAGAATCAAAATAAATCCAATTCTTCTGGAGGGTAATCTGTAATCTGTGCTAATCTGTAATTTATTATGTTATATAATACAATGAAAGTAAGTGTGACAGAAGAGAATACCTAAAGATATAAAGGCAGATATTCTCGGTGTATTTATGATATTCATTCTTATGCAGTTATTGCAGTTATCTTAGTGACAGTCCACTACCACTCTATGGAAGAAGTGTATGCTCACTCAATTACATTCACTCTTGGGAATGCCCTGGGTCTGTGTTTAACACAATGCAATAAGAACTGACATGTTATTCATAACTATATAATTCTGGTACCTAAGATGGGAGATAGGCGTCACTCGGGCTCATCAATCAAAATTTTCTTTCTTTCTAATCAACCATTACTTTCTGTGTATTATCTTTCCTATGGAAGTGCCATACATGAATTAGTTCTGGTGCTTGTACGTACAACGCTGTTTCAAATAACAGCCCCTAGTGTCTGTGGTCAGAAAAAGATTCATTTCTGACACTAAAATGCAAATCCATGGGATAATGGTAAATGATATAAAGTGAATATATGGAGGGTAAAAGATGTTCAGGTTCAAATTGTAATTCTTTTGTACTTCCATTAGAAGGACCAGAAACCCTCAGGGCATACTTAATTTGTATGAATTAGGTTGCAGATGTCCTTTGTTTTCTGCATCCTTGGCACGATCTCTGCATCCTGCTTTGTTCTCAGCTGTCAAACACACCTTGAAAGTACTTTCCAATACTAGAAACCCAATTATGCACTTATTACATTAAAAACAAACAAACAAAAAAACAACAAACAAACCCAAAACCAAAAAACTATATGTTACTGCTATGTTCCATATCCGTTGTCCCCAGTAAGTCATGGCCATCTCTTTAGAAGAAAAGCCCACCAACGCAAATGTTTTCCTGTACATAGTGTCAGCCTTACTTGGTGTATGGTCACAGTATCATGCAGACGCTGCAGACCCTGGAGACCTTTTATTCTCGGAGGCAGATGACAGACAGATGCCCAGCTACTCTTGGACAATATGGACTTTGGCTGAAGGTGTGCAGATTTAATAAAAATAGTTAATTCTCTATGAAAGTCAAGTGCAATTTCTTCATTTCTTTTTTTAATGTGTAGTGTATACCTCTTTCACATGCTGTGTGTTTGGAAAAGTTAAGCAGACATTTCCATAGAGAATGGAGATGGTGTTAATGCATTACAGGCAGGGAAATCTCCCAGCACACTTCTTATATTTTGTATCATGACATAATAATACAGACTTCAATTTTTAGTTCTTATTTACAGGAGTACAAAATTGTATCCTACAAGTCTTACTTATGAGTAGACCAACCAGTGTGACACATTTTTCTCAGTAGGACACAGTAACGATACATGTTAATGAAGAGTATTTAAGTCGTGTATAATGCTGCAAGCTGTGTTATTCTGTGGGAGCTGATTTACTAACTCACCACACAGACAAAAGGCTGTACGTTTTAATTTTCTCCCCACTGAGAAACCTACCGTTAAATTGTCATCCTTCAAAGCTACTACTTCTCATGCACAGTGCACAGAATCAAAGATTAGAGTTTAAAAGAGGATGGAACAATGTATTTATAGGGAAAATAATATCCATGGAAACAATAAAAAGCAAAACATGGTCTGCACTCACGTATCTGTCCCCATGGTTTCATGTTCCAGATGCTTCGAAACAAGTGATCCTGTTAATCACCACTTTGTGCTGATTGCACAAACTGTCGCTGGAACTCTGATTAATGACCCTAATCAATACGTCTGGCCCAAACTTTTATATTTGAAAAACATAGCTCTGAAACATGGGAATACTGAAAGCATTACTAAAGCAGCTACAGTGTCTGAGTATATTACACTTATGTATGTAAATGAGTGGTTTGTTGTCACTGTAAAATATACATTCATATTTCTCTTGCCATTTTGTGTTCATATAAATATATGTAAAGAAGCAAATAAAAACACATGCCCTCACATTTGCCTTTTTTCTTTCTTGCAGTGATAATACTTTTGATAATTAAAAAGAAAATAAAGAAAAAGGAATACTGAAACTGAGCAAGTCCTGGTGCAGCACAATTAGCTCTAATACTTCCCTCCTCACTGTATCAGCAGCAGTCTGTACAGCCCTTGCTGGCTCCAATCCAACAGTCTCTGCAATCTCTTGCTCTTCTGGGTTTATCTGTTACTCTTCCTCCTCCAGTCCTACAAAGCAGGAACGTGGGGATGGTATTGTAGAGCTGGTGGATTTTTTTTTCAGGTACAGTGAAGTTCTTTTGTACACCACTAATAATCCTGTAGCTATAATTTAGCTGGTCTTTAGAAGGTGATTTATTTTTCCTTTGTACTTTTATCTTTTAAATAGAAAATCCGGATTCATATTGTCAATATATATGCGAAATATCTAGCAACAAGAACTCCCTGTTTTAGGAAACTTCCTACTAATCAATTCTCCAGAAATCTGGATCGACTCATACTTTGTACTGTCATACCTCTTTATGAAACCTGATGCACAATTATGGCCTTTTCTGCCTATTTTGACAGAAGTGCCTTCCAAGTTTCTTTCACTTCTCAAATTCATTCCCTCTGATTTTATTTCCTCTGTTATTTTTGCTTTTTTCTTAAGTTTAAAGGAATTCTTCTGTTGTTTCTCTTATATCAGATCTTATTAGATCATTCAGTGTTATTTTTCTCATTCAGTGTTTGGCATAATCTTTTTCACAAGAACTAAGTCTTACGTGTGCATAAATCACATTTTGAATTTTGAATTTTTTTGTCTTTTTTTTTTTTGTCTTTTTTTTTTTTTTTTAATTAAAGAATAAAAGAAAAACTAATCTGGCCTAATTGTAATCACTGAGAAAGCTCACCAGGTCACAGGAGCCACTTCTGACAGATCACAGACTATCCTTAGAAAGGATTCATCCAGCATGCAAGCCATGTGTCAGAGCATGTGTTAATTTCACTAGACTTCTTGTTGATGAAATAGGTGGGATTGTTCTACTGAAACGTAAGGAATACACAATTTTGAAAATGCTACATTTTACACAAGAATTAGTATAAACCAACATTTTATCTCTAAAGTTACTTGTCTTGTTAATTTCCAGAAGGTAGAGCAAAGGAAAGAGTAGGAGCTACACATGGACCCTGAAGGCACAAAATTGAGATTCGTTGCACAAAGACTGAAAGTAATTTCCCTTTGCGGCTATATGCTTGCAAACACAAAGGATTGAGCTCTGAAATTCTAGGCATGACTTTTTCATAGAGATACCTGAAATTGGATTGGCAAAATGGCAGCTGCCTTAATGCAGCTCCAAGCTGATCCAAGTTAGTCAGACAAAAACAGTTATATTTTTGTTTTGAGGCTTTGATGGTTAGTTTTTAACTACTTTGGCCACAATTTGCTCTTCAGACACGGCTTTTCAAATTAATTTGTAAGGATTCTGGGAGTAAAAGCAACCATTGGTATTTATTCTGCCTGGCACAGGGTGGCAGGATTGTCCTGCTGACTCGTTGTACCAGCAAGGTTTTTACATCAGGTTTATTTCTGCTGAATTGCAGAGCCCGATGGGAAACATTAGACTTTAGGTTTTGTTTCTAATATAAGAAATAAAACAAGAAACAAGAGGCGTGTGTTTGCAATCAGAAGTTCACTGGTGCTACTACCTGTGTACACATATACATTTGACTCTCAGTTGTTAGCTTTTGTATACTTGAATTTTTGTTCTCCATCACAGTCCTTAAAAAAAGAAAGTATAGTGCTTGTCCTTGGCCACAGAAGCCAGATATAAAAGAAGTCCTGAATATGGTGGAAGCTATTGGCAACATATTCAAAAATGAATACTTCTTAGCCAAACACTGGAGGGGGAAAATCTAGAACTTTCCAGAAGTTCTGAAAATTGAGTACAGTGGTATTTCAATACAATACAGTCTAAATTACCTCAGGATCATAGGGTTTTTGTAGAATGGTCATAAATTGAAGATTACCTCATACTTCCTAAACTGCTTAAACAACTTCTTAACACACTTTTAAGGTTACACTTTCTGTCCAGTGACAAAAACTATCTGTTTAATATTGTCTTATTGACAAGTTGTCATTGACTTCCATATGTAGGGACTACTCTCCAAGGACATGACTATGCACAACATACAGGTCCTTTAGTAGGCAGATATCTTAGGACAGAAAGTTGAGAAGGGCTGGTGTCACAAAATGGGAAGCTCAGCAGTGAAACTGTTCTGCATCCTCAGTGGTCTACAGGTCTACAACAAGAAAGATTTCTGAAATAACGTACCAGAAAAAAACAGGAGAATAAATTATTTTCTGTATACTGTTCTGGAAGTGAATGTCTACCACTGAAAATCAATAAGGGTGAATGAATAAGCTGGACAGTAGGACATTATAAGGCATGGAGTACTGGCAATAACTGCACCTGAACAGAGAATATTTCCAGTGTGCACCTAACTATATCGACAAAACTCTATTTATCTTAGGAATGTAACAAGCTATCTTGCACTGCCAACTCTGATCCTATAGGAGAACAGAAAAAAGAAGTAAAACTTTTCCCAATATAACTACATCTCAATTAGAGATTTCTCTTGGCAGAGCTAGACAAGAGTCACAACTCTTCACAGCTCTGACAAAGATAGGCTGGCAGAGCTCTTTTTGGGTGCAATTCATCTGGTCTATTATAGACATCTGCTTTAGAATGAGATGACTAATGAGTTAAAAGTGTCTGTTCCTTGCCATTGACTAAAAGGCATGTGTTTAATTTGGATATGGGTGTCTGCAGTACATCAGCTAAATTTATTCTGAAGCTTTGGATGTTGTCAAGATCTCCAAGGTCACAGAATTCACTAATTGACTGTAAGATTTGTCTACAGTATAAGGTGAAGGTTCCCCACAGACTTTTACTTCACAGATACAAACTAGCAAACACCTCCAATTGATTCATCTCATAACAGAGAAAGATTTCCGCAGAGCTGTAACAGTCAGGAAACAGTTTAGTACACTTTGTTGGTATGAAACCTTTCTTACTGAAGCTGACTCTGAAAGACATGTTTGCTACCTGTAACTCCTGAAGAAAAAGCACAAGACCTGACTTGTGGCAGACCATGGGAACTGCTGAATACAGCTGTGAATGCATTGCAGAGTAGCAAAATGGTTAGAGTCAGGAGCAGAACAGCTCCAAATTCTGCTGTCCAGCTTCTTTCCCCTTTTGCAGTAGAGCAGAATTTTGGATGTGTTTCCAAGATAGAGCAGACGAGAAAGATCAGTATGATTTTCTTCTTTCATGAGGAAATCATATGGTCATAATCCCGACGGTTTCACGTCCAGCTTTGTCTTTTCCTACCATTAGACATGTGTAGAGAGCCCAGTCAAGACATAGAAGGACACTGGGTGCAAGGACCTGTATTTCCATGCAGGTGCTGGTAGGGTTACATGAATTTAGTTAGGAGACTGAAAAGAGACTGAAATGCTGTAGATCACTCACAATCATTAAGAATTCCTTTTAAGAATCCCAAATGATAGCAATTAGCCACATATTGCATATGTACATATATATTACATACACCCAGAAAGAGCTCTTAGATAAGCACTAAACACATACAAGTGTAAGCATTTGTACTTGAAAAGAAGGCAAGCTCTCATCTTTTTTGTAAGCCTAAGACTGCCCAACTGCCATTGAGCAGATATGAAAGAAAATGAAGCAAAAAAGAGACAGAGAAAAAGAAAAAAAAGATCAAAAATACACTATTTCTTCCCTTATGTTTCCTTGGTTGTTTATGGTTGTACCAAGTCAAGAACTACTTCTCAAGATGGAGGGACTCCATCCAATTGTTTTGGAATCTTTAATTTGCTATGCAGAATCTCAGCATATTTTATCTCAGCATTCATTATTTTCTCAAAAAGATAAAGCTTTGGCTACTTTGGCATTTTAAACTACTGAAAATACAAGGTAAAAGCAACATTACTACTTGCACATGCAGGCAACCTGATGTTCAAGAACTCCTAGAAGCTTCAGTCGGCTCTTCTGAATGTAACTCAACTGGCATATTAGACTGCCCACAGGGAGAAGAATGGTGCCAGAATGTGATAGATATTAGAAGAGAGACACATTTTTTTCTACTCCAATAAGTAGAGATAATTAAGGCTAAAGGGAGGAATGGTATATCTTAATTACCTGATGGCACTAGCCATCATGTTCCACAGTAAAGAGAGGCCATGGTAGACTCCATGCAGGAAAGATGCTAGATTTCAGTGAAGTTAGATTCTATCTAACATTTGAAATGAATTGTTTTTCACAGATGAATGGAATGTTACAGAAAACCTGTCTTGTTTTATACGTACCTTTGTCAGCATCTAATGAGACTAGAAACATACATGCATTGGTTAAAAACAAACAAACAAACAAACAAAAAGCACCCTTAAAACTTAGCAGCTTCAGGTACTGCTTATTGTCTTATCACTGTGTACTGATCTGAGCTATTTCAATGCTATAGATTTGGGAACTACAGGTTCAGATTCAAAGAAGATATTTAATTTGTTGACTCATTGCTATTATAAGTTTTCCTATGGTCTGAACTGTGATCCTGCTCTTCAAGATTTGCTCAAGACAGTTAAAAGATCACCTCAAGATTGTCATCTAACATGGAGACTTTCATGATAAATCTGCTCACAGACATTAGGCATTGTCTGTAAGTAGGCTTTTATACTATTGGTTATAGAGCTGCAAACTAGGGAACGGCCACTGAGATCTATTAAATGGTAAAAGAAAGGTCTCTATTAACAGACTGATATTAACAGTATCCAGAAGTTATTAGCAAAAAAGAAGAAATGTCAAGCAAGAGGTAGTCTCATTGTGGTCAGACACACAAATGATGACTCTCAGATAAGCAGTCCATAAAAAGGAACATGTGTAATCCAGGGTAAAACAATGCATTGATATGGGAGGTTTCAGGAGGAAGAGCAAAAGAAATCATAATACATTTTTGTTCTCTTTTTGAGAGCCACAGAGCTCTTGGAGAGCATGCAGAGTATTTCTAGAAGAAAGGGTGCTTCCCATAGCAATCCCATGACTTCCAAGTGTGCATTCATAGCTTCAGTCTTCCATAGAGAAGCACAAAGGAAAACATGAACAATGTTTGAATCTATACCGACTTTTCTGATTCTTCACAACAGTGCTGAATGGATTTATCATTTGGTAAACTAACTTCTGTCCTCTGGACATCTGCCAGGGGAAGGACTTAGAATGGGAAAGAGGATGTGTCTCAGAAAGAAATAATGACTTATCAGAAACCTGTCCAGTAAAGGAAAGTGGGGTATGCATGAACAGACGCTAAGAAATAACCAAGTACATCTTCTAACATTTATGGCAGGTAATCTCAGAAGGTAAACAATTTAACACAGGAGAATAAATCAGATTAAAAAAAAAAAAAAAAGAGAAACCATAGAAAACAACACAAAAGGTACCAATAAGAGGTTGTCAACTGCATGTTACCTATTTATATATTTTGCAGGGGCAAGTAAGCAAGTCTGAAAGAAAAAAAAAATGACTCTAACCTCACTAAAAGATAGAACAAAAATGTTATATTTTTGTTAATGGTAGCTAAATTTGAAAGTCTTTCCTCCCTCTGTTCAGTTTTGCCTTGAAGCTTTTCCTAAATGTGTTCTAGCAGCTTTAGAAAACACTCACTGGATTCTAAACAATGGCTGCCTGAAGAGAAATCTGATGAATACCCAGTACCAAACAAAAAGAAGTGTCTAAGCACAAAAGACACTTATCAGTGATAAAAATCCTTAATATAACCAAAGCATAGTTTGCTGATTCACTGCCCACGTATGCAGAACAAAAATAAATACTAAAAAGCAGAATAAATTAAGAACATGCTCTCAATCAGCATGAAATATAAGCATCTTTAATATAAGCAACTCACCTGAGGAGAAGAGATACATGAGAAGTAGGTAGCTGCTACATTACACATCAAAAAGCAGCTGGGCCTATAGCATACATAAGCAATATGCACAAAGCCATCTTTGGCTGCATTCAGAAGAAAGGCAGGGGTGCTGCAGGAAGATACCACAGAATCCTTATATGGAAAGAAGACAGCGTGGAGCAGCATGCAAAGCAGGATGAATTAAATGTGCTGATTAAATGAACAGCTTGCTTTTTGTACTTCAGTGAAGTTCAAAGCTTTCTGGCCAACCACTTTAACTGCACACAGCAATCAAACAAATGACTTACGCTGTAAAACCCACATGCCGAGAAAACAGTAGGCAATGCAAAACTGACCTCTTTCTGTGCTTCTTTCTCTCACCTTTGTTCAGTTCTTAAAAAATACTGCATAACACTTTCTAATGTGTGTGTAAATGCAAAAGGTTGGGGAAAGGGAGTGACTCTTCACTGTACGTCTGTAGAAAGAAGCTGAGGACATCCTCTCTGTCCTGATGCTTGTAACTCGATGCAGACAGGAGTCCCTGAAATTATACCTCAGGCATGTGCAATCTCACTCATTGTGTTCCAGTCTTTAGCTAAAGAACAAGTGGTAAAACAGTCAAGTGTTGCCTGCCCAGTTAAGTGTGTGATTCTAAGCAGCAGGACACCTGGACTTTAATCCTGATTATAGGGGTATCTTATAGCTGACTGCAAATCCACAGCAGGGAGTAAGGCAGCACAGGTGGCTCTGAGGACCCACTGTGAAGAACAAGAGATACAATACCTTCAATTACAAAGGACAAAGGAAAAACAAAGACTCCAAAACTCGAATGTTAACTCCTCTGACTGAGGAGATGTGCATTTTCACTCATGCTCTGAACACTGACAGAAAATAACTGTAGCATCCTACTGGGTTGTTGATATGACTTCTTTTCCTTTTCTTTCTTTTTTCTTTTTTTCTTTTTTTTTTTTCTTTTCTTTTTTCTTTTTTTTTAAGTAGTGCATTTTGTTCTGTAACACTTTAAATTTGTGAGAATGATTTTCAGGGAAATTACGTTTAAAATTTTGGAGTCATGCTGTCCTGAGTGTTGAATTAAAATGCTGAGTTCTGTTAAACTAAGCTTTTTGTTCAAGTGCCTCCATATGGATTTGTATGTTCTTTGCAGATTGTTGATTAAGAGTCGCCAAATGTTTAGAGCAGTGCTCTGCTAGCTAGTTCATAGTTTTGCTGAATGCTGTGAGCTCTATGCTGTCTGAGATGTTCTTAAAAGCAATGAGAGAAGCTTGAAAGACTGTCATTTTGAGTGCCTCATAAGCATATCTAGGATAGTTCATGGTATTTGGACATCACATAGCCACACATTCAGTCTTAAGCTGAACTGGATGTGGACTGGATCATTCTTTGACTACCAAATAAAACAAATGAAAGTTGCAGTTCATTCCCTGAAATCCCAGATTACTACTTCTGGTTAGAATGTTTCCGTACAAAGAACCTCATCTTTCCTATATTTCATCATGCCACCAAACTTCACATCTGCTTTATTGGTAGCTCCAATTGGATTGCTGCCTTGTCTCATTTTTTTTCTTGCAGCAATCTCCATGCATTCTCCCAAGCTGTTCTTTGAAAAAAAGCTGCATCCTATTATCCTCTTTTGTAGCTCTTCTGAAAAAAGCAACCTGTGTAGTGATGTCTATTTAATGAGGAACCAGCTGGGGTGCTGTGAATGAAATTATTACACTAATTCTCACTGTTATACTGGTGCACTGTGTATTTTTGTTGGTTTATATCTTTATTCCTTATACTTCAGTTCATGCTTACTTTTTCTTTTTCTTTTTTATTTTTATATTCCTGCACATTGATTAGCACGACTGTATGTAACCTACTCCTCCAGGCTACATACAATAAAGCTGAAGACACTGAAGGAAAAGCCCCAGAATTAAGCCAGATAGAGGGTTAGAATGAAGCACATAGGTTCCCAACATCATTCCAAAAAGTAGAACCAGATGAAAGGGGATGACATGAACATTTTATGGGCTGATATATATGAAGACTTCTGGCTCCTGTTTGTTTTAGGTGTTTGGAGTTTGGGTGAACATTGAACATGCATTTGTAAATTGGGAACATAATATCTGAATAATAGAATTGATTTCTCCACCACAGTGCTAAAAGCTGACAGTTCAGCAGTGCTAAAAGCTGACAGTCAGCTGACTGCATGGGACAAGAGGAAACCAAGAATGATATTAAAAGAGCAATGCATTTATATGTAATGCTGCTCCTAATTATTGGTCCAATGGTAGAATGAGGCAGGATAGTTTACAGGCATTGTGAAAGAGCACCTTCCTCCTCACCAATCTTGTATGCAGACTTCATAGCATTCTGATGCTTTGGTAACAGAATAAAAACAGATTATGAAATGTCGTTGTTTACTGTACTTTCAAGGATATTATGTGTAATTCTACAAGGTCAAACATAATGACATTTATTTTGCCCATAGATATTAAGGACATATTTTACTCAGTTTGAGAGCTCTGAAGTTTTCCATAAAACTCAGAAGTCGTTTTACTCTAGTTGTGAACTGTTTTGTTGTCAAAGTTTGCTGGCCTATTCAGAAGCCCATACAGAAGAGGATTTTGTCACGTGAACTTCCAGTGGCCTTTCTGCTTTTGCTGTTAGAGTTTTAGTCCAACAGATCTTTACATCACAGCAACATGTACACTCAACTTTTGATGAACTGCTCCAAGCATTGAACTGGTTGATAGGCAAGTACATGTTTTGTTCTGCAGAGTTTTATGTAGCAGCAGTGAAGTAAAAGAAAGCAGTCACAGATAGACATGGAAGGAAACTACTCTCTAAGGCTACTGCAGCTGCTTTTCTAGTAAACACAAGCAGAAAACTATTGTACAAGACAAGCACTATAATGTCATTTTAAAAAAGGAACCAGCTAGGGTACTCAAACAGGAGAAAAGATCAGCATTTAATTCAGTGGGAAAAGTAGCAATTTTTGTGAAATGGTAAAAATAATAACATTCTGAAAGAACAGTTAAAACTATCAAACAGAGACATGTTGGGATAGTAAGAAATAAAGGTGTTTAATGCTAAAATGAAGAGGCATAGTCATGGCTGCTTAAGAATCATGTCGATAAATTTAAAATGTGCACACTGGAAGGGATAATTTGAATTACTTGCCTTCTCAAATGAAGTCTAAAGTAACTACAGTCTCTTAGGAAAAACCTTAAGTGTCATTGCAAGCTACTTAATGAAAACTGGTGCTGTAAGTGCCACAACAGTTGAACAATCAAGAAAAATATTGGCTGGCATAGGATGATAGAATGCTAAAAATCTTCCTCCGGCCCGTGTGGTTAGACAAAGTAAGATTTAATAGATAGGATTCTTCTTGTCCTTTTTCAATTTGTTTGTGTTTTAATTTTTCGTAGGAGAAACACTCCTATCTTTGATGCCGTGCTCCTAAATCCCCCAAACACACTAAAAGCTGAGGTCACAATAGAAATTAGTTAGGAGATGATAGTCATCTTTCTTATAGTTCTCAAGCCTCCTGAAACCAGCCTATTCAACAAAGAAATATTTGCAGAAAGAAGTCCTTGCATCCTCACTGAGGAACAGCTTTCACTATTTTTCACTTTTTCCCTCTGTCTTTGGGTACATAAAATAGAACCCACATTATCTAACCTGAGAAAGCTGCAGTTTAAGTGCAGTACTGAATATTCAGTGCCCTGTGTATGTAAAGGAAACAATGGATTAATTTACATTTATTTTCAGTACAGACAAGTGAATTAATTAGTTTTCCTGACAGAAACATGTCTAATTCATTCTGCAGAACTATTCAGTTATTTTTGAAAATTAAAAAAAAAAAAAAAAAAAAAAAAAAAGAAGTACTTAAAATTATTTAGTCCATGTCTGTGAACTGAATTAAAAACACAGTATAGCAGCCTGGTTCTTGGGTGAAAGCTCATCCTGGGATTTCAGGTGTTGTAGATGAAAGCCAGAATTATGATGAGTTTAGGACATATGAATGCAAGAAACTGGAAGTCTTTATTCAATTCACCGTTAGTGATGGATGGAAATAATAATGAAAAAACCTTTATTTCATATGTAGCAGAAGGGAGCCAAACCATAATAATTTTATCCCAGACAAATCATAAGCTTAAATAAAAGAAAAAAAAAAAAAAAAAGTATTTAAAAATCTTTCCAGGCCTCAGCCTATTACACAAAATTAACTCTATTCTTTATGCTCAACATCTAATTTTTTACCATTAAATTCAATAATGATTGCCATACACAAATGGGTGATGTCTGCTTGGATACAGCACTGAGTCATCAGGGTCTTCTGGTAAGTGTAGATAATAGAGATACATTTAACCCTCTCTTAGCCAAAACAGAAGTTATAAAATAAAACAACCACAACAACAAACAGCAACAACTACAAAACAAACCGAAAGCACTGAAGGAAGAAGTCAGCAAAGATTTGTGGGTTAGTAGAATAGGGTTTCTAAAAAATCTTTAAATTCACTTGGGCAGATACCTTATGATCTCAGAAGATGTTACAAAGATGAACAATCTTCTGTGACAGAAAATCTAGAGAGTATGTAGTCAGTCAGTGCTGCGTGCAGGTGATAGGGAGCCATGGGAGTCAGGGTGACAGAATAAATCGTCCTTGCAGGGACTTGTTGAGGGCCAGCTTATTGTTACGAATTTTTTACACAAGTAAGTGGCATAGTGGGAAAGGGTCATTCTGATGTATTGCTTATGTAAATAGATGAAGTATGGTTTTTCTTTTTCCAGTTTTCCTTCCTTTACTTTTATATTTGTAACAAATTTTAAATTTAAAACATATCTTTATTTTACAGTATTCGGAATTGAAACTGATTCAAAGCACTCCACGCCTTCATAAAAATTAACATACTGATGTATCTCTTCTTTTCAACAACACTTGTATCATTCCAGAATTCTGGAAAATTTGCTTTGTGTTTTGTATATAAAGGTGAAGGATTTTACTCAGTCCACCCTATCTTTCAGTTTTGACACAAGTGATTCACTAATTATATAAAGAACCAGGGAACAGACAAACGGATAATTAAAACAGACCTTCTGTGGGAAGACTGAGATATTTTGAAATCAGTATTTTGATGTAACATATGCAGTCTTTTTCCAAAATTATTTTGTTTAGGTTATAGCATTCCTACACTGAGAAACTGGAGGAGGAAGAATTGTGAAACAGGATAAAGAGAGGTATGTCACCAACTTCAGATCTGTCATAATGGTTATGTAAACAACTTCAGTCATACTGGCTGAATTATATTCCTTTAAACAGAAATGCATGAAGAGATTTGCAGAGCAACAGAGGATTCAGAAGTGTGAGCAAAGTGTGAGCGCAACAGACTAGACAAGGCATTGCTGTCCTATCCATATCAAAGGTATACTCTCGTGCCAAAAATCTAAGTACAAAGCATGACCATTGTGAGTAGTCCTAAACTGTGGAGTCTGCTTCTCTGGAAACACTGAAAACCCACCTGGACACTTTCCTCTGTAACCTTCTGTAGAGAACCTGATTTAGCACAGTATAGGACGAGATGAAATCCAGAGTTCCTTTCCTACGATTCTGTGATTCCATGACCACCGAAGTACCGTAGAGGGTCTCACATCTACTCAGTTGGTATTTGTTTCTCTGAAGATATGAATTTATCTTAGTGCATTTACTTAGTGCAATATGTCTATTTTTGCATATGTTTTGAAAAGAAAGGTTATATCAGCATGAATCTTTTGAAGTTCCATAGAAAACATGAATATAAAAGCTATTATTTTCCATCAGAACACTATTGTGCCCCAGGGAATAAATTCTAAGATAGTGAACATACAAATTGGAAATTCCTAGCCAGGTGTAACAGGAGACCATCTACAGAATATCAGTTGCACACAAGGAAATTACCCAAAAGATTACATGTCTTTTATTGAGCCAAGCGATAGACCTGGGAGAATAAAAAAGCTGTCAGCCACAAGTATCTGTCTTAAAGTACTCAGGAAAAAAAAAAAAAAAAAAGCCAAAAATACTGTATTTTTAGTATATCTGTATTACATGCCTTTAAGTGATAAAGAAAGGTAATTTGCTTGAAACAAAGCTATGAGAACCAACCTGGATCCTGGCTTGGTATGAATTTTATTCTTGCAAGTAATAAGAGTTATGTCTCACAGTTATGGGAGATATATAGAAACAACGGAACTTAAAAAGTTGTACATATGTTGGAAGCAACAGGGAAAATACAGACCTACTGACTGAGTGAGAAGAATCATGATGGCTTGAGAAAGCCCAAGTGTTTGATATCCTGTACTTGATTCCTTACTCAGTCTTTAGAATTTTCACACATAACAATAGTTTACTAGCAGGAGAAAAGTACATGTCAAAATAGCAAGAAAAATGTTAATGAATGTTCAGAAAATTTAGACTTATTAAAAGACAGCATAGACTGATAAAATGTGCCATAAATAATTCAGGAAACTGTTGAAATAATCTCTAAACCGTTCGTAACAGGTAGATCCAAAGAAGTTAAGGACAGGAGCTGTTTAAAAACAAAATGATAGAAATGAAATCAAACAAAAAGCATAACAAGCAAATGGTAGGGAATTATAGACTAGTGAGTGTACTTGATGACTGTAAAACTTTTAAACCAGGTCAGTTTCCTGGCTCCTAAAGCATAATGAGTTCATAAGACATAGACACAGTAGATGTTTCACTGGCAATGTGATACCAATTAAAAGAATGTCAGACCAGTCTAGCCGACTTTGCTGACAGGCTAACTAATCTGGTATGTAGAGTTAAGAAAATGAATGTAAAGAGAAAATGCAAGTTAAAATTTCTATACAGCAGCAAAGGAAATATGTGGAAGAGAAAAAGAGGCAAATAAAATTCTGCACTCAGATAAGTTATGAATGATTCCCTGTCAGACTAGATGGGGACAATGAATGTGGTCTGCCAGTACGTTTCTTTTTGAGGCCATATTAATGACTTGTATTACATAATAAGGAAGACTCTGAGCAAATCTGAAGACACCACCTGGAGGGAAGTACTTGCAAGCACTCCACAGAGTAGAACCAGAAATTCTAAATAGTTTTCATGGACTGATAAAACAATCTGGAGTCGATGAGATGAAATTCAATATAGACAAGTGCAAAGTGTCTGGAAGAAGAGAGCAAATACGTAAATATGAGTTTTGGAAAAATAGACTAGTTGAGTCTGAGGCTGTAATGATCCCTCTGGGGAGGGGGGTGGGGGGATGGGTAATGCACTGACAATACAAATCTGACTTGTGTTAAGTGTTAAAAAGAACATTTAACACAACTCATTTTTCATTCTATTCAGCTTTGTGTGACTTTTGTCATGTTTTGTTTGAGAAATGGACAGACAAATCAGGAATCAGAGAATCACAGAATACTAGGTCGGAAGGGACCCACAAGGATCAAGTCCCATTCCTTGTTCTACACAGAACTCCCAAATTCCAACCCTATGTGTGAGTGTTGTCCAAGTGCTCCTTGAACGATGGCAGCTCAGGTCTGTGACCACTGCCCTGGGGAATCTGCTCCAGATACCAACCTCTCCCTGGTGAAGAACCTTTTCCTAACACTCATCTGACTCTCCCCTGACTCAGCTCCATGCCATTCCTTTGGGTCCCACTAGTGGCAATCAGAGAAGATTTTGGAGGAAATATACAATATGTATCCGAGGTTTAGGAAATATGATTTGTGAACAAATACTAAAGGTTATAAATGTTTAATTCAGTAAGATGAATGGTGGCCGAAGAAGAAACACAGTAACAGCACTCTGCTGCTTAAAAAACAAGGAGGGTGGAAAAAAAGAAATAATGGTCTTTGACTGGAGACAGACCAAGAACGCACACTGTTGCAAATCTGTCTAATTTTAAATGAAGTAAGCTTTTTGCTAATAGTTTAACCTTCCAAACTGGAGAGATTTACAATAAATGAAATAGGAATTCATGGAAATTGTAGGACCTGTTCTCCAGTGATTTGTAGATTAAGATGAAGAAGCTGTATTTTTTAAGGAAAAAGCTAGTCCACTGATTCCTTACCTCTACTTTGAGACTACAGCAACAAATTATATAACACCATAATTACGGCAAGTTGTTCACTCAGAGGCAGAGAAATCCAGCAACGCACAGGGCAATTAACAAGACAACTGTTTACTGACAAGTTCCTAACCTCCCACACAGTAAGAATTTACTGAAATTGAAGTAAATGTTCGACAACTTCTCTGTAGTCTAGGTAAATAGAAGATTTAAAATAACACAATTGATAGGCCTTTGTGTGTGTGTGTGTGTGTGTGTGTGTGTGTGGAGAGGTTTGGTCACATGGTCATGTTAAAGACTGCTAAAAAAAGACCTAAATGGGATACTGTTCTATAAAATCCTCTAATTAAGAAACATTGTAAAACAAATGCTTCTAAACTAAATATAAACATGGATAAAGAATGCCTTTTGATTTCCTGATAACTTCAACAGAAATGTTCTCTGACACGTTTTGTGCCTATTATTATATGACATTTTCCAGAAAGACAGGAAGAAAAATTCTCACCCATGACTTTCATAAAAGAAACATGAATTAATTTTTCTGCTTCTCCCTGAGCTGTGCACCATGGGCCGAGGCTCTGCAGAGCTTCTGCTACAGATAGGAATGCTGCTGAAAGCTGCCGTTGCTAGAGTTACCCAAAGCAATCATGAGCACTGAAGTTTACAAGCACTGAAGTAGCTTTCATCTTCTGACAACAGAATACTTCCTATAATGCCTTCTCAAATGTAAATTGAATATGGGCTTGGTTTTTTGAATCAAATTGAAGGCATTTGAATTACATTAAATAGAGAGCATTTGAACAGTGCTGTAGTCACTCACAGATAGTTGAGACCTTGACAAAAACATATATTGGCAATTACCTGTTTCCTAGATATGGGACACTGTTTGTCAGAGGCAGTATCTTTTATTAAGGCAATATATTTAATTGACACAGTTTTGCCACTTTTCAGATAACAGATTAATTTTTCAAAAGACAAATAGAAAGTTTGAATGGTTTACAAAAAACTTAAACAAGGTAACTAGGCATTCTTTTTATTAAAAATATTGAGTTTCATGATCATTAGATAACTACAAGGGCTGCACCGGATATAATGCCTCCTATTCTTTATGTTGTTGCACAGTGTCAGAGGCAGATGTTGGTGGTATGGCAGCAGAAGCTGGATCAATATTCCATTTTGTTATGTCTGAGGTAAAGTGCATATTTGGCAAAGGTGTGGAACTGAATTCTTCCATGCAGAAAAAATGGCAACCTCCAGCATTCACCAACACTTGCTGAGCATTTGTGGAGCCCAAGCCATGGATGTGAGCACACTGTGGTGGTGGCTGCTGTGTTTCAGCAGTAGGGACAGCAACTGTTGGTCACCTCTACTGGTGCCTGTTTTTATGAACATGGTGCGCTCTTGTTCATTGCTGGTGAAAATGCAGAGTTACTGGAAGTAGCTACATTACAAATATTGTTTTTTACTGAGTTTATCTTTCAAATAGTGTTGTCGTGTTCTTTTATCCATTGAAGTTTGATGAAAATAAACAGAATGCATTACTTTCAGACAAACCTTCCTAAATCTAGAACTTTTTTACTGGGGTATCATAGATTGTGTCCTATGTCATTATTAAGTCTTCTGCCAGAGTGATCTATATATTTGATATATCACCTATTGCAACAGAACAGGAATGGTTTATCTCTTGTAGCAATTGCTTTATTTTGTTCTGAGAGCTATTTAGGAAATTCTAAATTGTGTTTGTAGTCAATATTTGAAGAAATAAAAAGCAAAATTAATTGGACATGCTTTTTATAAAATATTATCAACGTTCAAAGTATTCTTAATGAGGCATCGTATCCAAGCTTTTTTCAGATAAAAGAATATATTTATTTCAACTTCCTTTATGGCCTCCCTCCACTCTCTGATTTTATGTACTGTCCTGCCATACATTTTTTGATCCAACCCTTCCAAAGACTTACTGTCTCTATAGATAAAATCTTTTCAAGAAAAAAACACAGCAATTTGCAGTAAATATTTCAATGTGTGTAGATGTGTGGAACTCTCAAGGTAAATTTTAAAAATAATTATTCTACTGTTACCTTTTATTATCAGACTTACAGAGCAACCACCTAATGTAACAGAGAAGATGGCAATTAAATAGTATTATTGACTATCATTTCCCTCTATTGACACATCCTTATTACTTTCCATAAAATACAGTACCCTTCTCAGCCAGTGCTGAGAGAGGAGAACAAAGGAAATTATGGTGGCCTGAAGTCCAGATACCCAGGAATCCATCCAAAATTAATCTGTCTTTCCTGTAAAAGCAATTTGTTCAAGTGCTGCTTGGCACAACTTCAATACTTCTATAAAGGCACTACTGAGACACCTGCATTAACAGTTTAAATATTAACCACCTTTTATTTACTTTTGTTGTCTCCTTTGTTACAGGGGAGAGAAAGCAGCATGTGGTGTGTGTGTACATGTGTGTGTTAAAGTTCAAACTGTATCTCAGGAAATGAAAAAAGCATTCACCTTCGCAAAACAGGTGGAAGCATGGCAGAGATTTATAAAGGATGGGACTGGTTACCCTGGAAACAGGTTTGAATTTTTTCTTCAAACAAGATGCTCACTGTTGACCTATTTTTAACTGCTTTGTATGGATTTAAGGTGCAACTTTTTGTAAAATTTCTTAAAAAAGGTTTGTATACCACTTAAAAGCATTATTTTCCCCCTCACTTATAAGCTTATAAAGTGAGACAGCTATTTGAGAATAATAATGCAGAAATAGCAATAATCTACAAATATGTGATAAAAGAAAAAAAAAATTAACAAGAATTTGTATTGAATGCATTTACAGTACTTGTGAACACAAAAATATTTTGGCCTACATGCTATTTTCTTCAGAATAAGCTGCTGTTGCCACCCTGTAATCTATTACAGAATGTACAAACCCGGGATAAATTTCCACCAGATATTTAACATCATTTTCTCTTCCACAGCCTTACCGCCAAAGTTTTATTTTTGTAATAACTGGCACTTTACATAACATTTTTTCAAAATCAGTTCTGATAAGGCCTTTATTGCAGTGCATTAGCAACAGAGAGAAAACTGTATCTAAATCAATCTACTTTTCTCACCATGTCCTATTAAACTTCAGGGTACAGGAAAATGAAAACAGAAAGAATCATTACTGCAGGGATAATGCATGAAGCAGGTGTAGAGCAACACGTGTTGCTAATTTAGGGATACTCCTGAGCAGTCTGGTTGTCTAAGTGGTACAGTACATTCTAGCATCATACCCTAGAAGCAATTAGCATTGCCTGCTTCAATTGTCTAGCATCATCTGACCTAACATATTCTGGGGACATTTAGTCTCTGTTCTTTGGCATCATAGAAAGACAGTGCTGGGGAATGGGCAAAAAGAAAGGAAAGCCAAAAATTAATCAACTGAAATTCATCTGAATCTAGTGAAAGAAGAAAACAATACTATGCAAATAAAATTGGGCTATATTTTAATGTTCTAGTAGTTTACATCATCATGCCTAATTGACAGCACAGTTTTTAGACTCACTCTTAAGGTCACAATATACAGTCTTTCTTCTGAAGCCTACCATTTTTTATTAATTTCTGGAAAGAACAGATGGATTTGCTTGTTCTAGGGTATCTTTCTTACAAGAAAATGTATTAAAAGTTTATATGTTCACATCATTCCAAGTGAAAAGATTTCATTTATCTTAAAATTTCTCATAAATAATCGGCATTTTCTTTGAAATATTATCTATTGAGATTATGATATTACATTTGTTTTTTATAAGTAGAAAAGGAAGATTGCCCTTCATGGTAATGGACAAAGTCCTGTAAACATTCAGAACATCAAAAGAAGTTGAATTAAATGAGCTCAATTTTCACGTTTCTTATATCATAAACAAAGTTCACACACCATTCCTAAAACTACAAAATGCTCTTCAACGGTTATTTTCTATTTCCCTGTTTTATGATATGTCATGTAGCAATGCCTGACATATTTCATAGTCTCCTGTCTTTATTTATGGAGCCTTTTAAATCTAACAACTTTAGCAAGACAGATCAACTTCATCAGTGTAAACACTTCTGAACATCAACTTACTACAGATTATGTTGACTGTGTTGTGGTCAAGAGACTGAACTTTGCACTCAATACTTATTTGTGAAATGAACCATAGATGTGAGACTGCTTAGGTTTTAGATTCTGGTTGGAAGACCACCTTACCTTTTCAGGGAGCAGTGGTAAAAATTTAGAATGAGATTCTCTTCCCTCTCATTCGGTAACACTCCAGCACAATGACTATTCTGTAGTTAACAGACACTGACTGCTCTTCAGAGAAAATGACTAACCATGGTCTTATTTGTGGCATTTAAAGTAATATAGCAAATATTTTCGCACATCCTTCCTATGATGACAGGCAGTGTAAGACAGGCAATGTATAAATGAAAATGCCTAAAATAAGCCTGAAATATTTATTGGCATAACAGGTTGCTAAACAGCTTTCATTATAAATGCCTTTCTTCAAACTGAATTCATAGCAACAAAGAAGACTCATCTCTTTCGTCACTTGAACAGCTGGAGCTACAGAGACACCAGGGTATATGTTCCATTCATTGATTCTCCTAATACAAAATTACATATGGAATGCATCTTATTAAGAATCACATCAAATTTTCCAAGGAGTGTGAAAATGACCTGTGAAATATCCCCCAATATGACAGAACACACCACTGAGAAGCAGTGACACAGTAAGCAACATAGTCTCAAAGACTCTCAAGTAGAAAAGGGATGTAAATCCAGCTGCCTGCAAGTTGCATGTGCTCTACACACTACCCTCTGTATTTAAGAAAAAGGATCCCCACCACTGAAGCTGTGAGTTTGGGAGGATTGCCTAATTCTCTCTCTTAATTTCCAATATGAAAATGCAGTTAGTATCAAAAATAACTGAATTCTTTTACAAGTCACGCAATTTCTTTCACTAGAAAGTCAATTCAGTTATTCTCTTACCAGTTTCAAGAAATAACAAGATATTTTTTCCCCCTGACTTTTCTCACTGGCTCTTATCTGGGTAAAATTATTTTATTAACAAATAGAAGATTCTTGGACTGATTTAAATGCTTTGTTTTAGTTTGGCCACAGAAATAGGAGTTGCTCATCCCAGTGATGTTGCCAGCTGCAGGTCAGATAGGATATGATGCCTGGATGCAGGTAGGATTATATTAAAATGCTAGGCATGTATCAGGTAGACCAGATCAAGCTAAAAATGATTATTAGAGCATTTATTTCTAGGTCCTTCTTCAGTGTATGCTGCATTCAGACTATATAATTATAGATCTTCTTACAGTAGGCTGTACAATCCATCACAAAAATCATTCATATTGACCAACTGTCAACAATCAGGCTATTCACTCCTTGCAGTTCATAATGTACCTAGAATTTCATTGTCTTCTTTCCCTGTTATATCTTATATTGACATGAGTATGAGTAATATAACTTACAGACATCATTCTCATATCTTTCTATTATTATAATTAACTTTGTCTAGTTGAAGATTAACACATTCCTTCCTAGGATACAGACAGCAATTTTACTAGCTATAAATGTTTTGTAAATTAGTACATTCATGCCTGTGACTGCATTCTTCCCTATCAGTTTTTTTTCTTTTTAGTCACAGCTCAGTAAAGATCAACAATAATAAAAGTCAGGTTGAAATCTATGCAGAAAAACAGGTATTGGATAGGCTGTTCACCCATTGTCACTGAAGTTTAAAAGCTGAAACCCAACTCTTCATTCATTTCTTGCCTCTTTGGAAAACGGCATTTTACTTGGTAGATCTTCCAAAAACTGCATTAATAGTCATTCATACTTGAAGAAAATAATAACACACTCTAATATATTGTTTGTGTGAGGTGCAGGCAAAATACTTACACATGGTTAATGCTGATCTAAAAATTACCTAATTTGAGTCTTGTACAAAGAACATGGCAGTAATGTCCTTTTAATCACCAAGAGAGGCAACACATTCTCTGAATTTTTGTTAGTTTAACACACAACTACTCTGTCTTTTTTAATATGTCCAAGACAACAAGTGGCAGACATGCTTTGCTTAACGCTCTAATGATGGTTATGTTTCTGGTTTACACTGTCTTTTCACCTTCTAATTGAGTTACAGATACATGATTCCATAGGACTATGTTTAAAAACCCCTACAAATTAGCAGCTGCAATGAATTCACTTCAGAAAGCAATAAAAAAGCTCCAGTGTATTTTATTTTCATTTTTCATCTGTTCAGTTTTGTACATGTTAGAAGGCATATGTTCTGAAATATTTTTACTGTGAATATGTCTTCTTTAGCTTAGAATATGTCTGGATCTTTATTAAAGCTTGAACCCTGTTCTGTAGAGATCTAAAGTTCTGCTAACAACATCAAGAACACAAGAACCAGCCTGGGCTGGTGCTATGGTTTCTAAAGACAAGAGTTTTCTCTGGCTTTCAATTGGTCCTGGCTCCAAGGCTGAGCAAACCTGCTCTTTTGTGTCATGGTGAGGTAGCTCAAGATGCATGTTACTCATCAGCCATCAGTGTGGCAAGTTTCTCCAAATGGAAAAAAAGCTGGAATGGGTATATGTAATGAGGATTGCCTGATAAAATCTGTTTTCCTTCCTTAAAAAAAGTTGAATATTTCTTATCAGTCTTACCTATCCTTCTTGAGCATGAAATCTCATTACTCAGAGTGTTTTCTCTCATTTACTTTTGAACTGTAAACAATTAAAGTTATATTTTCTACTTCATTAAATCTTAATCTCCCAAAAATTAAAAGCTCAAAGAAATAATCTATAACTCCAAATGTCCTGATTTACACCTTTAAATACTGAGAAAACAATTAGAAAAATAGAACAAAATAGTGAACTGATTTACGAGAAAAGATTACACCTAATTTTCTTCATTCCTTTTGCTTCCTTTCCCCCCTGTCCAAACACTAAGCAAAACTGAAAGTCATTCTCAGCAAGCTCCATTGTTATGGCTCAAAAGTAAATACTACTCTCCACAAAATAAGGTACGTATACATTCTTTTCAGATACTCTCTTTCTTTTCCCTTAGCTTCCTGTTTTTGTTGTTGTTTTTTAATGAATTAAAAATGCTAATCAAAAGGAATGCTGCACACGCTAATTAATTCCAGAATATTAAGCAAGAAATATTTCAAGCATTTTTATTTCTCAGGTACCTAATTAGGAAAGACTTGGTGATTCTCTGCCTTGACAGGCCTTAGCTATGTCTGCTAATGAGAAAGCAAAAAACATTTTAAACTTGATTTTTAATATTCAGCTCTATGGCAAGTTCTTATATGTGTATGATTTTGGACATGGCTTAAAAATAAAGGAATAACCAAACAAGAAAAGATCAAAATGAAAAGCAACCAATGTAACAAAGCAACAGTTTTCAATTAAATATACCTAGGAAAGCACAGCAGTTCTTTTGGGAAATAAATAAATAAATAAATTCAAAAAGCAATGCAGTAAAAATGAAGGTAATAAAATCTGTTGTGAATGACTGCCTTAGAAATGCTTAAGAGGAAATCCAAACACCTGTGATTATGAGAATTTTATGAGTTATAATTAATAATCATATTAAAGGACCGTAATAAAAATAAAGATATTTCAATATTGGAATAGTTGTTTCATGATGCCATTCACTTCCTGATACTTCTACTACCTTGAGAAGATTATTTTTTTCAAGGTCTAAATGAAGAACTTATTTTCTGGTCAGTTCAAGTGTAGGTGAATGCTGACTCCAGTACAAGACAATCCCTCTAAGACAGTGAAAAAGCATAGAAAATGTAGGAATTGGATGTGAACATACATCACAGAATTAGCGATTCAAGTATTTTACTGAATAAGCCTACATCATAATTTCCCTCCACAGGTTTTGCAGCATGAAAATTTTCATTTTTATTGTCAATGTCAATGTCTTTGTAAAAGCAAATAGAATCTAGACAAGCGATTTCATTATATTGTGTGGATTTTTTTGGTGCACATCCCAATAAGCAAAATTAAAGAGATGTGGAAAGTGAAATGTTGGTCTTCCTGAAGTCAGAAAAGTTTTCAACTTTGCTTTGCAGTCAACACAAAATTGGCTTAGGGCTACGATGAAGCTACCCTGCTTAAAGTATCTGCAAATTTTGTTAATATGAAAACAAACAGGGAAGACACAGCAGAAGACAATAAATCAGAAAAGGACTGGGTGTCCCACATGATCTCAGCTATGCTGGCAATACTCCACTATGAAAACAGCAAGGCAAACAACAGCAAATTCAGATTTATTAGAATATGAAAGCAGGAAATTACTCAGGGATAATAAAATTATTAGGACAATGGTAAGCTACGGCACTATATCCAGGCAGGAAAATGTACAACACTAGGCAAAAATCATTTCCATATAATAAAGCCGTAACTACCAGCAGTGCAATATTTAGGATTCTACAGAAATATTTAAATTCAACGTGCACATACAGTACAGCTTTATACTTCAAAATGTTCTTCTAGTTGTTCCCAAGCCTGATTGTCTTGGTGTGGGTATAGGCAGCAAAGTCTGCCCACATCTGTGGAATAAGGTGGCTGCAGGTGAGGCTGCTATGAACTGGAAGACATAAAAGCAAACTTAAATGCTTTCTCTGTATATGAAAACAAGATACAGAAGAATGGGGGAAAGTGACCAGCTCCTTCCCTTCATACACCTCATGGAAATATGAATTGTCTTAAAATACTCAATAATTTAACACAAGACTTTATTATCATCACTTTCTATAACTCACACGATGAACTATATTATTTGGACTTCTTCCTTCGGGAAAGAGCATGGGTTACCAACCACATTCAGGGAGAACGTATGCCTGTGTTCTTATGTGGGGTGATAGCCACACAAGCAGGGATACCTGTACATTTCCATCCCAGTTCTCTTTCCTGGGTATTACCACTCACAGCTCTATTAAGCTGGCTGTGCTTTGAAAATGCATTCTTCTTTTAATACTGAGGAAATGATTTTGTGGAAAAAGGGCTATCATTATCAGTTTCAGCTTTGCACTGTGAATATACCAGATCAATATTGAAACCCTTGTTTTGTCTTTTGCTCTACAGTTCTCAAGATAACTTCTGCTGTCAGAAAAGTCAACTTTGGCAGATGAGTTTATAAAATCAGACTGAAATGGAAGATAATTGCTTCATAGACTTTTGATCAATATTTGTCCAGGAGTGAATTCTCCTTTGTGAAAACAGAACCACTCTAAGAATTGTTCAAATATATTTTTCAAACCCCCTTTAGCTTTCTGTAGCATACTGAAACTACAGCAGCCTTTCTCTTACCAGCCTTTGTTCCCTTCCAGTTTTATCACTTTCCTTGAAGCCTTGTACCACGTAAATGAAATTTTTGGAAGAACAGTTTCAATATGCTCAAGAAGAACACCAGTGAAAATGAAGATGTCAATAGGCCAGAGGGTACAGAAGATAGCTAAGCCACAGAGTAGTGAGAAATGATTTTAAAGAGCTTCACTAGAGACTAGGAAGATAAATCAGTATGAGGGGATGTATGAGTTCAGTAAAGATCAATAGCAATAATACCAGATAAAGACAAGCTTCCAGCAGCAGTTTCCAGGTTGTTTTGGTGTGTGAGCCCTCCTGAGCTGTTCCACTTGCACTATGAGAACTGGTGCTCAGGCTGCAGGAGCTCACTCACTCCCTCCAATGTGGAATTTTTCTGGCTCTTTTGGGTCTCTCTGATAGCCCCCACACCCTGCAAATCCTTCTGTGAGGACTTTGCCTTTCAGCAAGACCTGCAGCCCTGCACCCACTGTAGAAGCGGGCCTAGGGAAAGCACTGAAGGACATCTGATCACCTTCCAGTCTTTCCCTCCTAGAAACATATCTAATTTCCAACATAGCCATCACTCTTGAGAAACACCTTTGCTTCTCCGTGGTTGAATTTAACTTGGAAGTCATGCTGTTCTTATTAATTTCTTTATTTAAAAGCCTCCTTTCTGTCCATTTCAGATTTTGCCATCCTGTCCAAAAAGGAGGTGGAATCTCACATAATTTGCTATATGCATATGCCCTCCCTGCTTGCTGTGTGGGACAGTGCTTTCAGTAAGTTTAAGAGAGCTTCAGAATTGTAACCCCCTTACAGTTTCCTTCTGTCTCCTGGGGCATTTCACATTCTGCTGTCAGGACATCTCCTGTTAGCACAATCAGTTCTGACTGAGTTTTCCTAGTGTGATTCTATTGAGAAAGAGAGAAATAGTTTAGTGTAGAAATGGAAGGAAAATAAATTAAGGTTTAGCTCAAGGCTTGCAGTTTTAATATACCTATAATAGAGCCTGCAACATGCCCCCAATTTCTTGAAAATATCAGTCCTGGAAGTTCACTCCTATGGGATGGCAAAAGTGAAGACATCTAAAAAGCTATTTAGATTAAAAAACCTTTGTTTAAATGTGAGGAAAATAACAGGTTTTGTTTTTTGAGAAATGTGTATCTAGAAGACTGCTTCATTGTGATTGACAGTACAGAAAGCACTTGAAAGCCCCAGATAAATCCAGACTTCCTCTGTAGCTGTAATATTTGTGTTTTTATTTCTATGTCTAAGCTTTGACTGCAGTAACTTATGCAGTGATGAGTCTCCATGGAGACTGAAAAGTCATTTTAAATACCCATGATTTTTCCAGCATATGAATCTTTCTTAATAGCTGTCATATGAATTTTCAGATGGTGGCAACATTTGCTGATCATTCGTGGTTGCTTGTGCATTTTATGTAATCTACTGACATAAATACTCATATTGACAACAAAACTTTGCGATGACTATAAGAAATGAAAAAGCACTTGTATTTAAAACCAGCTACCAATATTGATTTTTTTTAATCTATGAAGGAACGGTCTTTAAATCTGCTTGGAAATATAAATTCAGTTGCTATGAATTTTACATTGAGCAACTGTGGTATAAATACTCAGAAAAAAAAGTACATTACAAAGACTGTAGTAAATAAGGAAAGAATCTAAGAGATGGAAAATTTCAATTTGTGCCTCTAAAACTACAATACAAAAGAGGCATTTATTATTTCTCTCAACTTTCCCACAGCTTACACACATGCAATTTTAATTTATGCTTCATTTTGTTTTTATAATTGCAGGTGCAAGTTGTTTATGGGTAGCTTGTCACTGGGTCTTAATGAAATGTTTACTGGTTCTCACCCAGCAGCCAGTGAAAGGTCTGATATTAAATATTGCATCAAAGGAAGGTTTGTATCCCCATCCTTTCAGGCTGGCTTATATTTTCTTCTCTCCTTTTCTCCCAGAGGCCATAATGCTCAATTGTATTAGCTCATTGTTTTTAATAAAGGAGCTGTAATATTCAGTCTCCTCTCACTGACTGGCAATAGAAACTGCTGGAGAGTCCCATTATTTCTTCAGACTAGATTTGGAATCACATTTATTTGTTCCTTTTATTTTTTATTTTTTCTTTTTTTTTCTTTTTTCCTTTTTTTCCCTCTTTCTTTAGTTCAGTTTGCCTCTGCTAATATCTATCAAAGTGCAAATTTCAGTTCATTTAATATGGGTTTCCTAAAGAGTTTTGCCTTCCAGATACAAAAGCAAAAAAAAAAAATTCCACCTGACATGGTAGATACTGGTTGTACTATTTAGGGTAAATCTGAAAGGCGCAGTTTAAAATTTAGATATAGAGCAACTGGTGACATCACACAGATTTTTCTCTTTGTCCAAAGAGACTAGGCCTGAAAACAGAAGAAAAATGGCTTTCCAAGGCAGACATTCCATATCAATTGTATTTTGATATGATACCTTTTTGCTTGGTGTGAACAAAGCACTTTAAGAAGAGATTTATAGTGTATGTGACAGGAGATAATTCAAGATAAAATACACTGATTTATTCTCCCCCTTGTAACATCCTGCTCTTATGTGTACTCATGGCAGAGGATGGTTACTGGAAGTAGAGGGGAGTGGAGACTATGAAAGGCTTCCCTGCTGTGAACACCAGGCAGTTACTGCTCTTCCCTTGATTTCACATGTGAACTAAGTCTTAGTTCCAATGGTAGCAAAAAGGAGGGAAGGATGGATAAAGGTCCCTGCTGTTCCAAGTAGCTAGAGCAGCCCCAACATATCTCTGAACATTTTCCTTCATGTTCCCAGGAGTTATGAACAGGTCTTCTGATTGCCTCTCTACAACTCCATGGGAACCATAGCTCACAATCTCCTGCTGAAGCAGTAATGTACAGATGAAATAGCTTTCACATGATGATTAAGCTTCCACTGACTCCTTCTGCCCAGTGCTTACCAGGAACACCCCTAAAGTGCTTAGGCAGTGCTTTCTGGGCTTTGCCACCCTATCCATAGTGAGAACTGCAATTATTTTGCAGGAATAACTGGTGTTCAAGGTCTGCACTGCATAAACTAAGCACTGTGCAGTGTTATTTTAGTTCAGTGGGAGAAAATTAGCAAAGAACTGGAAACAGTGTTATTCAAGTCCTGCTGGAGCATCCCAGTGAGCTTGAATCTTCATGCATCACTGCATTATACAGCAAAGGCAACCACAACATATTCAGCCACTTAGATGGTCCTCCCTTCTTCATCATCCAGCACAGAGGAAGATTAAAGCAAGATACTATCTCTCTGCTGGTTCCCCTGGGGAGTTTTCTAAGCAGCTTGTGACCTCCTAGGTCCTTGTATTCACTACATGGGTACAATATGATGCCTGGAGAGATTACATGCTGTAGACGTATATTTTCCTGTAGAGCTTACTAAAAAACAAAGCCTAAACACACAAAACCTTTCTCCAGTACAAGACAGGCTTTTCTGTCTTAGTTGTGCTCCAGAAAGAGCAACACTGTAACGTCTCTCACATTGTGAGAAAGAAGAGTGAGCACTGGTATACGTTTTTTCTTCCTTTTCCTTATTTCATAATAACTTTTCACTCTTAACCCTAGAAACATGCAAATGATAAAAACAGATTTTCAAACAAAAACTCATTTTTGAGACTCTAGATTTGGATTTATTTTGCAATCATCAGACTGAGCAAGGTTGTGAAGCTTTTACAGGTCTGCTAGATTTGTAACAGACATCTAGCCTATCCAGAATATATCTGTTTTCTAAGCTTCCATAGAAGTTGAAATGTACAGTTCTTCAATTATCCTGTAATTTGCTCTGGCTGCCAGCTGGAATCTATCACCATAATGGCTTTATGGCCTGTTTTAAGTCACCATTCATGTCTTCCTTGAAGCTGAAATTTCCAAAAGTTATATTTCATTGTTAATGTTCTTTATATTCTTTGTGTGGATTTGGCAGTGGCTCAAACAAGAAATAGGACTGATTAAAGTACACTTTTTTTTTCTTTTTTTTTTTTTTTAAAAACTTTTTTCCTATTTATTTATTTATTTATTTTATTGAAACCATTTATTATTAAGGATTCATTATGAATGTCTTCATTTAATGGTCAGAGTCTTTCAATGTTCTGATGATGGATACTCTAAAGGTTGCTTCTTTTGCAGACCAGACTTAAATAACATGAAGTTATTTAAGTCTTTTTCTGTTGGCTTGTTAAACAAACAGCCTTTAGCCTGCGCAGATGAAACCTGCATTTGGTGCTATTGCCATTATCCCAACCCACAGCAGCTAACTGCCAATCTGAAATCCCTAACAGGAAAGGCTTCTTCAGAGTACCACAAGGTTTGAGTTTGACGCAGAGCCCCAGTATTCCTTGCTACAAATAACTGACTTAGACTATTAGAGTACAGAGAAAAGTAAATGTTCTGCGACTTGAGCTGAGTGTGGGAACAGTTTAAGGATATTACTGAGTCAGTGATACAACTCATATGTTGTTGGCTGACAGCAAAGCTTTCATTTGGGAGTGCTGAGCAACAGTGTGTAACTTTGTCAACCTGCTGGGCTAGAGGAAGATAAAAAGAATGTATTAGTTACTCTATGCTATCATTGCCACAAGACTTTATGACATTTATTACAGGCAATATGAAATATTGTGTGTTGATGATAACATGCCAGTTTTTGCTTAATTTGCTGCTGGTTGCAACTCTTTGTAAATAAAAGACTAGTCCGATCACTGGAATCAGCATTTCATAGGTTCCTTTCAGCATATGGTTATATTATCAAATCAAAGTTTATTTTCTTAAAAAATTCTGGGAGTTCAACACTGGCATTTTCCACTTTAAAAAAAAAAAAAAAGAAAAAAGAAGAAGAAGAAGAAGTGTATCATCTAGCTCAGGAAAAAAATAAAACTGACCAAGTGATATTTCTCATTTAGTGTATTATAGCAGAGTTTAAATGAATATTAGTTAACACAGCAGCATTTAGACGTTAATCTGATCTGATTTGCTTTCACCTACTCCAGTGTAAGCCCTAGTGCCATATCTGAAGAGAAGATGGATCTGGAACAGAATGGAAGACAGTTCCTCTGTTTAATATCTGAATAGCTGAGAACCCATATTGTCTCATCAATCACAAAATGAATGTCCACTGTGACATTTCTGGTCCAACAAAGCAGGTTTATTTTCAGACTATCACATCTGCACTATTGTTATTAATTATTGATGCTCAGTTCACTTACCAGCTGGGAAATAGCCATCTACAAAGCAGGTATGTTCTGCTTCTTGCTGTGAAATCATAAAGAACAATGGGCAGGAACCCAAAAACTGCACGGTAATTCTGCCACATGCAATGTGCCTTTGAGAATGAAAACTGAAGTATGTTAAGGCAGACCTGTCTTCTCACCAGATGTGAATATTAACCAGGCACGATCTGTCATGTTTTGTCAACTAAAAATAAAACATTCTGGTGTTTCAAATTCATCAGGACCCCCATGTTTTTCTAAGTGAAGGAAAATGGCCCAGTGAGGACATTCTTACTGCCACCCAGCTCTAACAAGAATTCATCCCTCAAACTGCAGCCCTTATTTGTAGGGGTGCAAGCTGCGGAGCCACCGGGCTGGCGCCCACAAACAGGCTGCAGTCCACAATCCTGCCCTCTGTCCTGCTGCCCTGCAGTTAGCTGAATCTAGTAATGGCCAGTGGCAGCCCTAATTAACTGCTGTGTGAGATAGGAATGAAAAAAAAACCACAAAAAACAAGCAAACATGTAAGGTCCTCACATAGCCTGCTAGATCCAATGGAAGTTAAATGTGACTTCATTCTGCTGCTGAGTTCCTGAAGCACACCACTGAGATTAGCTCCAATGAAGAGCTCTACTCGGCCATCAGCAAATCAGCAGGACTGAGATGAATGACTGCTACCACACATTCACAGCTATGCTTCCCCATCTCAGATTTGAGGGAGAAGAAGGAGATGGAGCAATTTGAGTAAATTCTGTTTAGACAATATTTGCTCCCTTTTCTGATTAGACAACCTGCTTTCCTCAAAAACACAGCTCAGCAGAGGTGAGCAAACACTCTGATTCTTGGTAGCAGATTAATTTCTAACAAGAAAATGGCACGTACATACTGACGTAGGTTCATGTGGGTGCAGAAACTTCTGCAGAAGTGCTTTGTCTCACGGCAAAATGAGTGAAAGAAGAGGCCAATAGGACCAAGAAGCAAATATAGATAACATCAAACCCATAAGTATTTTTTTTCTCATTGGTTGAAGAACACAAAAATAGAAAAGAATGAAAAATGTTGTGAAAACTTAATAGCTGTCTTTTCTGATTAATTGCTACAATGCAAGAAACAACTTTTTTTTTTTTTTCTTTCCTTGTCTTTTTCTTTTTTTTTTTTTTTTTTCTTTTGGCAGTACATCTATTGAAAACACGTTCCAATGAGGTTTGAACTTTTAAATCAAAGGTTTACTATTCTCAAAACAATAATACTTGGATACATATTTTGCATAAATTTCCATATATAATATGCATATTTAATATAATATGCATATTTAAATTCAGGATTTTGTGGAAAGTAAATGATAAGAAAATGATCTTCATCAAAGCAATGTTGTCCAGACTACTGTGATGCTTAAGCCTACTATCAGATATGCTATCAGAAAGATGTCCTTTTTCATCACCAAGAGCTGTTTTCCAGGCAGACCTAAAATCTTGCATTTGGAAACACCAAGGGCAAGACAAGATACTACATTCCTTTAAATAAGATTTTTTTATATTGCACACTGTTTGTTGGCCCATTGTAAATGTTAAGGATGATCAATTGATAATATTTTCATCACAGATTCCTCTCACTTTAGGAAGAAGCATTCACTGTATGTGTTGTTACTCAAATCCTTTATGTTGTAATATAGTGTAACTCTTTTATCAGATGTACTGGAAGAAAAACTGCAGCTGACTCTGGAGTGGATCTGTCAGACTGGGAAGAGTGTAGGTGGTTTAAGCTGTCACTAGCTTAGCATATGTGATCCAAATTGTGTTTAATGACAAACTTTTGAAGAAAGACATCTTTACATGGAACTAAGTTTTGCACATGCAGTGTACGACATCAGGAATTCAGTACCAAACTATGCATGGAAAACTACTGAGAAAACTGACCTGGAGTACAGAATATTGTTTAAACATTTTAATGCATATTAACAAGAATTACATTTTTTATAAATGTTCAGATACCACTGCTAGTAGGAAGATAAAGTTTAAGAAGCACATCTAGTTTTCCACTTGTCTTAATTCTTCCTTCAGAAACAAAATAAAAATAAAAAGATAAAAGGAAAAGTAAGATATTTGGTTTATTAACAACAAAGAATTTTAGTGTCATCCTGTGCGTAACAGAATCCACTGCCAACAATGATCATCAAAATTAAAAAGTCAAAATTTTATTTATTTCTGTTTCCTACACTTAAGTCTGTAAAGAATGTCACCCCTTTTAATGCTCATTCATTGTGCACAAAGAAGAGAAGTGAAAAAATACACTAAATTGATTATTCTGAAATATGCATACTGTGTGGAAGAGGCTGCTAGGTGCACGGTAGACTCTCAGTGATGCACACAGATTACTGGTGGACATGCTGCAGCTCATGCTGGATGTAGCCCCATGGGACAGAACTCCAGGGACACACAAGGGACATGGCACATGCAGCTTGTGTCAGTGCTCTGCACAGCAGGACCACACAAATGGTACTACCAGGTCATACCTCTTGGCAGACGAGGATGGACTTTAACTCTGCCTGGAAGTACTTTCACGGTTTTCTCCCCAGTACACAGCAAATAATGGATTTTTCTTAACTCACAGAACCAAGTTCAATACTGAGAGGCAGAAGAAAAATAGCCTGCCTGCAGATCAAGTATGCCCTGAGCAAGATTATTAGGCTGAAAGTTGAGAGGTGACAGCAAAAAGAACACACACCCTTCAGAAGTGCACATAGCAGTACTGACATTAACTTAATGGGCTTAATTTGCTTTGAGGCTTTTTACATTTATCCATTAACATGTTAATGTATTTTCCAATTTTATTTTTTCTCTTAAGGACAATTAAAAAAAATGCCTTCATGTCTCTTATAATAAGAGAGATGTGTGATGATAGAACACAGAAAAAATAATACTAATCTTAGGGCATTGCAGCTATACCTGACAGTTTATAGTTCATTTGGGATGCTGAAAAGAAAGTAAAAGCACTGTGTGAATGAACTGGGCTTTTTATTCCACAATGTTGTCCAGGACAACAACTATTAGCAGCACATCCAGTACATTCAGTTGCCTAATGACGCGGTGCAGTGAATGTTCATATTTTTAAGCCATAATTCTGTACTGATACCATATGGAGTACCATAGTTGCTCCCCAAAGCTCTGCTCTTAAGATACCTCAGATGGCACCATGACAAATTAATTCCAAGCCAGGTATCCTTCAGGAAAAAATACATCACAGTTTCTGGTAACTGCTTAATTCATAACACTGCAAAGCTAAGAATCTACTCTGCTCTTACCTAATTCTATTCTTAACCAATTTCTATTATATTTTTGCCAAGACCCCACTCTCAATAGCCATCTCCGTGTGTTATGGACACAGATGAATCATACCATACTTTATTCCATTGGCTTTTATTTGAAATTCACTACATTTTTATGTTATTCCAAGCAAATGGGTTAGCACTAGGTTCTACAACAAGTTCCTATGGAAATATGTAATAACACAGCAGGACAGAATTCTTAAATCAGAAATTTCATGCTGTATGTTAAGCCTCTGTCTCCTTCATAAAGTAAGCACAATATACACAGTCTGCCAGCTGAAACTTTCCTTAAAATTCTGAGCTTGGGCATACTGAAGACAGTAAGCTGTTTAATTCACACCAGATGGAAAACAAAACAAAACAAAACAAATCAAAATCACAAGAGAAAGAGAGGAAAGAGAATCATCTTTCATGGAAGACTCTCTCAAGTTCTGAAGAGAAGTAATTGTACACATTTCCAATGGAGGCACTAAAAATTATCCATACAAAGCTCTTTCAGTCTCCTTCAGCCATGTGGGCTACCTGAAGATGCATCCCTGGATGTGAGACTCCAGCAGTGCAGCATTCTCAAATTTTGAATTCATAAAGGAAATTCTCCATAGCAATGCTTTCAGTAGTTACCAGACAATGACATATAATGGCAGACAAACACTTTGAGTTGGGACAACCTTTTCATTGCCAGAGTACTGAACCAAAGTGAGTGTACTATGCAAAAACACCCCTATCTAGTTTCAAACTAGGACATAAAGTTCCAGGCTTTTATATTCTGTTTCTAACACAGACAGAGACATCACATTAGAAATATTCTGGATATACATAACTCTCAACCTCAGTACTATCAGTAAAAGGACAACAAGGTTGTATTTAAAAAGCAGTTTATCTCAGATTTATTTTCTTGGCATGTCTATGGAACTCAATATACTGAGTTGATGGCATTTAAAACAAAACAAAACAAAACAAAACATACAAAGCCTTCACATTCTCCTTTCTACCAAAAGGAAGCAGAACCATAAATCTATGTCACTAAGAGAAAAGAGAGCATGAAAGCCCCCACAGAAATGTAATGATGATAAAGGTTGAGAGCTGTAAATTCTGCAACTGGGAGCACAGAATAGTAACTGAAGCATCTACTGTGGCATTATAACCGAACTGCTACAAGAGACATGACTTGAAGTGGCATAGACCCGCTCTTAATATTCACTCTTGTCATATTAAGATTTAACAGGAAAAAGAAGAGAATGTGAAAGAAAATTTGACTAATCACTTGAAACTTGTGGGTGCCATCTAAGGGATTTACCTGAAAAGCATGTTTTGTTTGTTCCCTGTTCCTACTGTAGGCTCTAGACATCAGCCAGGCAGAAAAATGATGCCCTCCAAGAGGTTCCTGTTTGTAGGAAGAAGAAATATATATTCCCCAAATCTGTGAATCATTTTAGGGCAGCATCCCTGACATGCACAAAAGCACTGTCAAGTACACACCTTGCTCTTGCAGTGCAAGCTGCAAAAAGGCCCCCTGCTAAAGGCATATCCAAAATCTGGGCAGAGCTCCACAGGAGATTTGCTCAGTCAAAGCATGTTTGCTTTGCTGTTTCTGCCAGGAGACAGATTTTCATCACACATCCGCTCTCACTAAACAAACAGAAGCTGTTGGTCCTTGAGAACTTCTGAAAGTCTGTATCTACAAAGGAGAATATTGTTCAGTGCTGTGTCTACTACCATGAGCTTTCCTTTGAAGTAAACAAATTCAGAGACTGACCTAGCAGTGTTTCCTCGCCAGCTGTACTGGCTTGTTTGGGCTGTCCTGGGAAAAGGTTCATGAAAAGGTTTGTGTACACAAGTTGTGCATCCAATCTACTACCAGAGACAGAAGTGGAAGAAACCAATTTCCTCTGAATCACATCAACACTTCTAATAACCATTCTTCATATCTGAAGAAGACATATTCTCTATCCCCATTTTGCCTAGACCTACAATGTTATTTTGAAATTTCAATACTGTATATCATTACATTCTGATACTTCTCCGTGATGGAAAACTTTATGCAAGGACAACGCCTTTCTTTAGTCTTGATACATGAACCACTCTAAATATTTCACAAAAAGAAGGTAACAAAAATCTTTTTAGTAACAAAATTCAAATCCAAATTCCTTCTTTAGTCTAGAACTGAAAATTATTTTTGCCTCTGTAACTTTACTGTTCCCATTTCATTTTAGTTCTGTCTAAAGAATTCAAAGTTTAAAATTAAAAATATTGCAGTTTAGAGAAGAATACTAGCAGAATGCACAGTAGAGATGAAAGTAGGTGACTGATTCTTCTTCAGAAAAACTAGCTAGAAGATTAGCAACACTCCCTAAAATAAATCAGAGAAACACTTGAGTCCTTACACAGATTAAACCTGAATTAGCTCTCTCTACAGAGAAAAGGGTTATAAGCAATAAGTCACTGGGTTCACATGCATAAAAACTACCTAAAGAGGGCAACTCAAGATTTCTTAAGCCAAATGTTTTTGGATATATGTAAAAAATACTTACTCATGTTACAGTTTTTGTCGTTACTATTATTTGTAGTCTTTAGTTTTTCAGTTTTACCTAGTGAATGTAGAATATGAATATATCCTGAAGTATCAAATGTTTGAAATTTATTAGACTTTCAAGTCCTTTAGCCAATCTTTAAGACATAATGATTTCTCAGTCCCACAGAGCCGTGGACAAATGCTTGCCTGTGGTGCTGCTATGTTGCATATCTTGGTGCTAACAGATCTAGACAAAAATACAGACACTGACTTTTGTATGTAAAATGTTAGTGGTCAAATTAGGTATAGCTCCTCTCACAGCTGAGCAAAGTCACTCTGACCTAGGCATGGCATACTTGGAAATACAACAATCCATCTGCTGTTGTAAATGAGAGATGTTAGCCAGATGTCAGACTGAAAAAAAATGCTTTTCAATACATTCAACAGCTTTGTATGAAATGCTTTTAGAGAATGATCTCTGCACACATTTTAAACTGGCCTTCTTTATCCAGATGTAAAAGGTACCTGTAGATTTATTGTACTGATTGTAATGTAGTTTCTAGATCAAGCTTTGAAGCTGATGGTCTTTGAGCTTGAATTTGGCCCATTGTGCACATACATGAAATGCCATCACTGCCATCAGAGACAGTTCTATCACAGGGAAAAGCATTTTAAGTTCCAGAGGGGCTTAAAATCTGCTGCTTCTTTTTTGCCTCTATATTTTTCACAAGGGCACAGACACACACACACACACACACATATCTGGTCTCAAGCACCATTGGTAATTGTGAGGTCTTTAAAAATTCTTTCCCATTCAGATGCAAGCTACAGTTTTAGGGCATGGGCTAATTAATGAAAATCAATTATCAACCCTGAGAGAGGAAGAAAAAACAAAGTGAAAGAACAGCAAGGCAGCAACTGGGCTCATGAAATTAAAAATGAAAATAAAAGCAAATCTGTGTCTCATCCTGACAATTGAGGCAGGACTGCCTGTCTGTCATTCCTTTCATCATGCAGACAACTACTCAGTAGCTCTAGGCATATAATCATGCAGTCCCCCATCCCCAAGTTTCTACAACTGTTTGTAAATCTTCTAGATAAAAAGTGTGGGAGATTGAACTTAGCAGACCTAAAAGATCCATAGGTTTTAAATATAATGTTTATTTCAATTTAACAGAGATTTTTGTTTTAATTGTTATGAAGCCTAGCTGTTCTTCACCAGGGGAGAAGAAATGGCAATGATATTAGATCTAAGAGGTTGGAAAACAAACAGCTGGTGAAAAATTAATAATAAGTAGTCATATTTACTGTTGCTATAAATAAATCTTTGTATCAGAATAGACTAGACAATACATGGCATGCCATCTGGCTTGCCCACAGATTGGAGCAATGAGATTTGTAGATTACAGCTGGCCTCTCACAGCCGCTGTCACCCAGTTAACCCAGGGCTTGAATGGAAGCAGCCTATGAACAAAGGGCAGCAGACCCTTCCTTTCCTGAAGGAAAATCTTCAGTTGTCAGGCCCAGCAAGCTGGTTGCCACAACCGCAGGCTCAGTGGTTGAGGAGGTATAATCCTTTATCTTGTTTTCCCTAAGCTTTCAGAGCAGAACCTTCAAATAAAGCTTTCAATTGCTTCTGTATAGGTAGGAGATTCTGTCCCATGCTGTTGAATAGAGCAGTACTTGCAACTCTGAACAGCAAGCCTTCAGTATGATACTGCCAACTGGTACAAAAGACTCAGAACGTCCCCTTGTCATAACAAATTGCAGTATAAAAATCCATCTCCAATGCTAGCACTGGAGCACTTCACTCAGATAAACTCTTTTGTCCAAAAGCTAGTAATCCAGTCTGTACTAAACATGAAAGCGTGCTGTTTCTCTAGAAAATAGAGATTTATCTTTTATAAGGGCAGTTCAGTGTGGAGCTGTGTGAAGAAGGGGGACACATTCTGGAGCTGTCCTTCTCCCTGGATGACTGACTACATCACTAGTCCTGAGACCAGTTAGGCAACACAAGATCCTATTTCTTGCAGAGCAGAATCAAGCTAAGCCTCCCAGCTCTCATTTCCAAGTGTCGAATGTACAGCTTTAGCATACACAGTCTGAGAAAATCTCCACGTGTGGAGATGAAATGTGCTCCATGGGTTTAGTGGCTTTTTCTGCCTCAACAAGCTAAAAAGCCTGAAAGAGAGAAAAACATTTATTGTCCAGAACTAAGGGTGGCCAACCATACTCATTACAAACTGCCATCACAACATCACTGCCTTTTACTTCAAGTGTAAAATGTTTTTCTGAACTGGTCTGCTGTGGAAAAAAAAAAAAATACACAGTAGTACAAATCTTAACAAAAAACGCTAAGAAGAAATGTACTGAACAAATCACACAAACTCTGAATGAAATCTGCCCTCAAACACAATTATCCCATGGGGACAAAATGCAAGACAGAGCACATAAGACAAATGCTAGACATATCACCCAGGGTATTGCTAGAAGGCTTGTAGGTATGAAAATACCTCTTGAAGGATATGACACAGCTGAGACCAATTCTAGCTTTCCTTTTGGGTCAGCTGTTCTTCAAAAACCTTACATTTTTTTTGGATCCTCATTTGTCCAGGTCTGGTTAAAATGACACACTGTTATGGAAACATTTTGACATTCACAAAATATGTGATAATATAGCCATCCATTTTAAGTTCTATAGCTCTGATGAAAGCTTTCTCCAATTTTTTTTACACTTGAGCCACATGAATGTGTCATCTAACCCATTAAGGTTAAAAGCAACATAAAAATATTAAAAGACAGCCCCACTCATAGCATTCCATTTCTTTCACTGAGATACAGTAATGCTTTCTGGTAAGTTAGAAGCCACTCATCAAGTTGCTCATTTTAGTGGAACAGTCCACATTCACTCACATCACACAAAGTACAATGGTTGCTATGAATCATATGCAAAGCATTTTAAAGTATTTGTTGTCACTCCAAAAAATCAAAAATCCTGCCTTTGGACATAGGCACTATAACTGGAAATAAATTTTCCAAGATAATACCGCAAGAGTTAAGTGATATCACACATTACCTCTGATGGCTAATATAATTTCCAAGTTTTACTCACCAATCCTGCACAGCATTGAAGGATTCTTCATTTGTGATGTCATACATTAAAATGAAACCCATTGCGCCTCGATAGTAAGCCGTGGTAATTGTTCTGTATCTCTCCTGACCTGCTGTGTCCTGAAACAGTAATGAAAAAACTTTTTTTTACATACTGCAGGTAAATTGACAAATTGTTTTTGTTTCTATTTTTTAATAAGGAAGAAAGCTAGCAGTGGTCATTGTACAACTCTGCAATCCTATTCATAAAATTAACTGAAAGGAGAGAAAAAATGAGAATAACAACAAAAAGGAATATTCTGCTCTGGATCATCATAAGAGGAACATATCCATTCTGCAACACAGGGACAATGGTGAAACAATGGCTTATAACAGAGGCTATTCGTTGCTCTATATTGTGCAATGTATTTTGAATGAGAACCTTGTGTCCTGCTCCTGCCTCAAAGCCTCCCATTTTGATAGGGTAAGGTCTCATGCTCTGAAGAAAGAGCTGTGGCAAATCCGCAGCCCTAAGATTTTCACTGTAAGATGAGTATGGTTCTTGAATCAAGTCTGTGGATATCCTGGCTAAAAGCCAGTGTTCAGCTGTGTTGTTCGTATGATTTTAAAATACCAGAGTTCATGCCAACTTTAGCACAAACAGAGATATAGGCTGAAATATTGTCCTTCTAAAATAAGAATGACATCTGGCAAATGAAAGACGGCTACAAGTCCCTTACTACAGACCAGTTTTTTCCCTCATTCTCTGTATCTCTGCAAAGTAAGGAATAAAAGTTTTTCTTTCTCCTACTTCCTGCTTTACTTATTTCCATTACGGAGTATTTGTTACTGCATTTACATGCAGTGTCCAGCGTAGCTACCTGTATCGAGTCTGTACTGAGACTGTGAGACAATAGCAATAGCTAAATTACAGGAAGAGCGTAACTATATCCTGTTCCAACAAACCTAATTAATGTTTTTATCTATGAACATTAGAAGCTTTTGATGAACCATATACAACATTTCAGCGCTGCCCTCTAACACTCTAATAGATCAGCTGGATATCTTTTTTTTTTTTTTTTTTTTTTAGCAGACTTTGAATCATAATTCCATTACTTCAGATATTGTGGGTGGATAAGAATTAGTTTAAAATATGAACAGATTTATTTTATTTGTCTTCCTGCTGAAAAAGAGATATAACTTGAGGTAAATGATGTTTTATTTGGACTGTTTTCTGAAAAGGTTTCTTGTGTTCCTTGTGTCAGTTGTACTGAAAAATAATCAGGCATTCTTTATGTACATGTTGTGCATTCTGTAATACAACAAAGTAAAAAAGATGATTCTACATATAGCAGAAACCACTTACTGAATAACAAATATAATAAGACAGTTGCTGAAACCAAACAAGGACATGGCTAAAATGCATGTATTCAGTACATTCTGGTTTATGGTTGCTACTTCCTTGATGCAGTTTCAGTGCTCTGAGGCTAAAAGAGAAGTTAGACACTAAGAAGCCACATGGCTCTGCCTGCCCAGGAAACATCAGACAGGCTTAAACTTCTCCTGCTTATGTTCTGAGCTGGCTGACACTTCTCCAGGTGAGGTCCAGAGGGAGGATATCTGTACTGCTACAAATATTCTGGTGTTACTCCACTATGCCTGTATACATTCTAATACACAGAGGTCAGTTCTCTCTCAGTAGATCAGGCTCTGTAAATAAGAGGAAAATTACCACTGAAATTTCAAGTAAAAATATTATTAGCAGGAAAAATGTCACTTTTCATTAAAAAAAAAAAAAAAAAAAAAAAAAAAAAAAAAAAAAAGTAGACCCTGACTACCAGATGCTCTATATTGGTCTGATCCTTAATTTTTTTACCTACAAGCTTTTGACATGATCATGGCTGTTTCTTGAAGGCAGCTCTTCACAATCTCCATTTGTTAACATAGACAGCATTACAACTCCCCCCCCCCCCCCAAATCCCTAACTCCCCTGCCAAAATAACCAGCAGACAGACAAAGTAATCAGCAAAGATCTTCCATAAGTAAAGACATATGTCTCTGTAGGCAGCAAAGGAGGACTGGCGGAGGTATAGGCTGTGGACAAAATACCTGTTTCTGGCTCATGGTGAAGATACCAATTTGGAACATATTTGGCTGCCTGTCCTCTCCCATATATGTATCAAACAGCATCGGGAGCAAGATAATTCTAGATTACCTTGGCTGATAACTGGAATTAAAACTGTGAATCTGACAATATAATAAAGCTTAAGGGGGAACATACATCAGTCATTTTTACGGTAACTTCATTTACAAGGTTTTTGTCATGTGTTTGTTCCTGGAAGCTAGTCTTGAATAACTGGTAAATTTCCTACAGATACTTATTACTACTATCTAACTGTCATAATGTTGGAAGCTTTAGAGTATGGAAAATGCACTTGCTGCTGACAGCAATGGGTTGCAAAGGTGTGGAGAGCTATAATGTAATACTCCTCTGAGCAAGCAGAAACACATAGAGACAGCAGCCTAGCAGGCACAGAAGAAATAACCTGTTCTGCACATGAAGATAAGCATTTATGGGGCTAGAAAGTATCAAAACACAAAACACAGAAACCTTGTTTTTTTATAAATATTTTGAAAATAGTGACCATTTAGGCTTCCAATATAGAGTTAGCAGAACTAACTTAGCAGAAGTAAATCCCCCTTACTGCCAAGGCCTGCTAAGGCAGATGTCATCCAGAATGTGTGCCACATTAGAATATATACCTCAATTATACCAATGATATTGGGCAATGCATTAAATCTGTCCCTTTCTGAATTAATTTGCTGAGTGTGTGCACTCTATCCCTTGACTAGCACTGCACTGCTGACATGAAGAATAGTTTATGTAAATAACTTCTAAGTGGAGCTACTCGTTATTAATGCAGACAGTTCCAAAGGTGAAAGCAAACAGCATTTGGCAGCAAGAAATTTTAATGAGTTTGTCATTATGGAATTCAGTCTGGAAAATACAACCTGATTTTACAGCACACTAGAGTGACTCTATGCCTCTGTATTTCAGCACTGTATTGTGTGTACAAGTGTCATTTTAGATTCACTTTCCCACATTGTAAGTTTTACATACATCAGAGTAATCGCAGGTATTTATACAAACTGGAGGAAGATCTCTTTGAGAGCAGCCCTGCAGGGAAGTACTTGGGGGTCCTGCTGGACAAGAAACTGGACATAAGCCAGCAGCATGCGCCTGCAGCCTGGAAGGCCAACCATGCCCTGGTCTGCATTAAAATAGGGGTGGCCAACAGGGAGAGGGATGTGATTGTCCTCCTCTGTTCAGATCTTGTGCAGCCTCATCTGTAGTACTGTGTCCAGGCCTGGGGCCCCCAGCACAGGAAGGAAATGTAGCTCTTAGAGCAGTTCCAGAGGAAGGCCACTAAGATGATCAGTGGGCTGGAGCACCTCTCCTATGAGGAAAGGGAACGAGGCTTATTTATTTTGGAGAAGAGAAGGCTCTGGGGAGACCTCATTGTGACTTTCCAGTACTTGATGGAAGCATACTGAGACAGGAGAGGTTTAGGGTAGACATTTGGAGGAAATTTTCCAGAGGGTGGTGACACACTGGAACAGGTTGCCCAGTGAGACTGTGGATGCCCCATCCATGAAGGCAATAAAGGCCAGGCTAGATGCAGCTCTGAGAAGCCTGGTCTGGTGGTTGGTGACCCTGTACATAGCAGGGGGCTTGAAACTAGATGATCATTATGGTCCTTTTCAATCCAGGCCTTTCTATGATTCTATGATTATGCCAGAATATTGGAAAAACTGGGAGAGTTCTTCAACAGCATCTATATCTCTGGTGCACATCAGCAGCATTTGAAGAGAGGCAAACAGGAAGATAAAATTAGAAATGTGAATTGGGTGAATTCTCACTTTACAGGTCAATATTTTCTGTGAACTTAAAACTGGCAGGGCGATCAAGAACTGCAGATGCTTTATGAGTTTCATGTTTCTTTCCTGCTGTTGCTTCCCAGTGGTTATTTATATATTCCATCAAAGAGACAGTATGTTTCCCTCTTTTCTTATGTTTTTACATGAAAGGACTTGAGGCAGTAAGTGAATGAAAATCTAAACTGGCTCTTTTCTGTGCAGCTCAAAAGATACATCTCTGATCTTTCCTCAGGGATCTCTATGAGCACAAAGAATAAAGTATAAAATGGGAAATATGACAAACACAAAATCAGTATGTACATTTTTCAGAGAGGGACAGACTCTGAAAAAATCATCTTCCTCTGGGTATGGACAGATGCAAACCCATCCGAAGCCTGCTGCCAGCCACCCAGGAAATGTAGCTGCAGGTCTACAGTAGAGAAATAACTGAACTGGGCACAAAGAATGAGAAAAGAGAGGAGAAGTATTACAGTAAAATGAGCAACTGTTCTAGGAACAATCACTTTCCGGGAAACAGCACTTCCAAAAGTAACCATTGGACATGGAGAAGGGCATATATGAACACTTACTGATACGAATGGAAAATGTTTCAAACCTGTTTATTTAGCTAAAGTATGCAAAGAAAATATAGCACTGTGTACTGCCAATTCAACTCTTGATTGTGTATCTGTCTCCTCTCAGCATCTCCTTCCAGACTTCTAATGGCCTTGGTTTCTCTGGAATTCTGCTTTTATATAAATATGTGTGTATGTTTGTATCTATCTAAATATGTATATATTAAAAAACAAAACAAAACAGCAACAACAACAAAAACAACCAAAACAAACAAACAAACAAAACTATTTGGAACTTTAAAAAACAGCTATTTGGTCTGCCTGTACACATACATAGATCTGTATGCTAGTCCCTATAACTCACCCTAAAATCAGAGTTGGCAGGTCATTCATCATATAGGAAGGCTATGGAAGCATGGCAGTGCCAGCTGGAAATAACTGGATCCAGAGCTGAGGAAAGAGGCAATATCCCAAATGTACACAGCAAAAGGGCTACAGGGAGTTTCTCCTGGTGGTGGAAGGTGTGGCAGAATTTCTTCTAAAGGAATGGCTTGGCTCCCAGAAAACCCAAGCCGCAGTTGTAAGAACTCTGTTAGATTTGCTTTCTCTCACAACATCTCTGCAGCTGGTAACTGTGCCTGAAGTCCCTATCTGTTCAGATTTCCTATTTTCCTTCTTTCCTGTTCCTTATTTTATTTTTTTCTTTATTTTTAAGTTCCACAGAAAAAAATCTATTCTCTGCATTCCAGCTACCACCCCTTCCTAAAACACATAGCTTACAAAAGAACCACTGCCTTGTTTGTAGCTCAGCACAGCTGCCATTTGTTCTGGAGTCACATTTTGAGTCTCCCTGCCATATTAGTAGCATGTTTCTGTATTTCCTTACCACTGGGAAATCAGTGAGTCCCAGCATTTTCTTCAAAAAATAAAAGAGATTAATTTGATTCAAGTACCCCTTTGTACTTTAAACAAGCTTCATGTTATGGACTACAAAGCACTTTTCTTTCTAGGAAGGCTCAGGTTTTAGTTTTAGAATATATTTTCTTATATTTTAAGGAGAGGGTTGCAGAGCCAAACTTAAAATTTAGCCCCAAAAACATATGGTGGAAATCAAGAATCAACAAAATACTCTAATTTGCTACTCATATAATAATGCAAGTATTTTTTTCTGAATAAAATTACAAGGCAAATATCAATCTAGCCTGTAACTGTATCCAGGGAAAGATCAGTTGAATACTTTCATATTTTTAGCGTAACATTTAATTACTTGTAAGTCAGGCTGTAGAAATTTCCTCATACTTAAAATAAAAATAAAAATTAAGACCATGGAGAACCATGCTGAAATAAAATGTTATATATTAAAAAAAGACCAGCAAAGCTTTGATAATAATCTTTGTTCTACAGGCAGCTATTATCACTGTGGAAGGAAAACGATATTCCTAGTCTTCTCATATTTGCTTTTTAAAGCCTCTGCTCGTGGAATCTGTGACTGTACAAGAACAACAGCTGAATTAACAAGCTAATCCAGGAACACTAACATCTAGCACTGATTTCTGGGAAGCTTGAAGGGGTCAGAGCAATCTGCTTTTGAATGAAAGGAACACACAAGCTTTATCAATAATAATGTTTCAAAAAACAGAAATCTTAGAAATTTGACACGTAAGCACACTGTTGGATATTTTCAGACTTGCCAGCAAGTCTCCTTATCATCCAGGAGTGTACTTGGCAACTATGAAGTTAGCCAGTGTCCATAGTACATACAGTGGCATAAGGAAGGTTTGCAGCAGACTCAGTCCTAATGACACACGAGTTATGCGTAATTGCTATCTAAGAGGCAGAGCTGTTTCATGCACAGATGGAGACAATAAATAGTCCTAATCTCTGCTTTGGTGACTGCTATTTGATATTTACAGTCTGACTGTTTGAAAACTGGCTCTTCAACCCACAAAGCAACTGGTGGCCGAAAAATGGTTGTGTGCCTGACCTGAGACAAATATGTTGTTATTTCTTTATTTATTTTACTGTTGTGCCAAAGCTTTTATATCTTGCCTGGTTTCTCATCATTTTTGAAAGGTGTTTGCCTTTCAGTGAAGGTAAAAAACAGTGGTCTAAGATATACATTCAGAAACTAAGCTGGCTGTTAAGACACAAGCAGACTATCACCTACATATACTGGGATGACACTACCTTCTGCCTCTTCCCACTTCTATACTTTGATTAGATACTTATCTAATATAATTCACATAAGATACTTATCTTTGTATAATTCACAAAATATGAGCAAGAAGCCTTCAGATTAAACTCTCCTTTGTCATTATATCCTATTCTGCACCTTGAAGACAGTTTTCTCTATTAGTATTCATGACTCACAGTTAATTAACTTGCCCTTATTAGTCAGGATGAGGGTGAACTCCATGGATACAGAGAATTTTGGCCAGCCATTTTGATCATAACTCTATGTCAGCAGCTCATTGCGCTGCACAAATTTGCACAACGCCATCATCATGTTATAAGATTATGCAAATCCTCATCGACTGATTAGCAAACGGTACCTCAGCTATTAAGAGCTATGAACATAATTCTATCCTCATGGCAACATCAAGCTTAACAGATTTTTGTTCTGGCAGGTTTTTTTTTAGGAGCAGAGTTTTGCAACTCATTCAGATAGAAGTTTGCATTAGTAGTTCAAAGGACATTCATAAGCCACAAACTAAGCACACTTGGCAGAAATTGTCTCTTCACCTCTGCTTTTCCCTGTGATAAATCCATGTGTTTAAGTCTACAGGAATGTTCTTATTAAATATTAATGAACTTTCAAACTTTTCTAAGATTAAAATAATTTTATTTTTTTTTCTGTGCAGAATATTAGGTTCACAGATGGTCTGCAGAATTACTATATTACTATTAATTCGAGCTTTTTACACAAGATTATTTTAAATTTCAGTTTAAAAAAAATACATTTTGTATCACAGAACAAGTCACATTCTACCCATTTTAGGCAAAAGATTGCAAATGTGCTATTTTTGCAAAAGTTCAGGCATGGTTCAAATTCAATCCCATTGAGATATTTTTTGAAGTTTCCTTGTGAAGTGAACTCTCTGGGTAAATTCTGTATCATCTCATTCAATGTCTGTGTCAGGATGCTGAGATATAGAAGGAGCATCAGTGACTTTCAGAGAATCATTTTCTTTTAGGGCAAACATCAAAGTTACCTGAATTAATTCTGGTAAGTCTTGGTATATAATATATTAGGAAGATACTTAATGATTTTAGGGCTGTGTTAAAAAAAGATCTGTGTTTACAGGACAGCCTTCATCAAACTCTCCTTTCTTCCATTCAGGTCCTTTGCACTCCAAAAATCTGTCACCACCAAACTTCCTTAATATGTGGCTGTAAGTCAGATTGTTGAGTTTCCCATCATTTCCAGCATTTCCTGCTTTCACTTTTTCTTTCTCTTTGTTCAGATACTTGTAATTAGTAATTTACTTCTGCAGTGGTATTACACAGTGTGGTCAGCTAGCCAGAATCATTAATGTCATGTGCCAGGTGAGTTCTCCTGGTGTCTTCCACACAGTCAGCTGAGCCTGTCTAAAGTCATTGTGTTAAAAGGAAAGATGGACAAAGGACAGATAGCACAGGACAGGTAATGTCAGCCATCAGGAACTGAAAGGGCTTTTTACAGAATGGGAGTCCACCACTCTGTCCAGACAGCTTTTGAAACAAAGGTGATACACAGAAGACCAGGAAGGTGTCCCTAAACCTTTTATACTAATTATCTTCTTTAGCTCTTTCAAAGTAGATCTTTATTTATCAGCTTTTACGGAACTCCAGAAAATCTGCTATTACCTGCCTTGAAATTACTTCATATTAGTTGTGGGAAAATTAACACAAAGATATCAGTCACTAATATGCTGCTAGTTTTATCAATCCCTACATAGGATTTGTCTGTTAATTTGGGGAATCTTTAAATTGTACTGAAGTCACAAAGAAAGATAAGTGCCATCAAACCAAGATGCACTTCTCAGATAAAGCAGAAGAACTGTGAGAATCTCATCAAGAAAAAAAAAAAAAAAAGGTTAAAGATGCTAAAAAGAAACAAGAATGTAATCTACTATATAATTTGGTATGGTGAGTTTTTTGACATCGTATTTGATGAAAGAAATATAACTCAAAGGAGCACAGGTCACTCTGACAAAGAAATGTTTATCCTGAAAACATCTCACAAGCTGACATAATGCAACACACATCAGCCAACCATGAACTTTATGTTGTTCCAGTGTAAAACAGTAAATTATAAAGAGAGAGCTGTAAGTAGATGTTAAAAATGTCATGGGGAGTTCTGACACAAAGTGGAATAATTACAGTAGATTTCAGCTAAATTGCTTTGTAATTTGGCCCCAATCTCTTTTCTTTTTTAGCTCAGACTGGTTGAGAGTTGTGTTTAGCATATGTATAACCATATTTAGCAATTCTAATGAACTCTTTGTAATTTCAAACTCAAACTTTTAAGAGGAACATGGTCTCGTCTTCTCTGACAAGAGTGGTCACCAAGATGGATTCTGATTTTAGCGAAACAGAAACATGTAAAGATACTAAAGATATTTATGGGGATATATTCGATCCAAACACATTTGTGCTCATCGTAAAATGGACAGTTGTATCAGTTCTGAAATCAATTACCAAAACAGTGCGTACAAAAAGATTTGGATGCTTTAAGGTAAAAAAGCCTGACGTAAATGCACCTTTCCTCCAGAAACATTCTAGAATTCTTATATGTATCACCAGGTGAACTGATTGCCTTCAGTTATTTGAAAAGATCTTTTTGCAGATATTTTAATGAAATACAACCCTAGTTATAAATAATTTCTAACAGTAAGATTTAGACCACACATGTTGTACTATAATTAGTGCTTCAGCTGAGATTTTCAAACTACAGGTATTTTTGCAGTAATTAGTTATTCTGTTGTATTGCATCAAAAAGGGATAGGAAATTACAGTACAACAGAAGCAGAAAAATGACCAGCTGTGAAAACTGTAGCAAGTATTACAATCAGAACTAAATTAAAGCAGTAACTATTACAGAAACAGACATTGGGATTATATGTAGTCCAAGAACAGTCTAATAATTTTCAAAGGGCATTTCTGCCTGCAGTGAAGCACCAACTGTGTAGAAGATGTTTGGTAACAAGAACTCTGCTGTAATTTACACATGGTTCTATTTCTTCTATAATTTAAACATTAATAAAAACAAAGATACAGCTTCCTGGGAACCATGATATTCTTCTCCAGCTCTATTCCATAATTGCATATAGTATTCATATGCAAATATACCATATATTTGGTAAACCTTTTATAAGTACTGTATCTTTATATCAAGGATAATGATAGTAAAATTGTGACCCTGTAAAATCTTGCCTATGCTCCCAGAATTCTGACTTCCCTCATAAGGTCATGATGAGAAAAAAATATATCTTATCACAATTGCTCCCATATATATTTACATTTCACCAAACATAAATTCAGAGCAAAATCATTTTACAGAAGAGTTAAGCTATGATTCATTATATGATTCTTAGGAGTAGGAATAGATAAAGCAAACATACTGGTCTATAGTTATTCCAGATTCATATATTCTGCACTGAAAAGATAAAATACAGAGTTAAACATAAAAAATATCCAATCAAAGGAATCTATTCTATTAGCAAATTAGACTTATTTAATTTCAAAATCCAGCTGTCCCTCGATAGGACATCTGTTAAGTACCAAGCAGTGTTAACATCATTCAGGTTCCTTAGCTGTGCCTCTCCAGGCCTCTTTCAGTGGAGAGGACGTCAGCTGGGGTGGATGAGTATTTTCTCTGCATGCAATCTCTGCCTTTGGCTGCTGGAACCTAAAAAGTAGCCCCAGAAATCTTTTCATTGAATATAACACTGACCAGCATGTTAACTGGAAATTGCATTATCAGACTCTCAACCAACTATAGTTTGATCTTAGATAAAAGATAAGAATTATTTCTACCCTGATTTGATTAAGCTGTGGGACATGTTTCTTTTTGTGCAAGCATAATTGAATCATCATCCATCAGCTGACAAAATGCCACTGAGACAGACATGAAGGAGTGACAGCAAAAGAGGAGACTTGAACAAAAAGAGATGAAAATGAGGAATTTGTCCCAGAGAAGAGTTCTTTCCAGGCATATCCTAAAATATACTGGGAGGAAAAAAAGATTGTCTGAATTCTGATGATTTAATATGATTGAATCATAGAATCACTAAGGTTGGAAAAGACTTCCAAGATCATCCAGTCCAACCATCCACCTACCACTACCATTTTCCCACTAAACCATGTCTCTTAGTACAGCCTCCCCAGGCAGCCTGTACCAATGCCTGACTCTTTCTGAGTAAATGTTTTTCCTAATATCCAACCCAAACCTCCCCTTGGGCAACTTGAGGTCATTCCCTCTAGTCCTATTGCTAGTTTCATGGGAGAAGAGTCCAATTCCCATCTCATCCTTTCAGGTCACTGTGGAGAGCAATTAAAAAGATCTCTTCTGAGCCTCAGCTCTGCTGTTCCTTCAGCCACTCCTCACAAGACTTGTGCTCCAGACCTCTGACCTTGTTGCCCTTCTCTGGACACACTCCAGGGCCTCAATGTCTTTCTTGTAGTGAGAGGCCCAAAACTGAACAGAGTATTCAAGGCCTCAACAGTGCTGAATAGAGAATGACAACCAATTTACTGCTCCTGCTGGCAACACTAATTCTGATACAAAACTGAATGTTTTAGAACGGGCACACTACTGGTTCATGTTCAGCCGAGTGTAAAGCAACTCCCTCAGGTCAATTTCTTCCAGCCACTCTGTCCCAAGCTTGGAATGTTGCTTGGAATTGTTGTGGCCTATATGCTGGACCCTGCACTTGTCTTCTTGAACTTCATCCCACTGGCCTCAGCCCAGCTATCCAGCCTGTCCAGATACCTCTGTGGGGCCTTCCTACTCCCTGAAAGACTGACAGTTCCTCCCAGCTTGGTGTCATCTGCAGATTTACCAAGAGTGCACTCAATCTCCTCATTGAGGTCATCAATAAAAATACTGAACACAATAGCCAGCTGGAGTTAGCTTTGTTCATCACCACTCTCTGGGCCTGGCTTTCCAGGCAGTTCTTTATTCAGCAGATTGGGTGATGCCACTGTGATACTGTAAAACTGACTGCACACCAAAAGTCACTGCACTAAGGGAGAAAAGCTATGCACCGCACAGGCACTGGACTGTGACCAGATTCTGTTTACTAGTATGACAGTTTGTCCATTTGTTCATGCACAGAATCACTGAATAGAATCACAGAATATCCTGGGTTGGAAGTAGCCCAGAAGAATCATTGAGACTGATTCCTAGCTCTACACAAGATCACCCAAAATCCAACCCCATGTTTGAGAACAGTGTCCAAGTGCTCATTGAATTCCAGCAGCTTGGGGTCATGACCATTGCCCTGTGCAGTCTGTTCCAGGGTCTGATCATTCCCTGGTGCAGAACCTGCCCCTAGCCCCTCACCTGCACCTCCCCAGGCACACCTCTATGCCATTCAGTCAGGTCTTGTCATCACCAAAGAGCAGAGCTCACCATTGCCCTCCACTGCCTGTGGATAGCCCATCCCCTCACCCACTGAAGTGCTGGGCCTATGGCACCCCAGGGCTGCCAGAGCATTGCTGACTTGTACTCAACTTGATGTCACCAGAATCCTTAGGAAAAGGACAGGTAGTAAAATCCCTAAAATTAATAGACTGCTAATCTGTATTAAAAAGAAATAATAGAGAAAATGAAGAATAAATTCATATAGACACAAACAGTAAACAAAGTAATAATAAACTCTGTTGTAAAACTCAACAGCATTTGATGCAGCCTGTACCCTGGAGGGCAGCCACTAAGCTGCAGACAGACTTTGTTCACAATAACTGAGTAAAACTGGCAATATTTTCCCCATATATGAGTTGTGCTAATGGATCCTGGTTATTTAAATTTAGAATAAAAGCAGAATGAGCCAATCTGTAATTTAAGGCTGTAATAAAATAATAATAATAAAAACCTAGATCTTGAAGTTTTTACAGTGATGTACTGACTTAGAGAGAAGCAAAACAGTATATAAAATGAACCAAGATTTTAACTGTTTGCTAGAACATTAATTACCATGCCTGAAACTTTTTTTAAAATGGACATTTGGGCCCAGTCCTAGTGCTGCAATTCACAGTTCTATAAACAGACTGATTACATAAGGCTGGACCTCACAGCAAGTTAGGGAAATACAAATAACATGTAAAATATCCGTTTGACCTGCACTTTCAGTAGAAACCTTTTTCCCCCTCCTTTTCTAGGAGCTGACCAAAAAATACATATACAAGAGGACAGATATCATTTCCAAGAAGCTTAGCAAATACAAGGAAGCAGTTGCAAAAAACTGATCAATAATGACTGCAGCTGGTTCCAGCAATTCCTGCTGTTAAAACCTGGCCACAAGGAAGCAGTGGGGAAAAAGTAATCAATAATGACTTGTTTAGATCCAAGCATTCCTGCTGTTAAAATTTTGCCTGAAATTATGCTATCACTTTCTTAAAGAAAAACCAAAAAAAAAAAAAAAAAAAAGAAAAAAAAAAAAAGAACAAAAAGGAAAAAAGAAATAAACTGAAAAAAAAGAAAATGCTTTTTAAAAGCACTTAAATATAAAGAAACAAAGAAAATGAAGGAGAGATTTAATGGCAATACAGACCAGAACACACTGATTATTTCCACATCAAAAGTATAAGCCCCAATTACATGAAATACAGCTACTGTATTGGAAATTCTGGATTTGCACAGAATTCTAATACCCATCAGAATTCCTCATTCCTTTTCAAATGCCTCTGGCAGATCTGCAACTTACGCTGCTCCTGTTGATCAGGAAATCCAGGTTCTCAGGGTGATTAGTTACTAAATCATCCCTTTCAGTCTTATTCAAGCATTAGCTTTTGTATTACAGTTTGTAAACAAGTTAAATGCCATGCTGGAGAAACAGCATTTTTCAGATTGAGGGTCAGTCACAGAGCATGCCTCTTCTGATACTGGAAAAGCAGCTTCTTTTAAGCATAATTCAACATCTTAACTGGATTTGTTGTCCAGCAAAACAGGAACAACTGAATTCAGTTCAAAGACAAGAGCTTGAACATGTAGTTACTAAATAAAACCCACAGAAATTTCCATCAGTAATTTGGGCCTTTAATTAAACTGTAGACTTAGCAACAACAAAAATGGACTCCAAACTTAAAAGGCAGAGTTAAGAGTACTTTTTAAAATACTGTTAACAAGCATACCAGGTGTTACCTATACCAATCTTTGTTAAGGTAAATATGGATCTGTTAATGTGAATGGTTTAACTCTTATTTTTCAGACTTTCTTAAGACATTTCTATTCTGCACTGTACTGTTAGTTGATTTTGTAAACACAGTGCCTATGACTCGATCTGTCCATTTTCATGTTTTTCTTCAGAGCTCCCAAGCCTTTAATTTCACAAAAGAACTTCTTCAAAATTCTGAAAAGTCAAAATTTTATAACTAGTTGCCATTCTCAGAATAGACAATCTACAATAGATTGTCTACCAATTTATACACACAGTAGTATCTTATGTTTACATGGTTTTCTTATACTTAATTTTTGTTTGACCTCTATTGCTTTCTGACCTAGAGTTATTCATTAGCACAACAATTATTCAACCTGACCTCAAGAGCCTTTACTTTGTAGAGTCCAGTAAATAAGGTGGCACAGTGGTAGGAATGCCATGTTGCAACACCGGGGCCCCGGTTTGAATCCCCTGTGGCGCAAGTGGTAGAAGTGCTGCTCTGCTACACAGGAGGCTCGAATCCCGGGGGTTGGACTCGATGATCTCTAAGGTCCCTTCCAACCCACACAAGACTATGATACTATGATGATAATATGATAATGCAGATTACTTCATGAATTAATTTCATAATTACCTATAAAAGCTATCCTATGACAACTGCGAAGACTCCTCTAGAAGTACTGCCTCCTGTATTATTATGTAGGCCCACAATCTCAGGCAGACGTTCATGATATGAACATGATATGAGGCTGAACCTTACCACCAATATTCCATTCCATGTTGTTGCTGTGTGACATATGGCATCAGAGGGGCAGTCTGACATAATGGTGTCTGACATGGAAGTATGAGTAAAGCAAAGGTGTATCACTAAACTCCTCTTTGTGAAACAAATGGTACCCATTGACATTCTTTGACACTTTCTGAATGTTGATAGAGTCCAAACAGTGCATCTGTGCTCAGTGAGACTGTGGGTGGTGCATTTCAGCAGTGATGACAGTGACAATGGGTCATCTCCACTCGCACAGATTTTAATTAGCACGGCATGCAGGCTTTTGCTCATCATTAGCAAAAACGCACAGCTAACAGGAGTGACTATGTTGAAAAATGGTATTCTGTAATTGTGAATTCTCGCTATCAAATAGTTTTATTGTACTCTATCTGATGTAGTTTGTATGGGAATAAGCAGAAGGGACTAAGTTTGAAGCAATTGAAGTGTTACGACTTGTTTGATTGAAAACTTATGTTCTACATTATTATAAACAGGTACTTTTCCACATCATGTTTGAAGAAGAATACTATATGAAAAGCAAATATAGTGGCCTATTTAATTTATCCTGTATGTACTCTTCTCTTCTTTCTATAAAAACTTTCATTTTTATAGGAAATAATTACACTTCAAACCCTCACAATGACTAAGTGTTTCCAAACTGAAATAAGCACCAAACTGACGTCTTGCTTTTGTTTGTGACTTTCCAGTTTGTTTTTTTATGTTCTAAATGTGAAGGTTTTCACCATTCATATTCAGGTATTTTATTAATGGTCTGCAGAGTTATAAAAGTGGAAACTGCATGTATAATCTTAATTTTCAAATGCTGTTTCTAAACAACGGGGGCTCAAGTCAAGGGATTCTGCTGCTGATACAACCATCTTATGACCTGATCCCAACATAGCACAAAGCTATCCAAAAAAACCCTCTACTAAAATGTACCCAAGGGAATTTACTTCTCATCTAGTAAAAAAATAAAAATGTCATGAATTAAGCCATACATCTAAATTTTCTTAAAAATGACTAACCATGTTTGCCATGGATGGAAGTATTAAAAAATAATACTTTCTGTTTTCTCTTTGTGGAGGCCTTAACCATTCTTAACTACTCATTTTTATCATTTACGTTTGTAAACATGGCATAAGCAATCTCTATCAAAGCTCTGTGTTTCTCATTTAACATTTTGTCCTCTGTAAGTTTCCTGTTTCCTTGTTTGGATGAAATAATGCAGGGTTATATTCAGACTGTTTTCTAGCAAGACTCCTCTACTGTCTTCTGTGTTATTTTATTTTATTTCATTTTTCTTTCAGGAGTTAGTCCTTTGTTTTCTCAAAGAGGTCATATGAATGAGAACTCTAGTGTAAAGGCACACTACCGTTTTACTTGATTTACTTTCCTAATGGTGACTATAAGTGGGAGCTACATAGCAACAATTGCATTACTAAGATTCAAATACCTATTTTAACTTGACAAGAGCATCCTTTATTTACTGTATGTTGAGTAAATCACTGTGGAAATCATCTTGACATCAGACACTTAAAGAAACAGCTTTTCATGTCCTTTACACTAGCTGTAATAGGCAAGTTACCAGTTATCAAGATAGTGTTATCTTGATAATTGTATCTGGCAAGAAGAAAGAAGAAAGCATCTTCAGAGGAAGACATTCACTTATCTGTATTCTGAACTCATTCAGAAACAGCTTAATTTCTATCGCAGGGTTTTCTTAATTTGAGGCAATGTTTAGGATGGTAAGTTTGTTGTTGTTGTTGTTTATTTTTGTTTTTTTAAGATAAGGGGAATTCCTGGATTTGTTCCAGTATTTTTTCAGGGTGAGCAGGATTAATTAATTTTGCAATACATATATCCAAAACTTTCTAGTACAGGAGTGAAAATGTCTTAGACAATCTTGATTAAACAGAAGTGATTTATTCCAGTTCATCACCTACACAAAAGCTCTTATGTAGAAATCTAAAAGCTGTTTCAGTTTCCTGAAAAGGACATCACCACAAATCTCAGCTTAAATATTGTGGCTATTCAGTTGTATTTCTGTGTATCTAAGGAATACTGAAAGAACAGTGCAGTTGCAGCTTTCACCCCACCACAAGCACCTTTTTTTTTAATTAATTTTTTAGAGAAAAATCATGAAGGTCATTGCATTACAATTCAATATGAAAAATAACAGTCTGCATCTGTTCATGTCTCAGGTATATTAATCTACACATTTTCATTAATTTCCTCAGTGATACTAGGACTGCAAAGGTAGTCTTTGTTTTTTTCACCAAACCACAGATGATCCTGAGAAGCCAGGAAAAAACTGTACAAAAAATAATGAGAATGTTTATGGGTTTGTTCCTGTGAATGCAGAAGGCCTCTAAAGAAGATTTGAACAGTTCTTTACCACTCAAATTTGTTCAACTTACCTCACCAGTGGGGTACTGGATTTAGGACAGAGTGGAGAAGTGGAGTAAACTGTGGCCTGATCAGAAAAATTTAAAAAAAAAAAAAAAAAAAAGAAAGAGTAAAGCAGGAAACTGAAAAAGTCAAGAGAGGTCTGGCTAAGGTGGGAAAGCATAAATATGCACATGCAGAAAGTTTGAAGGCAAGGCAAGCAAAACCTTGTTTCAAGAGCAGAAATGACATGGAAATGTAGAGTCCACAGCTAGAAGCAGGTATTACAAAAGCAAAGCTAAGAAAGCTGTTAAGAAAGAGGAATCAGGATCAGCATGACCAAAACCAAAGTCAGGAACAGGGGTGAAGATAAGAACTAACCTAGTTTATAAAATATGGTGCAGATGTTGACAATACAGATCATTTCTAGAAAAGACAGAGGCAAAGATAGGACCAGTAAAATAAAAGCTGAAGATAATATAGTTCAGAAACAGGCTGAACAGCAATAACAAGTAGCTGAGATTCCCTTATATAATAGCAGGGAGAAAAAGTCCTGGGTAGGCCATCACTGAGCTTACAGGGCTCTCAGTTGTGAGGCTCTCAGTTACTAAGGATGCTAATTGAAGGATGCTCAGTTGACAGCTGATTTAGACTATGATGAAGACAGTCTTTAAATAGAAGAAAAAATATAGCACAGAGCTTTCATGTTCCACAAAGTGTTGCAGAATTATTCTTCTGAGAGCTTCTTTTTATTACTGTAATAAAACAAGGATGCTTTAAAAACAGAACATCATATCCCATTATTAAATTCACTTCAAAGAGCGATGCTGTTTCATCTTCAGTCCTGCATGTTGGCTGCCTTGTGGGAAATGAATGCCTTGCATTAACTACTCATTCAAAAGCAGCAATGAAGTGCCATATGTGCAAGGTTAAGGGAGAGGAAGCTCCTGCTTCCTTGGGACAGCTGGCAGAAGAAATTCTGCAGAGAAATTCTGGTGCCGTTGAAATAAGGACAAAGTTTTCACTGACTTTAAAGGGTAAGCATATGCCTTTATGATAAATTCAGCTGAGAAGTGTCGCATGCACCCTAATATTGTAAAATATGTGGAGAGAAAATGTTCACATATTATTGGCTTCTACTTTTGGATAACTCTCAGGCTTGTTCAGGAAAAGTTGTTTCTGTGGAGACCTCATCATGGCCTTCCAAGTTCTTGGACTCCCACAGGAGTGGGAATGACTGTTTAATGGGTTGATAGTGATAGGACAAGGGGGAATGTTTATAACTGAGACAGAGGAGGTTTAGGTTAGATATTAGGGGGAAGTTTTTCACAGAGGCTGGTGATGCACTGGAACAGGTTGCCCAAGGAGCTTGTAGATGTCCCATCACTGGAGACAATCAAGGCCAGGCTGGATGTGGCTCTGGGCAGCCTGGTCTACTGGTTGGTGAGCTTGCACATTGCAGAGGCTTTGAAAATAAATGAACTTTGAGGTGCTTTTCAAAATGATAATTGCATGCATTTCTCCTTCTAGTGTTACATAAATATTATTGTCTTGGCTATAAACCATTGCAAGAGTATGACTTATTTTTCTGTGTATATTTGAAAACATTTAAGTAATTAAACATAATTAAAAATTATAGGTTTTTGACTTTTTATCATTGCTTCAGGGAGTCATGCTAGACCTTCCTGAAACTCCAGCAGTAGTAGAGTGCCCAAGAGACTAAAATATATAACAAACAGGCATTTGCAATTGCAAGAAATAATTTAGTCCATAAAGTGGAAAATGACCAATTTAATAAAGAAAGCAAGGAAAACCTCCTAGGGCTCATGTGCAGTTCCTCACAGCTAGAAGTGTGTTACATTCACTTAAGAATCAGCTATTAAATAGAGTTGACTGTGAGAATTAAGCACTTGTGATGTATGGTCCTATTGTTTCCCATGCTATTCAGGAGTTAAAACAACAAAACTGTGAAATGATAGAATAACAGAGATGAAAAATGTTTTTGAAGAGCAAAGTATTCTCTTTGTTCCTGTTCTACAGGGCAGTGAGAAGCTCAAAATTAGGGTGAATACAACCACTGATTAAGTGTTGCAGCCATATCATTACTATAGTTTACAGTTAGTCTGTCCAACTAAGTAGGTTTCAGATGACCTGTGGTTAATACTCTCATATATAATTTAAAAAGAATTGCTCAGAAAAAAATGGGCTTACTACACATGGTGAAGAAATAAGGCAGCAACTCATATAAAAATGGATAGTGAACTCTAAATATATTTCCTCTAATTAATATCATATTGCTAAGATTTAATCTCTCTTAAAAAAAAAAAAAATGATTTAAATCATATGCTCTTCAGAAAAGGAACCTAAAGTCAACATTTACACAGGATAAAAGAATCTCTACTGGAGATTTCCTTTGCAAGACAAAGAATACAACTTCACATTCTTTGTAGAGCACAGCTTTCCTGTCACATGGCAAAGGAGGCAAAGGAGAGAGGTATGCCGAGATTATTCATCAAGAAAGATCAGAAGGACATGACTCGCAGAGTATGCACCTAGGTGGTGTTAGGAAATCTAAACCTCAGCTCACGTCAGTTTTGCAAAGTTTCCAAACTAAGGGGAAGTAAAAAGTCGATTGACCTCTGAGACCTTCCTTCTCAGATATCAGAAACAGTTTCAGAATCTGCTGCTTCCCATTCATCTCAGACGCTCACAGGACATGAATAATTAGTTTTACATTCCTCTCTGCCAGAATAGGCAACTATTTTCTGAAAGCTCATTTTCCTCAGAGACATTTAAATTCCGGTAGAGTTATTCAGTGTTTTTCCATTGAAAGTAAAGAATAGCAGTTTACAACAGAGATGGTCATATGTACATTTGTACATTGTAACTTTGCAATATACACAGATATTAATTAAAAGATTAGGACCCTTCTTAGTTGTTAATTACTGAGAAGCAGATTTGGATCAATAGTGAGAACAATTATTGAAATTAAATCAGATTGGATTGCTATTGTTTCTCTCCTTTCACCACATTTTTTACTAATGTCCTCCAACTATTTTTTCTTGGAAAAAAAAAAAAAAACAAGAAAATATTGCAGCATCATATGCATACAAGTTTGGAAAGAATAGTCAAATATGAACTACGGCAGCACTCATTCAGCTAGCTTTGTCTTTGGGAATGCTTTAATAACAAACCAACAATTTGGGAAAAGCAGCTCTTTGCCACCAACTCAAAAGTAAATAAGTAAAGAGATAAAAAAATAAACAAACAAAAGAAAAGGTAACAGGATAAGTTCAGAGAGAACCTGCACATAGATCTAATGATTTCAAGCATGAGCCAGAACTGCTCAATTATCTAAGAATTCAATCCATTTTGTTGTTGTAGATCTACAGCAGTTGATTTTTAAGCAGTGATGCCTCATGGGATGATGTTTGCCAAGCAGAGAGTAGAGGTCACTAAGAGTATACTTGGGGTATTTGAAAACAGACAGCACTGTGCAAGAAATGAGATTTATTGTAGCCTACAGCATGTTTCCATTCTTAGTGAATTAAGAACATCAGTTTCACTGTGGATCCAGGGTACCTTCTGGTTATTTACAAATGGGGCTCTATTTGTGGGTCAGAATACCAGATGCAAGTATACCTTTTGAAAGATACCATTATTCTGCATTGTACACAAGAACACTAACAATTGGTGTTAAAAACAATGAAATAGTACAGGGGTTTGGTTTTCTGCACCCCAAATAAACTCTCTCTGTAATGCTTATCTGCAAGAAATGTCTCAGAATCAACACCGTCATAAATGAACCAGCATGAACAATGTTGGCCTTATTAAAGCATAGGTTTCATAAAGGAGAAAAAAATATCAGATTCCCAATAGAAATATTGATAATGAAAAAAATAAAGGAAAAAAAAAATCAAATCTATGAGGGAAGCAAACTATATAATTTAATCCAAAGAGTCCCTTGTAAGAGCAGATAAAAGGGAAGAGAAAATCCATTGTCAATTGCATTTTATTTGGCCAGGTAGCATCAATACAAAATAGACACTTTACTCTTAATATTTAATTATTTTTATGAATTAAAATTCCCTTCATTTCTAGGACACAGATGCAATCAAAGATTTAGAGTACAATTTTATCTGACTGCACTGAGTGCTGCTTGCTTGGTATGAATACTGCCTCAGAACAGCTTTCTGACATGAAATGCAAAAGCATTTTCACATTTTTAGTCATAAGGTGTAAACAATTACACTTTTGTATACAAGTATGTAGAGCACACAACATAAAACTGAAGTAAGTCACAAGTCTTCAGAAAATGCAAGAAAATGAGGAGATTCAAAAGAGAAGAAAACAGTTGTTATCGAAAAGGTAGGCTTTTAGTAGCCAGAGACATTAGGCAGACAGTTGAATCTTTCCTTGGTACTGCTTGTGTACTCATAACAAGATTTTGGAGTATTTAGCTCTTATTTTCTTGCTCTCCCTCTTCCAATCCCTGTACAGACATATCTTTTGTCAGTTTTTCCCACTATACTACAGTAACATTAGTGTACTGCAGCAATAAAATGTTATAGGAGAACTCCTTTGAATACACGCAGCAACCCAAAGGGTTTATCTGTGTTATCTGTTATTTGACTCTTTATTCAAAGGAATAGTTTTCAACATAAAACAGCTATATCTAGGATTGGAGTACAGCTGCAATATTGATGTTAGCTGAAAGTGTGGTAATAAATAATTACTTAAATTCTCAGCCAATAGAACTACATCATGAAAATTTTATAATATACAGTCCAGGGAAATAGAAATAGTGGGGCACTGCATTTCCAGTTTTACACAGATTTGTTTCAAAAATCTAAGCTTTGCAGGAATTTAAATCCAGTTGCAGCAACTATTTGGCAGTAAATCATAGCTACAGACTGGTGATTATGTGATATGTGATTGACTACTGTAGCAAATTCTACAGTAATAGAATACTTAAGTATTCGAAAGATCAGAAGGATCTTTGGAAAGTCAACCAGCCTTGTCTCTGATTCAAAGAAAAGTCAGGTATAAGACCAGAATAGATTGCTCAATCTCTATCCAGTTGGATCTTGAAAACTTTAAAAATGAAATTATAAAAGCTCTCTGGCAAACTGTTTTACTTCTTGACTGTCCTTACGATGAAAAACACTTTTCTTTATATTGAACCTTAACACCTCTTCACAGGTATGAAAAGACAACCCTGAGATCCTTCTGAAACTTCTCCTACTTTAACACTGAGCAAGTCCAGATGCCCCAGTCTCTCCTCACAAAGCAAGAGCTCCAGCTCTCTGGGCATTCCAGAAACCTCTGCTGAACATGTACCAATTCTGTTATTTAATCATTCTCGTGTTTTGCAGGACATGGAGAGGACAGGGGTAGCACAACATTATACTTTAGATGCAGCTTAATGAGTGCTACATAAAAATGTGTGCTCTGCTAATGCAGTTCATCATGTTACAGAATTCTTTTATAAATTTGCCCCATGGTGAATCTCTGTGTAGGACTATCTTAGAGATCATAAACATGTGTGTTGTACATGCTGGGTCTACCAATAACAAGAACTAGGTATAGTAGTTAGGATAAATAACAGCTTTTAGCAGTTAGGATGCATAACAACTTTAAGAGACTATGTAAGGAATCCAGTTCCACCTGAACTCTCAAGAACTTTCCTGATCATTAAAAGCACAACCATACTAGATAACATTCAGCATGCTTGGCTACACTATTTCCCCTTGATTTTTCTTTCTTTACTCTGTGAGACAGACAGGAATAATTTCAGCTGTTCTGTTCTCTAGATCAGTTTGATTTTAAGCACATCTTTTTAAAAAGTATTGTATAAATCTGGGAGTATTTCATTTGACAGCATTATATCATTGCTATCTTTATGCACATTCCTGTTTATTATTTCAGATTTTGAGGAGGAAACCAAAGTTCACAAGATATCAAAAGCTAAGTGTGTTTCTAAGTAGAAAAGATAAAGAACCGGGATAGGTGTCATGATTACTAAAGTTGAAGTTCTCTTACTCTGTTGAGGATTTTATGTTTTGTTATGTGGTTATAAGAGAAAATAAGACATTGGAGAATAAAGTCAAGAAATAAATGAAGAAAAACTAAAGTTTTAGTTGAAGAGATAGGACAGGGAGCTATGACCTGAAACATGAACTTGCAGAAGAACTTGTTTATGGTAAGGGTGACAGTGCACTGGAACGGGTTGCCTAGAAAGTCTGTGGAGTCCTCTTTTATGGAGATATTCAAGACTCATCTGGATGCCTACCTGTGTGACTTATTGTAGGGAAACTGCTTTAGCAAGGGGGTTGGACTCCATGACCTCCTGAGGCAATTTTGTAACTTTGTGAATTCTTAGTGATTATTGCTATTATTAAGTGCTATTATTAAGAATGCTTGCCCTTACATAGATACACCTCTCATTTTTCAGATGGGCTGTGAGCAAAACTGGAGAGCAAATGTTTTCTAATATGGAAACCAAATACACATATATACACATAAAGCAGGCTCTACAAGCAATTTCAGTACATGGACAACAAAGACACACTATGCTTTCAGTATTAATCTGCTTCTCAGGCAGAACCTGTGTTAAAGTCCAAAATAACTTATCCATGGTGGTACGATAATCACATCAGTAACCCTGTTTATAATCTTCATCTTTGCAGTTTCTATGTTGCAAGCACACCAAATCTGACACTGCAAGGTTATTCAGATTCACTTAACCTAACCCGTAAAGGCAGAAAAAATAGCTAAACTGACACGTAAAACAACTAAATGTATCGAAGAAGAGAGATCTTTCATTTCTATGCTAACATGATAAATCTACACTGTCTTTGTTTTGTTAACAAAATCTGAATTGGTGATAAATTTGTTCTTTCAATGACAATTGAATGCTCTCTTCCTAGGTGTAACAATTATGTCTAAAATAAATTGCCTCTTTTGAAAGTTCACGCCCTGCATAAATAATACACACTGCTCCACTACAGAGAATTATCATCTTTAACATCCAGAATTTTTGGAGTAACAATAAAGAAGAAGGTAGATCATATTCAAGAATATTGGCTGATTTGTTAACTGTTACTGGTTTAGATCTTATGATCATGTAGGTCAGTGTATTTCCATAGAAGTCAAAGGAAAAACAGATTTACCTCAGCTTGTTATCTAGCATATTACTGTAAAACTATGTGCTGCATAATGTAACAAAGCAGTCCAAATCTGCCTCACACTTGGACAGCTGATGAATTTTTTGGGGGGGGGAAAAAAAAGAAGAAAAACAACAACAACAACAACAAACAAACAAACAACATAATAAACTGCAACTAAAATGTTTTGAAAGAATTTGAAAAGAGTAAGGCTGGAGAGATTTTATAATTATAATTTATAATATGAATTATAGCCCCAAACAATTCATAGCGCTGTGTGTATAATGAATGGATAACCAATCCACTTGTCCAGACTGATTTATTTACTTATCTATTTATTTTCAGTGAGATAATAGTTTTTATAAGGAACTTGTAAACTTAAATTCTTTTGACAGAATAAGCATTGATACTCTTGCTGCACTGATGTCCTGAAAGTTGATAAGGGATCTGTGATGCCATAGGGACGTCAATGGATGCCTCTTATCTACTCCATACAGAAAGGATATTTGTTTATGTCAGATGATAAAAATAATTATTTCCTGGCTGTCAGTTACTTCACACTCATCTCTGCACATCATTGTCCCAAGCTCAAGAGTTTTATAAAGATGTCCTCGGGCACAACTGAAGGGTCTGCACACTAGGCTTTTTCCAGTTGCTGACTCACTGAAAGCAATTCAAAAAGGTACCTGTAATTCACAGTTAACACAGACCATCATTCCACATCTCACTGACAGAGGCTTTAAAATAAAACCACAGAAAGCTGTGTTTTAAAAGTTGACGTTATTTCAGAATGAACAGCTGTGGGGTTTTTCTTATCTCTGTTAGGTTATCTATCTAAAATCTCATCACTGCAAACACAGAGACCTGATAAAGATCAGAACAATGACAGAAGGAGGAACCTAATGGGCTAATTAGTGCAAACGAAGCAGACTGAATCAGCTACTCCCAGAATCCATCCAAGAGGAGTGATTAGTGCTGCTGTTTTCATTTAATTCCTACCACTGCAGAGTTTGACCCTTAAGAATAAAGATGTGAGGAACAAACATCGCATTTAGTTTATAATGAACAAAACAAACTTACTCTCTCACTATTAAAGTCTTCAAAGGTCTAAATAAAAGATACATATGAAATGAAAGCAGAACACCCACACATTGCATTTTTATTTATTTATATAAAAATAATGTTTTCCTGTTTTCTTATTGCCCCTTTTAATAATTTTTGGAAAACATGGAAATCTGTGTTTTGCTTTGTGTTTAAATTTAGTGTGAAAATAGTTTACTTAGCCTGAAAACTTATGTAAGTTTTGTCATTCTATGGGAAAGCTGCTTTAGAAATTCTCGAATTTTAGGAATCTAAAAATTCTCCACTGATCCTAAATTCTTCTGAAATCAACCCACTATTTTAGGATGAAAATCTATCCCTCTACAAGGAGCACAATATCTACAATATATTGCTCCTTTTTATATCAATAGGGTTATCATATCTGGCATGTTGTTTACAGCAGCAGGTTGTAGAGAAATGTTCCTTTAAGTAAAAATTTAAAAACATCTCTGCCAAACTTAGTGTTACTTCCTCATTTAATTCTTTGTTTTCAAATGCTATTACAGTTTTTCCTCAGTGCAAAGTTATTCAGTTAAAGAATTTCATGAATTGTTTGTAGGTGATTAAAAGCTGAGTGCAAAGTAAAGCAAAGTCACATCCAATTGTAATTTTGTGCTTCAGTTTTTAATAAGCTCATTAGGAACCACAGAGGAAGGCCATATGCTGATTACTTCACAGATGTTCTGAGAAATTAATGGAGATAGGAGGCAACGATGTCAAAGAGCAAGAGGAAAGTCCTGGAATGACAGTTCTGCTCTGTAATCCTGGGCTAATTTTGAAACATACAATTTTTCAGTTACCTTATCAGAATAGCAGGGTAGATACCACTATTTATCACATCACTGAAGTCCTGTTCCCAGAAACTATAAGGATATTTCCAGAGTTTCAGTGATATTTGTTGTCAAAGTAGAAAAGACATTCTGACTCAATTTTTCACATCTGCTTAGTGCTGAAAAGAAAATATCTTTCTTACACTTTAAATTAATGTTAGCATGCCTGAGTATATTTTAATGGTGAAAAAAAAAAAAAAAAAAAAAAAAAAAGTGCCATAGCCATCTTCTGTTCCTGAATATGGCTTCTCTTTCAGTTATTCCACCCTACTTAGCTACCATTCTGATTTTCTCTACCTCTTTTTCTAGTGTTAATAGTTCCCTAGAATGAAGGTCCCAACTTAATCCTTCCCTACATGAACCAGTGATATGACAGCAAACAAGTTTAACACCTCCTAAAGACATGACAGCCTGCTATGAAAAACAGTAGCTTTCCCCAGCCTTTAATTACATCAGTTAACACTATTCTTCCTTTTTCCTTTCTCAGATGCTCAAAGGGAACCCAAAAAGCATTAACAGACCTCACAAAACATAGTAGTTTTTTAGGATAATTAAAATAAATGAATATACACAATCATTCAGTATAAAATTTAGATTTCAGACATTCCACCAATAGACAGGACTTACAAATTAGATACCCAAGAAATAAAATCTTAACACATTTTTTCCCATTTTTGAAGATTTTTAGGTGTTCTTGTCTTTCACAGAGAAGAAAGTAGATCTTTCTCAGAGTAAATTCTTCTTTAATTATTCTTTATAAAGAGACTCAATTCTGTATAGATCATGCTAAGTAGACACTGTAGCCAATGCAGGTAGTCTTGCATGAAGTTAATGGGGGTCTCTATGTGGTTGGACATTTCCAAGTTCTCTATCATATTTAGACAGGCTGTAAGACCATGGGTACATTATGTGAGCTGGGAACAGGCACCTACCACCGGGAATCAATTGTTACTTGGTAAAAATACTATGGGTCAAAGGAGATAAGCTGATGGTCACCTTTGAAGCTGAATGATTGCAGCTTCAGACTTCTCAGGGTGATATAATATGGATGTGGTCTTGTAGTCTTTATTTGCCTGAGTAATGTCTTCATGTGATCAGAAATCACTCATATATGGGCAGCAGAACTGAGACCTATGACTGAAAATGAGGATTTTTAACTACATGTGATATCAATTCTGGAAGTTCTTCACAATAGAAGGAAGTACAAAGACAAAGTGGATAATTTCTATTGAACATCTTCTTGTGAACTGCAGAGGCAAACTTGCTATTTTCATGCAAGTGAGCAGCTTACTGGCATGGAGTCCAAATCACAAAAATGAGTTACAACTCTCCTCTTTGAAGAACCCCAGATATCACTTTGAAAAGACACATGAAAGTACAGATTTGTGACAAGGCATATTACAAACTGAAAAAAAGAGAAATCCTAAATGATCAATATCACATGCAGCTCATTTACTTAAGACATATCCTACAAAATCCTGGCTTGCCTACAAATTGCCTGGCTTTAAAAAACAAACAAACAAGCAAACAAACAAACAAAACCAAGAAACTCTACTATTTAAGATTTATAACAATGAAGAATGTGATACATTTGAATTACAGTTCAAGTGATTATCAGTAAAAAGAATGGCAGTGTGCATTATACAGTGTTCTCTGGTAAATATAAAGACAGAAAATGGCTTGGTGAGTAAAAACACACCAATGTGAAAATTAATTATATATATTGTATATAACAGAATTGCTCAAGAAACCTTTGTACTTCTTCCGTAAGTTCCTTACAAAACACTGTGCCACTAACTGTAATAAAATTAGTTTCTTCTTAGGAAAAACCATGACCAGAATTGCTTGATGAAATAAAACATTTAAGGAACCACAGCCTCTTTCTCCGTGGTAAATATCTATTGCAATGAACTCTGGAGATGAGAAGTGCACAGAGGATCTTAAACTATCAGTCTGCAACAGGTATTAAGATCTGCCCTTTCATGACTGCAGAAAATATCACCCCAATTTTGAACAAATAATATGAGCCCTGTTTTCAGTTCTCTTCCTTCTTGTAAAAATGCATCATCAGTAACATTTTCTAGACAAAAATATAGAGACTTTTAGAGTGTTCTGCATCCTGCCACAAAGTTTAGATACATAACTACATGATTATGACAAGCATCTTGTCTCCATAGAGATATCAGACCAAATCAAAGGTAACTCTTTTCCATAAAATGGATGCAAGTACCTATACATGAAGAAAGTTTCACTATTTGGTTTTAGAATACTACCATAACCCTTCTCAACAATTTAACAAGTCTGGAACAGTAACATCCTTGGTCTCTAAACCTTACCAACTATTAAGTATTACTACTCATCTTCAGTTTCCTGCAAAATTGTTTTCTTCACCAGAGAGTGAATTCCAGAATGAGAACATAGGAAGCTGGTTCTAATAAATAAAAAAATACTTAGTGTTTTTAACCACTGGCATCATCTCAGCAATGGTGTCCAAGAGGCATGCATAATACTGATTCACTGGTTAATGTCTACTTTCTTAATATAAATTGTGTTATTCACATCTTGTTCAAGTTTTCTGGGGGAAGAAGAAAAAAATTAAAAATAAATAAATAAATAAATAAATTAATTAATTAATAAGAGAAGCAAGACAAAAACAAGAGTGATTGATATTGGCTGTTCTTGCTCTCAAAGGCAGTCCCTTGCTTCCTACTTGCTAAAGGTGTGCTTCTACCTCCTAAAGTCATGGAATCACAGAATCATTAAAGTTGGAAAATGCCTCTAAGATCGGTCCATCACCACCATCCCACTAAATCACATCCATAAGTACCTGGGTTGCTATAATTTCGGCCTATTACTGACTCAGCTTAGTTGAGCAGTTGTTTCCAAAAGGGAAATTTTTAGTGAGATATTTTCTTTTAGCGGGCTATTTTAACACAGAATTAAACACCTTCTGGATGACCTAATTCTATAGCACATACCTAAATCTTACCTAAGATCTTAAGTTTCTAGTTCCACTTTTCTGTTACATCTCCCTCCCTCATTTTCCAGTATAAAACCTCGTTCTTCAGCTTACCATGCTCAGTACATTTTTCACTGCAGCAGAATATCACTAATGTAGATCGACTGACAAACTGTCCCTAAGTATAACAGTTGCAATTCTAGATGAGAGAAAACAGGAGATTGCTGTTGCATACTTTACTGAAGGTTTTCTTTCTTTAAATTACTCAGAAGTAAACATTCACCTTGGAATTTCTGTCCATAAACCTACCATATTATAGAAATTAGAAAGGAAATCTCATCAGAAAAGGTTCACAAAACCTTACTCTATTATGTAGGAGGAAATAAAATATCTTCTTTTGTAAAAGTCAAGAGCTTAACTTTCCTACAAAACACTGCTGCCTAAAGTCACAGAACCTGGTAAAACGAGAACTTACTGAACTTCATATAATACTGTCAAGCAGACAAGTTTCATTGCTGTAGCAAAACTGGAATCTTTCCTAGTTCCTTACTTAGTTTTAGTGAATCTGGCTATGTTTCTGTACAAGAGATGAAAATAACAGTTTAATTGCAAACTTTGATTCACAGGTGATTCTTTTCTGGAATTCAATTCTGGAATTGTATTCAGTTTTTCTAGTGGTTGGCAAGCCTGCCCTTGGCAGGGGCTTGGAACTAGCTGATCTTTAAGGTCCCTTCTAACCCAAGCCATTGTCATTCTCCAAAAGCACTGCAACACTAGAATTACAATTTGGGTTGCCAAGAGGATAATTCAAAGTAATTCAGCATTGTTTCTGTCAAACTTGGAAGTGGTTTGCCATAGAGAAGGGTTTGTTTATGACTTTTATGTTTGTTTGTGATTAAAAAACTAACAAACTACAAATCGGTCAGCAACATTAAAAACTTTTTGAGATAGAATTCTATAAATCCATATGCAGTCAGATACAAGCAAGCAGACAACAGAAACAACAGAACAACCAAACAACAGCAAAACAAGCAACAAACAAACAAATAAACAAAACTCAGAACTGCATTACTTCGGTGGGGGGTTAACATTTAAGCAGACAAATCAAATAAAGTTATACATAAGGACATTCTATCTAGGTCATGTTTATAAACACACTAAGCAAGATACATTTTGTCTGTGACTATACCTGTCTACATGCTTCCTAGTGAAAAAGCCATGCTAAAATATGAGTGCTAATCTTGAAAACTCAGGCTCCCAAAAGAGCCAGGCACATATTTCGGTCTGCTAAGATTTGTATTTGGGCAAAACATTAACACAAGACTCTTTTCAGCACAATCAGAAAGAAGCAGCTGTAGGAAGTTAATCCTTTTGCTCTGCAGAATGATTCTACTCTCATTCTAAAAAGCATCTGCATAAGGAGGTAAAAAACAAATTTTCCTTTGCTTGAAGCAGATTTTATTTGGAGTATGTATGTAAATTATGCAAACCCACAGATTATTTTTTATGTTCTTGTGGAATTAAGTTAGGTTAAATATGATAAAATAAAAAAGCCCCAGAACTTTAAAAGGTTTAGAAAAACACTGCCTGTTTCTACCACGCCACTGTTCTGTGCTCCTGCCACTTCCCCATGTCTGAAACCCTTTGTGTGGTAACAGACCAGTTGCTGGAAATTCTGCTTTGCACCATGACTGTATTGAGGAAAAAGCTGCATCAATGCAAACTTGTATCCATCACTGTTAGTAGTCCCTAGCGTATTTCCAGACAATGTTCAAAACACAACCATCTCCTAATCCAATATTAAACCAGACTTCTTTGAAAATTTTCTCTTATCAAGAAAGTTATAAAATTATATAATATCCAGAGTTGGAAGGGACTCAAGGATCATTAACTTCAAATCCTGGCTCCACAAAGGAACCAAAGAAAATTCCTATTTCCCTGGATCCTGTTGTTTTGAAGTTTTTGTACTCATCTGTACATGACAGAGGTCTAAATGCAAATATTAAATGAGGGTGACTGGATTTTCTTGCAGTTTTTCATTCAGGGAATATAGGATCACAGAATCACAGAATGGCCTGGGTTGGAAAGCACCTGAAAGATCATCTAGTTTCAAACCCCCTGCTATGTGCAGGACTGCCAACCACTACATCAGGCTGCTCAGAGTCGCATCCAGCCTGGCCTTGAATGCCTCCAGGGATGGGGCATCCACAACCACCCTGGGCAACCTGTTCAAGCGCATCACCACCTTCTGGGTGAAAAACTTCACTCTAATATTTGACCTAAACCTCCCCGGTCTCAATTTAAAACCATTCCCCCTTGTCCTATCACTATCAACTCATGTAAAAAGTCATTCCCACTCCTGTTTGTAAGCTCCCTTCAAGTTCTGGAAGGCCACAGTTCTGGAGCCTTCTCCAAGCTAAACAAGCCTTGCTCCCTTTTCTCATAGGAGAGGTGCTCCAGCCCTTCGATCATATTAGTGACCCACCTCCAGACTGGTTCCAAGATCTCCATGTCCTTCCTGTACTGGGAGCCCCAGGCCTGGACTCAGTACTTCAGATGGGGCTGCACAAGAGCTGAGTAAAAGGTGACAATCACCTCCCTCTTCCTGCTGGCCACCCTTTTTGTAATTTGGCTTTCCAGGCTGCAAGCACACCCTGCTGGCTCATGTCCAGCTTTTTGTCCACCAGGACCCCCAAGTCCTTCTCCACAGGGCTGCTCTCAAGGAGATCTTCCCCCAGTCTCTATAAATCATAGATAATCATGGAGTCCTTAGAACTGGGAGGGACCTTTAGAGGTCATCTAGTTTAACTGCCCTGCAATGAACATGGACATCAACAGCTAGATCAGGTTGCTCAGAGCGTGGTCAAGCCTGGCCTTCAAAGTCTTCAGGGTCAGGGCATCTAACATATCTCTGAGAAACATATTCCAGTGCCTCACCACCTTTTTACCATTGTAACGTCTTTTCCTTATCCAAACTAAATCTTTAAGTTTGAATAGAGCTTAGTAAAAGTACCTAAGATTTTCCTTGAAGAAAATACAGAACATATTTGATTTATGGGTGAATAAACAATTATTCAAAACCTTTCAGTGCTGGGTCTGACCAAAAGTATTTACTTGGTATGCTCTGTGACAGTGTTGATGAGGATATGCTTAGAGAAAATTATAACAGCAAGATGAATATATATCATGCTTCTTTTTAACTTCTCCCAACTTCTACACAAATCTTCAAGCTAAATGTAGTTTCTACGTCTTTAAGTACTCTCAATGAATATCCCTTCCATGAATTTGCTTGACATCTCTTAGCTCTTGTAAACTTCCGTCAGTGCAATGTCATTCAGCAAGTGCTTCTACTGCTTATACTGCTATATGTACGGGACTGACAGAATGAATGAAGGGATTCCTGCTTTTCTTCTGTTCCTTTGAAGTCATGGGTTCAATCCTTTCCTCCAGACCAGCCCTTAAAATGCTAGGTTTGTGAAATGATGATTCTGTAATTGGAATTAGTCTTTCAAACAAAGAAAGAAGTCTTATAATCTCTGCTCTAAATAAACATGGGCTTAATCTCCAGAGCTATTGTCCAATTAAGGGTGTTACATACAAATGTCATTTTTTATCTTTGTTTCTTCCATTTAGCTTTTAAGATTCCTTTTCCTCTGTGATCATAATGGCATTCATTATCTTCAGCACTGAGGCATTTCTCCTGGACTATCTGAATTCTCCATAAGGTCTTTTTATCCTAGGCTGTTAATTACTCTTTTGCTTCAGGTCTGGCATTCATTTTCACAGGAATTCTTATATATTCTCCAATAACATCACTTTTTTTCTTTCTTTCCCCTTAATCAGAACAATGCTGGCTTTCTTAGATTTTGCTCTTCATAAACAAAGCAACTCTAAACCCTTTTGCCACTGTATGATTGTATGATCCTTTTAATATCTTTTTTCCTCTCTAGACAGTATACTCCCAGCAAAACTACAAACGTGTATAATCACATTTAGAACTTATTTGTTGCCAGATTCATCACTGTCCAATGACCAAATTGATTTCCCATTGATTGCCCTTGACTCATGCTTCTCTTATGACTTCCACCTGCCAGCAGCACTATTTCATTGCATGTAGCTAGATAATGACACTTTTCTGATCCCTCATTTCATTAAACTTCCCGGAGTGCTGTGAATACAGCACTCTTAGCACCTGCATGGATGGAATTGCCAAAAAGAATTTAGCCTCAATAAGCTCTGGAGATACCATAATTAAGATTGTCATATTTAAATAACATTTGTACAAACATTTTAATTCACTGCAATTCTGAGAAGGGAGCAAGTGAGAGCACTGAGAACCAATTATCAGCCTAATTCCATGCATATTTTCTAAGGCAATTCATCATAGAATCTCCAAGGTTAGAAAAGACCTCCAAGATCATCCAGTCTAACTGTCCACCTATCACCAATATTTTCCAGTACAACATATAAACCCAATATGTCCCTCAGTACAACATATAAACATTTCTTGAACACAGTTCATGAGTGACTGTCTTTTAAACAGCTCATCAGTGCTTATCCAGTTCATTTGTAGCAGAATACTTCTTATAGGACCTCAGTGTCACATGTATAATAGGTTTGTCTCCATGTTTTTCCTGTCTAAACTGTTTCTTAGTGGAGAATAAAGTTTTATTTACAAACTCAACATATTATTGATTGAATATGTCAACTGGGGGGAAAAAAAAAACCAAAAAAACAAAAAACAAACAAACAAAAAAACTTAATCGAAAACCAAGGCACTGTTCTTTCCTTTGTTTCCTAGAGTAAAAACATCAGACTTTCTGTTTCCTTCTATTTCCTTTTGTTCCTATGCTCACTATGATACTGTTTTTCTGCACTTGTTTGTTCCAAATAAATTACACTTAAAGGAAATTGCACTTACTGCTGCCGTTGAAATTGCACTTACTCTTGTGCGGCCCCATCTGGAATACTGTGTCCAGGTATGGAGCCCTCAGTACAAGAAAGGCGTAGAACTGTTAGAGAGGGTCCAGAGGAGGGCCACGAGGATGGTCAGGGGGTTGGAGCACCTACCCTGTGAGGACAGGCTGAGAGAGCTGGGCTTGTTCAGCTTGGAGAAAAGAAGGCTGTAGGGGTGACCTCATTGCAGCCTTTTAGTACCTGAAGGGAACCTATACCCAGGAGGGGAGTAAACTCTTTGAAAGGGCTGATAATAGTAGAACAAGGGGAAATGGTTTTAAGTTCAAGGAGGCAAGATTTAGGTTGGATGTTCTTTACTAGGAGAGTGGTGAGGTACTGGAACAGGCTGCCCAGGGACACTGTGGATGCCCCGTCCCTGGAGGTGTTCAAGGCCAGGTTGGATGGGGACCTGGGCAGCCTGATCTAGTAAACGTGGAAGTTAGTTGGCCCTGCCAGGCAAGGGGGTTGGAGCTTCATGATCCTTGAGGTCCTTTCCAACCCAGGTCATTCTGTGATTCTGTGATTCTGTGATTGTTAAAGTATCTCCTCTAGAGATTAGAATTAGAATATCCTTTGAAGAAAAACATCAGAAATATGATGTTCCTGGAGACATCAAATATGAGTCCTAATTATAGACAAATATAAAATTGTAACACATTACTCTTCCAGGCTTCTTTTATTTAGCTCAGCTCATCCCAGGAGGATTATTTATGCTGATTACATAGAGGCTTTGCTATCACAGTGACAGACCCTTACAAGTGGTTACTTCATATTGGTTCCTGCAGAGTTGGCTTTATTTCCAAATAAAAGTGAATGATATTCAATCTACGTGGGCCAAACAGCTACCATAAATTGTACTGTCAGAAACAAAAACCTGACTTTACATAACAGACCTTAATTTGTTTCTCTTTCTATAAATACATCTAAATTACCTACTAGGAGGAAAAGAAGCACTATTTATACCTCGGCACCACCCAAATTTTACAGAAATCAGCCTCACTAAGTTGCACTGACATCTTCCATCTGAAATGGTGACTTAGGTAAGGCAGAATTCTTTGTATTTTTCAAACTATACTTAATAAATAAATAAAGCTGTGAGAGCCATAAATAGTAGATTTTTTTTTTTTTTTTTTTTTTGGTGGGGGGAGGGGAAGGAGAGGGTGGATTAAACCAGAAAGTTGTTAGCTGATTATAGAAAAAAACAAATTTATTCAGAAAAGATTGAAGGACATTAGCACTGTAATGCGCTGAAAAGAAACAGAAGAAGAAAAAGTAGTTTCTCAAAAAAGAAAAAAAAAAAAAAAAAGAAAAGAAAAGAAAGAAATATCCCAACTGATTTTTCTTTATTCATCATTTCTCAAGTAGAATCTGTGTGCGTTGTTCCTACTAACATGTTAGCTACTCCAGACATTATCCTGAAGTAGCACAGAGTCCTGTATGATTCTGATTTCTTATCATGTGCACTTAAGGTTATTTTTACAATATAATCCAAATTCAGTGTTAAAAAAAAAAGTTGCTTTCATGTGACCCTCAAGCTCCCTTTTTCACTTCTGACCCTCTCAATCCAGAACAACTTCAGAAGGATTTCAAGCCACTGTAACAGAGCACAGGGAAACAACTTGCACTGAGCTGCGGAATGCAAAAATGAGCTTTAAAAACCATTTCTACACTCCCTTTTCCATAGAATTTACATCATGGCTCCTATCCAAGTCTCTCTAGTTCTCTGATTTCAAAATGACAATTGCATAGCAAGAGTACAACACTCCTATAATCTACAACACAGATCTTATTAAAATGCAGTGAAGAACCCATATAGGCTTTTCTTTGTAGATTCAGCACAGATGTACAGATGTCTTAAATGTGCTATTAAAATGCCTCAGAGAAGCTGTCAGCACAGCTGATTTCACTTTAAGAAATGCTGTCAACATTAATTCCATTTTAGAAACACTTTCTCTTGATTGGTAAAATGATAGCCTTAATAACTTTCATCTCACATTTTAAAATATAATGTCAGATTTCTCTGGATTTCATAGAGCTTTGAGACTTAAAAAAGCCTTCCCTTCCCCCCACCTCCCCCCCCTCCCCACTGTTAGTCTAGGATTATTTTCCTTGCTTCAGTCACCTACTACAGTAAAATCTTTCCATCCTCCTTTCCCTTTCCATCCTGAATTCTCACTTCAAGGGAGTCACAAATCTTGCTCTTCAGAGACACAGTAATTACCCTACTGGTACAAAGTTGCTTGTGTGGGAAACGCTGGGGACCCAGATCACAATGTGTAAGGCAAATACAGCTGAAAGAAATGTTATACCAGAACTGCTTGATCACCAGTTAGGAAGAGTTGCAATTACTCTGGGTTTGGCAGGATGATGATTTGTTGGTGTAAATGATGACAGGATGCATTTCCCAGTAGTCCTATTGCCTAAGAAGCACTACAACAAAATGCCAGGAAGTGCCTTAAGCTATCTCAGTTTCTCCAAAAGAATCTCCATGGAAATTTCCACTTAAACAGATGAGCATAATTTAAATTTTTAATTGTGTTAAACACCACTTTCTTTTTCCAATCAATCTTTGAAAAGGGTTGTGTCATTTTAGTGATACTGGACCTTTCCCAAAAACCTGTGATGTGCACATATATATATATTACTAAGCTGTTGCAGAGACCTGATCTCCACTGCAAGCAGAGCTATACATCATGTTTGTTGAAGCAGGCAATAAAGGGTCTTTCCTATGGAAAAGACCTCTCTAAAAAAGTAAGATATTTTCACTAATGTTACAGATGCTATTTCCAAAACCACTGAAATACTAAGAAAAATGCTGAAAACCTATACTGTTTGTAAGACTGATTTTACCCCACTTCCAATCCAAAGATACCTGTGACCATGATTTTATAATCACTTTGTAGTGCTGGAGTACAACAGCTAGCTAGCTGGATCACGCCACAGGGCTCTTTAACCTAGTATTCTGCCAGTGGCCAAAAGCTGATGGATAGAAAAGAACATAGAGCAAAGCCACATGATATTCCTCTAAGAATTTGTGGTGTATTTTTACAGACGTAGCATTAAATGTAAGGCTAACAAACAATTTTGAATCCAAATGATTTAGGGGGATATGGCATGTCAAGAATGTACAAAAATATTCATAATGCCAGAATTTCAGTTAGTTTTAGTAGCTAAGAGAACCAAAGGGGACAGACATTAATTATAAACTAATCTAAGACCAGTGAACACTTCTCATATAGATCAATGAGACATCCATCCCATTGAAGCATCTGCTGATCAGTTTTGACATTGATCAAAATCAAAGGCCTGAGGCTAAAGAGCTCTGTACATGGTTAGCATTGTCTGAACCACATAATACTGTAGCAGCATAACTTTATTTGGAAATAAGAAAAACAGATGGTCTTACTCAAAGACAATCAGAAGTTTCTAGTATGCATTCACCTAAGTAGAGGGATTTACAGACTAGAAGCAAAAGCAGCAGAAGGGGAAGGAGCTAAAAATGAATAAAAATTAACCACGCTGTTCATAGCTAAGCAGTAATAAAATCATTATGACTTACTGTATAATTTAAGCAAGTGGAGGGCTTCACAGGGGCTAACATGACATATGTATTAGTGAGTTTCTTCTGAAAAAGATAACAGTGTGTCTTTCAATCCATCAGTAAAAGCTGCTGTTGCAACAACAAAAATATGAATGAGATTTTTAAATCTCTGTAAAATAACAGTTTCGGCAGTGAAAGCCAGGGGTACTGGAGTGCAAGGATAACCTTTTTTCTAATCTGAGTTTAGAGTCTGAAACTCTCAAGATATGTGATTTTTATAGAAATAAAGAAAAGTAAATGTAATGTAAAAAAATGGCATCTGAGCAGCCAGTGTGGTACTTTTCAACTAAAAACACATCATTTTTAAAAATATGCCATCACTCTCAAGTATGCAGTCTCACATACTAAGTCCTAAGTATGCCTTGTGCTGTACCTGGATCTTTGGAACTTAAGACTGAGTCCTGGCTCTATACAGAACTCCAAGTAGTGGAAAAAGAAGCAGATATTTTATAAGGGATACATCTATACTTTACATCCAGAATAGGCTCCAGAGCAGTATTTCTCACACATTATCATAGAGTTCTGTTTTGACTCTTCCAGGAAAGGACTGCAATGTCACATCTGTTTCTGCTTTTGTGGAGCCATTTGCAAAGAATAAATACAAGAATTCACCTTTGGTATCTTTAACTGTTTCTGAATTTTTACCACACTTATGGAGCCAACTACAATGGTCGCATGGCCCCAGTCTCACTGAAATTCACTGAGTTGCTTTATCTCCCATCATATCTTATTGTATGTATGCAATCTTCAAATAGACACACAGATACCATCTTTTCAATCTCTTACCATACTCTTTTGCTGTGATGACCTTATAGTTATGTACAAATTATATAGATTACATAAACCACTAGCATCTGCTAATATTTAGAGAAAAGTCTTGCTGCAGGCAAGCAGATTTCTTTTTCTGTCAAATAGCTACATTTGAAAACCCTTCCCTTGTGCTTATTCCCAGTCTACTGCCTGACTACCAGCATTTATGTCATTTTTTTTCTTGGCTTTTTATCTAAAGCAGTGGGAATCTAAGCTGACTCAGATCCTGTGGCACAACTTTAATAGAAGGATAACAGGTGCAATAAAAAGAATGTAGAATAAAGAGTAAATATTAAGAACACTGAGCATCCTCGAATATATGAAAACTTAGAACTTTTTCTGGAAGTAACTGAGTGGCTCAAGCTGTATAAGGATGACCTCCTGGAAGTTATCTGACTGAGATCTGAACACAGTAGTTGTCTGTAGAGTTATGATACTATGGTGAGCTTTCCTTGGCTGTGTGAATCCTTAAACACCAGGTGTTTAAAAATTACTACAACAACGAAAGAAAAATATAATGAATTGAAATTTTTCTGAGAAATAAAATATACTAAATATGACTTGCAGAGAAATTGAAAGGTTCTTAGTAAAAATGTAGTAAGCACTGCATGAAAAAAAAAACCAGCAGCATGAAAAAGGATCCTACTGTGAAACTTTCAGATAAATACTTTTTATGCCTCTTCAAAGATATGCACAGTGTAGGAAAGAGAAATAAACAAAGGAGAGGAAGGGGAATATTCCAGGATATCATTCACCTGCTGGAGTCCAGCTTAAACCATGACAAAAGCTATGCAACATTCCAGATTGTTTCAGTTAATAGGGGAGGTCCAGAAAGCATTTTTCTTCTGGCTATCACAATCATGCTCCTAATAAACTATTTTTGCCCAGGAATGACTCATTGTGAGCCTCCTTACAGACCAGCATTTGTGAACAATTTGCATTACTTATCATAGCATCCCGGCCAGCCTAATCCAGTGTTGCCAGAGCTGCTGCCCTTTTCAGGTATGCCCTGAGCAGTGCATTAGTTTGTCCCAGAGAGCATTTCTAGGCCATGAAATTGTCTATACTGTGAAACGGACAGCATGTTTTACGGCATGGCTTTGGCCCAAGCTTGCTAGTACTCCACCAAACAGTTTCTGGGCAAGGCTCAGAAGTTAGGAGAGGACAGAGATCATACCATGCAAAGTCTGGATGCAGCCATCCTCTTTCAGAGACTAAAAGAGTTACAACATATGGACAAAAACTGTTCCATGCCAGCTAAACTCAGTGCCAAAAGATAAATCTTCGTATGTTTAACTTACTGCTACACACAGATCCTGAGAAATCCCAAAGCCTTGCAGTTCTCAGCTTTCCATATTGATTCATTCAAATCATTTACAGCTTGACAAGGTACACATTTGATTTTCATTCTTAGATGGCAAAATCTTAGTTTCAGTGTTATGCTTCCTATTCTCATTTAAAAGGGCTGTGTATTCTAAGCAGCAGAAATGCTGTCACCAGCACCAGAGAAAGGAATCAGGAAATCATGGCATAGAATGGATTGGGTTGCAAAGGAAAATCGAGGATCATCAAGTTCCAGCCCCCATCCCATAGGCAAGGTTGCCAACTGCTAGATCAGGCATTAGATCAAAGTGCCTAGGGTGCCATCCAATCTGGCCTTAAACAACTACAGAGACAGTAGTATGTAACATAACTTTGATATAAAATAAACTTTGATATATTTTTCAAATAAACTTTGATGGCAACTATCATACCAAGTCAGATGTGGCAAAATCAGGCTGAAATTGCTGTGATGAAACACTTGCTCTGCTGAAGTCTAGGTAGACTACATCAACAGCCTTTCCTTCATCTAACAGTCTGGTCACCCAGCCATAGAAGGAGATGAGGTTGGTCAAGCATGACCTGCCCTTCATGAAACCAGGGTGGCTGGGCCTTATCTGCTGGATGCCACATATATGCTGTGTACTCTCACCCAAGATGATTTGTTCCATAACTTTCCCTGGTATCAAGGCCAGGGTGACAGGCCTGTAGTTCCCCAGATCCTCCTTATAGCCCTTCTTGTAGATTAACTGGACATAGTACCCTAAATGTGGCCTCACCAGGGTAGAGTAGAGGGGGAGGATAACCCCCCTTGACCTTCTGGCCATGCTCTTTTTAATGTATCCCAGGATATCACAGGGTAACAAACAGGAGAGGAAATGGCCACAAGTTGTATCAAATGAGGTTTAGACTAGACATAAGAAGGAACATTTTCCCTCAGTGATTGGTTAGGCACTGGAATGGCTACCCAGGGAGGTGGTGGAGTCACCATCCCTGGCAGTGTTCAAGAGGCAACTGGAAAGGAGCTACAAGATATCGTTTAGTGGTTTCCTGTAGGTACGGTAAGGGGAGAACGGCTGAACTAGGTGATCTTGTAGGTCCCTTCCAACCTCGTGATTCTATGATTCTATGATCACTGTCTTTCTTGGCCACAAGAACACACTCATGGCCAACCTGCTGTCCACCAGGAACCCCAGATCCTTCTCTGCAGAGTTCACCTCCAGTAGATCATCCCCAAACCTGTAGTGATGCACACAGTTATTCCTTCCTAAGTGCAAGATTACACTCATTTTCGTCAAACCCCATCAGGTTCCTCCCTGTCCAACTCTCCAGTCTCTTCACATCTTGCTGTACTGTAGCACAGCCTTCAAGTGTGTCACACATTCCTCCCAGCTTTGTATCATCAGCAAACATGCTGAGGGTAGATTCTATCCTCTGAAGGTAGACAGCCCCTACTACCACATTTTATGGACCTCCTTCCTTACTTTCAGTTTATACAAGTTCCTTCTCATTCATACAGGCCTCTTGCCACCTTTGCTCTTATGGTCTTAAGATTGAAAGATGTGGTGTTTGATTGCCAAACAGCTCTCATGGGCCCCCTCGTCCCCTAATGTTCTAGCTCATGGGATACCTCCAAGTAGATCTTTGAAGAGATCAATGTTGGCTCTTCTGAAGTCCAGGGTAACAATTCTACTAATTGCTTTGCTTCTACCACACAAGATCTTGAACTCCACTGTTTCATGACCTCTGTATCCCAAGATTCCCCCGCAAGCTTATACTGCCTGATAAATAAATACATTGATCTGATTTTGCAGTTATATAAGGTTAAACTTATTTATAAGGTTAAACTCTTTCTTCCCTCAGTACTCACCTCTCTGAGCTTTCACTCATTTTCTCCATACTGTATTTTTGTCACATAGGACTAACAAGCCATTTCTTTTTAAAATAGCAGAATTTGAAACCTAGAAGTCTGAAAATGACAGAGTCTTGCAGCCTTCTAATCCCATCTCTTTGATATTAGTAGGTTAAATCCAAATGAGGGAAAACAACAACAACAAACATACTTCTCTTTACTATTTAGCACTGATACATTTAACATCCTCATGTGGACTTCTATCCTATGCACAAAGGTTTTATAAACAGACAAATTTCTTTCTGAAAATTTCTTACAGTTTCTGCTGAGAAATCAATACATTTTAGACTACAGTGAATTTTATGCATTTCCCTTCTTAAAAAGGTAAAAACTGATAATATTCTTTCCATGTAATGTAATATCACGGTGGCCACATTTATAATTTGTTTTGAAACAAAATTTCAGGGCCATCTCATGGTCCTATGGCAAGGAAATGTCTTGAACTTGAACTCTGAACCTATCCCAGTACCAGTAAGTAATATTGTGGAAAGAAGGCAATTAACTCAGAAGAAAAAAAGAAAACCTTACAGAGCTCCCAGCGAGCTCTTTCCGATCATATCATACTGCAATGATAATGTTAGAAAGAGCTGACTTTAACAGTTAAAGAAGACAATTCTGTTCAGGTCCTTGAAATTCAACATTAAGGTACCACTGCCTAAAAACAAAACAAAAAAGTTCCTAACAAAGAAAAGATCTGCTACATAAGATAGCAATTACTTTGACCTACTAACCCCTTCTAGTTCATGTTGTAGTAATAACGGTAAATTTATTAAAAAATAAGGACTCTGTTTCCTTTCAGCCCTCTTTACATCCTTCCCTGATAAGCATATTAAAATCTCATTCTGAAAAAAAAATTGATTATCTAAGACCCGAAAAACTGAACATAATAATAGTGCCAACATGCTTATTAAACATGAAGTTTTAACAGCGTATGTACAAAACAGTAGCTGAAAACATTCTAGATAGACTGCATCTCTAGAGAGGAAATTTTAGGAACTCCAACAGTTCTACTACTTATGTATTTTTACATTTTAGTGCCAGGCAAGTATATTACATGTATTTCCACACTACAGAATCTGAGAAAGCATTTCAGTTCTGATCTCATCATTCAGAGTATGCACTTCATTTCCAGTTTCTTCTTACTATGAGATTTTACAGAATACTTTCACAGTATCACAGTATCACAGTCTTGTGTGGGTTGGAAGGGACCTTAGAGATCATCGAGTCCAACCCCTGGGATTTGAGCCTCCTGTGAAGCAGAGTGGCACTTCTACCACTTGTGCCACAGGGGGTATTCGAACCCGGGCCCTACAGTGTTGCAAGCGGCATTCCTACCACTGCGCCACCAATGGCACCTTTATTTTTATTTCATATTTACTTAAAATTGTTTATCATATGATGTTCCCAAACACATTGTCACTGATTTTGAAAGAAGAATGGCAAGTTCATACATGTTTCTATTCAAACTTAATAGTCACATTCACACTGACTATCAGTTTTATATTTTATGTAATATAAGTGGTCTTTCATAGCTGTAGTTTGAAATGCAAATAGATATTGCAGAACTACTCATTTTAGAAATGTATTTGCATAAACAAAAAAATAAATATTAAAATAGAAAGGTGTAACATATGCAGATACCGCATAACAATAATAATGCAGCTGTTGATAAAATTTATGAGATGGGGTGATAGTGCTCTATTTCACATTTTGTGTACTGAAACAGCTTTCTGAGATGGTTGTTTTTGCCTAAGGTTCCAGGAGTGATACACTGGATTTACACTGGCAAGCCAAACTGCAACACAGTATTCTAATACCTCATCTAAAAAGTGTAAACAGAAATAGTGAGCCGTTACAGTTTCAGTTCATTTGGCAATGACAAGGCTTTTTAAGAAACAGCATTAAAATCTTAATGGGAATAATAATAATAATAATAATAATGAAAGAAAAAAAACAAAACAACTCATGAGACAATGCTGGTTGGGGAAAAAAGCTTTTGCTTTAAAGTGGGACATGAAAAGCTCGTGTTTGTTCACACATTTTACTTTCAAGTGATTTTATGCAAGGATTCTCCTGCGCTGTTTTGTCACTGCAGAACAAAGGGGGTCATTCTCAAAGGACTCCATATGGTGATGCCGCCATACAAAGACCAACAAAATGTTCATTTGGCTAGAACTGGAAGTTTATTCCAGCTGGCAAAAATACATCTGCTATATCCTCTCTACGCCATGGATGGCCGTGAATACATTTAATTAATAGACTTCTTTGAGCCAAGCACATATGTGTAGTCTGGTGAGGAGAGACATCATGAGAAATATCCTGATGTCAGACTAATCATATTAATATAAAATTATAAATTGATGCTGCTGATTTTGCTAGGAGATACACAAACCATAAAATCAACCATAAAGGCTACTTAGTGATTAAAAGAAGGACTGTGTAAAAACAATAATGTAAACACAATTTTATTACTCTCTTATCAAAAAAATAAGGCAAAGTCAATAAGAATTACCTTGTGATCATCAGTACTGAAGAGAAAGAACACATGATACACAGTTACCTAATGTGCTGCAAAATCTCATATGCTTTTGAGAACAGTAAATATCTAAGCTTAGAATGGTAGAGAAGTTGAGAGGAAAAGAGCCTGTGTTACTGTAACTAGAGGGCACAGACCAACAAATGATTTGAGATAAGAAGGGCTGTAGCCTTGTTAAGATGACACGAATGAGATACAGCCTAGGAAACAACAGCAAATTCACCTTTGGCTTTACCTTGATGATCACAGTCTTCTCATTAAAAAAATGAGACTTCTGGCAAACTATTCCACATTTAAAAGAAATTCACCTCGTCTGGCATTTACAACATTAGATGGTATAGTCACACTTGATCCAAAGCTTCCCCAGATTTAATGGCTTTTACCATTAAAAATATTTTCTAAATTACATGTATTCAGGTACACAAAAAGGCTACTTTGATTAATAAGACAAATTTCTAACAAAGAAAACACTGAAAATCCTCATGCACCCAAGGAAGATGGCACAAACCTGAAACTTAAACTGCAGCTCCTACATTGTTAAAAGCTCTGCTAACACTTCTCTAGCTGAGTATCACCCTGCCACCCAAAAATTCGGATCTATAAGCATCACTACCTGCTGAATGAGTAAATTTTTTGTTATCTTTTCCTTTTGAAGAGGGTAGTTTGCAGAAAAGAACACCTATTACCTAGCAACATTTTTTCCTCATTTGAGAATTTTTATAGCATCTTTGAAGTGCAGGAAAAGGGCTTTGCTTCCTCAGCAGAAGAAGGAAAAGGGTTCAGGTGATCAGAATGACAAGCTTAGCTGACATGGCAAAAAATTATGCTTTCTCTCCTGCATTTACTACAATTTCTCCTAAATTACTATTTTTTTTTTCTTTTTTTTTTTTTTCTTTTTTCTTTGGGGGGGTGGAGGGGGGTGGAGTGGGGGAGCAGGGTGGGTGGAGGGATGGAGAAGGAAGACAAGAAAGCAAAATAAGGTCCTAACGGGCACTTTGTAATTCTCTTTAATAATATAACTTTCAATAAACTACACACTGCACCTGGCTGCAGAGATTATAAATATACATGACCTTGTGCTATCTCTTAAAATAATTTAATTCCGGATATATACTCTGCTGAATTTGAATGCCCTAACAATATTGTCTGTGTTCCAGGATTGAAGACGGCAAAATGATGTAGGAAAGAACTTCTTCTTCATTACTCTGCCATATACACAAATAATATATAAATTATATTAAGTAAATACCCACAGTAGTTTAAACATTATCTATCAAGCTTCTACGGCTTGCTTAGTTAATAGAATTATTATTCTTGGCTTACCCAGATCTGTAGTTTAATTCTTTTTTCATTTTTGAAAACTGTTTTTACTTTGAAATCAATCCCGACTGTGCTCACAAATGCAGAAGTAAAGGAATCATCAGCATATCGGAACAGGAAGGAGGTTTTCCCAACACTGCTGTTGCCAATGATGAGTAGTTTGAACATGTAATCAAAGTTCTGGTCAGATGTATCTTTCTGGCCATATCTGGAATCTTGAGCAGATGCCATCTGTAATTCAAAATAAAAAGAGACAGTTTATTGTCTTTCAAGTCATATAAAACAAGAAAATTGCAGATTCTCTGGAATTTTTGGTAAAAGGCATATGGAGCTAAGAAGTTCACAGAAGTTTAAGACACTTTTATGATTCTTGTATTCATGATAATAGTTGTAAAAGAGGTCTTATTAAAGCTACACATCACTATAATGGAAAAAAAGATTCTTCCAGAAGTCCAGCTCTTGATTAATGGTTAAGACCTAATTTAAGAAAATGTAAGGAATGGAATAAATTGTGAAAATACAGACAAAGATATTTCACATTCACCAGGAATAAATAAGAGACTAGGGGTAAGTTATTGCAGAGAAGGTACAATTCCAAGCAAGAACTTAATATCATTAATGTGATATAATTCTTGAATCATTTATTTTACTATAAATATTCTACAATCATTTCTAATTCCTACCACCTTTTGTATATATTTGGCATTACTAGCTGTCAGTTATCATACCATCAAACAGTGAGTTCAGTATATATCTCTGAAATAAGGTCTTGATATTTTTCTGTTGTCATATCTTGTACAGTTTTGGAACAGAAATAAATGACAGTTGATAACGTCTTCTTATATGCATCCATAAAATAAGACTTCTAACTCATATGGAACGCCTGAATAAGCAAAAATTGCAAAAACAATATAACAAAATAACAAGTTCCATTTTACATTGTACACCTTACTTTCAGAAGGGACACAGAGGTTAACTTGAAAAATCAACCAAAAATTTTACCTGCATTGATTAAAAAGCAGATGGTAAAAACAAAAACTTAAAACTAAATAGTTTTTCACCTTTTACACATACTAAGAAAAATCTCAAATATTTTTGGAATCTGGCAGCATTTTAAATTCTTGCATTTGGGCAATAATAAGGGTTATACATTTGCACACCAATTTCAGACAGCAAGATCAACAGCCTATTCTAACATAAAGGTATTCAGAAAAGCAGCTTGTGTGAAAGCTTTCTAAGTTAGAGATCCCAGAGTGCATTCAGGCAGTCAGGAGGACAGCTGGAACCGGGGCCTTGCAGAAGGATGAAGGATATACACCAATGGAGTGAAATTCTCTCAGAATTTCAATCACTGCATAAATTCTCTGAGCCAATTTTTTGTCATCTAATACAAATAACAGTATGCTAGCTTCTCTGGACATATGGAAAATCATAGAAGCAGTGAAAAAAAAGTTCTGAAGGAGAAAATAGAAATACCAAGCTTTTGATGGGAAATGCAACCTAAAATTTATATTTCATAAATAATGCCCTAGGAACTGTTTGATTTCAGAAATACCCATTTTATTTGGTAGTGACAAAACTTCTTGAGTAAATGTGGTCTCAGTTACCTACATCTTTGCATCCTGAGTGCTTGCATTAGATTTAATATTTATTCACTTCTTTCTCAAACATGCAGCAACAGGTTTAGAAAGAAAAAGTACAAATTAATAGCCGTGAATATCACTAATATTTCACCTTTCTTATTTCTACAATGAAATATAGAAACAAATCCACCATCACCACTCGCCCTTATTCTAAAACTATATGGGGTATTTTGCTTGGAACATGTGCAAAATATAATTATATTGTGCTTATGCCAGTCTAATCTCAGTAAGCTATCAAAATACTAAAGCACTAATGTACAGCACAACTTACAAAAAGAGGAAGTCAATAAAATCCTCCAAACCAAAGGCTGTGTAGTATCTGGGCATGTCAGTGAGTAGCCTTGATGCTTTTGCAAACTGCCTGTTCTGCTGTTCTTCAGTCTTTTTTCCATAATCTAGCAGCTGAAACCTTAAGTTACCACTTCTAGAAAGAAGAAGCAGCATTTTCTTTCTTGACTTTTTCTCCTAAGACTTCTGTGTAGTTTCTTCAGCTTACCTCTCAACAAAGCCCGCCAGCCTTATATTTAGCTTGCTGGATCCCATGTGCATTACATTAAATCCCTAAGTATTTCAGTGCCTCACACTTCTTCAGAAAGAATTATGATTTAGTGAGCAGAATAATCAAGATGCCTGGTTTCTAATAATAGTGATAATAATAGTCTAACAAAAGCTTGTACTTCATGTTGCCTTCTTAAGAACATTTCCCCTTGATGCTTTTAAACAGCATTCCTCTAGGTTAATGTTTGTGTGTATTACCCATGCAGTAGTTTTCTTAAATGTTCTTCACAATAATTAAAAAATAAAGCTCAGCAACTTCACTATGCCTTGAATTTATGGATTAATTACATGTAGATTATGGGCACATGCAGAATTACAAGCATGTTAAACACAGAATTGCAGCAAACTTTTATTTCAGTATTTCTGTTTATTATAGATTGCAGAAAGTATAAGAGAAAGGCAAGGGAAAGGACTTATTTCTCCACCTTCCATCTAGGAAATCATGAGGAGGTTAGTGAGTTACTCATAATAGTTCAGATTCTTTCAGCAAAGAGAAGCAGTCTTCTGAGAGTACCACTAGTGAGTGATCCCTTCCTATGTTCCAAACTCAGATGAGTTTTAGAGTAGTATTATTGTCTGCACCAGCCTGAAGAAACATCAAACTCAGCACTGGTGTCATTAATTCCCAAAGCTCATTCATTCCATAATAAGCTTCAAAGTGAGCACCAGGCTCCCACTCTAAATGATACTATAGAGGAGTGTCTATTTTTCTTCTAACTGGAAGAGAGACCTAGATGCTTGATCTTGCAGGGATTTGTGCATGCTCTTACAGTGTTTCTGTTTCTTAAATTCAAACTACCATTTTCAAGCGCGAACTGCACTGTAGCCCAGTAGCAGAGAAATTAATATCACAGTTCACTTTTAACACAGTTTGTCACAACAGTGGAGGCATTTATCAAATAAATGTGAAAAACCTGATGCGGATTCTTCCTTTGGAAAAAAGTGCTGGAAATAAGTAGCAGAACAGCCATGGTCAAGCATGTTAATTAAGTACTGTATACACTGACAGGAACCAGATAAACATGCCAAATTTGCTAATGCTATAATCTTCTGCTTCCAAGAAAGCCCAAACCTCACCTTTATTTTGACGAAGTTTTCTTCTCAAATGATTAAATGGATACATTAAGCATGCAAGACATTCAGCAAAGCACACTGAATTTTCTCTCCAATTAAAATTCGTCTGTATTTAGTAACACTAAAAACAAGATGCACAAAGCTGTTTCCATTAGCTCACTTCATGCACCATTTTTTTAACAGCATGAGTGCCTCTTCAGATCCTCGCAGTCACTGAGATTTCATCAAAAAAAAAAAAAAAAAAAAAAAAAAGCAGCCTTGGGCCATCTCCTAAAGGACTCAAGACAGACCTGAGAGCCCAGACCCGACCCACAGGGCCAAGAAAACAAATCTGAAAAGGTCTTCATGATAATGATGAAACACTTCAATATGTTTCTCTCTATGGCCTTAGAGGACCTTTTTCTTTAATAGAATTAATTTGAACAGCTTTCTCACTTAAGCAGGGCAGTGTGCCATGACCTTCCTGGCCCACACATCACTTCAGTTTGAACTTATACATCAACTATACTCTGGATGTCTGTGCAGATTGAATTGCTCTTGAACGCAAGGATGCAAAAAGAAAAGCTGTGATTGAGAATACTAAGGTTCATTCTTTTGTGTATGTTATAACTGCTTTCTATTCTGTTAAAAATTATAACAACAGGAAAATTTTAAAGAAAAGGATTAATAGTAAGCCTGGAAAAATGTTCTCTTTCTATCTACACTAGGAATAGATGGACACTGATTGGATAAATGAATGTTGTTTCAAATAGTTGGATTTATTTTCTATACATATTGTAGAAATACATACATTTATATTGCTTTCAAAAAAGATTAGCTATTTTAGCAAAAAGAAAACTCTCTGTCCAGGCAGCTTTTTGTGAGACGGTTCTTCCTTTTTGTCAAGTATTACTAATCAAAGATAGCCAGTTGAAATGGAAACAGTGGAATATGAGTGGAAAATTCAGTACTGGTAACATCTGGGAATGAGTGTACTATGCACCACAAGTGTCTTGAATCTGCAGATCAAACGTCATCATCAGTGTAGTTAGGATATTATCAATATCCTTATATGGAAGAACATTTCATTTATTCTATGACTGTATGACCTACTCATGAAGAAAAAAATGATTTCATATGTAAACTGCCAGCTGAATAATCTGGGGATTGAGTTTTGTTTCTGACTTTTTCAGAGGTATACTCTGACTCTCAATTTCCCTTTTTTCCTCATATCTTTAGCAAGATGCTTAACCTCTATTACTTGAGTGCTCGCTCAACAGTTACATGATTATCCACAGATGCAGGCCACAGGCAGTTCTCACAAAGCTTTGCAGATCATTCTTATCATCACATTTTTTAACTGAGTTCAGTGGACAACCATTTATTTGGAATTATGGATCACTAGCCATCTGCAGCATACAGCTTGTCAAACAAGGTAATTTGCAGCATCAGGAGAAGCATATCTACTTCAAGGTATTATGAAGTTGTATTCATGAATATTTTTAAGCCTATAATATTCAATCTGAAAAGTATTGTTAGAGATGATTTATTATATAATGAAATGCCAAGTTGGGAAATTTGAGGAGAAATGGAGAAGAGAGAATCTAAAACAAGCTCAGTTTACCTTATGTCAGCAGAAGTAGCATGAATATGGCCACAGTGCTGGCTACTGCTCAGGACAGCAGCATGCAAGGCACAACAGAGAATAGTTCTAGAAAAGCTTTAGCACATTAATTCTGATGATCTGCTTTTGGTGAATTAAGCATTATTTCTCAGACATTTTTCTTTAACCTAACTTTCTCCTGTGAGTGAAATCTAAGAGTAAAACATGCATAGATAGTAACCTTGAGTAAACTTTAGGGAGTGAAACCTATTCAGGCAGATGTATACTGGAACAGACACTGGGCACTGAGAAGAGCTGAGTGTATGCTAGATCTGTGTACCTCTGAACTACATTAGAGAATGTGGAACCAGCAAATAAGTGACTTCCAAACAGAAGTGGTTGCAGAAAATGACTCCAAATGATTAATTAACAGAAAGTTAAGTATGACTTGTCCTGTGGACTCAGTGATTTGACAGGCTCTTTTCCAGCGCTTCTGATCTTAACCAAGAATGACATGATTATCATATTACAAGACAATATGATTTTTTCACCATAACTGTATAAACTCTTAAATATTTGGAAAGATTCTTTTTATTTGCTCTTGCTGTTCTCCACTGTGCATGTGTCTGTTATAAACCATTTTGTCCAAGCATAACCACTGTCAGTGACAACAGGATGTGGAATGTTCTGGAAAAAAAAAAAAAAAAGTTCCCATTTGTTCCTTGACAAAGCATAAGAAATGCTTATATTGTCTTTACAGATTGTTCCCTTTCCTTACTCTTATCTCACCTCTATGGCACTAGTGATCTTTGAAATTATTTGCCTCAGCAAGTGACAAAAGTACACACAAACTCTGACCCAGATCCAGCTCTCTAGCAGATGACAATAGCCAGTTTTTATGCTGCTTAACTCTTTCTCTGGAAGGGTTGTTTGAGCTGCCTTTCTGGTAAGTTCTGGCTCTTGTCTAAAGAGAAATGTCATGAGCCAGAGCTTCAAACAAAGAATTCATAAATATATATATATATATATACATACAAAAAGACAGGGTTAAAGCACAGGCCCTTTTTCTTATCCACCTACAATGCTTTACCTTCTGTATTTTCTTTTTAATTATTCTTTGATGGAAATGGAAAAAAATAAAAACCACAGTGCTTACACATTTCTCTGACTTCTTTTTATCTGGATCAAAAGACATGTTCTTAATCATCTTTTCTGTTCCTCTACAGTTCACAGAGATGTTAGCTCTAGAACGTACTGTTCCACAAAGCGACTGTGTACAAAGCAGCAACAATATTTGTTTCATGGAAATCAGGCAATTAGTCCAGCCAGTTTTAAGCCATGCTCGAACAAGAAAGCTAGAAAAATAAAAGATTCTTAGGGAGAAGAGTGCATAATAGAATATTGTTTTACTTGAATATTTAATAAGAACAGTAACTAAATACACGTGGAATGGTGTAAGTAGAACAACAAAAAAAAAAAAATGTACAGAAACTACAAGTGAAAATCAAACTTCATCTGCCAGACTATATTTTCAATTGATTATCATTTTGGATCACATATGTTTAAAAACAGACATCGTTTGACCATCTCTCTAGCCTTTGAAAAACTGGAATTTAAGTGTTTTGTTCTTTCTTTTTTTTTTTTTTTTTAAATAATTCAATTTATATTAATATCTAGATATAAAAACAAATTAAGCAGCAGTTCTCTGATATATGACAGTTAAATATGTTTTTAAATAAGGACTTTATTTTTCTCAGATTTTATTTTAATATTGAACAACCATTTTGTTTTTTCAAGTATTTATCAATGCCAGTGACCTGTCAAATGTCAAATGCAAGAGTGACCAATCTGTATTTTTCATCCTTTATTAGAACAAGCTGCTTTTAATTAAATGCTCTCCAAAGTCAATACATGCTAAACATGACTTTGATATTTCAGAAGACACATGTAAATAAAAGGCAAATTACATATAAATATTCCTAACACATGCATGTAGCATGCAGAACTAGGCAGTTTAAAGAGCAGGCTAATTGTTGCTGTTCTCCAATCAGAAAACTGAAAGACATTCTTAGTGGCTTTGATTGAAATGCTTCATAATATGACATCCAAGCAATTGCTCTGCAAAAGGTTTATGAAATTATCATCCTCTGTCCAAAATCAAAGAAACCCAACCCCACTTCAGTGTAACTTACTTAACACTTCAGACTGCTTTCTGAGCAAACACATAAAAGCAAATGCAGACCTTCCTTTCAAGCTGATTTTACAAACAGCAGATATCCACTGTGAAAGATATTTGCTAACAGAGCTGTAGTTCATAACTTAAATCACCACTGACTGCAGAAGTGTTCTTTGCACTGAACAAAATTATCAGGATTGATTGCTACCAGTTCACAAGAAACACGACCGATCTTCTATTAGAAAGCAGTCATGTGTTTGAGTGTACAGTCTGGGGACCCAGATCTCCCACAAGAGATCATAAAAGGGGTCATAAGAAAAAAATTAATGTACAGCTAACTGAACAGCACAAATTGCTCTGAAACAACTACTGCAAAACTGCTTTAAAGTGTGCAGTGTTACTTGTATCTGCATGTTCATCATTTGTTTCTGACACACTACCGGGCATTATATCCTCCTATATGTGAAATGGTTGAGAAGAGGCCACCTCCTCACTGCTCCCAGCTCTAATGAGCTGAGTATCCCCGCTGGAGATGGAAACAAACAGCTGGAGACAACTCGACAACTTCTTGCGAGCCCAGACACCAATACCTCTCACCATCCCCTGAAAACTTATCCTCGCCTACTCCCAGGGGACTGTGATCAGAGCTCAAAGGGCATTAACAGTAAACCCCTGCAGATCCAAAACCCACAAGTGGGATCGCACTGCCAGCTTCCCTGCTCGGGCAGCCTGGGGCCACCGAGCTCTGCAGAGGATGGGATATATCGAGCCCCACAGCCGGGGCTGCCCACCAGCCGGGAAGGGTCACGGCACGCCCGGGGACCCTCGCCCAGCGGGCCCTACACTCGCCACGCCCGCCGAACCAGTGAGCCACCGCGCTGCTGAGCGCCGTGCCCGTCAGTCGGCAGTGAGCCCACAGCTCCTCCTCAGGTCTCCTCCCTCGCCGTCCCGCCACCACCCGTCTCCTCCTCGCCCCTGACCCGTGCACAGACCTGCATGGGCGCTTCGTGCCTCATCACCGGGCGCGGCCGCCGCTCGCCCCGCTGCCGCTCGCCGCCCGCTGCACACCCGGACTGTGCCGGCAAACCCGCCTCAAGATCAGCACCGGAGCTGTCCGCGCTCCGCCCACGGCACCGCCTCTCCGTCCCGGGCACCCCAGGGACATGTAGTCCCCGCCAAGCGCTGCCCTTCTCCCCGGTGGCGGCTGAGGACTACAGCTCCCCGCATGCACAGCGCCAGGCGTCCTGCCGCGGAGGCAGGCGCTGGGGGGTGGCGGTGCAGCCCGCGCGGTTCTTTGCGAATTAGTGCTCCCTCACTGCTTTCTGGGCAGTGTACGGCAGCTCCCGGTGCTTCCTCCCCATAGCTCTCGGTCGCATTCTATTCTCCGTGTCCCTTCGCTGTGTCTTTGCTTTGGTCTTTACGGGGCTTTGGAAAATGGTGGTGCTGCTGCACGGTAGAAGCAGCCCAGCTCTGAAATGGCGGCCTAGCGTTGGGTGGTGGCATGTGCTACTGGCAGCAGGGTTGGGGCCGTCAGATCGGAGCACCACGCCTTCGGATATAAAGCAGCCGTCAGATATAAAGCTGCTCGCCTTCCTCATGCGTTTCCAGGCTTTGTTTTCCAAGAAGTTGCTTTAGACATGTTTGTCAGCAGTTTTCCCATAACTCTCTTCTATTGAGTCCTTAGTTATGTTGGGCCCAGATTATACAGGCTCCAAGCAGGTAGGAAAATGTGTAATTGACTTTGGAAACAGATTTAAGATTTGACGTTTTCTTCCTTACTAAAGCACTGAAGATAAAACATTGCTGTGTTCAGCAAAAATGAGCAGCTCCAGGGATGTTTGCCAGAGCTTGCACATTACCAGGGAGAGCAGAAGGGAAGTGGTTTGTGGAAATGAGTCTGTCCTCTGCAGTACCCCTTTCTGTATAGATGGTGCGTTTTGCATAAAGCACAACACCTATAGGAGCTATGACCTAGGCAAACTGTATGAAGGAGACGTGAGTATGGATTTAACTGTATAACAGACATAATTTCAAAATCGCTGTTTTTTACTGTCACTGAAAGGTATTTAAAACTATATCAGTACAACATGAAAACAGGAATTAAGTGCTGCTGATTTTTATTCCAAAACATGGTATGTGCCATTATGCGTGTTTTCAGCTGTTTCTTCTTTCCTGAACAAAACTGTCTTTGACATTACTCTTTCTGATGCTACGATCAAGAAGACATCACGAATTTCCTCAATACTTACATTTAAAATCTTGTCTCTGTGTGTGCATTAATGGTTGGATTTTTATGCCTGAGTTTTATTGCCTTTATCAATTTCAGTTGAATTTGAACCAAGAAATAACTGAGTAATACTTCTCTCTGAAAACAAAGCATGTTATATTTATTAACATCTGCAATTAGGGGAAAGAAGAAACATTCCCCAAAATGTGTTGGTCTAGAGTTTTGTTTTTTAAGAATACAATACTCAGTCTTGAATATAATGAACTATAACTTTACATTATCAGTTCTCATTTTGGAATGGTATTTTAAATCTTAGCTGAATAGATTTTGGAAGCAGAAGGTTCAAGTATTCGGTAAGCTTCAGACTATAGAGTTTTGAAATCATAATCTGAATTTATTATTCTACTAAACTTTGTAAGTAGAAAGATACAGCAGAGTCTGTATTAGAAATTATAAAATTTAAATGGTGTTGGGTACCCAAATTTATCCCAAATTGATGATCTTCAACATCTATTTATTATACTGGCATTTCTCTTAGCACTGATGTGCCCAAGGAATCTCACATCTATAATTTCCATACAGGATACTACCAAATAAAGCATAAAGCAGGATTCTTTTATGATTGTTGTCTTTCTTTAAACCATTAAGTGAATAATAACATTAAGGCAAACAGCATCTCTGCCTAAACAGTACTCTTCTAATTCCCTGTTTAATTTTTACAGGGCATAAAAATTTAAGTAATGCTGAAATATTCCTTCAGGTGTTCGCAGAGATGCTATTGCCCTCTCCCCCACACCCCCCAAATTGAGAAGGTTTTGTCATTTAAGTTCTAGCGGTACCTGTGTACTTTTCATTTTGAAGATGGGAAAGAAATGGATGAGGATTATATAATTTCATGCTAGACACAACTCACGTTGCTCCTCTATCCCAGTCCAATTTTATGCTCTGGCAGTACTTCACAAAGCACTGTTTTCATGGAGCTAGAGTTTCTACTGATTACTAAGCAGAGAATTGTAGAGTATCCCCAGTTGGAAGGGATCCACAAGGACCACTGTGTCCAACCCCAGGCTCCATGCAGCAACACCCAAAATCCAACTATGTCTGAGAGGGCTGTCCAAATGCTCCTTGAACTTCGTCAGCTCCAGACTGTGACCACTCCCCTGTGCAGTCTGTTCCAGGGTCTGACCACCCTCTGGTGCAGACCCTGTCCCTAGCCCCCAGCTACCCCTCCCCTGGCAGAGCTCCATACCATCCCCTCAGGCCCTGTCACTGTCACACAGAGCAGAGCTCAGCCCTGCCCTCCTCTCCCCGTGAGGAGCTGGAGCAGCCATGAGGCCTCCCCTCAGCTCCTCTACTCTGGGCTGATCACACCCAGGTGCCTTGGCCACTCCTCACACACCTTGCCCTCAGGTCCTTCACCAGCATTGTAGCCCTCTTTTGGACAATCTCTAATAGCTTTGTGGCTTTTTTATGTTGTGGCACACAAATCACACCCAGTGCTTGAGGAGAGGCCACACAGCATAGAACAGAGGGGACAGCCTGACCCCTTGCCCGCTGGCAGTGCTGGGCCTGGGGTGCCCCAAGGTACAGTTGACCCTTTGTGATGCCAGGGCACACTGATGCCTCATGTTCAATTTGCTGTCAACCAGCTCCCTTAGATCTCTTTCTATCAGGCTGCTCTCCAGCCTCTCATTCCCAAGTACACACGGTTGCTCTCACATTGTAGAACTCAACACTTGCTCTTGTTCAGTTACAACACGTGAAATAAGTTTGGGACACAGTGTAGTTAAAGCTCTGCTTTGTACGTGATTACTATAAATTAGCTGTTTTCACAAAATGCTAACATGTGATAGGCTCGTTTTAGTTAAATATCTAATCACTTTAACCAAGAGTAGTACTAATCTAGGAAAATACTACAGTAGCAGCCATGTATATTAGTCAGGTAAGGTTTTCAATAACTACTTTGATTATGCTATTGCTTTTTCATTTGCTAGCACAAGTGTAACTATATGCTGCATAGTACCAAATGCTACATTGCAAAATATACAGAAAAAGCTGTTATTTAGTGATGGAATACTGAAAACAGAATTCTGAAAATGAGAATTCATATTCTTTTGGTGATGACAAACGGTTGAATGAGTAACATAAGTAATTCACTGCCAAAGCTAATCCAGAATTAGCCTGCTGTCTATGAGATAGCTAATAAAATGTCTGTCCTGTCTTGATGTGTGACTTTAGTATGTGTCTTTGTAGCACAAATTTTATTTTGCCTAAACCATCAATCTTATAGTACACAGAAAATAATCAGTAAATTTCAAGACTGTGTACTTGTCACGGGTTACTTAGATTTACCTATGCCCGTGACAGGGGAAGCCACCCCACGCCCCCCCCCCCGGGGCCTGGAAAGGAGGGGGAAAAGGGGAGTGGGATAAAACAGCGACAATCTAAGGAGGAAAAACTGATTTTACTAAATATGATATCGAAATACAAGATAACACAATATAATATAATTAAGGCTAACAAAATCGAACGAAACAGAGAGAGAGAGTCTCCGAAAACCGAGAGGCCTACTGTGAACTCTAGGCGACACGGCTGGAACGCTTCCCACTCTCCGAGAAGTTCGAGAGAAGAAGGAGGGCACTCCAGCCTGGGAACGAGATTATATAGAGTCCTGGTCCCGTGACTTATTGTTACTCCTGTTGTTCTCTGGGATATGTAGTCTTCTTCTGTGGACTGCACATTCAATAGAAGTATCCATACTTGACATGATGTTATGATGTGGAATACTGATAGCAAAATTACAAAATTACAAAACCATGACATTCCACCCCTTATTCTACATTATTACATCATGGTTAATATATACATATATATACATATATATACACATATGTAAAATTGTGATAGCTAAATAGTAGAATTGCATGTAACATAACTAAATGTACAACTATAATAACTAAAATACACTACACATGCAAACATATATATATATATATAGATAAAATTATTGACTGCACTCCCCCAGCATCAAATTCCCTTGTGGCACACATTGAACATCCCCATCCTTCTGCATTACCCACCAAGTGCACCCAGGTCCCTGGGCAAAGACAGTTCCACGGATAGGTTTGCCCTTTCCAGAAGCTGGAAGGACCCAAACAGCTTTTCCCAACATGTTCTTTACATGTATAACAGGGACCTTATCTCCTTCTACAGTGTGTAGGAGGCTAGATTGACTAGGACCATCACGATTGACAGATCCTCTAGTATTGACCAGCCAAGTGGCTTCTGCCAGATTCTTCTCCCAGTGCTTAAATGTTCCACCACCCATTGCTTTCAACATAGTTTTCAACAACCCATTATATCGTTCAATTTTACCAGAAGCTGGTGCATGGTAGGGAATATGATAAATCCACTCAATGCCATGATCTTTGGCCCAAGTATTTATAAGAGAATTTTTGAAATGTGTCCCATTATCAGATTCAATTCTTTCTGGGGTGCCATGTCGCCACAGGACTTGTTTCTCAAGACCTAATATGGTGTTTCGAGCAGTTGCATGGGGTACTGCGTATGTTTCAAGCCACCCAGTGGTTGCCTCTACCATAGTGAGTACATAACACTTACCACTGCGAGATCGTGGCAAGGTGATATAATCAACCTGCCACGCCTCCCCATATTTATACTTTTGCCATCACCCTTCCTCCCAGAGAGGTTTCATCCTTCTGGCTTGTTTAATTATGGCACATGTTTCACAATCATGAATAATCTGCGCAATAGCGTCCATGGTTAAGTCCACCCCTCGGTCTCTGGCCCACTTATATGTCGCGTCTCTTCCTTGATGACCTGAGGTCTCATGAGCCCATCGAGCTAGAAATAATTCACCCTTATTCTGCCAGTCCAAGTCAATTTGAGCCACCTCAATTTTGGCAGCTTTATCTACCTGATGGTTGTTTTGTTGTTCTTCAGTAGCCCGACTTTTGGGCACATGTGCATCCACATGACGCACCTTTACAACCATATTCTTTGTTCGGGAAGCAATGTCCTTCCATAGTTCAGCGGCCCAAACAGATTTTCCCCTCCGTTGCCAATTATTTTGTTCCCACCGCTGTAACCACCCCCATAAGGCATTTGCCACCATCCATGAGTCAGTATAAAGATACAGCATTGGCCACCTCTCCCGTTCAGCAACATCTAAGGCCAGCTGGACAGCTTTTACCTCTGCAAACTGACTTGATTCTCCCTTACCTTCAGTGGCCTCTGCAACCTGTCGTGTGGGGCTCCACACAGCAGCTTTCCATTTGCGATGCTTCCCTACAATGCGACATGATCCGTCAGTGAATAGGGCATATTTCTTTTCATTTTCTGGTAATTCGTTGTATGGTGGGGCCTCTTTAGCACGTGATACCTCTTCTGCTGGTGATGTTCCAAACTTTTTATCTTCAGGCCAGTCCATGATTACCTCTAGGATTCCTGGACGATTGAAGTTTCCCATTCGTGCTCGCTGTGTAATCAGCGTAATCCACTTGCTCCAGGTGACATCGGTAGCATGATGGGTGGAGGGAACCTGTCCTTTGAACATCCAGTTCAGCACTGGCAGTCGAGGTGCCAAAAGGAGCTGTGTTTCAGTCCCGACTACTTCGGAAGCAGCCCGAACCCCCTCATACGCGGCTAAGATCTCCTTCTCAGTTGGAGTGTAGCACTCTTCAGACCCCTTATATGATCGACTCCAGAATCCCAGGGGTCGGCCTCGGGTCTCTCCTGAGGCTCTTTGCCACAAACTCCAAGTGGGGCCTTTCTCTCCAGCAGCAGTGTAGAGGATGTTCTTTACATCCTGTCCAGTCCGTACTGGCCCCAGGGCTACAGCACGGGCTATCTCTTGTTTAATCTGTTCAAAAGCCTGCTGCTGCTCAGGGCCCCATGCAAAATCATTCTTTTTCCGCGTTACCTGATAAAGGGGGCTTACAATGAGGCTGTAGTTTGGAATGTGCATCCTCCAAAAGCCTACTGCACCCAGGAAAGATTGTGTCTCTTTCTTACTAGTTGGTGGAGACATGGCAGTGATTTTGTCGATCACATCTGCTGGGATGTGACGACGTCCATCCTGCCACTTTATACCTAAGAACTGAATTTCCTGGGCAGGTCCTTTTACTTTGCTTCGCTTAATAGCAAAGCCAGCTTGTAGAAGAATCCGGATTATCTGCTCTCCTTTTGTGAAAACTTCTTTTGCTGTATCGCCCCACACAACAATGTCATCAATGTACTGCAGGTGTTCAGGAGCACCACCCTGTTCCAGTACAGTTTGGACCAACCCATGGCAAATGGTTGGGCTGTGTTTCCACCCCTGGGGCAAACGGTTCCAAGTATACTGAATGCCCCTCCAGGTGAAGGCAAACTGTGGCTTGCATTCTGCGGCCAAAGGAATAGAAAAGAAGGCATTGGCAATGTCAATGGTGGCATACCATTTGGCTGCTTTTGACTCCAGCTCGTACTGGAGTTCCAACATGTCCGGCACAGCAGCGCTCAATGGGGGTGTGACCTCATTCAGGCCACGGTAGTCTACTGTCAGCCTCCATTCTCCACTGGCTTTACGCACTGGCCATATGGGACTGTTAAAAGGTGAGTGAGTTTTACTGATCACTCCCTGATTCTCCAACTGGCGAATCAAATCATGAATGGGGAGCAAGGAATCCCTGTTAGTGCGATACTGCCGTCTGTGCACTGTCTTTGTAGCAACCGGTACCTGCTGCTCTTTTACTCGTAGCAGCCCCACAACAGACGGGTCCTCTGACAGGCCAGGCAAAACAGACAGCTGCTTAATGTTGTCCATATCTACAGCAGCTATCCCAAAGGCCCATCGATACCCCTTAGGATCCTTGAAATGCCCCCTTCTGAGGTAATCAATACCCAGTATACATGGAGCCCCTGGGCCAGTCACAATAGGATGTTTTTGCCAGTCTTTGCCAGTGAGGCTTATTTCAGCCTCCAGCACAGTCAATTCTTGAGAGCCCCCAGTCACTCCAGAAATATGGATTGATTCTGTCCCTTCATGACTGGAGGGCATTAGGGTGCACTGTGCACCGGTATCCACCAGCGCCTTATATTCCTGTGGTTCTGATGTGCCAGGCCATCGAATCCACACAGTCCAATAAACTCTATTATCCCTTTCCCTCCCCTGACTGAGGGCAGGGCCCCTCTATTGGTTACCTGTGATGACTGGAGCAACTCCACTGGTGGTTGGTATGTCTAGCAGTTCTTTCACCCGTGCTCGTAGTGCAGAAGTAGGCTGATCATGCCACTTCCTCATGTCTTCTCCACGGTCACGTAGGTAGCGCCACATGGAAACACGCGGTGCAATCGTACTGTTGTTCTTTGCTCGAGCTGGGAAGCGTGTGCGTTTAACAGCTGAGACTTTTGATGATGCAGGTGGGGAGTAGGACTGGACTAGTTTGATCAGATCCTTCATTAGACCTGGTGGCCCGTATGAGGATTGACCTTCATCAGTTGTTTCTGATACTATTACAGGATCATTACAATTAGTTGATGGAAACAATTTCTTGCACATTTCATCTACTCGGTTTTCTAGCCGTGAGATGGCAGAAACTGCGGCATGCAGTTGGGGGAGCTGCTGATCGATGGTTTGAAGCATTATAATCAGCTCAACAACTCGGGGCCATCTGTCCACAAATCCTTTAGATCCTGATACCAATGACTGTGCAATTCTCTCTGGTGCTGTACTTGTGATTTTCTGCCACATGTCAGGATCAGCCCTCACTCTCTCAGGGTCAAGTTCGCTTGGATCAGGGCTGTACAACATTTTCGCCATGGCCAATTCCCTCAGGCGCTGAATACCTTTTTGGACGGTATTCCAACTATCAAATTTAGGCTTCAAAGCATCCTTATAGGGGTACCTTTCTCTCACGGCTTCTAACAGCCGCAACCAGAGAGTGGCAGCTCCATCCGAACATCTGCTAATCCCTCTGTCGATACCTGCATCTTGGGCAATGCTTCCTAGTTGGCGAGCTTCATTACCATCTAGAGACAAGCTGTTGGCCCCGTTGTCCCAGCAGCGAAGCAACCAAGCAAGGATACCTTCATCTTGACGCCGTGTGAACTCCTTTCTTGAGCCTTGGATTTCAGTCAGCTTCAGAGGTCGACAATAGGTGATTTCCTCCTCATCATCAGTCTCTTCTTCATGCCTCTTGGTTTTTGCCTTTGCTTTTTTCGGTACTGCTCCATGCCCGGCACCTGGGTCTTCTGCTGCCCCCCCCTGTGCTTCTCCTTCTTTTCGTTCTAGACGCATGGACACCCGTTTCCATTTCTTGCCTTCCACAGGGGTAACTGATATTGCTACTGATGCCTCCTGTGACTGGTCAGAATTAACTTGGGCTTGAATCTCAGATCGGAAACTCTCTCTCTCCAGAATAGTATGATACAAAGCACGGTATGCATAAGCCAAACCCCACATAAGGTTTACCTCCTTAGATCTCTGACCCAAATACTCACTTAATTTCTTAGGGTCCCTTAGGTGTTCAAGAGTGAAATCCCATGACACTGCGGGTCCCCATGCTTCTAAGACTTTTCCTAAACCTTTCCATATTCCCTGCCAGTCATCATTCTCTGGTTCTGGAGGAGACTTCCGCATAGAACGAATGCATAGGAACATATATGCATGCATTGATAGTGATAACATGAATGCAAGTATGAACCCTATCTCAGTTATTGAAAAGCGTGTGGAAATCTGAGAGTACAACCTAAATAAAAAGGGTTTTTTTAGCCTGTACAATGAATTAAACATGGTGGTGTTTGTAAAATTGCCTGTTCCATCTGGGATGCAAGTATTTGTAAAATTGCCTGTTCCATCTGGGATGCAAGTGTTTGTAAGATTCACAATTCCATCTGAGGTGTAGATGCCAAAATTCTGACCATACCACATCTCGTAAAAGTACCAGGCAGGTGTCTCCATCAGTATCCACCTTATTAGGCTATATATCTGCACAATTCCACAACACCAAATTATGGTGTTAATAGTTGACCAATACTTTAAGAAGATCATAATTGCTTTCAATCCCTTAAACAGAGCAACTGGGATGAAGAGTGGATTCATAGCTGGCAAGCTCTGTAAAAGTCAGAGCTAGCTAGCTTTGCTCTAAGGGAGAAATAAATCCCTTTGTTTTCTACACAAAAGTTAGATAGCAATGCTGAGAATGTGCAGCAGCCCTTAATGTTGACAATTTGTCTGGTATTTCAAGGTCACGTTCTCCGTGAGCAGCTACGGAAAGATAACACTCCCAACACTCCCGTAACGAAGCTCTTTAAGAGCAAAGAGAGAGTTGTTCTAAAAGCTAAAAAGCTCTATGCCCGCATTCTCCACCAAAAAATCTGTCACGGGTTACTTAGATTTACCTATGCCCGTGACAGGGGAAGCCACCCCACGCCCCCCCCCCGGGGCCTGGAAAGGAGGGGGAAAAGGGGAGTGGGATAAAACAGCGACAATCTAAGGAGGAAAAACTGATTTTACTAAATATGATATCGAAATACAAGATAACACAATATAATATAATTAAGGCTAACAAAATCGAACGAAACAGAGAGAGAGAGTCTCCGAAAACCGAGAGGCCTACTGTGAACTCTAGGCGACACGGCTGGAACGCTTCCCACTCTCCGAGAAGTTCGAGAGAAGAAGGAGGGCACTCCAGCCTGGGAACGAGATTATATAGAGTCCTGGTCCCGTGACTTATTGTTACTCCTGTTGTTCTCTGGGATATGTAGTCTTCTTCTGTGGACTGCACATTCAATAGAAGTATCCATACTTGACATGATGTTATGATGTGGAATACTGATAGCAAAATTACAAAATTACAAAACCATGACAGTACTAAATATCAGGCATCTTGTATTAGCAAAGGCATCAGGAGACATCTGGTTTGTATCCAACTGAGTGGTTCTGGTGAGTGAATTTTGAAATGACAGACATGTTGTTAACAAAGCTGTTTCAATTTCTTGCTAGAGGTGTATGCAACTAGTAGATAATATAAATGCAATTTAACTTTTACATCACAAGTTCAGTGCATGTATTGGGAGCAAATATCTTCTGTGATTTGAAACCTGAAGGGTATACTATACCATAAAATTAACAAGTATGATTCAAATGTAGGATAAATCTGTGCTAAGCAAGAGAGAAATAAGGAGAGGGCAGTTCATTAGCAATTGTTGTTCCTTTCTTATAATTTTTAAATCAAAATACAAATTCCTTAATTTGTAGTTTAACTAAACAGATATTCATGTTAGGTACAAGCCGCTGGCCATTTTCAAATATGTATAGATGCTGACAATGTTTTCCTCCATTCTCTTCTTTAATGTCAAATAGCTTTCTTTTCTCCTCTGACCTTTTAGAACACAGTATTTCTTCTACTACTGCATGTCGTTTGACTTATCCTGGGACTGGAATTTGGATGCAGAGAAAAGAAATATAAAAAGGGAGACATGGGTCTTTTACAAAGCAGTAAATGTCATTCACCATGACTCTGTCTGCCAGTTTTGCAAATTTGGCTTACACTTGCAAAATGTAAACGTTAAGGCATGCCTTCCTTAGAATTTTCTTTCTTTTTTTGGAAGTATGGGATCTTAATATATATTTGACTTGGTAAACAAGAAAATGGTAACTAAATATCTTAGGAATATTCTTCTAAATTACAGTTTTTGATACTATTTAATCAAGAAGAGAAGCACAAATTAACAAAAAATGGTTCTGAAATGCGTACAGAAATTCAGATGAGAGCAGGCTTGGCACTGAAACAACAAAATCTGCCTGAAGTATAGCTCTGAGATTGAAAATTTCTGTAGGGATATCTATTCAAAATAGAAGGCAGATAAACTAAACAGAATCTTGTCAGGCAGTAATGGATGGAGGTTTTTATATTTGCAGCAGATGAAGAAGTTTCACCACTGCATTGATGCTTGGTTTGGTGACCTTGCCAGATTCTGGAAGTCTCTATAATCCCAACAGACAAGACTCTCATGTCAGGCCACATGACACTGTGCTACTGATGCATGAACTAGAGTGCCACAGTGGGGAATGAAAAAGCAGTGGCTAAAAGAGCAAGTCTGGTACTCAGTGCATGAGACTTGACAAGTCCACATTACTATGAAAGACAAATAAATGGTTCCTGTCAGTGAAATGTTTTTCTTCTGTTTCTCACTGTAGAAGGTGCAGTCATAGTCTCTTGCCTGCGAAACTTCGCAGCCACTATAACTGTGACACAGAACTGAAATGCAGCTTTTCATTCTTTGGTTAAGGGACCAACATAAATAACTGCAGTTCTGCTGTTGATGGAATTGAGCACCAGGATAATCTGTCTTTGCACTGTAGTTGCCATGGCTACTGGGTCACAGAAGCATATACGCTGTCACATTGCCTGCATCCTCATATACTGCATGCAATTGTTTCATTAGATAGAAAGGGTAACACTGTTTTTTAATTGCATAGCACACTTCTTTGTGTCCAGTAAGCTCATTCTGGTACACGGAGAACAAATGAGTTTGTATTTCATACTAGTGAAGGTACCTCCCTTTGATACATGCCCCAGGGCTGCAGGAAACAGCCTCTTAGCCCTTGACTCCAGTCACCGCCAAATCTGAGCACTCTCACAGCTATGCATCTACAAATCCAGTGATAAGAACAAGCTGCCACCAGGAGATGAGGGTGGGAGCACTTTAAGTCCTCATTGGTTCAAAGTCTAACTTCAGAAATCTTAGAAATATCTGCTCAGCTGTTTCCCAAACAAGGACTTTATGCTCAGGTTTGCACACCATTGAAGAAGACCAGTGTATGCAGTCATCATAAAGGGTAGGCTTTAAAGGTTACAAATTTCTGGAACTAAGAACTGTGCTTGGAATTGTGTGTATATTTGTAGAGATTTCTAGTAGCAGTGCATGCATCATCAAATTAAACAATGCAGTTAAATTACAGATTAAATATATTGCTTATGCAATGCTTTTGCAACAAGTTTCTATTCATGGCAAAATATCATTGCAAGCTTTCTGTATTTTTAGAAGAAAGGCTCTATCTCTGCATTCTTATAGCATTCATCACAAGACGAGTCCTAGATGAGAAGAAGCTCTTACAAGAGAAAAGAACATGCAGTAGTGTCTTATCAGCATGGAAATTCTTAAACAGAGCAGTTTTTTAAGATCAATAATATACTACGTCAGAGTTCTGGATAGTCATTAGACAACGTTGATGGTTCACTGATGAGATGACCTAGAGAGAGATTCTGAGTCTACTAATGTGGTGTGACTTTTTATGCAATTCCTGCTGTCAAATGATGTGTGTGTTGTTAGAATAGTTGTTAAAAGAGCACGACATACACAGCACCATGTAATAAATTCATCTGTATTAAGTTCCACAGAACAGTCAAGCAATGCAGCAGCTGCAGACAGCAGGTTTTAGGCTGTTAGACCAAATGGGCTGTCTGTTTTTGGTGAAAGGCCAGTTGGTTAAGGAACTAATGTTATCAGTTTTATCAGATATGCACACTACCAGTGAAGTTTCTATGGTATTGTGTTCATCCATTAATTTTGCCACTGACTCATTGGTCATTCCTCAGTGTGATGTTAACACAAAGTTCCAATAATCAATGGAAATAATAGTGAGTGATTTTGATGCAGTTGCCTAGTCTTTGTGCAACACACTAGATTTTCTTTTGAAAGTTTCTGATACAGTAACTGTAGGCTGGAAAGAAAAAAAAAAAAAAAAAAAAGGTGGTGCTGAGGGTGAAGAGAAGAAACATCTAGTTAAAAGAAGTGCAACTGCTCAGATTGCACATTTTCCAACTTAAAATGTAAAAATGCATGAGAAAATAAGTATATCCACATCTAGCTCTAATATAATTATGTTTTGCTTGTTTTTCTCATCCAATAAACCTTTCAAGATAAAAACAGAGTTGCTACTAATGATATCATGGTGACTTTTTCAAGTACTTCCCGTGAATGCTGTGCAGCTGTGTTACAAGAGGCTGTTGTGGCAGGAAACAACCAAATAGCTATTTTTGGGTCCCTTAGCTATGCATGACTCAGGAAGAAAAGAATCATTACTTGATTTTCTATTCTGCCTGAGTGCTTATAATTCCAATCACCAGGCTTACTCGAACATCAGTCCTGTTTCATCAGGGAGATGAAGAATAAGCCTCTGGAGCTCAAATTTAAGGGTGCAAATCTGAGGCATGCTGATCCCCTATAGATCTCATTACATTTCAGTTAGAGGCATCCACCTTTCAGGTCTGAGATCTTAGGTTGAAATTTGTACCGAAGCAGGGAGCCCCAGTTTGCCATTAAGTATTATGTTAACTTCATAAGCATAATTTGGAATGTCTGAAAGCATACTCATTTTTCCACTGGAGATGTTGACTAGTTGGCTGTATCCTGGAACAGGCTGCTCAGTGATATGGTTGATGCCCCATGCCTGTCAAATTTCAAGGTGAGGCTGGATAAAGCCCTGGACAGTCTGATCTAGCTGTACTGTCCCTGTTCATTGCAGGGGAGTTGGATTTGATGGCTTTCAGAGGTCCCTTCCAACTCCAAGGATTCTATGATTAATGACATATTGTCTGCCTCCATTTTACTCCATATTCAGTAATTTCAATGTCTTCTTTGCTATATATGTGCTATAATACCTGTGAGCTGAGAGATTACTCCTAGCTTTAGATCTTCATGGAGAGTGGAGTCTCCTTCTATGGAGATATTCAAGAGCAATCTAGACACCTACTTGTGTGACCTATTGTAGGGAATCTGCTTTACCAGGGGGTTTGGACTTGATGATCTCTTGAGGCCCCTTCCAAAGCCTGCAATTTTGACATTCTGTGATTCTGTGAAATGTGGCCTGGAAATTTGTTTGAAAGTAGGTTTTGGTTCTGTTTGCACTACAGATTCATTAGGTGGCTTTAAGGAAATCTATTTGTCTCCATTTCCTTGTCTGTAACATGCAATATTTTACTCTAATGTCTTAATTGACAGCAGTTTAGGAGATATTAGGGAGAAAACAAAATAAAACAGACCAAACAACAACAACAACAACAACAAAACAGCAGTTGGGAGGAGGAAAAAAATGAGCAAAAGAGATCTAGTCTGAAAATAGTGATTAATATGCTCCCATAAAAGAGATACTTCTGTAATAATAATCAGCCAATTGATTCCCAAAGCAGCATCTATACACTTTCCAAACTCAGAGAAATTAATTCTACAGTTGTAATTCTATACTATCAAGAGCTTGTTCCTGTATTTCTAGTTACTCCTTCAAAATGCATTTAAATGAGAATTGTACTGCACTGTCAACAAATTGCATTCTTCCTTTGGATTTGCTAATATTCTCTGCAGTTTTTCTGCAGGTGATATGCACAGGCAGTATTCTTTCTGTCAGTTCAGATAACTTCAGTAAAAATATTCCTTCAGAAAGATGCAATATTCTAGAAAATGTTTTATGTTCTTGTTGTGGTTTAACCCACCTGAACATCACACAGCCTTTCAATCACTTCCCCTCCCCTAGTGGGATGGAAGAGAGAATGAAAAAAAAATGTAGAACTCATATGCTGAGATAAAAACTTTTCAGTAAGACAAAAAATGAAGAGAGAAATAACAGTAATAACAGTCATAGATTCATCTAATCACTAAGGTCGAAAAAGACCTCTAAGGTCATCTAATCCAACTGTAAACCATAACCACTATTCCTACTAAACCATGTCCATAACTGCAATATCTATACATTCCTTGAACACGTCCAGGGACAGTGACTTCAACACCTTCCTGACTAGCCTGTCCCAATGCATTAATACTCCTGGAAAGAAATTATTCCAAATATCCAGCTTCCCCTAGTGCAACTTAAGGCCATTTCCTCTCATTCCATCACTAGTCACCCGCAAGAAGAGGCCAAACCCACCTCACTGCAACCTCCTTTTAGGTAGGTTTTGAGGGCAGTGAGGTCTTCCCTGAGCATCCTCTCTCCAGACTAAACAAGTCCAGTTCCCTCCGACTTGTGCTCCAGACCCCTCACCAGCTTCACTTCCCTTCTCTGGACATGCTCCAGGGCCTCCATGTCTTTCTTGTAGTAAGGGGCCCAAAATTGAACACAGTACTAAAGTTGCAGCTTCACCACTACCAAGGACAGAGGGACGATCATCTCCCTGGTTCCGCTGGCAACACTATTTCTGATACAAGCCAAGATGCCATGGGACTTCTTAGCCATCTGAGCACACTGCTAGCTCACGTTCAGCCAACCGTTGACTAATATCCTCAGATTGTTTTCCTCCATACGTCTTTCCAGCCACTCTGCTCCAAGCCCATAACAATGCATGGGGTTACTGTGGCCAAAGTGCAGGACTCAGTGCTTAGCCCTGTTGAAGCTCATATAATTGTCCCATTTATCCAATGTATACAGATCCATCTGTAGGGCTGACATACGCTCAGGCAGATCGACACTTCCAACTTGGTGTCATCTGCAGATTTACTGAGGGCACACTCAATCCTCTCATCCAAATCATTCATAAAGATATAAAGCAGAACTGGCCTCAATACTGACCCCTGGAGAACACCACTGGGGACCAGTCTCCAGCTGGACTAAACTGCATTCATCACCACCCTCAGGGCTTGGCCCTTTAGGTGTTTTTTTTACCAAGAAAGAAGTGTACCTGTCCAAGCTATGGGCTACCAGCTTTTCCAGGAGAGTACCACAGGAGACAGAGTCAAAGGCTTTACTAAAGTCTAGGCAGATGACATCCACAGCCTTTTTCCTCATCCACAAAGCAGGTCACCTATTCATAGAATGTTGGTGAAGCAGGATTTGCCTTTCATAAGTGTATGCTGGCTAAGCCTGATCCCTTGGTTGTCCTGCAAATGCCGTGAGATCAAAATCAAGATGATCTGCTTCATGACATTAACCAATACCAAAGTCAAGCTAACAGGCCTGTAGTTCCTCAGATTCTCCTTTGCACCATTCTTGTACATGGGCATCATATTGGCAAGTCTCTGGTTGTCTGGAACATCCTTGGTTGACCAGAACTGTTGATAGATGGTAGAAGGTAGCTTGGCAATCAGATCTGCCAGCTCTCTCTGTACCTTTAATTGGATCCCGTCTGAATCCATGGACTTGCCCAGGTGGATCTCTAACTGTTTCCTTCTGAACTGCAGGGGGGTTTATTCTGCTCTCTGTCCTTGTCTTCCAGCTCAGGAGGAGGATTCTGGTCTGACCATAAAAAACAGAAGGCACTGAGAACTTCAGCATTTTCCTCATCCATGGTGGTAATGTTCCTCAACACACTGAATAAAGGATGGAGATTCTCCTTGGTCCTCCTCTTGCTGTAGGTGTATTTGTGAAAACATTTTTATTTTCTCTAGCATTGGAGGCCAAAGTCTTGCTGGGCTTTTGCCATTGTAATTTTCTCTTTGCATATCCTAGCAACATCCTTGTATACTTCCCGAGAGAGAGATGTATATATGTATACATATTCATATATTTACTAAACAAGTAGTGCTCACCACCTGCTGAATGATGCCAGCCAGTTTCCAAGCAGTGCCTGTCCCCTCCATTCAGCTCCCCTTGGTTTTAGGGTTGGACTAGATGATCTTCTAGGTCTACGGTTGGACTAGATGATCTTCTAGGTCTTTTCCAACCTTGATAATTCTGTGCTTCTATAGTTTTGTTTGTGTTTTGTTTGTTTGTTTGTTTTTGTTTTTTTCATATGATTTCATATGGTGTGGAATGTCTCTTTGGGAAGTTTAGGTCAACTGCCCTGGTTCTGTCCCCTCTGAGCAAGTTGTCCATCTCCAGCACCATTGCTGGCAGGACAGTACAAAAAGCTGAAAAAAGGGAAACTTCCTTAGTTTTGTACAGCACTGTTCAGCAACAACTTAAACATTGGAGTGCTATCAACACTTTTTTTTCTTTAAACTAAAACATAGAATCACATCAGATGCTATGACTATGAAGAAAGTCAACCCTGTCTCAGATAAAATCAGGACAGTTAAATTCTTTGGTATTTCTTGTTGGTTCTCTACCAGTCTTGCACAACAGAAGTAAAAGTCTCCTTGGAATACACTGCTCCAGTTTGATTCAACAGGGTCTCATGGTTTGTGTTTGAACTTTTTTCTGGTTTATCAGTCATTCTTTACGTTCTTGAAATAGGCGCTCTCGTAAGAAACAATTTATTTTCAGCTGTACCTCCTTCTTCAGAGTGGTACATTATTACTCTCATCCAGTTAGAAACCCATCACAAGGTCAGATGGAATAGTTTCAAGTACATGAAATGTAGATTTCTCTTGGTTCAATTATTTCTCACTAGGATTCCTTTCATAATTACTCACCCATCAGCCTTGTAAAATACAAAAATATATACTGCATCATATCAATTTGTTTGTGTTCATCCAATGTTCTAGGGCACCCCAGCCCTGCAACAGCAACTCTACATTTAGTTCAGTCAACTAACAAGGGGAATGAATACTTTGATTAAGGACATGCAGGCATAGGGTTATGACAAGAACTCTATCATTAAGACTTATTTAACATTTTTTAAGGTTCTATTTAATGTATTTTTTAAGATAACAAGAGCAAGTGCTGAATTCTGTACCTGGGACAGGACAATCTGGGATATATGTACAAACTGTGGAATGAGAGGCTGGAAAGCAGCCTGATAGAAAGGGATCTGGGGGAGCTGGTTGACAGCAAATTCAACATGAGGCAACAGAGTGCCATGGCAGCACAAAGGGCCAACTGTACCTTGGGGCACCCCAGGCCCAACACAGCCAGCGGGCAAGGGGTCAGGCTGTCCCCTCTGTTCTATGCTGTGTGGCCTCTCCTCAAGCACTGGGTGTGATTTGGGTGCCACAACATAAAAAAGCCACAAAGCTATTAGAGATTGTCCAAAAGAGGGCTACAATGCTGGTGAAGGACCTGAGGGCAAGGTGTGCGAGGAGTGGCCAAGGCACCTGGGTGTGATCAGCCCAAAGTAGAGGTGCTGAGGGGAGGCCTCATGGCTGCTCCAGCTCCTCACGGGGAGAGGAGGGCAGGGCTGAGCTCTGCTCTGTGTGACAGTGACAGGGCCTGAGGGGATGGTATGGAGCTCTGCCAGGGGAGGGGTAGCTGGGGACAGGGTCTGCACCAGAGGGTGGTCAGACCCTGGAACAGGCTGCACGGGGCAGTGGTCACAGTCTGGAGCTGACAAAGTTCAAGGAGCATTTGGACAGCCCTCTCAGACATAGTTGGATTTTGGGTGTTGCTTCATGGAGCCTGGGGTTGGACACAGTGGTCCTTGTGGATTCCTTCCAACTGGGGATATTCTGTTTTGCAGCATGTCCCTCTCAGATGGGAGCCATTTCACTGCATGAACAGCCATCTTTAGAGCTAAAAAAAACATGCTGGTTTCCAGCACCAGTGCATCAGGAAGCAAATATGTAAGTCAGAAGGAGCCTTAATTATACATAGGAAAAGCAAATATATTGATTCATATTCTTTGCCTATTCAGCAGGTCTTGAGTCAGACCTCCCCAGTGACATTCAGGAGGCTGGCTTCTCCAGGTTCAGAATCAATGCATATGATGAAGATGTCACCTGCAGCTCTTCTATGACAGAAAGTTGTTGCATATTCTATTTTACTTGCAAAAACAATTACAACATGGTCGTCACAGAGAAGAATTTCAAGCTTACCAGAGCTGCCTCCACAGCTCAGACAAGCATATTGGTGCTGTGCCAAGGCTCAAATACTAACATAAATGCCATCTTCAGGTCACTTTTCCACAACAGAAAGAATCTGGTTACTCACTATGCACTTTTTTTGTTGTTGTTCTTCCTGATTTTTTTAGCTGTCTGAAGTCTGCTTTTCACAAACACTTGGCTGTATTCCAGAATTAGAATGTTTAATCAGTAGCAGTATTACAGGCACCGATCAATGTAGATAATCTTGTTTTGTGTAACCAGTAAGAAAGAACACTTCCTAAAGCAGCATAGTAGGCAAGGGGAAGGACAAATTACGGATGTCCTTAATATTATAATAGTAGCTTTAATCTTGATGGTATTTAATTCTAGCCATTGTCTCTTAAGTTTTCCTCATGAAAACTAGGTCTTATTTCTCTAGGCCTTCTTTTTATAATAACTACATTCAGCTGGTTCTTTGTAAAAGCTCTGAGAACAGATAGCTCTGAAAGTATCTTCAATGTGGGAGATTATTCTCTGTGACAAACAAACAGAACTGCATGTAGATCACATGTACTTTTTTTTCCCCATTTATATCCATATTGTATATTTCCATATTTCAGATTTCAGTTTAAATAGTGGTTCATAGTTAGCAGCAATCAGTAGTAAAATACTAGTAGCTGTGCTGTATCATCAGTTTTATACTGGAAGTAAAGACAATTCATAGTATCTAACTACTCACAGCTACTTTCTATCAGTACTACTATCAGTAATGCTTGAAGAGAAGATTACATTAGGTAGAGTAGCAAAAACCATACAGCACACAGAAAGGATGCATAAAAGAGCTCTATCTTATCAGATAAAAATACTTACTCTAGTTTAACAAAATACTGATAAATTTTAGCATCAAGTCTACAGTACCTTTCAAAATAAGTAAGTAGGTATCATAAGATACATCCTATTCATCAGCTGATATTTTTGGATAAATTGAACAAAGTCAATATCATTAACTATGTATAATTTAAATTGACTTGTCTTTAAACCAATCTGATGTTTAATTACTAGGTAAGTGAATACATTATGTGTTTCTTTTCCAGAGATATTTTTGATTAGATTATTATCGTAGATGTTTAATTAAAAGGGCTTTAATTTGTGGCCAGTGTTACTGAGGTAAACATGCAAGTGCTATCAATATACTCTATGTATGAAACAAATTGTTTTGAAAAATTGAGATTGAAGATAAATTGTGCATTATGGAGGTATTGCAGGAAGATTGAGTTTCTTTATGATGCTTTAAAGCACAGTCTTTATTCTTAACATTCCTTTCCCACCGTCCGTTTCCCAGAAACCTGGTAAGGATGATTTCACTTTGGGTCTGAATAAGGTCATCGTCATGATACATCTATCAAGCTGCTCTCTTGGACTGCCTCTATTCCATTTCTTCTACCACCTCTTTCTGTCATAAGAGATTTGATATACATTCAGACAGGTGCAGAAAAAGATGGGAAGTCACTTCTCAAAGATTTTTTATCTAAAAAAAAGACCAGTGGTAATAGTTAGAGATCCTCAACTACAAAAGAAATCAGAAATGAGAAGTGTTAGGTTTCATATGCTGCCTCTCTTTAATTATTTTCACCTAGCAGGAAATGAAAAAGTAGATTAATATTACCGTTCCTGAACACTCTAAGATATTTGTCTGAATCTGCTTTACCTTAACTGCTAAGCAAGGTTATGATTGTATTCACTGGTAATTCAGAACTGAGCAACCAGAATTGACTTCTTACATGTAATTATCCCCAGGATAAATATATTTAAGTTGTCTGTATTATACCTTCTATGGCTGCAATTCTGCCTCACATGCTGTGTCTTTTACTGGTAACTGACCGAGGGAGATTAGTTAGAACAAAGACAAAGAAAAGAATAAGCAGCTAGACTAAACTGGAACTTTAAAAATAATTTGCACTTTCCTAACACTATTTGTTTGCTCTTTGGCCAGGGGAGGTTCTTCCAGGTAAGCAGACTAGAAACAGTTTTTCAATGAAGTTTTTTAGAATCTTAGTCATAAATGCCTGTGGTTGTGAAGACACATTTGCTATAATTGGTGCCTTGATTTTTAATTTGCTTCAGTTCCCTTGGTAAACTTTTTGAATTACAGAGATCCGGCCCTTAAAAAGGTCAATTCAGATCTGTTTGGAATTCTGCAATATTCAACCTACTGCTTTTGAACTGGTGAGAAAATATCTTCAGATATGCATCCTCAGTGTTGGAGACCTGCAATGAACTTCAGGTCCATGAAAGTCTCTTTTGTTTTTTTCACCAGTGAGATCCGCATTTCTTTGCTATTGAACAGCATCTTTAGGAATGTGCTTTAGGACTTGTCTTCTTTCACTTCTGAGCAGCACTGCAAAAGGATTTTACAGGATTAACTAATCTCTGCTTCTATGTTGTTTGTCCCTTTGAAGCCACAGGGATCCATTTCTCAAGGGATTTGCTCTCACATCAACACCTTCTGTGGCTTCACGTTTGATTACTGCATACAAATCCCTGAACGTGCAGAAAGTAGAATAAACACTCCCCATAGCCTCAGATTATATTTGGCTCAATCTCATTATCCAGCTTGTTTACATTGTTTCAAATTAAGTGTTTGCTAAGTCAAAACCCAGTGTCTCCAAAACACTTCGAATGTATTTGCTTCCAGTACAATTTTATCTACTCCACAAATGTATCTTCTCATCAAAGTATACCCTAAAAACACTGAATTCTGGTGACAGTTAGATGAGATCATTAACAATTTCATACCATTTTCTTGTCATGTATTACTTCTGAGTGATCATGTTACCTTCTTCTGAACTTTCCCTTATATTTACTTCAGTTTGTTTCCTGATATTTTGATTCATCATCGGGTAATAAAAGTTTATCACTAGCACTGTAGCATCACATCATATTTTGAATAAATATATGCAGGCAGCCTTTTATCTCACAGCAGCTGTTAACTAGTTCAGTGATAAAAAGACCTAAGCAGAAAGTCTCCCCTCCACCTCAGGCTGTAGATCCATGTGAAAATCAGAGGAGTGACATCTGTGACTCTTTCATCTCTGGCATATTAGAGTTTCTTCTGAAGTTCATATTCTTCATGTTCACAGGTGTTTCATGTAGTCATTTTTCAACAGACCATTATATTCAGCCCTCAGAACTTGCGTATTTTTAAGACTTCAGAGTTCTTAGCTTTGAGTTCACTTACATCTTCTGTGACCAAATTAGCACTGTGTATCAGCTGTAGCTTATGATACCAAGAAAGGAACGCCAACAGGGAAATTTCATTTGCATGGGAAAAACATCATATTAAAACAAAACCTGGGTGAATATTTTGGCACAGCAACTGAAGCTGAATTTCTGGCTGGGTTACCCTTTTCCTTAATTTGTTTTTAACTACTAAGTTTTGCAGCAATGTGATTCTTAAGTAGTTTCCTGCTATCTCTCCTCTTGCAGGATGTCTGCTGCCTAATTTCTGCTGTGTGAGTAATCTCTGCTCCACTGGATCCTGAGCTAGGAGACTGATTTTGGTTTGGCATGACAGAGACTATTGGAGGAAAGTGCTTTTCACACGCACACGCCCTCAGTTCTGCCATCATTATCACCTGTTTACAGACATGCAGATAGTGCCTCTTCATTTATCACTGCTCTTTTCTGAGGTGTTTTAAATTATATCTTCTGTTAAGAAGGTACTGAATTAAATAACTATTCAAGTACAGATTGTACTGACCATAGTCACTCCTTGCTTTTCTCAGAGTTGGCTACTTTCATCCAGTATCTCTTCTCCATACAATTATATTGTATAGTTGGAATAATACAAGTGTATAGTTGTAATTACAGAGTAAACAACCAGAGGGTATCTAAGAAAAGACTCACAAGTGCTAAGGCTTTCAGTTGAGATGGATGCTCACAAATGCTGAGGCTCACCACAAAAACTCCACAAAGGAACAATCTCCTGAAAGAGATGCTACCTTAGTGGTGGTCAGCCCTTAAATGGGATCTAGGAGAGGTGGAGACAAACTCCACCCCTTCCAGGAGCACAGCTGAATTACCTTCATCTGTGCTCTTGCTTCTTTCTTATTTCTATGGCAGGCCTTATTTTCTTGATGTCCTGGGTGCCTGACCTTCAGGAGAGATAATAGATATTTTCTGAACATGGATTACTTTCGAATGAAACTTAAGTACACATTTTATTGAACTTTTTTTTTTCTTTTATCTTAGTCTCCTCTTTACAGTACATTTAATAACTTTGAAAATGCTTATCCTGCCATCATGTTTGTCCCATGCTATTTTCATCCTTTTTCAGTCCTTGATTATCTCTTATTTTCTTAATTAAAACAGGACTCTTGTCCTTGCAGTATCTCCTCCGACATCACTAACCTCTTTACTTACTGCTGCTTCAGCTCACCTGACAGTAGACCTTGACATAAATTTACTTCACCCCTTCCTGAGTTTTGTGTTTGAAGGCTTTTTGTTCTGCCATCCTTGTATGTTTTGTAATCCTCCCAGACCTTCAGGTCTGTGGCTGAATTAGCCTTAGCACCCAGAAAAATGAGACGTAGAAGAAAAAGCTCTGCAGAAATTTTAACAGCAAGAAAATCCAAGAAATCTGATAAAGGGAGAGGCAAAATGGATCAACACATATGTACAAACTATTCATTCAGATCAAAGAGTTGTGTACACATTTGGATGTCCCAGATACCCAGCATGTCCGACATTAGATCTTGAATCTTCTGAAGAAAGATTTCCTTTCAGGTCACAAAACTGCTTAGAAATGTTGTTCCTTCCCTTTTTCTTGAGACATTTATTTACCTGATAACAAACTTTCTTACTTGAAAGAAGACTTTCTGTGTAGACAGCTCATTCGTGGGCTGCATTTGGGTTTCAGAGCTTGCAATACATAGAGAAAGTGGCAGTCAGGGCATACTTGCCTGTCTTTAAAGCCCTCTTACTAACTCTTAGTCCCCCATTTTTTTAAACTAGAAGAAGTGCAAGCCAAAGCACAAAAATATAATACTGCTCTTATGTTTCTATCATGAACACATTCAATCTTGCAGTATTCAAGTTCTAAAAAGTATTTCCAGGCAACCTAAAGCCAGGAACGTTCAACTTGGTTGTTGCCAAGTACTTTGGTTTGACGCAGTCGCATTCAGCAATAAGGGCAATGAACAGCTTGTACACATTTTCACCTACACTTACATCTGTAACCCACTGCAGGTGGCTTTGCACAAGTGTACAAATTGTGCAGACAGTGCAGGAACAGAGAATCATATTCAGCAACCGTGGCTGCCACCCAAAATGTCTCTCTTAATTTCTCTACTTGAGCTTGATTATATAAAGTAAACGAATTTTCTTAGAAACTCTTAGCATAAATAGTTCAATACAACCAGCATTTGACAGTACGTCTTGGTGTAGCTTAAAATTCACTTACAAAAGCATATCTTCCATTTCAACCCAAAGGGTGTCTCAACTAATTGACGTGTAAAAGACTACCTTTAAATAGTTAGCAAGGTCAGGTCTAGTTAAGGATTAGTTAAATGTGAGGTAGTCTGTCCATACACTGAACAATACTGAAGTGAACAGCAAACAAAAAAATTGTCAGGTAAAGGTGATCAGCACTCCTCTGTATGCATAATTCTATCTTTCGCTACACTGATCAGGGATTTTGTCTTTTAAGACAAGGGATTTACTCACAAAACTCATTCTCCGGAATCTGTAAATTTTGAAAACTAAAAGACTTAGTTCAAATACAGTCTTAACAAGACTCTGAAATTCCTCTCAGCTAAAAGAATTTTAAACCAACTACTTTCATGCAATTTTTCAAAGTACTGGCAGGATTGCTGTTATTGTTTATTGTTGTTGTTGTTACTGTTTATCAGCTTGCATCCTGGCTACAACTAGCATTACTTCATTTAGTTAACAAGTATTGTTGATCAGGAACACTGTCCTACATTTTTCTTTATTGTTCATTAAATAAATTTCTTAAAAGACTGTTCCATCCAAATAGTAGTTTTATTGACTGAGATTAGACAAGATTTTATTGTTACTGGATGCAGGAATACAGTTTTATGCCAAGCCATTCTCAATAATTGTGCACATTTCAGCACTTTAGAAAAGCTTATTAAAGTAATGAAAAGTGCTTAAAACAAATGCCTTAAGACCACGTGTCCCTAGCTGAAGAGGCTAACATAAGTTATCCAAGTTCAATTTTAGCAGCTATAGCAATTTCAAAAAATAAAGACTGGAATTTTGCATATAAAAGCCTTTCCATTTATTCCTACCAGAATATCTCTGGAATTCACAAAAGGCATCAAGTCTGAAGCTTTTGTTATATAGAAAGGATCTGATAAGGCTGTGATAAAAGAGAAATGAGTTTTTGATCAGACCCTTGACATTATTGTTTCTCTGAAGAGAAGATGCTATTCTCACTCTGCTTAAATTTAAGTCCTTCATTTTTAATAAGTGGGACTAGGAGCTTACCTTAGTACTGCTGGACATCCACCATTGTAAGACAGCTATCAGAAGGTTCTAGGATTTGTGAAAATGTGCTAAAGTTTTCTATTTCCTCAGGCAGAAAAGAACCCAAAATGAGGTTACCCTTTTCTGTTGAAAATTAAATTAAAATGGAATATAAAATATGATGTTCACTAGTGACATGCATGAAGGATCTGCTGCCTTGCTGCACTGAATCTGGAGGAAATAGCCTCTGTTACATGGCCTCTACTTGTCTTTAAGTTATATCCGAGAGTCCTAGGATTTGGCATACAATATCAACAAGAAAAGTGAATAAATTCTTATCTAAATTTTAAGTATAAAATAAGAATGACTTATTTATGCTGGTAGCTCTCTCTCTCTCTCTCTCTCTTTCTCTCTCTCTCTCTCTTTTTTTTTCCTTTTCCTTTTTTTCTTTATTAAAAAAAAAAAAAATTCTCAGGGACACAAAATGAATTGATAAGAATTATTGAAAAACACAGAGAAAATGAATACTATTTGGAACAAACTGTGGACTGTATGCAGTATATATTAAATGTATTTTCATTTACCGAGTGCTGCCTATTCTATTCAAAGAGAGTAGGAAAACCATAGTTAATCTGAAATAATGCATCCACACAAGTCTGAATTCAACTTCACAGGCAACCTTAAATTCTGTATCTTCGGGCACTTGGCAAAATATTAAATAATAATTTCTGGCAGACTATTTTAATCTTTTTTACTAAGTGATCTGGCAGAATTAAAATGCCATGATGATCTCTAAGGTCCCTTCCAACCCGCATGAGACTATGATACTATTATACTATGAAAAGTCGATGAATACATCAGCTATCTACATTGTAGGAATACATAAAAGACTGTTCAGAACAGAAGCTATGGAGCAAGCTAATAGGCATGAGAAAGGAGTGCTGAGAACCAAGGACACCTCCAGAAGAGAAAAAACAAAAGACAAGTGAGCAGCCAGATCATCATATGACAACAACCCTGACTGGAGGAAGAGCACGTGGCTAGGAACAGATCATGAGGCTTTGGATATGCGCCTGCATGCTCAGTTAAGGAGTGTTCTGTTGATATGTAAAGAAAAGTGGGAAAGTTAACAGAGGAAACTTGGAAATGTATAAATTATTTGGATGGTTCACATCTGAGTCTGTGCCTCAGATAATGCACCACATGTGTTTCTCTTCCCAGAAAATGAATTTTACTCCTCTCTTCTCATTCATGACAATAGCAATATCTCAACTATTTTGAGCTTAAATATTGCTTTGGATAATGGTTACCTCTGTTCTAGGAGATCTCATCCGAGCAAGACATGCAGTTTTACCAGTTATCCCGCCCAAAACTGCATTGCTTCATTCATGTTGGTTGTGGAAGATCAGGTGCTATTTCTGAGTCTGTTCTACCTGAACTGTAGCTGTTTTTTACTTATCATGGACTGAAAAGGAAAGTCCAAAGTAAACTGATGTTCAATCAAGACTTTAAGCTGCAGTCATTCTTTCCTTTCCAGGACAGGGCCATAAATGAGCTTGAGCTTCTGGCTATGCACTTATATTAAATATTTCCAGGTCTGAGTGCCAGTTTTGTGGCACATCCAATGTCATGTACTTCATCTGTATTTATGGGCTGCATCAAAAAAGGGGTGGCCAGCAGAGAGAGGGTGCCTGAATCACCTGCTTTCCAAATGAGATGCCTTGGGCACTAGCACCAGAACAGTATGAAAGATCGGTGTCCTTGGTTTAGTTTCAATCACTGAGGAAAGCAGATAAAAAATCTGAGAAGGAGAGAATGAAAAGTAAAAACTATGCATGAGAGAAGAGCCTGTACCCTTGTAAAATGGTAGTTTTTGAATGTTGTGGCAGCTGAAAAGAGCTCAGATTCTGTCATCTGTGCCCAACAGGCTCTGTGAATGTTGCTTCTCAGTGCTGGTTGTTCATTCTAATATTTCCTCTTTGGGTGCACTAAATCAAACCAGAAGGATGGATATTCAGCAGCCTCTTAGCTCAGCCAGTCTCCTATACTTGAAGGGCCTCTAGTGGCTGATGGTCTCATTATATTAAAAATAAGACCTAAATCCTCTGGCTTTCCAACTATTAATATCAGGCCTTTTAAGGTGTCAGTTTCTCTCTGCCTATTGTCTTAAATTGTCTTAAATAAAAAATAAGAAGCCCTTGGCAGAAGTATTGTATTCTATGTATATTATTCTATGGATGATAGTATGATAGTAGAAGAGTCACACCATTTCAGATCCCTGAAATATTTTATGCACATAGGTCTCTTCTTTCAGTCTTTGTTTATCCTCAGTATTCCTCACCTGTACTGGTATTGGAAGATGTTACTTTTATAAACCCTAAAAAATAAGGGGTTTTTTTTGTTTGGTTGGTTGGTTGGTTTTCTATTTTAACTGACAGATACGTAATTGATTTACATTCTGAGAGGGTGTAAGAGATTATTTAATTTCACCCTAAAAGCATCACTATCAGAGAGCTGATGATAGTGATAAATAATAATAATAAAATCTAAGACAGGTGTCACAACTGGTTGACTCTAAAATAACATTAACCCAGCAGTTCAAGCAAAAGATAGATAGGGATAAAACAAACACCACTGGACAAAATTCTCCAACCTCTATTTTTTAGGTCAGGAGATTAAATGATAGTTTATTGTGAGGAATAAATAAATAAATGAATAAATAAATATTATCTGATATTTTAAGAAAGAATGGTGATAAAGAGGGAGGAAGAAAACAGAAGAAAAAAAAAAAAAAAACAAACCATAAGGGACACAAACTACAAACTATTGGGGAACTAGCAAAATACGAGCAGGTAAACAAACCATAGGTTTATTTATCTCAAGAAAAAAAATTAGCAGTCAAATTAACATTGCTAGGTGGCAGATAATGTTATATGAAGACACAACAACATCCACTTATCATCTAGACAGTCAATAGGACACATTATCCCAGGCTACATATGTCGACATCAGATGTTAATGCTGTTTAAATTGAAATACAGAATTAAAGCTCACCTCTAGCTTTTATTATTGACAGTACAGAAAACAAACATGGACTCTCACACAGGATGATCCATTACGAGCAGCTACTATGAGGCAGTATTCGGACAAAACGCCCAAAAAGAGCACTCAGAGAAGCCATAGCCAGCACAAAAACAGCATCCACTCAACTACTAGGTTCAGGCTAACCTTGTTTTAAATGTTCACCAGCTGCAGAAGGTTTTTTAGTTAAAATGTCATGCTATTTTAAACATTTCCTGTTTCTGATCAAATGCTTTGGTCAGGTTGCTTCAGGCCTGGTCATTCATTTTAATGAGAAAAAGATTGCTGCTGACTGCAATAATCATTAATAAAGTGTACATTTTATAGATGAATAAGGTACTCTGATAGCCAAAATGTGAAGGGTTCAGCACAACTGTCTTATTCACAAGCAGAAATATTTTCCAATTACTACAACTGAAATATTCCAAAGTTTATTTGCTAAAGCTAAATGTATGAGTCCAGATATCTAGGGTTCATATTTCCATCTGTGTTCACAGAATTCAGAGTACAAACATAAAGGACTTATATATGTATATAAATGTTGTTTTCTTCTGTTATGGAAGCCATGTTCATCCCAACACTCTTGTTGTTTCAGCTCTTCTTTGCAATGTCTGTTGAATTATCAGTGTTTGGAAACTGAATATCAATCATGGATCTTACAAGGAGTGACAGAAGATAGGTGATGATGCAATAATCCTCTACCTATGTCTGGGATTTTAGGTGGTTGATGGCTGCTAAATGCAGTGTTGCAGCAAATCACTCCTGGTTATTTTAATCACCTGCAAATGCAAGGAAAAGCATGTCATGCAATCATCTGCTTTCATGAGAACTGACACTGAAGCTTTGAGTTGATTAAAGAACAATGCAGTGAACAACCTGTTGCTATCACATTGTCACTGTCAGCCCAGGCTAGCAGAGCATAGAAAGCTGACTGTGTAGAATAGCATAAAATCTTTAACTATCAGAAGTTTCATTGTGGAGGAAGACTTAGGCTTATTCTTTTAAAACCAGGATTCAGGTTACAGCTGTTCAGGTTCTTAGTCACAGCTAGCTTAGCTGAGAGTTTGAGCAGAATCCTGTAGCTCTTGATAAGACAGCTTCGGGCAAGGCAGCGAACACTAGAAGGATCTGCATATTGCATCATCTTGATTCAACAGTGGTTAGTACTGCATCAAAGAAAGTTAACTTGAACCGTGAATACAACTTGCAATCAGAACGGCTGCTTTAGCATTAGCAATATCTGAGGGCAAGGGTCTGCCAATAGGTTGGAGAGCAACCTCTGAGGAGCAGTTCCAGTATCGATTCACTTAGTTATTACATGGGGCTCAAGCTGAACATTATAACTACATCTACCATGAAGCACAAATCTGAAATGGGTCCCTCAGACAGTACTATGCACAGCACTTTTTGCTTTCTTTGACCTTAGTTTGAGCTTCAGAAGCTATTAAAACAGACTGGTGTCTCACTAGAAAAGAAAAGTGATGCACAATGGCAGATCATGATTTCTCTTGTCACAGAGAGGAAGTACTCTGAAAGATGAGAAGTAATTGGCCATTATTTCAGTTTGTCATCTTCAGGCTAAAATGCTCAGTTCGGTAATTTTCATGCTACATGTCTTTGTTAAAAACTAAAAATGAAGCTACAGATCTTTACTTGATTGGTCTTATGTTGGGATGAGAGTAGAAAAGAATGTATTTGAGAACTTGCTTTTAGTAGTCAGCCACTTTTATTTTAAATGTCCCCTCTTTTTCTCAGTTCCTTTATTATTCAGCCCTATAATCTCTTGCTGGAAAAAAATCTTTTCTTCAGCATGGTTTGCTTAAGGTATTACTGCTGAGCAGTTGGAAAACTCCACTTATAAAAGTGATGTTTTTATCACTGTTAAAGTCTATGAAGCATGAAAAAGTTCACTTCTGTTTTCCCTTACCCTTAAGGAATATACACAAAAAAGGAGCAATTCGATCAGCACAGTTGAAACCTGTGTTCCAAGATGAAGCTGAGGGCAGGGTGTCAAATTATATATATCACTATATATATATATATTATATATTGCTATAGAATACAAGCACATCTGTCCATATCATAATTTATTTCAAATCAGAACATCCATGTTACTTTATTAGAAACTGAGTAAAACAAAACAAATGTACTTTAATTAAATTCCTGTCCAGAAAAAGCTAAAAACACCCTTTTGTCCAATATTTCTTTCACCTGTACATAATATGAGGATGTATCTTGCGTATATCAGCAGCACAACAAACACGTACCGTCTGTAGATGTAAATATAGAAAGCCTAGGGACTATGTAAATTTCAGTTCAGGGTGAATAATTTGGAAGCTCATTTTAATGCCACTGACTTGTCTGTATATTGAGCAAAACCAAACCACATAGCTGGCATATTTTTCTTGTTCACAAAATGTTTTAGGTTGTAAAGGACCCCTAGAAGCCATCTGGTTCATTCCCCTTCCTCAGGGACACAGAAAATCCTGAAGTTTCCAAAGCAGAACTGGAGACTTCTACACTAACTGCTGTATGTCAGCTGCTCTGTTAGCTACACTCTGAAGGCGAAAGAGAAGAACAAATGAAAAATAAAATAAAATAAAATAAAAAAAATCAGAGAAGAGAAGGTAGTGGAAAACAATGTCAGATGGGAAAAAAAGGTCATGGAAGAGAAAACCAGAGAGCTAGTCAAGGATGGAGAAGACAAATGGTCAGAGAGAAGTCAGAAAAAAAGCAGCTCCAAGAGCAATAAAAATATAAATGAGAGACAAGATGCAGGAAGAGAAGGTCATGAAATGTCAGAGAGGTTCAGAAAAGTTCAGAATATCAGAGAAAGACAAGAAAGTTTCTAAAAGCTCAGAGACTGTCATAGCAAGCTAGACATTGCCAAAGAGGAATCAGACAGAGCAAGGCAAGGTAAGGCAAAGCAGTGAAAGACAAATCTTTTGATTGTTTATGCTGTTCTGTCTCATCCATCCTACAGATGTGTGAGGACCAAGGCCAGCAGAGATGCACCGACTGGCACTCCTCCTGCAGGACAGGGCGTTTCTTCCGTCCACAGAGAGGCCCAAGCTCTCTCCCAGGAGCCTGCAGAGCTGCACCAGCCAGCAGAAGCGCTGGTTGCACCAAAGCCTGAATCCTAGCAAAAGTGCTACTGCAAAGTGTCAGAATGTATTTAGGCATCTGTTATCACTGCAAAGGGCTCATGATCTGCAACAAACAGTTGAAGTTGTTATTCCAGCTCCCAGGAAACAGAAGCAATCCTAAATCTGGTGAGGAATCTGGGTCATTGCTCAGCTCAGTAAAAAGAAATCCCCGAGGAAATAACAAAACTGAACATTTCATATTCTCTAATTGCATTTCATCATAGTTGCCAATGACTTCAAAGTAATCTGAGGCTTAAAAGCTGCTTCTGAATAAACAACTGAGCCACTACAAGACACAGAGGTCTGCATCAGGAGTCCGGCAAACCCACCAATTCCTCTGGGCCCCAAGTTTTCCCTGTAGAGAGCTTGTTATTTCAAACAAAGTTGGGACATGCATCCTTTAAACAGTTAGCAGAGTTCCTTAAGGAAAATAATAATAATAATAATACTTTTAAAATAATTAAATAAAAAGGAAAGGGAGGGAAGGGGAAAGGGAAAGATGCTTTCTTCAAGCAATTAATTGTAGATCATCCCTTAAAGGCAGTGTAGTCAGGGGTTTGCACCCTGGGTGCTTTAGGTCAAGAAGACTAGGAACCAGTAAAAAGCCACTTCCCACCATTAGAAGAGGGACTATTAGGAGAGACACTCCTCATGACATGACTGCATGTGGGCAAGTAAGAGAATCACCAAACACTGCAAAAGAAGATTTAGCTTTTCATATAAGGTAATTGGCATTTGCACAAGCTGATTGGTACTGTGAAAAATGCCCATGAAAGGGTGGTGTCTGGCAGTACCTAAGCGCTTTTGAATGTTAGAAGCAGGAGTTGGGAAAGGGCCCAGGCACAGGTAAAGTTACACAGCTCTCAAAAATCCTGTTGCTAGGCAAGGGCCTCAGAAGTGTCAGGTGTTGTCAGTCCAAAGCACGGTGGAAAATCAGAGCATTTTAAGTGTTGCAGAATGTATATTCTCCCTATCAGTTTTCCAGTTAACTTGTTTTTAAAACCAACCAAAATCTTTTCCTGATGATTTCTTATACAAGTTTAAGTAAGGAGCACATACTAATTCTGCCAAATTAAACGTGAGTGGTGTAAATACACTGTTTTGAGCAGATAATTAAGGAAGCCTTCATTACCTAGCCACAGTGAAAGTTAAGACCATCCAGATAGGTCTTACTCATTGAGAGCTCTTTCTATTTTGGGACACCAGAGGTCATTAAAAACATGACATTTTGACATCCCTCAGTCTGGGATCTAAATCAGAGTGATGCAGAAGTCTGACATAAAACAGAACTCAGTTTGACAGAACAGTGTCATAGTGAAAACATTTTCCCATTTTGTTTGTTGGTACCTCCTCCTCTCCCCCATTTCTTTTATTGTATTCAGACAGAAAATTTTGCTCTGTACAAATTTTGATGAGATAGCCCCCTTTTCTTCCCTTTAAACTTAGTGTGCCCAGTCTTTTAAGTAAACAGGTTTGTCTGAGCCCATCTGACCCTAAAATCACAAAGTGAATTTCAAATAAAATTTAAAAGTCTGTGCTTGAGTGTATTTCACCTATACAGAGAATGCCAAAACACCACCAAATTCTGATATAAGCATGTGTCTGATCTAAAGCCAGGGAATATTTATACCTGGAATGTGAATGAGACAAATTCTGCTAGTCATGCAAGCTGCTACTCAAACCACTGCTATACGAAATGGCACCAAGACCCAACACTGACTGTTTCTTGCAGGAAAACTGTAAAATGCAGATACAGGAAGGTGGCTGGGCAACAGCACAGAGCCTGGCATGGCAGAGCACCAACTTGAGTGATATTGTGTGAGGCTTTCTCCTTGCACCACCTCTTGTCACAGTATTCTTGGATGGTCTCTGTATATGTCCAGTCTCTCTGGTTGGAGACATCCATTAGCAATCTACAAACTTCTGTCTCTCTTCTGTTGTCCCACCTAAACAGTGATAAAATTTCCTTTTTTTTTTTTTTTTTTTTTTTGCAAAGTGATGAAATCAGCAAAAATTAACACAGAGTGCTGCCCTGTAACACCAGTAAAAAGGGAGACTCCTATCCATGGGGCATCAGATCTTCATGAGTTAAAATCCTATTTGGAGCAAGCATAACATCTGGTAAACCAGACCTCCACAAGGCTGCTTTAAAGTAGTGCCCTTTTGTTAGACCGTGGTGGGTTGTTCTCTTTTTTTTACATTTCTTTCAACCTGCCTGTGGCTTCAGAATCATTTTCTTGTGCTCTCCTGCTTTCTGCTGCCTCAGATGTTTGCCACTTTCCCCAACTGAAAGGTCTGAAGGTTGAGTGTTCTCTAACTACTGTCTCTTCCGCCTAGCAGCCTGTATGCTAAAACCAGCTTCCTTTTACCACCCTCCAAAAGCAGTTACTGCTTCTTGCCCCTGCACCCCACAGAACATAAATCTGTTAGCTTCACTCTGAAGGTGAAAGAGAAGAACAGATCAGATAAATGGAGTAGGCACCATACCCTACCTGAACAGGATATGTGGCTTAGCTCTATATTAAGGACAGACTATGGGGCAGTTCTGCAAGGGGTTTCTAGCTGATGAGGATGCTGGAAGTCTGCATGGAATTGCTGCTATCCCAGATTGTGACCAAAATGCTTCAATCACTTTAGGATTACTGAGAAGAAAAATATAGCAGTAGGTCACCTGTTGCTTTCTTAGCTCTTATAAATACAATACAAGCATTGTAATATTAGGTAACAACAGTGACTGTGAAATTTAAAATTCCAGATAAGCCTGAATGATATGTATAGTATAATATGACATACTGGTAGAAGGCATAGCTTGATTTGGTGACTGGTTTTAATATCTACAGTAACAGACAATTCCTGAGGTAGTCTTTTTATTATTAAAAATAAAAAGTAAAAAAAAAAAAGAAAGAACATTTCCAATTCTTTCCTATCTAGCCTCAACTACACTATAAATGAATGGAATAAATTATTCTGTTGAATTAACAGTTTAAAGTATAAGCTGCCCAATGTAGAGGAAGAGCAGTACAAAGACAAAATATTCGCCTGGTGCTTAGTAGATAAATATGAATGTGCTTGATTTTCTATATCTTTCCTTTCTACTGTTAGATAATTCACAAACAGTGTTGACTTTGCACATGAAAATAAAAAAATAAATTAAACTTTGCCATCCTTGGTGGGCTTTTTTGTTTGTTTGGTTTGTTAATTTAAAGTACACTAAAATGCTTGAATTGCTTAGGTCATAACTTAATACGCAGTTTGAAAAATGAATTGTGTTTGCAGGCTGTAAGTATCAACATTCATGCTTTAACTGATTTAACTATATTATCATAGTTATCATATTATCATATGATTCTATGATGTGGATGCAGATCTCAGACTGGGAAGAAATCTTCTCTTTTATCTTCTATCAAGTATTACACAGATAAGGTCTGCCCTGGTCGATTATTTTAAATTGTCTTTGGGGTTGTAAAATACCTTTGTTTTCTGCTCTTTAAATTCTGATCTCATGATAATTAAAAAATTGTTAAAGAAACAAACTGGGACACCTGAATATTTACATCATTTGAAAGAATTTCCTCATTATCTTACCAGAGCTGCTTCCAAAAACAAGTGTTCTATGTCAACTGACTGTATTTGGAGAGCTTTTAACTTTAATTCTTAACACAAAACATTCCTATAAAATACTATTTCTATAAAATCCTTATCTGAGTGATGCATACGAATGTATAGAAGACCCTAAGAGGACGAGAACAGTAGGAAGAAAAATACTTTTCTAATTCTTCATAGTTGTTTGCTTTTCTTTGTATTTTCTTCCATACATGAGAAAGGTTTGAGCTTGGGGAAGGAGGGATGACTTACTTTTCAGGTGAGAATACTGGAATATGTCCCTCCTGCCTGTTGGAGGCTGTAGCCAAAAAAGTCTTCACTTTTGAAAACTGCATCCATTAAAGAGATCACTACAAAGAAAGCTAAGAACTGCTTGGGAATTACTCCCTCTTCAAAGAATCACAGAACCATAGAATCACCAAAGTTGGAAAATATCTCCAAGATCATCTAAACAACCATCCACCTACCAGCAATTTGTCCCCACTGAACTATGCCCTCAGTACAACATCTAAATGTTTCTTGAACACCTCCAGGGATGGTGACTCAACCACCTCCATGGGCAGCTCGTTCCAGTGCCTGACCACTCTTGTGGAGAATATTTTCTTAATATCCAACTTGAAGGCTTTCTCAGTTAGCTATTCTCCATAATAGATCATTTCTAAATTAATTTGGTTGCCCTTAAAACCTCATGTGCCTCCATAATACATCTTTTTGTAAGAACTAGAAGTGCCCCTTGTAACAGAACTGGTTAACTGCAGCAGTAGCCTTAATTCTTTCTAAGGCTATTTGTAAATACCACCGACCTTGGGCTGTAAACTCTGACACAAAATCATTATTCTTAATGTGGTATTACTGCTGAGATGTCCCTTAGCAAATACGGGGTTATTTTGGATTTTGAGTGCTATTTCCAGAGCAAATCTAGTGAATTTAACAGTGGGTGAATCCTTCGCCTGTGGCCATTCTTGTTAAATGCTGCCTGAGTATGTCACAGTATTAATGACTTTTTCCACAAGAAGGTGGAAAGGATAGCCTGCAAATACATGGTTTAAAACTGAGCTGTAGGTTGCTTTTTATATAATAAATTATGAGCACTTCTTGTCATTCAAACTTATGGCTTCAGTTTCCAGTTATTTTTTCATAAACACTATACTTGCACTAAATCCTTTAATAAAAGTAGTTCATAAACTCCTATATAAGTTACTCTCTAATGTATAAGCAAGATAAAAGGTGGAAGCATTATTTATATGTTTCACTGCCTTGTTTTCAACAATTTTTCCATCTTCCGATTCATGAGCTCCATATACTTCCATCTGTCTTCCTGCTACCAGTATAGTACTGAATGCCTGAAGGCCTTGCACTGTTACTGGATTGGTGAGTTCACTTGTGATTCACAAAGAGTATTGAGTCCAGTTTCAGAAACAGAAGCTGAAAAGACATAGTCTTGTCTTATGCTGCCTTCTTCATCATATACAGCCACTGGAAAGGTAGGATGAGCTCTTTGGCTTTTTTGCCTAAAAAGAAATATTGAGAATGAGAAACCTCTAGAGAGCTTACCCTGGAAATGCTTTTCTTTTTCATAAACTGGAAAACAGGATGGGCTGTTTCCCAGTTTTGCTTGATACAATACTAATCACACACATCAATATTTTGGTTGTTATTGGTGAGAGGGCAGGTGGGGAAGAGCTGCTATCATTATGGAGCAGCAGCTTAGGGTGAGGTGGAGACAGAACAGCTGGCCTGAATAAGGCTAGGCTTACTAGGTGACATTATAAGGAAGATCATAAAACTGTGGGCTGACTAGAAAGCAGTTTAGGGATTTGCTGAGCATCACTCAGTATGTATGAAGACCTGGTGAGGCATTGGGTGGCTAGTGGCAAGTAGCTGCATTCTGTGTGTGTGTATATGTGCATAAATACATACACACACACACACACACACACACACACACACATATATATATAATTTATATATATATATTTATATATATATATAATTTATTTTCCTTCTTTTCTCATCTTATTAAGTAGTGTTTGTTTTAGCTTGTGAGTTATATTTTGCTCCTAATTCTCTTCCTTATCTTGTCAGGCACAGTCAGGGGTTGAGTGAATGGCCACAAGGTGCTGAACTGCTTCTGGGTTAAACCATGTTGGGCCAATGCATGTATGTTCTTCCTCTGTTTGGAATAACATTGGGCAAGGAAACTAACAGAAAAACTACTACTGGTTCTGTGCTGTCTGCTTGTCAAAGAATCATACTCTTCCCTAAAGTGAACTTGAGAAGACCTGTTTGTAGTATACTTGTGGCATTCAAGAGAAAACGTCAACTCCCAGAACTGAGCAAAGCTGAATTTCTTGTGCCTGGGCATGTTTACACAAGTGCTGGATGGGGATGGAAGTGGAATGTTGTTCCAAAATTTGTAGTGATATCTAGTTGGCTGTTGCAAATTGATGAAGGGAATGTTAATGGTTAATCCTTAAACAGTAGCTAGATGAATTTATTGGGCTTGTTTAGAAGTAGTATTGCCCAGCATGATACACCTAGAGTTAAAGATGAGCATCATGCTCTTTAGAAGTACTGAAGTAGTGCCAGTTCAGCTCAATTTGAAGACATCTTTTCTGTCAAAGGAGATTGATGTTATTGTAGAACCTGGGGAAAAATCAGTGGGAATCGGTCCAGTTGTCACTCCAAAAAAACTGGAGGTGGGAGGTGCAAGTTACACCAATTTGTCTTTAAGAATCTGCTTTTACCTAACCTTTTCTGTCCCTTTTACATATGATGTTTCTTGTTATAAAGTACCTTCAGTACCCTCTTGGAAGCTGCTGGAGGCAGCGTAGGGGATGGTGCAGCCAGGAACCATCCAAACAGCAGTGATGCCTGGTACAACCATAGATAAACACCTTCTAACTTTAATTCCCAAATGTGTTCCTCATTTTCACTCCCAGAAGAAGGATTTCTCATAATTTCTCAGAAGATTACAAAGCAGGTGATTGATTTTATTATCCCCTCTCCCCTGCAACTAATTTGAACGTTAATGAATCAAACCTGTTGAGATAATGTGTTAGCTGATATTTATCTTCATAATTATTATTTGGAGTGTATCTCACCTCCCCTCACAGGCACTGTTTTGTTCCCTTGATGACATGGCTGTTTCATAAAGCACAGGATGTATAATTAATGTTCATGGAACAAGGTATATTCATCAGTTCCTGAGCCTTTGCTGTTCACAGAGGTATGATCTCTATCTCTGTAATGCTCTTCTTTCTAACCTCCTGATAATTCATTTAATGCTGCTTGATACAGTAGGACTGCTGAAAACATTATTTCTTCCTTATCAGACAACAGTATATTAAAAAAAACTACCAGTTCACTTCAGAAAAGATTACCCACCTCTGTGAAGGATTTGACCCCAAGCATTGCTAACCCAAAAATACATCTAATTTAGTGTACAGACATCAACTTCTTTTAAAACATCAGCTTCTAAAACTGTCTGTCCTCTGGACTTGATACATTCTTGTGTTATTTCCATTGGTCATGTAACTTACTTATTCTCCTTCACCCTTACCACAAACTTTTTAGTTTGTTTGTTTGCTTCTGCACATTGTTTTCTAATGTTTCAAATTTTATTTTTCCCTAAGACTACTGCTATGACTTTCCTTCTACTTGAAGAATCCTCTCTGCTTTGTACCAGGGCAAAGAAGATAGGATGAATTAATCATAGAATCATAGAATGACCTGGGTTGAAAAGGACCACAATGATCAACTAGTTTCAACACCTGTGCTATGTGTAGGGTCGCCAACCACCAGACCAGGCTGCCCAGAGCCACAACCAGTCTAGATATCAGTAAGAAGGAAGGTCCAGGCAAGTGTCCAGGCTGTTAAGAAGGCTTTGAAAGCTGCCCCAGAAATGACTGTGAAGTTCTGCTCCTTTGCTTTGTGGAAGTCCACCTTAGCTTCAGGCATGAGTGATTCTGAGGCTGTTACCAAGCTAAAAATAAAAAAATGGACAGAGTGAGTCAGAGAACACAAAGGGGGGAGGGAGGAGGAATGGAAAAACAAAAACAAAACAAAAACTCACAAGTGGAGGGAGCAGGAGGAGATTAGGGGACATCTTTCTTAGGGGTATAATGATTGGGCAATAATTATTAACACTATTGAAAGTAGTAAGGTGCTGGAACAGGCTGCTCAGAGAGGCTGTGGTTCCCTGTTCCTGGTGATGTTTTAGGCCTGGATGAGTTGGATGGGGCCCCAGGGATTCTGGACTGGTACTGTTGTGACTGGCAGTGAGGGTGGAACTCAGTGATCCTTGAGGTCCCTTCGAACCCAAGCCATTCAATGATTATTCCCGAAGTTTTCTACTATGTTTTCTAATGAAGAAGTCCTAATATCCAAGTTGTTCCTTGCCCAAAGATATACTAGTCTAATGCAAATCCAGATGCTCTTTCCACAGGTCCTTCAGAAAGGAGTACAGTACAGTGTGGTTTATTCTTCCTTTTGGTCAGTTCTTTGTTCTCATCTATGATCCGATTGTATCACTGAGAAGTCTGTTATCTAGGAATGTTTTACTGGGAATAAAGATATAGGAAACAATTTCTTGGTCTGAATTAGATCTGTGCTTGTGAATATGAAGCAAGTCCTCTGATGTGTTCAGTAAATGTTACTGGACATGGTCAAATCTATGCAGGATAAGAAATGCTTGGCAGGCTCCTGACAAACATTTCCATTCATCAAATGATGGGGGAAAAAGTATGTCCAAGTCTAGCAAGGTCTACTGAAATCTGTAGTTCTTAATGCTTACAGACATGAGCAACTGCACCTCTTGGGCAGTTTATCTGCTCTGTTTCTTCTTGCAAAGGGATGCTTTGGGTCCAGTCTGGCTGAACCCAGGACAGCCTTAGGTGAGTTTTTAATACAGTTCTCTGCAGGGGACTGACGTGTGTTTAAAAATGTTTGTTTCGTTTTCAGTGGCTATGTATATTTAATGTTTTGATAGATCTTTTTAAAACACTCTAAGGTAGCTACAAAACAACTCACCACATTGTTTTCCACTTAGCTGACCTTTTTCTGCTCTTAGCAAAGCGCACTGAAGTGTAAGCAGCAGTTCACAGCACCGAAAGGGCAGGAAACTAGACTTTGTAAAGCTGTCCATTCTTTTTGCCCATTTCAGCCATTATTGCTCTTCTAGGAGCAGATGTATTTCCATATACACTGTACATCTATTCAGAAACACCATCACTGAGGAACTGAAGGACAGAAAACCAAAATTGTATTTTTTGAAGTAGGTTTGCCCTGCAAAAGTGAGTATTAGAGAATTTCCTTAGAATCACAGAATCACCAGGGTTGGAAAATACCTCCAAGGTCATCCAGTCTAACTGTCCACCTATCACCAATATTTTGCAGTGAACCATGTCTCTAAGTAGAACATATAAACATGTATTGGTCGCCTCCATCTTGATCAAACTTGAGCACCTCAGTATGTTCCATTTATCAGATGGCTATTACTTGGAATCCTGATCATGAGATTCTGTCACCATTTAACAGATGACTGAAAGATGTCCATGCCTGTCATAAACAAAAGTTTGACTCCGCTTTTCTTTTTTTTCCAAACTGTCACTTAAGGCTCACAGTGATGAGCCACTCAAAAACAAAACAAAACCTCAGCAAGTTTGTGGTGGCAGCACTGATGCTATGAGAACCTAAAAATATAAACCAGTCAAGGTTTCCAGTGATAGGTAATATTTTTGATTTACTCAAAGTGATGTGTCTAAAAAAAGATACAGATATTTCAGCACACCAGCCTTTCTGGAAGACTAAAATAGAAGAAGGAACTTGTAAAGCTATATGCAGACATCGATAGGAGAAACCTCACTGTTGACTGTGAAGGTCACTGCTGCTCGGAAGTGCTCTGCTCCGCTTGAAAGAAGAGCTAAAATTAGTCCAGACCCATCTCAAAAGTCCAGTAATCAATGTTGTATACTGCACTATCACATCCTGGTCATAAACTTGTTTTGTGATAGCTTCCTTTCTGTCAGCTTTGCCTTTGCCAGGTTCCACAGCTTCTCTTGGCTCTGCAGAGCCACAGTAACTATTTTGTTCATTTTTTGTTTCTCTAAGTTCAGTTGAGCTTATACTTCTGTATTATCTCACACTTGTGGCCTAATACTACGTAGGTGCTTAGACAGAAATGTGATATACTTGTTAGGCAACATCTTGGCTGTGGTTTGAGCCAACAACAACAGCTCTCAAAGCTTAGAACAAAGTATTTCACTTTAAAAAACACAGGACATTAAAAGCACTCACAGCCCAAACTTATTAAAAATGTACACTGGATATAGAACTGAAGTTTATATAGAACTACAGTTTGTCAAAACATTCTCTGTGCTAGACAAAATGCTGTAGCATGTGTGTAGCTGTGAAACTTGATTTTTGTATTTACTTTGGTACTCCTGACTTTCTCTTAATGCAGGTATGCATAAGAGCATCTGTTATACTGATGGGAAGCATGCATACTGCTTAATTCCTGGTGTATGGCCAGCCTGAGGGGTCAGTAACTACTTAGATTCTCCATAGATCTCTTCTGATTGGTAGATTTAGTCATTTTGCCAGCAAGTTTTTCTTCACAGTTCTGGCTTTATACATCGTCCTGGCATTTTCTTCATGCCAGAAAGGAGCTTTGCTTTGTGAAAGGTACCAGCTTACTTAGTTAGACAAGCAGACATCCTACTATTGCCTGAAGCCTGTGGCCATTGGTGGAACATGCAGGAGGAGGAAAATACTGTACTGGCTTACCTAATATTGCTGGGTGGTTGATGCCAATAATAACTTCAATCAGAAAAGGGGACTAGAATGAAGAGATCAAAATGAGTTCATGGAAAAGCAGAGGATTTTCACTTTTACTCCTGCCAATTAAGAACATGCTTTTTATTAATAATATTTTTCCATCCCGTCTTAGCCCCTACCTGCTGTTATTGCTGTTTTTGAAGAGGCTGGTAGAGTTACAAGCATGTTATTTGTTTATTTATTTTCCTGTGACTTTGCACCCAGAGATTTCGAATGACGTGATTTAATACTTAGGATTAGTAGTAACAGCATGTTACTTCAGTAAGCTAAATGTAGTGCCAAGCACTTCTAAATGTGCACATAAATACAAAAATATTTTAACTTGGGAAAGCTGTGGTGAAATATTAGCTGGGTCTAATCTCAGTGGGAAATGAGTTCAGGATATTGTTTCTTACAGGTGACATAGTTGTTTTATTTGGCTGTAGTATCAGCAGCTTTTAGATCACTTCTCCCTTCTGAGCATTTGTTTATTTGCTCTGCTCAGGATTGCTTCTGCTGTGTCTCACTTGTGTAGCAAAGTGCCTCTGGAGCACCTGCAGTGCAGAAAGTGCTGGCTTGTGTCTAATTACCAAGTAACCCAGTTTTCTATAGGCACTCAAACTCTTTTACATTCAACAGCAACTTTCTAAAGTTCCTCTAGATTTATGCACACATGAGACAGACATCACTGGCTTGCTGAATTTGAACATTACATGCAACAGTTAAGGACTGTAAATAGTGATTTGTATTCCTGTCTGCCAGAGCATTTAGTTATTTGTTGCTGAGCTGTTTCACAAGCATACTTCAGTGTAGAAAATAGGAAACAAATCCCTTCAGTCTCCTAAATACCTGATTTCCTTTTTTTGAGCATCATGCTTATAGTATACTGGAAATAGCCCATGTACATGTCTGGTTACTGGTAATAAGTACATGAAAAAACAGATTCAGTTGTTCTGGAGTATCATGAAGACAAATAATTGGGAACTACAGATTTAGGAGTTCACAAGCAGGAGGAGTACTAACTTTTTACATGGTCTGACAGTGATTGGTTGGTGAGGTGCTGGCACAGCTGCCCAAAGAAGCTGTGGTGCCCCTTCCCTGGAGGTGTTCAGGGCCTGGTTGGATGTGGCCCTGGGCAGCCTGAGCTGGTGGGGGACAGCCCTGATTGTGGGAAGGGAGGTTGAAACTAGATCTTAAAGTTCAACATAATCTGTGCTACCACAACTTGGCTATGGGCTCTTTGCCCTGTTTATCTCATAGCTCTGATTTTGTGTTGTCTGTGCAACCTCAGCACCAGTAACACTGACTTCTGCTCTGTGGATTCAGGAAAACACTTTCCTACCCATAGAAAGAAAATAAACATCAAGATTAATTGTTAAGAAACATTGCTGTCCTGCAGCCACTGAAGACAGATAATCAGAAAGGAGAACAGGAAGGGAAATTAACTGACTGAAGTACTGAAGTCTTTATTCTGTTTAGAGGATTTTGACTATCCTTTTGCATTATTTTATTTAACAAGGAGGCTTTGTTTAAGATATTTGGGCTTTGAGAAGGGCTACAAATTCAAAAGTAGTGTTTTGTGTTTAGGGCACAAAACACTACTCTGATTGTTCCCCAGGTTTAAAGCCAAGTGTCTCTAATGCTGGGCATGATGCTTTACCATCACACAGATCTTTGCTCTTTCTGTTGGAGTAATGCAGTTGTATAGCATGCACAGTCTAGCAGTCTTTTACATTGGAGACGGTCAAATTCTGGGTATAACCACTATATTATTAATATGCAGTATCTTAAATCTTGGTCTCATGAAGTTCCTAACACCTTCACTAGCATGCTGAAAATCACCAGTGTCAGCATAAGCCACAGCTGGAATAAGCTGCTGAAGGCAGAAGAGGTGACTATAGTGTTAGGGTGTCTCACTAAATGGCTTTGTGGTGTTTTGTGGTATTATTTTGGCTAAGTGGGTACATAGGAGCCCTCACATTGCAGGCAGAGGGGGCACAATTCTAGAGGACACTGAATGAATATTCTGAAGTGTTTGTGTCACAAGGTTAAACTGTTTTGTTTTGTTTTGTTTTAAGGACAGAGTAATGTAGTTGGCACCCTTGGCTGTCTACCTTGCAGCATATGAGGAAGAATGGAGGTTATGCAGTCCTCCAGTGAAGGCAACTGCATCTGACAGTATTGTTTCTGCAAACACATCCTCAGACACTAACCTTGCAAAGCTTAAAAAAATAAATAATAATAAAAACAAATTATCAACTTTTAGTGGTAGAAATGAACACCTTCAACTTTCTGTCCTAATAGCTTTGAGGTTAGTGTAATCTTCTCTTAATCTGATATGTACAAGAAAAACAAGTCAAACTCCAAAAGCAAAATATGAAAAAAACCACAACGTGCAAACATGTGGTCTGACCTCACTTGTAGAAGTAGGGCATATGAAAGCATTACTTCACTTTGCTTAGAGCCTGGGCTAGTGTCTGAAATCAAGCAGTGAGACAGTACTCACCCCAAGTAGCACAGGGGAAGAGTGTGAGAGTGGTGAGGAGTGAGAGAAAGCAGAATCTTTCCCCAGCACATTCTGACAACTGATTGGACACTAAGTTTCTTCCATTTATCTGCCTGTACTCAGTCTCTGCACCTCTCAGAGACAGCATATACAGCCAATAAAGCCCTGTTTTTGGGAACCTAATACAGGAAATTATCACCACCTCAGCTGCAAAAACTGCTTTTCTGCTGGCACTGGGAACCCATCCGGAGCCAGCACGGTCAGAACAGACCTAGTCACCTCTCCAGACACTAGCACGGTCTGTGACCTACTGGGCTAAGTGCCTGCTTTTCTGGAGATTTTCTGGGAGAACTTATGACTGTCTTAAGCTTTTGGTGGCCTGCCTGCTTTTTAATTGGTTGATCATTTCAAAAGGAACTGTAAGAGAATTCAGGCCTTTGGAACTTTTGCCAAGTTTCAAACAAAGAAAATGAAAATACATGAATTATAGCTGAAGCAAGTTCTTTGCTCTAGCTATGTGGTAAGTTAGGGAGGACAAATGAGTCATATCTGTGTGGAAGGATGATCTGTGACACTGAAACTGCAAGGGTTTCAAACTGATAAGCCACATGGCAGCATCAGATCAAAGGTTTTGTTCCTAACTGTGCTCAGCTCCTGTGCTTTTTACAGCCTGTGAGTACCTTACTAAAAGCACAACAGATGCTGCCCTGGAGAGGAGGGAGGGAGTGGAACATAAAAGCAGAATGCAAAGCCATCTCTGGAGTGGTGGAGAAAAGGTGATGAGGTAAAAGAGGTCGGTCTAGAGAATGAAATGAAGGGGATGGAGCAGAGGAGAAGGAAAGAGGAGTGAGACTCGGTGAGAGTCACACAGTGAGATTTGCAACAGTTGCTTCAGACATGACATTTATGGTTCGCATGGTGCATATTCAAGTGACAGATCTGTTCGTGGGGCTCACTACTTTGCATCTCTAAGCACTCTTTGGAACAGACTGTCATATCCCAGCTTGCCCAGAGGAGGGCACTCCGTGACCGGCTGCGAGGAGGCCCGGCTGGGTGACAGAACCTGCCCGGGCGGTTGTGCGGGGCCGGGCTGCTGGCGGGTGCGATGGCACGACTGTGGAAACACGAACCAACCCGGTCCTAAACCTCAATGAGAAAACAAACTCGAGAAAACTTTCTGAAAGCTTAGATGGAAATCTTATTTTTCACCTTTTATTTTCAAAGGCATTCATTTTCCTTAGCTTCGTTTTGGCACTCAAACACAACAGTGATTTACCTGCCTATGGGCTGTGACATCTGAAGAAGCCTATTTGGCAGTGGAAAAAGGAAGTACAGGGTTTAGGCAACCTGGAGGCCAGGTAGCTGATGCAAATAATGACTTCAAATCTCATCACATTCATCACATTCATCACATTCACAGCTGCCATGGTTCTGTAATATGTAAGCGTTGGACACACTACTTTCTGGAAACATAAGCCCTGAAACACCTCTTTTCCAAAAATCTTGGTAAGAACAAGTGGTTCCTGCCAGGACCTTCCCAGAGCAGCCCTAGCAGTTAGCTACAGGGCTGTAATTAGGCCAGTTGCAACTCAGTCAAATTCCCATTCCTCACCTGACCCAGAGATTTACGTCTATACAGGCTTCCAAGTCTGTGATTATCAGGCTTTCTGGAAAGACTGTACATGTCTGTGAGAGTGAAGCTGTTGGTATGAGGAATTAGGATTGTTTGTTTGTTCGTTTTCTTTTCTTTCTGGAACTGGGAACAGAATGCTAGGCCAGGGTTTGTGTTACGTTGCCTTGTTTCTTGTCAGAGTAACTGCAGCTTGCTTACTGATAGGGCTGGAAAGCTTCTGCCAATCCTGCAAATGAACTTCTGATGCAGCTTGCAGGTATGCTTGAGGACAAATTTGATGTAACTTGGAGAAAAATAAATTACAGAACTCTAGCTAGGATGGATTTCTCTTGTAAAATGCACGAGTCATTTTGAAGTCCCTGTGTTAACAATGACTATTTTATCCAAACAGTTTTAAAAGGAGCAGTGAAATATATTGATTTCAAAATACACAGTAGCTCTTCACAGAAGCCAGAAATATAATTGTCAGTGCATGGGTTTTAAGAGACTTCCACAGCTCTTAATTACTGAGCTTAGTGCCTGCAGCTCCCTGAGGAGCTATGAAGGCAGGGTAGAACTTGAGAGGCAGTGGGAAGACTGGACAGAAGGAAAGATGAAATGGGAGGCTCAGAAGTAGGAAAGGGCAGAAATAGAATTTTTGAAACACCTTTTTCTTTATGGAAACTCACAATGAATATTGTGGTAAAACTGGCACCTTGAAGGGAATATTAGTGCTTAAAGTCTTTGCTTCAGCAGAGTATAGGGGAACAAAGAGTCTTAACCTGGTTCTGTGTGTTCAGCTCCAGGCACATATTCTTCTCCTTTTAAAATCTATCTTTAACAACCTCCCCTTTCTCTGATGAAGCATGTTTTCCTTAGACTTGCTTTCTCCCCCTCCGTTTGTAGTACCACTCCTTGCCAGTGGAGGGAAAACGTGCACTTCTATCCTGGCTGGCTTCCTCTTTTTCCCATATGCCTCTCAGCACAACAGACCAAAGCAATTTAGTGACAGAAAACAAAGAACTGTGAAATTATTTTTAACGTTAAGCAACTTATCTCTACTTATTTTTCAATTATTTATACTAGTTTGGACAAATGTAAGTTGTGTGATGGCAATACTGTTGGCCTGGAAAGCCAGTTGGTGAGGGGCTAAGGGAAAAGCTGGCATACCACGGAGGAGTGAAACCTGGGTATCTTGAATTTTAACTTGTTTCTGTTTTTGTCCCCCACCCCTTTGGCTCAATTCTAACAATACTATCATGACTTTGGAGAGAGGAAAGAGACGTCTATGCAGGGGGAGCACGTGGCCAGAGCCTAGATGCAGATGTGCAGACCATGTAGAGTCCACACAACCAAGTGTATGTGCACCCAAGCACTAACTTCATAAAGCAATACTTATTACTTGAGTATATATTACTGCTATTTTAAGATCTGAAAGAAATGCTCAGGGGAGGATACCATACTCTTTTATATGGTCATGTGCTTGGATGTTAATTTGTATGGAATTAACTGGACTTCTGTTTTCACCAGCACAGTAAGCAAGCAGATGTACTCCCAGTGTGTACGAAAAAGCAAACTCCTTTTCAGAAATGAACAGGAACTTTCACACTTTAAAACTTTCCTCTCACGTGGACCTTTCACTCTTCAAGGACCATTTCTTTTCAAACATCTGTATCAGAGATCAAGGACTGTGCACCCCAGTTTCTAATGTGAAGTAGGGAGAAATTTTAATGTCAGCTGCAAAGCAGCATCCTGGAAGGGGGGAGAGAGTGTTGCAGGAGGTGCTTCCAAGCAGCTATCCTTCTGCCCCCGGCTGCAGCCTTTTGGTGCCATGCACTGCAGTACTGCAAGCAACTGATCACAGGAGAAGCTCTGGGCTGCTGGGAGGAGGTGTCTGGACAAATAAGAGAATGGGATGTGATGCTTGAAATATCTTTGGCAAAAAACAAAACAAAAGTAAGCGGGATTAGACTTGCTGCCCAGGACAGCCTGCAAGCTCAGTGCAAAATGAATGTTGCCGTTCTGACTAACAGACGAGGGCTGCCCTATATGGCAAAAGTTCCGTTGTCTTAGAGGTGTGTTTAGGATGTCTGAAGAAACGTCTTTGTCCGTGAAAATAAAACATCAGTGCTGCCTGTATCTGTCCCTCTGTCAGACGGCTCCGAGAGCGCGGGGATGTGGCTGGGCAGCGAGATCTCCCCATGTGAGCAACAGCGAGGGCAGCAAGGCTCGCACAGAACTGGTCTCCTCTTCGATCCGGGGGTGGCTGCGGGCGGCCGCAATGCCCTCAATGCTGCCTCCGAGTCTGCATAGGGCTTCTGTCCCGGCTCTGGGCCGTGCCGGGCCGCTCTGAGCATCAGGAGGCGGGGCCGAGCCGCTGGGCGGGGCCTTCCTCGAGATATAAGGGCGAGCCGTGGGTTGCTCGGCGTTGTGTGAGCGCCGGGAGCGGGGTGGGGAGAGGAGCTGAGCGGAGCTGAGTTGTGCGGCAGGTGGGAGGCGGGCGGGACGGCGACGCGGAGATGGAGCTGCTGCGGACCATCGCCTACCCGCCGGGAGGCAGCGGAGCCTCCAGCACTACTGCTGCTGCCAGGGGCTGCGAGGCGGCCGTGGGGAGGGCCAGCAGTGCCGAGCCGCGGAGAAAGAAAGCAGAAGAGCAGCCCCACCAGCACGCACACCCTGCCGCCGAGGTGTCCCGGATTATAACCGACCCCGCGACGGGGAAGCGCTACTGCCGCGGAAAGGTGCTCGGAAAGGTAATGGCCGGGTCTGCGCCTGCAGCCCTGCTCCCGGGGTCTCCGTGCGTCTGTCGCGGCCGCGGACATTCTCGCCCGTACTCCGAGCCCGTGTGTCCTGAGCCGGCGGGGAGCGTTCGGGTGTGCGCTGTGCGACCGTCGCAGCCCTTCGGGAGGGAGCTCTGAGCACCTCCGCGTGTTAGCCGGCTGTCCTGCCCGAAGGAAGTTATGCTCATTGACTAATATGCGACCTGGTGAATGACTCAGTGCGGGGCTTCTTTCCTACCTGCTCTAATGGCTTTTTTTTCTCCTGTGTTTCTTCAGGGTGGATTTGCCAAGTGCTATGAGATGACAGATTTGACGACGAATAAAGTTTATGCTGCAAAAATCATTCCTCACAGCAGAGTAGCGAAACCTCATCAAAGGGAGAAGGTGTGTGTGCATGAACGATTTTTTTTTATTTTTTTTTTTCCCCTCAAACTCGCTTTGTGTGCTGGTTGCCCAACCCTTTTCCTGGAACAACTCCAGCAGAGCTGTCTGTTCTGCGCTTCCCAGGCTTGTGGTCACACGGCTAACAATGCTTTTTTCCTTCTCTCTTATCTCACCAGATTGATAAAGAAATTGAGCTGCACAGAATGCTTAATCACAGACATGTTGTTCAGTTCTACCACTACTTTGAAGACAGAGAGAATATTTACATTCTTCTGGAGTACTGCAGTAGAAGGGTGAGCATCAGCTGGGAGAAATCCAGTACTTACTTGCCTGGAATCTGTAATTGATTTAAAGGTATAATGTGTAAAAAGTATTTTTCAGGGCTTCTCTAGTTCATCCATGCATTAATTTTTGTGTACTTGATGTGAATTGTTTGTGTGAATGCTGAGTGACACGTCTGCCTTTGTTTTTTCCTCTGCAGTCAATGGCTCACATCTTGAAAGCACGGAAGGTATTGACGGAACCAGAAGTACGATACTACCTCAGGCAGATTGTGTCAGGGCTAAAGTATCTTCATGAACAGGAAATCTTGCACAGGGATCTTAAGCTAGGTAAGTTCTGTTCCTCGACAACTTCTAAAAATACATACTTTTCCAGCCCTGTCAGCCTTGTGTCACGTTAAACTTGTGTGCTGATAGCTTAATTAATAGCTTAGTCTGCCTATACAGTGGGAAGCTGGAGTGTTTGAGAAATGGTATTAAGTATCCATACTTTAAAAAAAAACAAACCAAAAGTCTTGGGTAGCTTCTGGTTTTGAATAAAGTATGACTCAGCACCTGTGGCAAATGCATTCCTGCTTTGCAAGGAGACTAACCAGAATTTCTTTCTGCTAGGTAACTTCTTCATTAATGAGAACATGGAACTGAAACTAGGTGACTTTGGCTTGGCAGCTAGGCTGGAACCACTGGAACACAGGAGGAGGTAGGAGCATTAAAGTAAAAAAAAAAAAAGTGTATTGTAGTGTACAAAACCAAATTCACTTAGAAATGAGGGATGGAGATAGAGAGATCCTGTGTCAAAGGAAGAGCTAATTGTGCTCTGGAATCAAGATTTCCCCTTCTAGAAAAGTTTGCTGTGTTTTGATGTTTGCATTCCTCCTCTCAGCATTTGAATAATAGCAAATGCCTGAGGCAGGATACCTGACTAATAGTGCAGATATGAGTCTGCTTTTCCTGTATCATGAAGGCACTGTGAAACGTGTCTATGCTATTAGCATTCATAAAAGTCTTTTATGCTGCATTAGGAGTCTCTGAGCTCTTGCCTGAACTTGAGAGTAAAACCTGCCCTATGAAAAATAGCTTCTTTCCTTTTTCTCCCTGAGCTCCTACCCTAACCTGCCTCTTTGATTTTACAGAACAATATGTGGCACACCAAATTACCTCTCTCCAGAAGTCCTCAACAAACAAGGGCATGGCTGTGAATCTGACATCTGGGCCTTAGGCTGTGTAATGTAAGTACTTTGCTGCCTTTGAAATAAAATATTTCTGTCGTTGGCTTAGGCTTTTAAGAGTTCAAAGGAAATGGATACAGTGCTGTGTTGGTTTGCAGCCCTTTCTAGATGCCGAACCCAAGTGCCGAAGTTCTCCTTACTAGGGGACAGATAAAATGTGTGCAGTGGTTGCCAGCTTGTGTTATGGGTGCACAAAATTAAGTTGGCTTTTGTTTTTCAACAGGTACACGATGTTGTTGGGAAGACCCCCATTTGAGACCACAAATCTTAAAGAAACATACAGATGTATAAGGGAAGCAAGATACAGTCTGCCTTCATCTCTCTTGGCACCTGCAAAGCACTTAATTGCTAGCATGCTGTCAAAGAATCCAGAAGACCGGCCCAGTTTAGATGAAATAATGCGGCATGATTTTTTTGTACAGGTTTGTCTTATTTAATGTTCTGGCTTAAACCTTATCTACCCTTACAAATGCACCCTGTGGTTTGAAAATTGCTTTTTGAATCTCATTTCCACAGGGCTTTACACCTGACAGACTTTCTGCTAGCTGTTGTCACACTGTTCCTGACTTCCATTTGTCAAGTCCTGCTAAAAATTTCTTCAAAAAAGCAGCTGCTGCTCTTTTTGGTGGTAAAAAGGATAAAGCCAGATACTTTGATAATCACAGTAAGTGAACTATAATTGTGCTTGAAACTTATCCCTAAGCCATCAGTTCTGTGCTAGTATCATATAGCTATGAGATAGCAGTGAAGCACCTGTATCTATATCTCTGCTTCTTTAGTTTAGGCTTAACCTCTTTATCAATATGTGTAGATGGCAGGCTGCAACCTACACCAACATACATAAGTAAATACTTCTTCTGGCATACTGACAATCTATGTGGGCCATCTGTTTGCCGGTTTACTCTCATAGATCTGTGTGTAATGGCGCTGTTGTTCTGAGAGGCTGTGGCTGGCTTATAAATACATCTGGAAAGAGACAAACTGCAGCTAACTTGTTAGGTTGTCTAATGCAGGATGTTGAGCAGCACTTCTAGATACATCATCAAGACTTATTTGTTTTATTTTTCTGTGTTGCAGATAGACTAGCTAAAGAAGATGAAGAAATTTACAAGCTTAGGCATGATTTGAAGAAGACATCGATAACCCAGCAGCCCCACAAACACAGAACAGATGAGGTAAATACAAGCGAAGTTCAATTCAAATCCAATAACAGTTGGGTGGAGTAGATATAATTAAGTTATATTTGACTTGGATTTCAAAGCTGGGGCCGTACACAGCATAATCAAGCTTAAATGATTAGGAGAGTTGCTTTAAGAGAGCTTAACCGAGCTTCAACAAAGTATGATAGCCTTTGTAGAGACTATCTATTTTGTCTTTGGAGTAATTACAGTATCTGCCTAGCATCCATTGTTGTCTGTATGGAAACTAGTCTGCCAGGTACTCTTTCCCAATATTTCAAATGCAAGTTTTCAGTTCATGATTAAGTAGGGCTTCTTAAAGAATAAGTTGCTGGGTTATAACTTCTGCAATGTGGTGGTCAGGCCTGCGTGCAGCTGTTCAGTCTTCTGCTTTTCTGCCCTGGCAAAACATAAGCAGTGTTTAAGGTGTAAACTGAACACTGGGAGAATGGGAAGGACCTGACATGATTCACAGTCTAAGAGCAGTTCTTTGTATTTTGTAGGGAGATTAATACCAGCTTTCTTGGAACTTACTGTTTGTTTGTTAGTAGGCAGGAGAGCCGTGCAAAACCTTGTGTATAAGACTTGGCTCGTGATCATCAAATGTAACTTGTCTGACATCTCTTCTAGGAGATCCAGCCTCTTATCACAACAGTAGCCAAGCCACAAGCATTACCAGAAACAAAGCAGATTGGTGACTCTATTCGGATGATTGTCAGAGGAACTTTAGGAAGCTGCAGCAGTAGCAGTGAATGTAAGTGCAGCAAGATGTTGTCTCTAATTCCACATCACACACCTACTTTATTCATATATCAGACGTGGAAGCCCAAAAAACCAGCTGTTTCCCTCCCTGACCCCTATTTTTGGTACTTCATTTTACAGCCTGTATCTTGGACGAAATGAAACTGGAAAGCCAGAAAGGCTGACCATCTTAAAATTACAGTCTAGATAAATTAAGATTTGGAATTAAAGCTTGCTCTATATGGTCACGTCAGTCTAATAATCCCTCTCTTTCAGGCCTGGAAGACAGTACCATGGGAAGTGTTGCAGATACAGTTGCAAGGGTATTGCGTGGATGTCTGGAGAACATGCCAGAAGCAGACAGCATTCCCAAAGAGCAGCTCACAACATCCTTCCAGTGGGTTACAAAATGGGTGGACTACTCTAACAAGTATGGATTTGGATACCAGTTGTCAGATCATACTGTCGGTGTCCTTTTCAACAATGGGGCGCATATGAGTCTTCTACCAGATAAAAAGTAAGAATGCTTACAAAACAGATGGCGAACTTGAGATAAAACAATTTCAAGTTCAAATTGCCCATCTCTGGCCTCTCAATTTATTGTGTTTTTTGGTTTTTTTTCCTGCTCTTACAGGACAGTCCACTACTATGCTGAGCTAGGCCAGTGCTCTGTCTTCACAGCTGCAGAGGCTCCTGAACAGTTCATTAGCCAAGTGACAATACTCAAGTATTTCTCCCATTACATGGAAGAGAACCTCATGGATGTAAGTTCAGCACATTCTGGATTTAGAGCTGTAGAAGTGAGCCTTAAGCTAAGTGAATGGAGTGCTTAATACAATGTATATTTCCTTTCCCAGGGAGGGGATTTGCCCAGCCTAACGGATGTACGCAGGCCCAGGCTTTACCTCCTACAGTGGCTTAAATCTGATAAAGCTCTGATGATGCTCTTTAATGATGGCACATTTCAAGTAAGTTTGGTACCATCACCTGACAAAATGCTTCTACGTTACTTTATTGCAAAGCTAGCTAAGCAGCAGACATCGAGATGAGAAAGTATACAGATGGGTGCTCTCTTCTTTTTCAGGTGAACTTCTATCACGATCACACAAAAATCATCATTTGCAATCAGAGTGAGGAGTATCTCCTTACCTACATCAATGAAGACAGGATATCCACAACGTTTCGTCTGTCAACTCTTCTGGTTTCAGGATGCTCACTGGAACTAAAGCATAGAATGGAATACGCTCTGAACATGCTACTGCAGCGATGTAACTGAAGGGACTGACTCCGTTAAACCAAACGGACCCTCTTGTTCACTGTGAAATCTACAGTGGGGATATTGAAGCAACTAGTATGTTGATAATGGGGATATGTGGTGGTACGAAAACTTGACTGTCAGTGTGCTGGGCACACTTCTGTTACAGCCGCCTGAACCTACTGTTGGACTAAAATGGTGTGACAAGATGTTCTTCGGACCATAGTTTTTCTTGCTTCATGTGTGTGTTAAAGATACTTTTGACTTGAATTCTGAGCAGAGTGTGACTTTTTGCTCCCCTATAAGAAAGCTTTTTTGATGGAGTTAAACTGTGAATATGCATCTGGAAAGGAAGGGCGAGGTCCATGGTTGTGGAATAGCTGTAATAAGCGGCTTCTCGCTGCTTAACTGTGAACTATGGCCATACTTTTTGTTTTGTTTTGGTTTTTTTTTTTCCTTTTTCCAGAAACTATCCACACTTGTGGCTGGCAAAGTGCATTCCTTGTTAATAACTCTTTTTTATTTATTACAGCCCAAAGTGAAGTATTTATTACACTAATTTTTTTTTTTGGGGGGGGGGACCTTGACAACATTTTTGAATATAATTGTGTTGGAAATAAAGTGAATGGAAAGCTGCAAGCACTGATGTCCACTCTTTTCATTTTTCACAGTACAACTTAATATCCCTTGCTTTATCTTGCCATACAACTGGCATGTTTGCTTTCCTAAAGCCACTTAAAATAAAGAGGTTGACTACCAGTTGGGATAGGAATGATGAGTCCTAGAACTGAACAGTCTGTACATGGCTGTGCAGACAAGCAGCAGTGTTGATGGTGCTGCAGGACAATGGGGGAGGCACTGACACTTAAGTTATTGTGAGAGAATAATTCAATGCTGGGACCAGTACAAGGAGGACTTAGCCTATAGTGCAATCCTATTGCTCCTAAGAGTACAAACGTAAAAGCCTTTGCCTTCCTAAATGGAAGGAAATGCAATATGACTATTAAATTATGCAAATAGATTGGATTACTGAGGACTCATGACTTAGTGTGTGAGGGAAAATGTCTTATTGTGGCCTGGGTTTATTTCTCTCTACAAGTAGTGCAGTACATAGACTTAAATGCATGCCAATCTTCAAACAGCTGATGCAGCAGAAAGCAGTAGTTCAATTGCTTATTTGGATTAATCTTCATATAACCGAGCCAGGTCTGTTCAAAAAACCAAATTTAATTGTCATCAGTATTTCAGTCAGCGCAGCTGAATGCAAGGAGCAAGCAGTCGACATACTAAAGTGCAGCCTAAACAAAGTAAAGATGGCAATCCAAAATAGGGAACAGAGGCTTTAGCACTTTCCTCACTGTGCATCAAGCATTTGTAAAAGTGAGTGTTTTGCCTATATTGAGTGCTGTGCAGTAAGTAGTATTTATTTGTTTCTCAAGTCTAGACAGGAAGACCTAATGGAGTTCTTCAGATGGGCTCATTAATGCAACTCTAGACACATCAGTGAAGTTAAATATGTACTTGCTGTAGTGAATGGAACTGAGCTTTCTTCAGAGTACAATGATTGATTTTATTCCTGGGAAGCTATATCTTACTTCATTATAGTGCACACTGTTGATCCCTTTCGTCTTACAAAGGAGGATATCACTTTTTCTTTATGACACCAGCAAACAATTTATGACATGACTTTTTCTGTAGCACTCAATTTATTCAAGTAGAAAAAAAAAATAGTTCTTTTTTTGAATGTGTGTGTTGGAGAAATCATGAACTTTTACTCCAATTACTATAATTTATTTGAATATAAAAATTATTTTCCTATGGCTGAAATTCAGGCTGCTGTAAACAGGTAAACAGGCTTCATGTGCAGGATAATTCAAAGTAGGTGTAAAAGACCCTAATCCTATTGTAGAATGCTAACTGGTTGTGGACAGCTGTAACGCACTTCACTCAGTACAGCTAAGCCAATCAGTTGTCTGTGTGGCATACACATATGTAGCATGGAATTATTGGTGTTTTCTAAACCCTTCCATGTCTGATTAGCATTCTGTAACCTCACCTCTCTTTTAACTTTCATATTGTCAAATAAGAGAGGCTTTAGGATCAGGATAGGGAAAAATACCCTATTCAAAGTACACTGCCTTTGTCCTAGTGCCTTCTTTAGAACTTGTAACATAAGGATTAGTATCTAGAACAAAGGTTCTGAAATTCTTTCCCAGGGTGGATCAAGTCTTAAGACACTGTAGTACAGTAATTGACCTCCTTTGCTCGATCACAAAATCCCTGTTGTAATTCTGCATTTGAGAAAATAAATATTAGAGACATACTTGTCCACTCCCTGTTATAACACGTGCCTTATGTTCTCCTGGAAGAAAGTCTTATGTTGTGGATTTTCTGCTTGTCAGGCACTAATCCTAATTTTTCTATTGAAAACAAGAGCAAATATAACAAGAAAGTTTACTTTGGGAGCGCATGTATTTGAAGGAATATAATGATTAAAATATAATGATTAACGGTGAAAGTTGACACTTGGGTTTCCCTCAGCTGAGTGGTGGACCCAGGAAATAACATTCTCACAAAAAATCAAACACTCTCTTGTACTCATATCAAAACATTTATTGAATCTTAAAATACCATTTTGCAAATGTACATGTATATTTGCGTTGCGCAGTGTGGCAATCTGCCCAGCAGACAGATCGGGGAAACAATTCAAATACTTTATGCTTTAACATCAAAATCATAACACGTTACACAGCGATGCTGCTACTATCTCAAATGTTGTGGGCCATTCTGTAATTCATCTGTGGTGTTCTGAAATTAGCCTATTTCATGAATTCACTTCAAACACAGTAAACAAGAATGAAAAAAGACATCTTGCATTACATGCTATTTTGCAACATAGAACAAACTTCCATGCATTACTCAGGCTAGTTAGGAATCAAGAAATAAAAGATTCAGTCCCTTTAACCAATTCCATTACTTCTGAAAACAATCAGATTGGAAACTGCCTATCCATAACAATTTCCTGACTGATCAGATGGTTTTAAATTTGAGTGAATTTTCAAAAAAGAATGTGCAGATTCTTAAAGATATCTTTTGCAGTTTCTTTCTTTCTTTCTTTCTTTCTTTCTTTCTTTCTTTCTTTCTTTCTTTCTTTCTTTCTTTCTTTCTTTCTTTCTTTCTTTCTTTCTTTCTTTCTTTCTTTCTTTCTTTCTTTCTTTCTTTCTTTCTTTCTTTCTTTCTTTCTTTCTTTCTTTCTTTCTTTCTTTCTTTCTTTCTTTCTTTCTCTCTTTCTCTCTTTCTCTCTTTCTCTCTTTCTCTCTTTCTTTCTCTCTTTCTTGTTGGGGTTTTTGTCTGTTTTTAAACTACTTATGCTGTACTAGCGTGAAGAGTCTTTGAGTGAATTGCCACAATGTTAGACCATAGGGTTTGAAGGAAGAAGTTAAACGGCACATATACATATTGTGTTGGAAATGAATACTGTTGTTCATCCCTTTTTGGAAACTGGCATATAATTAGCCTCCAAGTTTTATCTGTATAGATTCATTTCAGTATGCAAACAACCTTTATTCGAAAGACTGTTATACGATGTAAAATTAGGCTAAATTTAAACTGCCGCTTGTTTTTTTTCTCTGACGTAATCAGGAGTAAGTAAACATTTTATATTGTCTCTGTTATGTATGTGTGTTTCAAACAGGAGTAAAGCATTATCCAGGTTTTCTATTTACTGTCCTTTCCTGTTCATTACTTAAAGAGACTCCTAAAACTGGCATGATGGCAATGATTGCCTAAGGATGGTATAAGTTCCCTATCCCTGGAAGCATTCAAGGCCATGTTGGATGGGACCCTGGGCAGTCTGATCTGATGCGTGTTGTCTCTGCCCATGACAGCAGGGCTGGAACTCGGTGAGCTTTAAGGTCCTTTCCAATCCAAAACATTCTGTGATTGTATGTTGGATGATTCTATGATTCAGTGATTGGATTATTCTGTGATTCTGTGCTAAAAGTGTTAATGTAATCAACAGTAGCTTGAACACATGTATTATTGATACAAAACTGGACCACGTAATGAGTTACTAAACACTCTGGAACTTAAATGGCAGTAAAGTTCTTTATAGTCACCTCCACAAAGGACTTTGGCTGAATGAACTTCCCAGCACTTTGTCCTCTCTTGAGGCAAGCCAGAAATGAAGATTACCCCATGGTCTGCCTCCCTTGCTTATCTTGAGTTATTCATGAAAGTCACTGCTTATTTTCCACTGATAATCTCAAAGGCACTTAAAGGAGAAGGTGTAACAATTGTGTTCTGTAAGTGAATGTGTGGGTGTCTTTTCATACATAAAGAACAGTAGGGAGAGGTGGACAGAATGTAGAGGCAACTGGTAGGCAGCCTAAGTTGCGCTGATCTAGAGCCCCAGGCAGACAAGTTGCTCCCTTTCTCCTCACTAAACCTTCCCAATAATCTCAGCACAACCTTTAGCCTTCCTACCACAGAAAAGCCCATCTTTCTCCTTACCTATTACATTTTGTCCAGAGGAATATTTGTAATCTGTCTGTGGGCACTGAATGAATAGATATCTCAGACTAAAATTCCTTTTTATTCAACAATTTCCATTTAAAAGCTGAGCCTTGGTCCAAAGCCTGTTTAGAGAATTACTGCTACTATTACCAGTTAATACTCAGTTAATACTTTTTCCTTTCTTGGACACCTCTACTCACCATCTCCCTCCCCTCTCCCCTCTTTTTTATTTTCCCTTTTGTTTTTCTGAGTTCTTCTCTGAAGAATAAACATCAAACAACTTCTTTACCTATATTTAAGATCTTTAGGGGTGATCACACAGCTATACACATCTCAGACAAAGATGACTCCAATTTTCTGCAGTCAATCTAATAACACATTTAGAACCCAGCCATTCTGGACATCTTTCCTGTGGACCATTCTTCTGACAGACTCAATTTGCAGTATTCACATTAAATGACCACCATATCAACACTACTAACAAGAAATAAAATGAGGTCTGAAGTCACCTTTTTAATCTTAACACAGATTTAGGAAGACCTCAGCTTCTTCCACTTATGTTTCAAATACTGATTTCACAGACACAACAATTAGCATCGATTTAATGGGTAAAATTACAATTCAAGAAAACTCAACACATACATAGGAAATTTTCTCATCTTTAAAATAGAAATTATGAGTCGTGACCATAAATAGCCTTTATTTTTTATTTTTCTTTTTTTCTTATGTAGTATAAATAAAGACAGTGAAACTCTGTAAGGAGATTTGTGTGTTTGAATTCACTGGAGGGAGAAAGTGATGGGGTTATGTAGAGGGACTGGCAACTTTCCTCTTCTTTCTCTTTCCTAAAGACAAGATTATGTGATTATAATGTTTACTGGGTGCTGAGCACTTCAGGGAGGAATGGATTTGCAAAAGTTAAAATGGTTATTTATTTATTTACTTCTCTTAACACCTTCTCATTGCTAAATATTAACAGAATTTTTGGAAAGAAATGCAATTCCTGGGGACCATCTCCAACAACAGGCACAAACACAAGTTTAAATACTTGTAGCTGAGAACTAAGAACGCCATAATCCTTGTCTCTCAAAAAGAATCATCAGAACCAGGGTTGCTAAGACTTGATGTTGCTATCATTTAAAAGGTAAAATCTGAAGAAATAAATATATCTTTCAAGATCTCAATTCTCCCAAGGCCTTCTGATTTAATACATCATAAATAGGAAATAAATGTGTGTATGCATGTTCCACACTCCTCTCTCCACCACTTCCCTCTTTTATAAGTCACCTTTGACTGCAGTATGTCTCATATATTGTTATTATTGTAAAATAAATAAAAATTAGATGTGAATTTGGAAATAAGTCCTTCTGGTTCTAATGAATGAAAGCTATTGCTTCTGATAGAAATGGAAGCAGAGAAGTACAATATGTGATAAAGTAGTCTATGATAGATGAGGATAGTCAAGGAGAACAGGAGTAAGGAAACAAGGTTGTGTCATCAAAGCAAGTTTCATCTTCTAAGGAAAAAAAAAAAAAGAAAAAAAAAAAAAGGAAAGTTGCTTATCATCTTTGCCAGCTTCTCATGTCTGCCATCACATAAAGCTGTGGACTGTTGCAGTAAAAAAATGCTTGAGAGGTACAATAAACAGATAGAACAGGAAAAGCTGGACTTTTTAGTAGAAGGCAGTTGACACAAATTCATGCTAATTTAAATTCCTTTTATTATATATTAGCACAGGCTGAAACAGTTTTGTATGAAGTTTCACTTTGCAAGCAAAGAAAGCTACCTGATTTTCAGGCATACCAAACTCTGTTAATGCTGAGTATTTGTGGAAATGAAGTGGATGGTCTCTACTAATGATGAAGGCTAAATATCTCACAACATGACACAGAGTGAGGTGGTGTTAAACAGAGGTTGTGGAAAGGTGAATGCATGCAGAGAGTTTACAATATAGTATTTGTTGCTTTTTATGACTCTCTAAGCATTTATACTGAGCTTCTCATCTTCACATCTGTTCGTCTTTCCCATCATGCCAGTTCCTTCTTGCTACTGCTAATTACAAATAATTAGATGGTTGGCTCAAGAAGGTGAGTCACGACATGGAGTGTATGTAGAAACATATTGGTTTTCAGAAGGATTCTGGAAAAGTTGAAGGAGACTGTAGCATCCAGAGGAACGGAAGTTATTAGAAGGCCATATGTCAGTGGAGGGAGCTCTGGGAAGGAAGCATGGGAGAGGGCTGGCTGAAGAAACACGTTTTGAACCCTCTCCTATTGCAAATATGTTGTGAAAGAAATGGAGAGCTGAAAAGGCAGATCAGGAGTAGGCAGTGAAGGGCAGGCCTAGAGAAGGCTATGACATGCCTAGGGGAGAGGGGTCTCACAGCAGACCTGGACAGGATCAAGGAAGCCTCACAGTTGACCCTGAAGGGGAAAGCCCACTTTCAGCCACTCATCCACACAGGAAACCCACAGGACAATGGGAAAGGGGGGGAAAAGTGTTTTTGTTTTATGGAGGTGAAAATATAAAATAATGATTTTTAAAAAACTATAGAGGAAATTAGATTGATCCATAAGTCGCTAAGGGGAAAGAGGAAGCAAATGGGAGCTCATGTTTGGAGCAAGGGAGTAAACTTGAATGTCACCTCGTGAATTTGTGTTGAAGGAAGCTGTTAATAGACAGCACTCTGAGGAGGATGGAAATGACAGAAAAGGCAGCTGGCATGCCATTCTGGTGATAAAAGCAGGCATGAGCTGGGGGTGAAATACAGAGGGAAGAAAGTGATGTGACTAGGGAAAAGAAAGAAAAAGAAATCAAGGAAAAAAGAAGGGTTGAGTGCAAAAGTTCAAAATCCAAGAAAAATCAGAGCCCTTCCCCATTAGGAGGAACTGATAGCAGAAGAAAAATATTTGAATTTAGTAGCCTTTGTGTATCTACTGCCAGGAGAGCTGGAGAGCAGCACTGAAGTGGGTCAAGAGAAATACCAGCAATGAGAGGATGAAGGCAAGAGATGCAAGCAAGGTGCCAGTGGGGCATGGAAGAAAGACACTGGTGTGAAGTGGGATGCTAACAGGGAGTGAGCATTCCCCTCTACCTGAAGGAGAAGGTGCTATGTCAAGAGGCCTGGTGCAGAAAGTTTAATACATACAGTGTACGTGTCTGAGAACATTAAAGTAAGTGCTTAGAAAATGTTCGCATTCTCAGTAAAACAAAGGATTAAGAATGATCCAGTTAGATTAGAGGTGGTAGCTTTGGGGACCAGTATTGCAAGACAATTCATTGCTCCTCTGAGTCACTGGTTTCATTCTTCCACAGGCCTTTATTAACTGCAAATCTTTACCTCCTGACAGTTGCCTATGGACCATGTGAAATGAGTTGGTGGCTTATTTCTGCTCATACTGAGCAGGTATCCACATTACAAAAATCATCACTGCTAATTACAAGCCATTTGCACTAATTGGTATCCTTGCTGGAAGTCTTCAGAGGGAAGACTAATGACTAAACAACAGGTAAGGCAACTAAAGCACCCTGTTTCCATCAAGCCAGGTCAGGAACTTTGTTGGGTAGGTAGTCAATTGTTGCCTTGAGGTGTGACAGATTTGGATGACATTTTTGGAACTAAACACTGACATTCTAAACCCTGGCTTTCAGTAGTGATGGAGATCTGTGACTTTCATATGCTGCAGCTATTCTGTACCGCTGCTAACAATGCAAAGAACTTCCCATCTCCCATCTCTCATATTTTGCTATAGTTTGCTTTCTGACTTTCTAGTTGTTGCAGTTTTCATTTAGTTGTGCTATGTAGAACCACCCTGTCAAATGTGCAGTGCTAGTGGACTAGCTTTACAAAAGTAAAATGGAGCTCAGAGGATTTGATTACCATTTTGAGGTCTCTATCACCAGTGTTTCTCTGGTGGTCAAAGTTCTTGTTGACATTAATTGCTCCTCCTCAAGAACTCTTGATAGAACCTGGATAATGAAGATCTTGGCAACTAGTGGTGACCTTGCTTTTGCAGATGGAAAAATAATGCAAACTCATGAAGGGGATTCTGTAGGAAGACATGGCTTCTTCTACACAAATTCATTACTCAAACACTGAGTGCTTACAGAAAACAGTCTTGGAAAAAACAGCAGATGATACTGTGATTTCATTGACCAATTTACTAATAGGCTTCATTCTGACATTTCATAAGACTGAATATTTGACATTGGAGTTGTATTTATGTCCAATAGCAGAGATTTATAAGTATAGTTTGTTATTTAACCAGTCTGAACTCTGCTGAACTAGAAGATGGAACAAAATGTAATCACTGTATACTCTGCCATTTCAAGGACTTTCTGAAATTTTATTAAAGTAATTGTCCCTTTGATAGTGCAAAGAAAAAGCATTTACTTATTTGTAATTCTCAGAATGTTTATGAAAAGATTTCTAATTTCTAACTAGAGAGAAGGGATCTGTTCTTCAGTGTTTTCTACTGATGAGCAGATATAAAATAACCATGAAGCTTTAAATGCACATACTTTCAAGAATGCTCTCGAAGTAGGTTTTTATTAGGCATAAAGAACAAATAAGATTACATTAGGTATTATCTAGGAGTAAATCCAGAATGTGGTTTTAAGTTGAATTTAGAATAAACCTCCAGCATTTCAGATACTGCACAGCAAACTGCAATACAGTTTTGGCTTCTTATTCTTTTCCAATTGGAGCTAAAATAATCACAAAGTTATTGTGTTGTTTATTATTTGATTGTTTGCTTAGTGTTTGTTTGTTTATTTGTTTTGATTTTGGCTGAGCTTGACTGGTTGGCCACATTTTAGGAAGTAAACTCTTACTTTGCCCATAATTAATACTTCCCCCAAAATGAAGGAGTGTGAAAATCATTCTATTAATTTGGCTAGAATATACATTTCTTATTGCCTTAGATGATTATTATGGATAAGAGATGCTCAGCTGGGTCACATTAGTAATTCCACCAATACAAGAACTTTTTTCAGTAAGAGAAGGAAGCTGTAGTTGTTGCCAGACCTTTCGTTACACGAAGACCAGAGATAGCCAGTCCTTTGCGCTGTGATTAGTGCTAATGATTTCTAGAAGCAACTAAGCGACTTTCTGAAGAGGAAGGACTGGAGATCCTTTCTCAAGGAGGTTGCCAAGCAGTTGCTACCAGTAGCTGCTGTCCTCTGCGAAATCCTCCTGACTTCAGGAAGTGTTCAGACAAGTCCAAGGAGCTGAGTTATTATCTTCTGTTGCTGCACTGCGTACTAATTATAGACATAGAATAATTGTTGAGTAATAAGGCAGTAAGGAATGACAGGACAAACAACAATAAGATTATGTGGTCACTGACAAGGGATGGTGCTTGGTATAATGCAGTTAAGGGGGGTTGTTTGTTTTGTTTGTGTGTTGTTTTTCTTTTGTTTTGTTTTGTGTTTTTTTTTTTTTTTTTTTTTTTTTAAATTCTAATTAGAGTGCATGTCCTATTTAGCCAATGTTATTAGGGTATTGTGAAAGGAGTGTGTCTGAGGGATGGACTTAACAGAATTCAGGACAACGAACTTGCAAAACAACTCAGGACAGGTACTCTGTGCAGAGGGTATGATGTGACTTGCAATGTGATGTGCAAAGTGATGATATGACTTGATCTGTTACTACTTAGATCAATGGGCCATTAACCTAAATAAGAAGCACAGTTATGTTCAGAGACATCACTTCTGAGAAAATGTCTCAACAGGCAGAAAGAGACTGGCCAGAGCTCTCTCTCATAGTGCCCCAAGCTAGTCAGAAGAAAGAGCCTCAGGTCCTTGGAGCTGTTATACTGAATACCCCCTGAGAAAATAAGCCTTTGGTGTGGTATTTGTATGGGTCCTTCAGATGGAATCTCTTAAACACAGAATGGCTTGCGTTGGAAGAGACACAGTTCCAATTCCCTTGCTATGGGCAGGACTGACCCCACCATCTCAGGATGCCCAGGTCCCCCATCCAACCTGGCCTTGACACCTCTAGGGATAAGGTGACTGGCTCATGTCCAGCTTCTTGTCCACCAGGACCCCCAAGTCCTTCTCTGCAGGGCTGCTCTCAGGGAGATCTTCTCCCAGTCTATATAAATAACTGGGATTGCCCTCACCCAAGTGCAGCACCTTGCACTTGGCCTTCTTGAACCTCACAGAAAAACCGATGCTACTCAAATCATAGCTGGTTCCAGCAAGAAACCTCATTTAAAAAGATAGAGATGCTCTAATTCATTATTCTCATTTGAAAATCCAAGAATGTTGTTATTAAGCTACCAGGCAATTTAATACTTTTCATAACACATTATTCAGCTTATCTGCAACTACTCAGCTAGTAAACTCATTAGCTTTTACGCGCTTTTAAATATTTCCCATTTGCTTTTTGGGTATTCTACTCTATTGTACACTTCTACTTCTATCATACATTTCTATTGTACATTTCTACTTTATTTCCTAAGTTAATTTTACAATTTAATGGATGGCAATGAAACCCTCTTAGACACTCTTATTTTTTTTCCTCTCACACCAAATAAATGGAATTTATTTTCATTTATCCTATCCCATGAAAGTGAATTAATTCTGTGCTTAAGAATAAAATGTTCTATCCGTCTTTTATATGTGTGAGTCTACAAAAATAGATTATATCTGGGAAAAATACAAATAAATAAATCAAACCCACAGTGTACTGATAACCTACAGCCAGGTTAAACTGAAGAGTTAAATTCTGTCACCTTTTTCTGTTTGAGGTTGTAAATTTTGATGGTGTTTCTGTTGGTTCTTGCATAGTGGAAGTTCTGTGACCTTTTTACATCCTTTATAGATAATTCTCTCATGTGAGAGCACAAATAGCCTCACTTTTTCTTCATATTATATTTAGCTTCTTTTCTTTGTTGTTTCATTTGTCTTTCTGTAGTGTTACAGAATCACAGAATCACAGAATGACCCGGGTTGGAAGGGACCTCAAGGATCATGTAGTTCCAACCCCCCTGCCTAGCAGGGCCACCAAACATACGCCTTTACTAGATCATGTTGCCCAGGGCCCCGTCCAACCTGGCCTTGAACACCTCCAAGGACGGGGCATCCACAGCCTCCCTGGGCAGCCTGTTCCAGGGCCTAACCACTCTCCTAATGAAGAACTTTCCCCTAACATCCAACCTAAATCTTCCCTCTTTCAACTTGGATCCATTTCCCCTAGTCCTGCTATTGTCAGCCCTTTCAAAGAGTTTACTCCCCTCCTGGGAGTAAGTTCCCTTCAGGTATTGAAAGGCTGCAATGAGGTCACCCTGCAGCCTTCTCTTTTCCAGGCTGAACAAGCCCAACTCCCTCAGCCTGTCCTCATAGGGGAGGTGCTCCAGCCCCCTGATCATCTTCGTGGCCCTCCTCTGGACCTTTTCCAAAATCTCTATGTCTTTGTGTTGTTGTTGTGTTTATTTGTTTTTATATAGGATCTTCCAAATAAATATGAATACTTTTCAGTCAACACAAGCCCTATCAGTACTGGTACCCAAGCAGTTAGTTCAAAGATTAGAGCTTAGTAATGGAGCCAGATGGCACCAGGATCTGAGTTGTGACTGTTAGTATATTACTGAAAAAGAATTCAGGAAGTTTACAACTAATTGATAAGATTCTGGCATATATTGAGTAGATTTCAGATATATATTGAGTAGATTTCAGATAATAATGAAAAGGAGCACAGCACATCACATCCCCCTGTGAGGCTGGGGAAGCATGCCATGTGTACCATGACTTACAGCTTCACTTCCCAGCTCCCTTGTGGCAATCTTCTGAGTTACTGCCCTTCTGTGCAGGCATTCTGAGTACATGGCAAGAATTTCTCACTGAATATTTGTACACACAGACACCACTGTTTCCTACTTGTTTAATCAGAGAGGATTTACTCACTAGACCCTCAAATATTGTTGTTTGGCATAAAATTGACTACAGAGTACTTTTTTTTTATTTTATTTTATTTTATTTTTTTCTTCTCTATGTAGAAAAGTAATCATTAGGAGCACATAATTTTATTTTTTTTTTCTTTTCCCCAGCATGGACAAACACATAATGTTACTAATGTAAAGAAGTAAAGAAGTGTTGCTAGACTGGAGGTCTGATAGAGTTTATCCAGAAAATTGTGTTGTAACACAAAATTCATTCTCATGCAATCTTCAAATGATTGAGGTATTTCCATGGGAATTCAGTGAATGGAACTAGTTCATACCTGAACAGTTTTATGGGACTAAGGGTGGAAGAGACTTCTGTAGGTCATCATAGGCAGAAATACCTTAACAAGCAGATCAATTAGCTCAGGACTTTGTCTGGTCCCATTCTGAAACTCTTAAAGGACAGAGATTGCACAGCTTGCCTGAGCAGTGAAATCCAGTGCTAACAACACTCACTGTGAATATTTTTTTTTTCCCTGCTTACAACTTCAGTTCCACTTGTGACATTCTTGTCCTGTTGCTGCTATCCATAGGTGTTAGGCTTGTCTTTTTGCCATTATTTTTGGATATATACTATATCCAGTAGTCTGTCTCGGTTTTCTCTAGAATAATCCTTTGCATAGAGGAAGATGGCAGCCAGATACCATTTATCCCTGTGGACTGATCTGTGCCCTAATCTAATGTCATCCACAAACTCACAGATGGTACATCTCCTTCCAGTGTCTTTGTTCTTGATGAAAATGTTAAACAACATTAGCCCCCACATCAACCTCAAGGAATGCTGCTTGTAACTATCAGTTATTCTTTCAGCTATAAAGACACAGCAATGATAAAACTCTGTTTATCAGACAGATTTTCAGCTGCCTTGCAGAGTACCTATCCAAAACTCTTTTCCTCAGTTTGTCTACAAATGTGTTGTGGAAGATAACACCAGAAGTGTTGCCAAGGTTGAAATCAATAACATCCACTGCTTATCCCTCATTCTTTTCTAAAAGAATGACTATCAAGCCTGTCATGCATGATTTAGCACTGGTAAATCCATGCTGGCCACTTCCAGTGTGCTGAATGTGGATATTATGCTGAAGCATAAAAACACCTGCCAGCGTAAGGGTTCCTGGGCACAGACCTGTGCAGTTTCCACTACTTCTTGCCAGTCAGATACTGTAACATACATGTTAGCCCTCTAACAGGAAAGAAATACTTTTTCTCTGTTCTCTGCCATGATTTTTTTCAGCTAACTAACTAACTGTAGCCCTAACTGTAGATTGCTCTATGATTCTTAACTGCATAGGACTGTACCTAAGCTGGGCTGGTAGACCATGCACCACTGAGTTGCAGCATTTTTCTAAGTTTAGCTGGTTTACAGAAGTAACAGTTTATTCAGTACATGTTATTATATCTTACAGTTCTTTCTGCCAGTGACGGGTAAAGTTGGTCTTAGAAGGAAAGTCCTTCCTCAGTGCATAGAAAGTCACCTTATGAATTCAGAAGAGAAACCTGAAATAGATTTGTTAGATATCTGGTATTTGACAGAATCTGGTCTTGCCTCACAGTGTTCCTGGCATGGAGAGGGAACGTGCTGGTGGGTTTGGGGGAGAAAGGCTGCTGTAGGCCTCTACTGTGAAGTGATATTTCAGATTTTAACTTAAAAAAAAAACACAAAAACCCAGAACCACATTTTGTCAAGTTGGGAAAAAATTTGTCCAAGCCCTTCAGAAGTTTAACATCTGTCCTTTTCCCCTGTGTTTCTTGTTGCTGATTTTTTTATATTTTCAGCACTGTATTTGGCAGAGCTTTTTGGAGGTGTCTTGTCCTCATGCTTAACCTAGGACTTTAGATTCCTCTTGTAGTAAGCAAGTAACTTTAGTGGTCAGTAATTAAACTTTAAACTGTTTCAGACTTCTCAACTTTAGCCTTCTTTGGACTTGTTTTGATGACTGCAGTTTCTGAAACAATACAAAATTATATCTCTTTTTCCATTTCAGTGATCTTAGATTTAACATTCATTGTAGGATCAGACCATTAATTTAATTTATCTGCCAGCTATGAAGCTACTTGCTATAAAGAAAAAATTCATTTTTATTTACTTTTTATTTAGAAACAACAAAATCTGGGACTTTAGTGCCTTTTAGATAGCACTGGTGTGGGTTTTATAGAAAGCTCTATACTTTATATAGAAAGCCAAGGATAATAAATAAGTGCTATACTGCCAAGGGAATATTTACTGTAAGGTTGTACTTCCTGTGAAAATACAACCTATTTTGATGTTCTGTCCAGTGTATGCATCTGTTATTAAAGAGGTTGAATCTCTTGGAATTGTCATTTTATACAAATTAAAATTCTACAAAAGTAATGCTTTCTGTATGCTTAATATTTTCTTTCCACAACATATTTTTCTTTCATTTGTTTTCTTCAAGAACAGTTATTCCTTAGGAAGATGTAAACCAGTTCATGTTGTACATCAGGTTTTTAAAGCAGATTTACTCATTTAACAATTCCCCTGTGCCAAACCTCCATCAGCATGAATAATGAAGGGTGTCACACTAAGATAATCCTTTCCCGCAGCAGCACCAATGAGGTACTTTTCCACTCTGACCCATTTACTGCTGTCATCTTCTGTATCTTTCTGTAGCTATAGTTGCAATTCAAATGAACATTATACTGTACCAAATGGGAGACCATTTCTGATTACTTAGTTGTAATAGTGGGTGATGCAGCCCCTTGTTCTGATGTGTGTTCTTCAAACAGAAAAGATGATCATTTTCTATCTGTCAGACTTGATACTGTGATTATTCCTATGTTTAAGCCATAGATAGGTAGAAATGGGGAAATAATTTAAAGAGCAGACAGCATAAAGGCTAAGCTTACTTGTCAATATTCCTTCCTGTCTTAAGTCTAAATTGCTAAACCTTTTTCAGCTTTTAGTCAGCCTTTTTCCAGACGAACTCCTCATGAAGACCACAGCAGACACAAGAGTCTAGTACTCTTAGTAGGTATAAACGATCAGAGTTTCAGCATGAATTTGGCACACTTAGGAGATTTAGTGAGAAAGGCTGTTGTTTTTGGGAAGGCTGTGGGCTTGAACCTATGATTTATGAACTTGTTACGTAACAGTGTGAGATTGCTGTGATGGCTGAAATCAAGAGAAAGCAGAACCAATCTGTATCTGTTCTTTAAGTGCTCTACCTGACAGTGATACTATTTACATAATAAATAGTAACAATTTAGATTTGACAAGTAGGGCAAACAGCCTTTTATTTTGTTGATATTATCCTCAGATTTTGTTTCTAAAAATAATTTTAAATATCACAATTAATGTACTCCCCTTAACACAGGCATTCATATATAAATACACATAGAGTAACGTAATTTTAAATTCAATCTATGCTATTCTGAATAGATTATAAAACCACTGAGGGAAAAAATATACTCTTTCTGGAAGTACCTTATGTTTTCAGGAATTGGTGTTGGGAGGAAGATGATAGCAAGGGGTGATAGCTGGATTAGAAAAAGAGAGTGTAGCTTACTCACTCCTTCTGATTCATAGGAATGAAAAAGGGACAGTAGGGGTAAAAGGAGAAATAAATACTAAAATACTAACTACTCTGAAAATCTAATTTTATTGTTATTACTATTTATTTTTTGACAGAGGTAGTGAGAAAACACCAATTTACGAGTACATTTAATCTCAATAGATCACCATGGCAAAAAGGTTTTAGTTGAAGTGGAGAAGTCCCCTGTTTGAAAATTGCCTCCAAGGATTTAATTTCATTTACATTCTTTTATGCATGTTTAATGAGTATTCTGTCTTATTTTAAAGTATAATGATAAATATGCTAATGTCTTTTTTGTTCTCCCCAAAAGTAATTGAACATCTTATTGCTGTGCTCTAGGCTAACACACTGTGAATATCTAAGACAGGATGTAGTTCATGTATGCTTTTATTTAAAAAAACTCAGGCTGGTCACTGCTGTTTTTGTTTTGTTTTGTTTTTGTTTTTGTAATAAAACCAGACCTGGAACCCATGTGTTTCTCAAACTTCCTACAGCTACACTGAGCTCAGTTCCTGCATGGCTAGACTAAGATAAAAGTTTACCACAGTATGCAAAATCTCATCAGAATAACCCTGACAAGGCTGCTGTGTACAAGCCACAGCAGAGATGGGAAAAATTTAAGAAGCCAATTTATCTGTCAGCTGATAGCAGGGGAAGTATCTTGCAGGTAGCACAAGATGCTGTGATCTAGGCTGGGTCTGCTATGCTTCAGTTCTGCACTTCCATATTTGGGCTGTTTGGTGCTGGGGCAACAGATCCAAAGAGCAGCCACGGAGTTGCTGTGCATAGCACTCTTGGTGGAGTGTCTTCTTATCATTTCCCATAAAGCAAACAGTACTAAAGCAGATGGGCAAGTCTCTTTGTTGTGAAATTCTAGAATAGCACAGAACTCTAATTTCAGATAATTTTGGAATGCTACTAAACAGAAAGTGAAATATTATTGCCTTGTCTGTGACCAAGATTGTTTCATAAGGTTGCTTTATCCTTTCCTCAGAATTAGCGCTTCCTAGTCTGTTTTTCATATTTTTTTTTCTCACTTTTTTAAAAGCAATATAACAAATCTGAAGTCTGACAATAAATTTGTCTCATATGCCCAAAGTATATATTAACAGCTCTACATGAAAAGCTGGGCTACCAAGTTGCTTATTTAATATTGTTTGCTGTATTTTTAAATTGACATTTGACAATCAGCTCTTAAAAGCTCCTTTTGTAAAAAACACTTTATTCCAATATGTGATTTATTCATAATACACATATGGTCTCTATTTTATATCATTCAAGCACCATATGTGAACGGACACATTTTCTTTAACTTCTCCTCAATGATACCCCATAAGTTGCTTTTTTGGTTGTTTTTTGTTTTTTTTTTCTCAGTGTATTGAACTGTCTAAAAATATCCTTCAGCATTTTTCCCCTGATTACATTATTCTCTTCTACCCTTAGCACCTCATTTCTCAGCCGACTGATTTGACAGTTTTTGAAAAGGGCAGAAATTATCAACTGAAACTAACAAGCTCGTGTTATTTCACCAGATTTTACTCTCTACAGAACAATGCGAAAAGGATGACCCATTTTTCCCTCTTCCCAGGATTAAAGAATGATACATCAAGCATCCTGGAACTATTTTTAATTTGTAGTGATTTCTCTGGGCCAGAGATGCTTCCACTTGTATATTTCAGCCTTTAAAACTTGCTCCCTTATCGACAAAGACTCCCATGCCTTGCTTTGTAAAAGGAATTGTTGACAAAAACAGGAAAACATGAACTTTTTTGTATTTGTAAGAACAATATAAGTTACTAACATGAACAGTCCTTTTCGGTGCTCAAGATACAGACCTTACTTGTCTAGTAAGGTCAAATCTTCAGAAGCATCTAGTGCAGCATCTATGCAGTTCCTCTGCCTGTTCCATCCACCCATAACAAACACTGCTGGTATTATGTAACGTACTACATAATAGAGACTGTTTGCATCAGTTATTTCCATGTCTCACAGGAGTTTTGAAGTCCATGTTGTGTGGTGTGTAGTAGGGTACTGTATCCCATTTGAATTCTGATATCACCAACTACACAATGGTAGTCAGTGAAATAATTTGGCAATTGGCAATATCCACAAGTTGGGAACTGCCTACAAGGCTGTTGTTGATGATTAGGTTTCCCTTGCAGATGTACTCAGACTAATATAAATTGTCTTATTTGGATATCAGTAACACAGAACTCAGCACAGGCTGCAAAACTCAACTGAGTGTTGGGTATATTCTTTACTGACAGTCTGTTTGACTTCCACACTACTGGCAGTGCCTAACTCGACTTAGTGTGCCTATTAGAGTTGCAGTCATAGCAGAGCTTACAGTCTAGCCATACTCAGAATGTCCATTAGTTTCACCCTCAAATGCCTAACTAATGAGATCTGTTTGAAATAATTATTCATAAAGGTTGAAGAAAGACTCTCCTTTGTATCTTGGACTTAAGGACTTAATTCAATGAGTTTTATACCTTTTCAGAAGACTGCCGTGCGTAAGGAAAATGAGATAGTCTTTGTGCTTATAATGATGATATAATTTTATGCATAATATTGAGGAGGACAAAAAGTGTTGTAACTTTTCTTTTTTTTTCTATGATGTTAGGATAAATTTTATAAAATAACAGCAAACTGGGATAAAAACACACTAATCTCTATGCACACATAATATTGATTCTGTTGACTTCAGAGCATATGTTTTTTCATATCCGTCTTACCAAAACTTTGTACAGTTAAACAGGTGAAGAATAGAAAGCCATCTATCTAGACATAGATATCTATTTTAAAACAAGCAGGCTGGTTTGATGAATCATGATCTTTAAACATTCTCTATCTCAGTATCACCAAACCTCCCCCTTCTCCGGGTTTCAAGTCAACGCCTCATTCCTACTTAAAACAATAAAATCCACAGAAACATTTTTAAATACGGAAAGTTACAATTTTCTTCTGTGAAATAATCTTGTCCCTTCCATTTTTATATACTTGTCATCATTAAACTTTCAGTGGTGGTTTGGAGTTGTCTTTATTATCTGCCTACAAAGAAATAGACAAAACATGACAGAAAATTTACTTGTCTGTGGAAAGTCTGAAATTTGTAAATGCTTCTCTGAAAACAGAAGACTGAAGAGGACCTTAGTGGAGAGAATACAAGAAATTACAAATGTGAGTTTATTCCTGGTGGGAGAATATAAATCACTGTAAGTATTAAACCTTTGAGTTGTCTGTATAGCTGTGTTCACTGATGGGGTAGAAGATTTTCCAGAAGTTTCTTCCTCACAGAATACAAAAGGATGTATTTTCATCCTCCTCAGAAAAAAACAGGGCCCTTATATTACTCTTACTGCATCATCATCTCTTCTGTTTTGTTTCTGTTTTCAAATACATAAGATTTTCTCCTAGCAGATATCATTCTTTGTGTGAGGCATACTTTTTTCAGTATATCTGCCTCTTTAGGTATTTATAGAAGATAGCCATGGATAGCCATGGAACATAAATAGAGATGTCAATATAAGATGTTTATGAGATGCTATACATGCCTCAGACCTTATTTCTCTTGTTACTGCTCCCTGCCCAGGACACATGTACTTTTCTTCCAGCTTTTTGTAAACATTATTCACCTGAAACCAGATTCTGATTCTCTTGCTCATCCCCATAAATGCCTAAGCCTTATTCTGAGAATTGGACTGTTGATGTTTCTTTGTAGTCAAAGGAGCTATGCTGTGCTATGAAAGTGACCTAAGGCTAACTCCTCAAGGGCCAGTTTATAAGATAAAGTCGTAAGATAAATCTAAGCATATCAAGTTAAATTCTATGATAATTTGCACTCTGGACAATAGATATTTGAGACTGTGTTTTGCAAGTTATTACGCACTTAATGATATTAGTATAGATGAATGGAATGAAATATTTTGCCATTTAGAAGATTCTCTACTTGCAGAAACAGTCCAAAATAGCCATGCAAAGAAGTGTGTGTAGGAACTGCCTTAGCAGGAAGGTTGGATTAGAGGTCCCTTCTAGTCTCTATGATTCATTGAAAGGAACAGTGCAAAATAGCACTTGTGGAAGAGCATGCTGAGATTATTTTTCTGCATCAGCAAAATCCCTTAATGTTCAAACTCAAGCAAAGTCTGCAGCCTTCTCTCTCACTATCACCAGTCCTGAAGAGAAGAAAAGGAAGAAAGCATGGTAGTATACTGGTTTCTTCATGTTTTGAGGCAAAGTGTATAACTGAATTTGTTGGGAAAGGGTTCTATTTCCTTCCTACTTCAGACTGTCACTCAGATCATGAAGATAGACATTGCCATACATTTGCATGTGGACAAGGTAACACATTCTGTTTCTCATGCATATTTTCTCTTTAAAAGATTGTTGACTGTTCATTAATATTATTTCTTCTAATTATTTTTAGTCAAACAACTTTAATAAGAGAGATCTCTTTTTTACTCCAGTTAAATTTTCCACTATCTATAAAAAAGAAAATCAGTTCAACAGCCTAGATCAAAACTCCAAGCACTTTCTGAATTATTACAAATGTAGAGACACCCATAGAAATGGTATTTGTTTTCAAATCTTCTTGATGCAGAGCTGCAGGGAGTATGTGACATATCCTATTAGATATGTATTATTGACATAGCTTCCTTCTAGAGTTAGGAAAATGTCGGCAAGACTTGGGCAAGAAAATAATAAGAGGGAGATTGTAGAGATAGCAGTAGTTGAGTGAAAGTAAATTGTGTGGTCCTATTTCCTAATCAAGAAACATGCCACAAGGAGAGAATCCAATGATACTGAAGTTGCAGTGTACATTAAGAAGGTAAAAGATATTCATCCTGGGAAACTACTTTCTTAAAGATGCAGGGAAGCCAAGACTTGAGAAGAATTTAAAAGCCAGCTGACACTTGTATAAGCACAGTCACCCACAAAACCAGCCAACCAACCAAGAAAACCAAAAACAACCATAAAATGGTGTTTTTTTGTTTTTTTTTTAGTTTTTTTTTTATTTTTATTTTATTTTTTTTTTTTTTTTGTGAGAAATAAATATTATTGCTTTAGAATGCAAGTCAGTTGATAACTGCTTGAGAGCAGAGTGAAACTTCCCACAGGGTACGTTATTCCTCCTCTATCTGTTATGAGGTTTCTCAGACCTGTTTCTTGAGGCAGCACCCAGTGCTGGTCATTGCCAATGACAGGGCGTAGACTACATAAGTTAATTAATCTTTGCTACAGATATTTAGGCCAAAAAGAGTTCTGGGATGATCAGTGAAATGTTTATACAAACATTATTGGATGGCACGCTTGCAAAGGGACCTTTTATATCGCCCAGCTAGGTGCCCATGTTGCTAACTTTGTACTGCTGTGTAATAAAATACAGCTATCTGAAGTGTTTAACAATCTCCACAGGACTACAATGTCACTAATCCACTCTAGTATGATCACAGAATACATAAATGGATAATCCTCTGCAGAGAGCTTGACTTCAATTGGAACTGAGGACATTTTACATAAACTGCCTTCTTATTTCTTTGTCAAGTAAAAAAGGGCAAAGCTGTAGGCACTACAAATTTAGAAAAATCTCAGTGTAGATACATGCAAAATATCATGGACCCAATCATGCCATAATGTCTTTGCAGTTTCCTTTCAAACAGTGTACAGTGTTTGGATCCTGAAGGGAGCGTATCTTATCTACACAATGGAAACTTACAGTGCTGTTATGGAACAGTTTAATTAACAGCTCTGTGGCAGCACCACAGAACTCTGTTCATACTACTCAGCCCTTCTAGACAGTCAGAGTAAATACACTTGTCCAGAGGTCTACGTTCTCACTTGCAGGTTGTTGGACTCACCTATACAACTAAATTAAAAAGTGCCAGACTGCATTCCTGGGCACTGAAACTTAATTATTTATACTGTTAGATCATTAGACTTGGGCACACCTCTAATATGAGCCAGGGCCTTTCGGCCAAACAATGTCTGGGCATGGCAGGGAATGTAATATGGACTGAGTAGTGTTCCCAAGAGGCACCATCATGGTTATTGTATTTGGAGTAAAGGGGGGATTTAAAAGTCTAGAAATGGGATAATTTTTAGCCAGTGTCTCAGCACTGGGAATGACTCAAAGTGTATAGAAGTTAACACTGAAGACGCAACCTTATTAGCTGTTGGACCAACATGCTTAACATTTGAGTCCTGAGTCTACGTATCCTGCAAGGAAGACATACTTAATGTCTTAGTAAAACTTAAATTTAAATGATTGTCTTCCAGATAGGCTGAAAGGAAATATTTTTTTTTTTTCCCATGGTGTGGCTATGGAGAATTATTCTTCAGAGAAGCAGTTAACTGGATTTTGGCCATCTTTAAGAGAAGGTCTTTCAAACATGGCCCTTAGGATGCAAACTTGTGTGTTTCACAAAACACTCACAGTAAGACTCATCCAAGAAGTCTTTTGATACAAACTGCAAGTCTTCCATTATTGCAAGTGGTGTAACTTGTACTAAGTGGAGAAAAAAATGTGGTGGTACCTGCCATGCTCCGGACTTCTGATATCAGTTCTGACATTTCCTGTCACACTAATATTAATACACAGCTCTGTGGCTTACAGAGAGAAATCCTTCAATGGAGATTGGGAGATGTAGTCTGAAAAAAGTACATCAGAGTGTGCTAGGAATACTTTTAAAACTGAAGGAAAAATAGCATTCTTTCCTTAAGTGAATTAATTATACTGTTAGGACAGGAACATTTTTCTATAACTCACAAAAGTAAAGCTTTTTGATGCAAACATCTTCAGTGAAGGCAGACAAAGGCTTTGCACATGGCTCAGCAGTGACAAAATCTGTGATTGCCCCATCTCTGGAAGTGTTCAATTTGGATGGCGTCCTGGGCAGCCTAAAATGGTGAGTGGCAGCCCTGCCCACAGCAGGGGTCTGGTAATAGGTGACCTTCAAGGTCCCTCCAGCCCATCTTAAGATTCTATAATTCTGTGATTCTGTGTCCTTTTTGCATCTCTATATTTGATGGATAGAAGACCTATACAAGGGGGAAATGTTCAGATTGTATCAGAATTTAAGTATATGTTAAGATTTTTGGTGAATTAGAAATTAAGCATTAGATAATGAAGAACATTACAACATTCTCTAGAAATGTTTTAAGAGAGTGTAAACCCCACCCATATCTGGCAGAGGTGTCTGAGCTAACTCCAGTACTGGATATAAAGTTGTCATGTCAGCACATTACTACCTCCTAATTAATCATCATGGAAGAGTTAGGTAAATTAGCTCAGATAGCAATACACTAGTGCAGCACTGATTATTCTCATCCTTATGGTATCTGTACTGCTTTGGATGAGGTAAATGCTGTAACTTGTTCAGAACATGTAACATGGTCCTAAATTTCATAATTTAAAAAAAGCAAATCCTATTGGATGCTTGACTTTAATTATTCCTGTCTTTGGAAAAGTAGCCTAGTTTGGTGATCAAACATTAGAAAGGGGGGAAAAAAAGAAGTTTAAAAAAAAAAATAAAAATGGAAGTAGAAATCTTTTATGAATGAAACAGAAAAATATTTTGATTTTTAGAAATAAAATTCAGAAAGTATGTTTATGTGATAGACTCTGGATTGGGGTCCAAATATGCTAAAATGTGTTTCCAGTATAGATACTGCCCCATTCCGTTCATTCAAAATCTGCAGCAGAACAGCGGCTCTTCGTCTGGATGAAAAGCACCAAACCAGACCAAGGGAAGCTTCTTTTGTTTAATGTGAAGAAATAGAACCTTCTGCCATAGACCAAATAAGAGATCAAGGTAATGCTCAGGTAATGACTGGATGACAGCAGCTCTTGAATGATGAGTCAGGAAAAACAAAACACTTTGAAAGGATCACGGCTCTTTTAAACACTTTTAAATCCTGTAAGACAGAAAAACACTGGATAGAGGTTCAAATTTTCCATTCTTCATGATAAGATATGCTAAGACACACTCTAAACCAAACTGTATAATGGATTTATAAACAAAATATGCACTGGCACACTTAGGATTCCCATATTTAGGTATGCTGTACACTAGTTTGCAAAAAGCTTATGTCTTCAGTGCACATGTAAACACAGTAGCTTTTGAGGTGACACATTGAATTATTTTGAATCTCCTTAGCTGCAGTTTAAATATTTCTTGGTAATTTATTCTCTTTCAGTTTCTGCTTCTTGTCAACAGATGTAAATTTGAAATATCTAGCCATATGGAAAAACAACAAAGATATTAATGTTGCGTAAGTTTCTAGCCAGAATTCCAAAAGAAGTTTAGTTTATGTATTTCTAGACTATATGTTTCTACCAACTATTAGTATATCTTGGCCAGTATCTTTGGTGTTTATTAGGAGTACTGAAGTCCCCATTGTCATAAAATAGTGTCTAAAGTATGTGGTGAGAGACAGAATTGTAGAAACATTAAGGCTGGAAAAGACCGTTAATACCATCTAGTCCAACTATCAACCCATCAAATAATGAACCCAAACCATCAAATAATCCCATGCTCTCACTGGCAGAAGTACTGCAGTGTTACCTAATTTTTGGTTTTTGAGAGTCTACATGTCAGGCATTTTGATTGCAAGAAAAACATCAATCAGAGCTTGCATGCTCTTGGAAAGAAAGTGAGTATCTTTCAGGAAACCATGAGATACCACTTTTCAGTCATTATATTGCTTCTAGAACTTGCTTTATCAAAGTCTTGGTCTTTGTTATGGAACTAGAACCACAATAATGTCATTACCTGATTTTCAGGTGTTTACAGTTTACCAGCTGATGATTTCTTCAGTATTTGTGTATTTGTGACAGAGATCGTTCTAGTGAATTAATCATTTAATAGGAAGTTTGGGTTTCTAGCTATTGATGAACTGTTCACAGAACTGAAAACTTAAGGTAAGGCACTTGATAGTACATTATGTTGACAAAATCTCCTCAGGCATCTGCAGTCTAGTGAAGCAGAAAGGTATAAAAGAGGCTACACTTGCTACAGTTCTAAATGTTTGCATCATGTTGTCCATTTCTATTAGAAAAACTAGTCTTACTCATATTTCTAATGTCATATTCTTTGTTCTTACTAAATAACTCTGATTAAATTACAACAGCAAGCTGATCTTTGCAGCCCTTGTTTTTGCACAGTTTGGGAAGAAATGCTCTTGGCCCACCCTCTCTCTGCTTCCTACAAGGAAGACCTACAAGGTCTGCTCATCTTTTTGTCTGCCAAAGCTTACTGTATTGTGATTAAGATGAAAAATCATTCTGCCCTGAACTGTTCAAGATTATGAGAACAGTCCTTAACTCTAGCTTCAGACAAAGGACAGGATGCAGTGTGTTGTATTCAGTGGGTATAACGTTTGCCAAATGTTTATATCATCTTATAGGAATAAAAAACTGTAAAACCTCTGCAGAAGGTTTGGTTAGTAAATTGACTATGACTGAAACTGAATCACATAGCCAACTGCTAGGTCTTGTCTTTTCAAGCATGTCACTGTCACATTTCCCTGACTGGGACCTGTGTATGCATTCTGCATTTACATGTGGTACCTCTGGTAATCACTGGTGTAGTTCTTTGGCAAGTCACAATTTGTTTTGGCACTAACCACAGATAGGGAAAATGACACAGAGAAGAACTCCTCTGGGTATTGGGTGCAACTCAGTACATCACCTCTCCTATTATATGTCCTAGGTGCAAAATCTTAGGGAGTAACCATGATCTGGAGCAGTTGCACCTGCTGCAGGGTATGATGGATGCAGAAAGATGGCTCTGTGTTGCACTAATTCAGAATGTACACTTTTCACTATGTGCACATTAGTTCTCAGGAACACAAAACTTTTTATGTGCCACTGTCCTGACATCCTGAACAAGTAAGCAAAGCCATAACTTTTACAAGAGTAAATCTCAGGTCAAATGGCAGAAAAGTGTTGTGTATTATTTTACAAAATGGTGGGCATCCTCATACTTTCCTTTGAGCTTCTTTGAGCTCCAGAAATAAAATTCAGGATAACATGAATATGGTCTGAGGAGATGCAACAGTCATTCACAAAGTCTTACCCAGGACAGGGTTAATACAGCCTGCTCTTGATGGCCTCAGTTGTACAGCTCTCTTCACATATCCTCACTTAGCTCCTTTCCTCGTGACATTGTCACAACAAATTAAAGCCCCCATCCTGCAAGCACTTTATGCATGTGGGTAGTCAGAGTTAATCACATGCATGAGCGTTTGCAGGCTTGCAGCCTTAGAGATTAGAATCTAGAAAAGCAACTACATAAAATGACCCATTTTGAGGAGGAGGAGAAAGGCTCTCAGCAGAAGTTCTCTACAGCTTGCTTGGATATGGTGTCGACATACTTTTTTTTCAGAACATCTTTCTGTCCTACAACATAAATATCTAAAAACATAACAGCAAAGGATGAAATGTGATACTGGCACTCTGCCAGCACTTTTAAATCTGTTAACATGGCCATGACACTAAAACCCAGACACGGGGACAGCTGCTTGGCATGGAAGTGTCATAGGCAGGTTCGTTAGTAAATTCTTAAGAAACATTTGTCAGTTGTGAAGATTAGGAATTGTGATTACGGGGTAGTAGCATAATGAAAATAAAATAAAGATAGAAAAACAAAGGGAGATTATGTTACTTGATTATTACCATGCTCTTAGGACCTTGAATACCAGTTGGCACTTGCCTCTCTAATAGGTTTTAACAAGAATGATGGAAGTGGACCCTTCTTTGTTTATGAGTTAGTTTGCAAATCAGCTCTACTCGGTTAGAAAAAAGTGACATTTATCCTGCTTACTGTGAAGAAGAAATGCTAAACAAATGTCTCTTTTTAAGTATTTATCTCTCTCTCTTTACATAGGAATTATACATTACAAACACATATGTAACATGTATATATTTAATATATATGGTTTTTATATATTCTTATATGTGTGTGTATATACAAGTAAATATGTGCTTTGTGTCCTGCTGTTGCATTGCCTACATGTTACTTAATATGCTACATCATGGTGCCAGACAGAAAACAATGTGTCAGGAAAGAAAACTAGACATTTTTCAAGCAACTGCCAAAATATTTTTTTTCTCCCTATTTTATGCTTTTAGGAATAGTGCTTCATTTTCACTTTTAGACTAATTTGATCAGATGTCTTTAAATCCCATCACTTGACAGTAGTATTGAGATGGAAATCTAGCACTTAAGAGAAATTGTGTTGGCCAATATGAATTCTTCCTGCACTATCTTCTTTTTACAACAAAATATGAGTAATTTTCTATCACCTATGGACTACAGATATTTCACATCTTTGTCTAAATTTCCATACATTAAAAACATCAAGAAGCACTTTGTTCAGATTATGCAAGTAACTGGGGTCTGTGAATGCATAGGAGTGCTACTAGTTGTGCTCTAGCTCAGAAGTGTTCTGTGTTCATAATCAAATCCTTTGAACAATCCTTTTGTTACTGTTATTTTCAGTTCCCATGTAGGGGACAAGTGAGCTTTGCTTTATGTTACCTTTTGCCTGATTTTCACTCAATGGGTTGAAATAACTAATAATGGATATACTTCAGATAATGACTAAGCTCTCAAATGTTCAGATGGCTGGAAACTTTATTAAAATACTTTAACTTGTATCTCAATTTAGTTCCTTGGAACAGATTCTGAAGATATTTTTGTATGAGTTACATCTGAATCAGAAATATGGCAAGAGCAACATTTTTACCTCCATTTGGCATTTCATCTTCTAGTTGCAGAAGGAGAAAAGAGAACAGAAATTAAAACATGCTTACCAAACAAGGACAACTATCAGTCTAAAGCTTTAGCAATATTTTATTTATTATTATTATAATATATATTTTTTCAGAATCAATTTAATATATTGTTTAATAGCCATTAATGGAATTGACACTGCAAGAATTCCACTGTGGTTAGCTAGCATGGGAGATGGTGCTTTTAATTTGAATGTAGGAGCTGGGAAATCTGTTGTAACTTGCCTTTAAAAGAAAAGGGCTTCTGAGAAAAATCCTTTTTCCATCCACTGTGCCTCTCAGTACCACCGTAGTGGCACTCAGAGACTCTGTAATAAAGCCTCAGGGATTTCTCGTTGTGTAAATTGCATTCCAGACTTGACAGAACCATTTTATGTTGTCCTTCCTCACGGCATCCACAATTAGAGGGATGTGGCTGAAAAACTGTAGACCGGGGTCATTTTGATTGAGAAGCAGCCTATTACGTCTCTAGGGAGACACCAATGAGATGCCTTGATGCTGACCAGATGGGTAGGGTTGCTTAACACTGGATTTCTTTTCTCAAGCTCCTTTGGGCTAAGCTTTCTATCTAGTGTCCTCTAAGTCATGCAGTAAAAAGTATATTCTTTCAGCCATAGATACACACTGCTGAAAGTACCCGAATATGTCAGAAATTGTACTCCAAGCAGAAAAATAGATGGAAGCAGACATAGGTCAATTAAATCTGCAAAAAAGACAGAGAAACAATCTTGCTTGTAAACTGTATAAACAAACGAAATCCAGTGGTTTCACTGTAGCAATTGGCTGCCTTTAAATGCGATTTATTTATTATTTATTTTTTTAGTAATCACACCATAATATATCAGGGTTGTGTGCTGCATTTACATGCTGAAAGTAAAACCTGCCTTAAATGGTCAGGATTTATTTTTCTAGGCAACTCTTATTCATGAATAAGCAGTAGTATATTCTCTGAAAGCATCTATCATTTTTTCACTTGGATGGCCTAATAATGATACTTGCAACTGAAAATACAGTCACTTTTTCATTCTTCAGAATATGCTTGAGATACATCTGCATCAATATTATTTGTGCCCATCGTTATGTTTTGTGAGCTGATACTCAGGAAACAGCACTAACAACAACAAAAAGATAACAGAGGATAACTGTTATCCCTCCTGAAACTGGAGTTAACTATATGTTTTATAGATATTTAAGGCTTCACAACTTAATAATTCTCTATTTGCTGCACTTCCAATAAATGCTAAAGAATCAAAAAAAACCTCATCATTCTTGAGGCTGCTATAAATCTTTAGTTGTAATGTGAAAGATTGCTTGGATAGCTTTGAGTACATTTCTTTAAAAACTTGCTGCACTAGGCACATTTTAATTGCAATTAATGAGGTCTATATGAAATATCTCTTTTGTTTTAAAAGCCACTATCCAAGCCATTATGTAAATTAAGTGACAAACCTTCCAGTATCTTCCTCCAGATGCTTTTTCAAAGACAAGTCTAAGTCTCTAAATGCTCAGATCTACCCCAGAGGTCACACAGCACAAGTATGGAAGCCTTATGTGAACAGCCATGGATATGACAGTGTGAAACATGTTGAAGATGTCTGGCAGGAAAGCTGGGAAGGCTTGAAGCTTGCATTTGATATTGCTTAAAAAATTTTGCCTGGTATATGTCCAGTAAATCACAAATCCCCAAAGACTTTGCTCTTAGACCTTTGTTTTTTACTGACAAGGACAACCTGATCTGTCTGGTTGTTGTCTTTTGCTCTTAGGTTTTGACCATGACAACTCTTTAAAATAGAGATGCATCATTAGGAAGTGCCTACAGTCAACAAGGTGGAGAATTGCTTTAGACATTAAAGGAAACAAAAGATGAGAGCTCTGCTTAGACAAACATTCACCAGCAGTTGTTGCATTACATGCAGGACCCTTGGAGTGTGCGTTTGCAATAGAAATTAGAATAAACAAAATGAACTTATTCTATTCTTTGTCATCCCATTGTGCCAACCACGTAGTGCAAAAGAAGTAGACCTTTTCCAGGTGGAAAGATGTTGGGGTCCTTGTTAGACACATTGCTGGCACAGCTACCAACTCTTTCTTTGCCTGCAGATTTCAGCACAGACATGGAAAAGAAAAGCACCCAGAAATAACACTTTATAGCACATTATTCTGTGTATTATGGGTCAGTGCAATTGCAGACATTTCTTTGCTACACTTTCCCAAACTTATGAAAGGACTTTAGCATTCCAGTTCCCCTGGCAGTAGATCTGTCTGCTGCTAGATCTGCTACTAGATCTCCTTCACTAATAGGTCTAGTAAAACGGGTCTTTCAGAATCTATCTTTATTAGGCAAGTGGTAAGGAAACAGATGCAAAGATCAGCCTGGTTCTCACAGGCACATGTGGAGAAACAGAGCATAGCCCAGCCTGTTCCAGCTTTAATCCATGTGTACACAATGAAACACTGTTTGAACAGGAAGATGGTCCCTGCAGGAAGCTATTTCAATACCTTAGCACTAGATGTGGCATTCGACACAAAACATTTAACTTTTTTGTTTAGATTCTGGTTCTGGGTTTCCTTCCCTGAAACTGAATGCGGCACTTCATTACATACCCATGGTTTATAGTTGTTGTTTTGCTTTTAATTTTTCTTTTCTTTCTCTTTTTAAGGCATTTTTAATTTTTGGTGTAAGCGTGGAGATGAGACTTGTTCTCAGCACAGTCCCAGACTTCTTGCCAAATGTTGGACTGCAGTGAATTTTTATGTCTGAGCTATAATGCCTGAGAATTGAGATTTATAGGAGAAGCCTGACAGACTGCTAATGAAAGCCAAGCTGGCAAGTAGTTACAGATTAGAAATAAATTCCTTTCGATATGTATTTCTGTAAAGTACCAGAACAGCTTTGCACTGCATGTTCCCTCCCACCTCCAGGAAGAACCAAGGCTCTGTAATGTGAAAAAGGAATTCTTACTATTTTAAAAAGTGTTCAGACATGTCCTGCACCTTCTATTAGGAAATCATCCACTCAAGTGCTTACTAATACACGGTGACTAACCTTCCATTGAGCTCAGTGTGACACGAGCTTTGTGTCAAAGCTTTCACTGTGCAAGCATGACCTATCATTGTCACGAATTCCTTCTGTGAACTTTATCACTGACTTAATTATTTCCGACCACGTTTAAATAAGGAGTTCCCCTTTTTGATATAATATTACTTTTCAGAGCATATTTTTTTCGATGCATTTTTTAGTGCACACTGACTGACCTATATAGAGCTGAGCATCTACTAAATGGATAATGCTTAAATAAAGGATCAAGACTGTTATAGAAGAGGTCCTATTGCCCTGAGACTGTCCTTCTCTCTTAGCAAATGCACTCAGATTCCAAAATGTTCCCTGAGTTAGAAAGCTGTAGTGGATAATATTATGTCAGTTGTTCACTGAAGCATTGCAGCTTCAAAGTTTTGCTGTCTCATTTCTTCCTGGTGGCTGCAGCTTTAGATTTGTCCTGGTTTAAACTAAAACCATTATATTCTGCAAGCCTGAAGCTGTGTTATTTTAGATTCACATACCAGAATTCAAAGCTTCACAAATTCTGTGTAGCACATGGAAGCAAAAATATATACACTTTTAGAAATTCTTACTGCAATGAGGTATTTTTTATCCATCTAGTCACTATCATCTCTGTACAAACCTACTGCTTTGTGGCATTCTTTGAAAGAGTCTGAGGCTGATACACTTTTCGGCATTGTAAAATAAAGCTTTACCTGTTACCTGCAGCTCAGGACAGTTTATGTGGATGGGAATGAGATTCTGCATAGGGGAGAACTGAAAAAGACTCTTTGAGTGCTCCCACATGAAGCAGTGACAAAAAAACACACCTTAAATCCCATGCATCACTAACGCTTGTCCATATTAGTTGGTGCTGTCTGGCATACCTATACTCATGAAGAATTCAGAACCTGATAACCTGGAGCAAGGTACTTAGCCTGCTTTTCTAAGCCTATTGCTTTAGAAATACAGCATTGCGACAGTGTGCAGATAGGTCAGTGGAGAAAGTTATGGGTCCCAGTCCTGTTCTAAGAACATTTCTTACTGCATGTTGATCAGTCCCTGCATAAAATACAGTAAGGTATGTTGGCATCCAGGTAGCACAGCTCACCTCTGGTAATAGAAAGCCATCATGTCCTTTCTATGTAGTGACAGAGGTTCTGCAAGAAGAAGGAGCCCCTTTTTCTTCCAGATCAGCTTGCATTGTCTGTAGAGAAAATTGTTTTTGAAATGAATTTGAAATACTTGCTAGCAGGGGACAGCTTAACTGCATAATCTGTTAGTGCCTAGACAATGACGTTGTCCACCCACCTAAAGCTTCAGTCCTTCCTATTGTCAAAAGCACAGTTTGAGCAGAGCATGGGGTCAATCATCAGATCTCTAGGCTTCTCTTTAATTCAGATACATGAGTTTGTTTTATGTTTTATAAAATAGAATTTGCATGACTGCTTCTGGATATGCTAGGTCAGATGGCTGGCCATTAAATAATCTAAGGTGAGTGAAAAGAATTAAAAAGGAAACCATTGGCCTGATTTCGTTATTCATTTCCAATTTAATTTCATAAAGTCTTAACATTTAAAGCTCTGCAAGAGCTGCCACATGATGACCAGCCTGTAAACAAAGAGCTGCAAACATACAGCTACCAACATCATACAGCAAGATTTCTTAGGGAACCAGGGAGCCTCAAACACAGCACAATTGCAGAGAGCATCAAATTTCTAGCTTTATGAAAAAATCTAAATACTTTCAAAACCTGTTTGTACAAAGAAGTCGTGCTGATAGAACATTACAGATGTTTACTTTTCTTATTTTAATTATTTAATGACTTTTGAGGGTCCAAACTATTAATCATCATCATTAAAAGTTCAAGTGCCTTTGAATTGCTCTTTGACTCTGTTAGCGCCTAAAGTCTTCAGGTGACATTTGATGGTTAACAATTAAGTTAGTTAACAATCTCATTGTATCTCCTTGTATTCTAACCAATTGTAAAGTGTCAAACAGCAATGTAATGTAAAAATGAGATCATTAGATTAAATAGATGACTGTAAGAAAAGATCACATCCAGAGCTTTGTTTTCCAAGAAAATAAAATTTGAGATGCTTTGGGAAAAGGACATATTTTGTATGAGTCTCAGCTGAGCACTCAGATTTTTATGATACCTCAAAGTATTATGAATAGGAGTCTATGTATGCTTGTGGTTAAAATGAGTAACTACTTAGGAATAAGCAGTTGCTGAAGAGCTGTTTGAAGAGTGCTGACGTGCCCAAGATTTGGACAGAGTCTTCAGTTAAAAGGGCCCTGGGTGTCTGGGAGGTCTGCAAGTGGGAATGACTGGTGAACTGATGCAGCCTTTGAGTACAGGAAGGAAATTATTAGGCACATAATTTCCAAAAAGTAAATTTTACAAGGAATAAGTGATTCCTATCTGAATTTGACTATATGTCTCTGTTGTATTTCTCATTCATTTCCTTTAAATGAAAATCTGGCTGCACCAACAGAAACACTGTTTTGCGGAGATGTTCCCACGCTTTGTGCAATTGTTGGCTTTTTGTTTGGTTTGTGGGACTTTCATGTTATATGTGCTGTTAATGCTGACATGGGGATCTTAATGAGAGAGTTTCAAACTAGATTAATTGTACTGAGGAAGAAAGCTCCAAATCCCAAGTCCTTCATGAGAAAAATTCAATCTGCAAGAGGTATCAAAACTGGCAGTTAAACTGTCTTACTTCTGTTCTTGAAATGGTGAAGTGTTTCCTGAAAAGTTTTCCTGTCACAAACTTGTTAATATCTGAGTTTAAACTTAGATTGCTCGAATTATCTTGCAGGAAATATAAATGAAACTCTAGCTGCACGGATCTGGCAGCGCATCCTGCTCTGATGCAGGTATGTCTCACAGGTCCTATCATGCCACAGCACGTTGTTCTGGCAAGACAACAGGAACCCCAGCTGTTGGTGGCACACAGCTTACCATGTATCACAGAGGCCAAAAATTTAATGAGAAGTCACACCAGTCCTAAGGCCAAAGCAAACACAAGTACTGCCATGGGTCAAGTTTGGTGTGCCAGACTCTCTCTTGCTTAGGAGCATTTTTTTTTTTTTTTTTTCAGAATACAGTAGTTTAAAAAATAAAATAAAATAAAATAAATGGAAAGACTCTAACAAAGCAGGCTACTAGTCTGGATCCCTCCTGGGCATTGTGCCGTGCAGATGAGAATACTCCGTGAGACTCTACTGCAAGTAAGCTGGATTGAGGTGATGTGCTTAGAAGTTAACTATGCCAGGAGGGCTCACAGGGCTCCTTTGATGGAGACTTTTCGAGCTTGCTTCTTGTCCCAACAGGGTTGCCAGTGAGCACATCCTCCAGCTGCAAGACTGTCCCGCTTCTGTTGGTCCATTCACCACAGAGGTTCATTTGCCTTTGCCACACAGGAGACAGGGAGCACAGCCAAGGCTCTTTCACTGGCTGGAGTTCAGCTCACTACCGTGTTTCGTCAATGAATGAAGCAGAATGATGGATTACTGATGTGTTGCACTGATACCTTGCCAGCAGATCAATCGCTGTCATGCAGTGTTGCTGTTCTGTAGAGCCTTAACTGAGAACTTTGACAGAGAGTGGGTTGGGAATACAGCTTCTGATGTTATACAAGTGAGCACAGGTTCTGATCTAGCAGAATGATTAGCACTAAACAGATCCAGGTCTTTATTTAACAGCTTGAGAATCAAACTTTTACTCAAGATCTGCCTTTTGTACTTGGATGACTTAATGATTGGGAAACCCTGGCCTTCAAATCCACCTTACTGGAAATGCTTTTTTTGTTTGTTTGTTTGTTTGTTTCTTGTCAGCTACACTTGAAAATTAATGCAGGTTAGTCTGACAGTAATCAGCGTCATGATTTTCTGCTAATATTGGGGTGAAATGTAGATCATATTTATTTATGAGATTTTAAAATCTATGTTCTGCTGCAGAATTCTAAGTTATTCATCTAACACATAGGGCCACATGAAAGCAAATAATGCTTGTTTGTTTGTTTGTTTGTTGCAAGAATTATAACCCCAATGAGTTATCTGGAGGACTCCTTCCACTTTAAGTGTAAAATGAGCTTTCTTTTTCTTATTCTGCAGATAATGTTTTGTGTAGCTGTGCAATGTAACCTGAAGTCTCATATCTATTTAACAGGTTTTAGTTCTATTCAGTCTTTTTGAGGGAAAAAAAGTGTTTTGCTGTTATGTAATTCAGTCACAATAAGACTTTGTCACAACAGATGTGTGGTGATAGATTTATTACCTCAAGTGGTGGTCTGGCCTACTCAAGATCATTTTCTTAATGATGACCCAGAAAGGATATTAATGTTTAATGATATTTGATTTTTTTCTTTTTTTTTTTTTTTTCCTGTCCTCATTTTGTCAGTCAATCACCATCAGACATTTTATACTTTGTAGTACATGGGAGTCAAATGATCTGAAAAGAAGTGCATCTCTACTGAGGAAGGAGATGGAATCTCATAATATCAGATTGTCAACTATCCTTCAGAGTCCAGACTGTTAAATGAGTTATTTATTTAGGTATTTATTTGCAGATTATCTGAATTTCTCATGTCCACATGCATCCGTACTGTTTCCATTTTCTGTTTTTTCGGGCCATGGACTTAGGAGTTCTGTGAGTAAAGAGTAAAATTTTGAAACATGCTGGAGAAACTGGAAGTTCATATGGCCCATTTATCCCTTGCAGACATAAAGCTGGAAAGGAGATTTGTTTTTTTTAATTCATTTGGCAAAACATATATAACAAAAAGTATTTCTAAAGTGCTATGTAGTCTTGAAACAGTAATGAATATCTAACTCCTCTTATTTCTTGTTCTGTGAGGAGATGCTGCCTTTACCAGTCTTCAGATGATTTTTCTGATTATTTTTGATATTTTTTCCAGTATTTCAAAGTCTGACAAAATACAGCCAATGACACTGACATAGCACTTTATTGATACTTACGCCAAAGTCTATACACAGATAAAATTGAGTATCTGCTATCTTCAATTTAGCTCTTCCTTAGGAGCTCCTATTTTCTCTAGTTCCTGTTTTCAACCTAATTCTGTTTTCTCACTTTTATGTCAGAGTAAGCAATTTACCAATTTGCCATGGTATTGCACTTCAAGCTGAGGATGGATTGCTCTCCCACCAGGATTCCTAAAACCTTTTCATTCATAACTTTCCAAAATGCAGCCACCCTTTCTCTGTATGTGGCATAAATCCATTGTTATAAACTGTACACTATTTTATTTTCAACTACAATGTCTTTTAATGAACCAACTTAATTAGCATTTCAGGTAACACTGAAGGGTTGTCTCAAATTAAAGTGATAGTAGAAGAGGTTCTAAAATAAATAAATCAATTTAATGAACAGTCCCTAATTGCTAAAAATGGATTATATTCTCTCTGGAGTTCCAGAAGTCAAATATGAAACTGCTGAACTGTTAACTGCTAAATATAAACAAGGCCTATACTGAATGCTCCAGAACCAGAGGATATGAAGACAGCTAACAAATCACCAATTTAAAAATCATCCCAGGCATGATCCAAAGAACTACAGAACGTACTGATAACCCTGCTACAAATCTCACTAAAAATGTAATCAATTTACACACATACACTACTTATGGCAAACAACTAGCTCTTCTATGTAGCATAGCACCTCGTAACTGTCAGAATTGTTAAGTTATTGGTATTTTGGATTAGCTGGTTAAAATGATAAGACATTTCAGTTTTCAAAATGCCTTTTGTTTAGTTGCCCTCTGAAAAGCTTTTGAAGAAATTAAAGTCTTATGAAATGAGCACTTGTGGGCCAATGATATATTTAAGCCAGGAAGCAAAACCAGAAATAAATTGTGAGTTTTTAGTGTGGAAGGATCTTCTCAGTGAACTTCATAAAGAGGTGTGAAGATTCCCTTCCTGTTAAACATAATTAACAGTAATCTGAGAATCGGCTAAGTATGATGATGTGTAGTGACCCAAACTGTTTCAAGAACATTCTACAATGACTGACAACACTATAAAATGGCAAATGAACTTAAATATCAATAAATATAATGCATTATGCTAAGGGAAATGCTGTTAATGAGCTGTATATATATCAAAAGTTCTTTGGTTAACAAATATCACTTAGAAAACATCATTTTGTGGCTACAGTAGATTATTTGCTGAAAACTTCAGCTCAGTGTTCTGTGACAAAGAAAACTAAGCCCAAAAAGAAAACCCCAAAAATGGTATTTTAACTTTTAGAAGAATAATGAACACCACAGAAAATACACTGTAGAAATCAGTGATACTCCACCACTTGAGTATCCCATATAGTTCCAGTTGTCTCCACCCAAAAAAAGTAACTAAACTAAACTAAACAAAAAACAGAAAAAGGGGAAAAAAAAAGAAAAAAGAAAAAAAAGTCAAAAATAGATTGAAATAGAAAGGGAATAGAGGGAAAGGTTCTAAGGGAAGGTATAGAGATGCTGGAAAAATGATAACTGAGGAAAATTACAAGAGAGAAAATTGTCAACTGCACTTTCAAAATAACAAAAGGTGATACTTCTACAGATAATATGCAGTTATCTATGGATTTCAGTGCTCCAATATACTGCGCACATTAAAGGATTACCTACTTTGAGAAGCCAATTACAGAAAACACTGAAAAAAAATAGTCCATCAGGAGCTTTTAACTACAAAGATAACCAGGTCTGAATCAGCAAGTCTTTAAACTGGAACTGAAGAGTGTATTTAGTGTAGTGTCACAGTACATTTACCCTATTCTTGCTGACTTTTGTAGGCATCCACTCTGTGTCTCTGCAGAAAATAATATACAAAGCCACAGAGTGTTTTGCCTCACTCAAGACAGCTTTTCTTATACTATTTGCTTAATTTGTCTGTATCATCCTATATACTGAATGCTCATTTTTAATGCATATCTTTAACACAGTGCTTTTTGGGTGTTGCAGTTATGCAGCTAGATCTCCTCGAGCCCTGTCTCCTTTGTGTTACAAGGAATTTGCCCATCTAATGTGCCCTGAAGAGTTCACCTGTCCCTGTTCTTCAAAAAGTGCTGTAAAAGCTGAGATGTGCGGAGCAGCCAGTGCACCTAGGTGAGCAGGCAGAGCTCTCCTCATGCAGCCAGCTTTGGCTGCTGCTTGAATAGGGCAGTGACACAGCTTAGGCTACGAACAGAGGAGGCAGGTGTAATAAGAAAGCCACAACAGGAGGAAAGAAAATCCAGAACAACTATGTACTTACCAAAGGAAAAAGTTGTTGTTAATGCCCCTCAGACACTGCAGTTTCACTGTCTGCTTCCATTAGCATTAGGATACCAGCCATGATACCACCTCTGAAAAGGCACAATTCTTGATATACCCTTCCAAAACCAAGTTTTGCTAAATAACAATTGAAAGGTGGTGGGTTCATCTTGGAATTATACATACACAACTTACTTAGAACATTAGTGCATTGCATTTGTGGCCATTTTGTACATTTTGATAAGAGCTAGAAATAGTCACAAAGAAACTGGTCAGATCTCTCTTAAGAGTGCCTTGGAAATCTAATTATCCTTATTTTCATTTATGAATTCTGCTGCAGCTGTTTTCCAGACAGAAAATTAGCCATTGTCAGCTATGAGCATGGACATTTATCTTTATTTCATATCTTCCATCTTTTCAACTCCAAAAGTGCCTCAAGAAAATGTCTGAGCTTTTGTTTAACATTCACCTGCATAGAATTATAATGTTGCTTTTGAGACTGGGGATGGCTGAAAATGCAAACCAAAATTTGGTAGTGCTTGCTGTTAAACCACTTCAGAAAAAAAGACAAAATGTAGACAGGTCTAGTGCTTCATTAGAGCAACAAGCCAGACCAGGGTATGCAAGCCTGAGGCATCTGTATATACTTTGGATGTGCTATGAGACAAAGGATTAATTTGGGAAAATTTTCTTTGTAATTCAGATTCCACGGGACAAGCCCAACTTTTCAATTACTACTGACATATAAGGACAGTTCCTTCTTTTTACAATGAGTTTCCTAGCATGAAATTTCTGCAAGTATGCTTGAAGCGATCCAAAAGGGGAACCAGAAGAGTTGCTTCTAGCATATTGTGTGTATTAAAGCAAAGAAATGAATAATCTCTTTTAAGCAAACTTGCAATGCTGGTTTTATGTAGGAATTCATAAATACTTGTATAAGCTATCTCAATGTCTTTCTTGGCTAAATCTGCAATGATTGGAGCTAGGGTGGTGTAACCTTAAAAATGGATCTTCAGGCATGGAGAATTTCTAAACAGATCTAACTCTTTTCTCTGAAAATAACACACAGCCTGATTGGTGTTAGTTATTTTGTGATGTACTTCTGCCTGTCAAGACTGAGAATTGAAACTGATACTAAATAGAAGGGTATTTCCCACCATATTTTATTTGTGATGGTTCTGTCATCAGTCTCTCTCCATATACTTTCTGCCACATTTTTCATCTATGCTCTACACTTCATAGATCTGATTCCAGGTGTAAACTGTATGCTCTGTGACTGCATTACCATTAGATCCCATGTCTCCACTTGAAAGGGAACTGTGACCCCATTATGCAAGAATTAATAGGGAGAAGTAACCAAATGAAAAAAAAATTAAATGTATGGCCATAGCCTTCACATGAAATTAGGACATACTCACATTCTAGGGTGTCAAGTCATGTGTCAAGATTACACAATATTATGGGGATTAAATTAACCAGTTCCTACAAGTTCTCACTGATTTGGTCCTACAAGGAGTCTGTGTCTTCTGTTTTCTCTGTGAGCTCTGATGATGGGGTCATTTCCAGAAATTTTGTCAAGACAAAGTACATGTGGGTTCCAGAAGAAAGGGCATATGGAGCAAGTATCTCTTAGTGTGGGAGTAAGGATGGAAGAATGTTGGATTAAAAACATATCTTCTAGGCCTGTGTCTGGTGTTCCAAAACACATAATCACCCATCTTTGCTTGGAAGGATTTTCTCATAGAACATAAACGTATACAGAGCTGGAGGCAGAGTTATGCAGGTTGAACCCGTAGGATCTTGTTTTCTGGCGTTATTCCTTTATGAGCATTAGAATTTGCACTATTAGTATAGCTTCGAGATAGCATTCCAGCCCTTGGAGACATACTCTTCCATTCCAAGATATTTTAGTTGGGGATAGGTGAGCTTGGGGAATTCGGTCTTAAGTCCTTCATCCCATTCATTTTTTTGAAGCTACAAGCAAAGTGTTTTCAAAGCTTTTGTGAAACTTAGATCTGTGGAAAAGAACTTTCAGCAGGAAAGTAATTGCAGAAACATTTACAACAGCACTCTGTAGATCATACAACTCTGTCTAAGATTCTCTTTACTTAAACATTTACTCTCCCTCAAATTATAGTAGGTTGGATTTTTGTTGTTTGTTTGTTTGTTTATTTGGGAACTATCATGCTTTCTATTTTCTACTGGAAAGCTTGTGAATTCATCAAAGATGCAGGTGTGTTGATTGAGAGCCTGAGTAAAGAGGCTTGTATGTTAAGAACTACCTTGTGATGATGCACGTGTAGGAAAAAAAGTGGGGCCATTAAAATGTGCTCTAAGAATTACACCATAATTTCACCCTCTGCTGATTTACTCCTGCAGAATACAAGCTAATGCAATTCCCACTCTGAATGCCTTTGAAGAGCAAGGAATATGGACAGGAACCATTTACTTTTTTTCTAATTATGGTTTTATTTAATGCATTCCTTGGAGAAGTTCCCATCAAGTAATTTAACTCCATATGCATTCACAGTCCTGCCTCGGTGGGAGAATGATGAAGTTAGAAAAAATGCCCCAAACAAAATTTTGAGTCAGCTTTTTCAAAAACATTTTTGAAGACATTTTTCCTTGCTGGGGTCTTCTATTTTTTGCCTGAATATTTCTCTCTCAAATTTGCTTGACCGATAAATCACAGAATCACAGAATCACAGAATTACCCGGGTTGGAAGGGACCTCAAGGATCATGTAGTTCCAACCCCCCTGCCTAGCAGGGCCACCAAACATACACCTTTACTAGATCAGGTTGCCCAGGGCCCCGTCCAACCTGGCCTTGAACACCTCCAAGGACGGGGCATCCACAACCTCCCTGGGCAGCCTGTTCCAGGACCTAAACACTCTTCTAGTAAAGAACTTTCCCCTAACATCCAACCTAAATCTTCCCTCCTTCAACTTAAAACCATTTCCCCGTGTCCTGCTATTATCAGCCCTTTCGAAGAGTTTACTCCCTTCCTGGGAGTAAGTTCCCTTCAGGTACTGAAAGGCTGCAATGAGGTCACCCCGCAACCTTCTCTTCTCCAAGCTGAACAAACCCAACTCCCTCAGCCTGTCCTCATAGGGGAGGTGCTCCAGCCCCCTGATCATCTTTGTGGCCCTCCTCTGGACCCTTTCCAAAATCTCCATATCTTTTTTGTACTGAGGGCTCCACACCTGGACACAGTAGTCCAGATGGGGCCTCACAAGAGCAGAGTAGAGAGGGACGATCACCTCCCTATCCCTGCTGACCACCCCTCTCCTGATGGAGCCCAGGATCCCATTTGCTTTCCGGGCTGCCAGAGCGCACTGCTGGCTCATGTTAAGTTTCTCATCTATCAGGACCCCTAGGTCTTTTTCTGCCAAGCTGCTCTCAAGGACAACTCCTCCCAGGCTGTACAGGTGCCTGGGGTTCTTCCGGCCCAAGTGCAAAACCTTGCACTTTGCCGTGTTGAACCTCATTAGGTTCACCCGAGCCCAGCTTTCCAGCCTGTCAAGGTCCCTCTGAATGGCATCCGTTCCCTCCACCGTATCGACTGCACCACTCAGCTTGGTGTCATCAGCAAACTTGCTGAGGGGTGCACTCCATTCCCTCATCGATGTCATTAATAAAGATGTTAAAGAGCACCGGTCCCAAGACAGACCCTTGAGGGACACCGCTCGTTACCGGCCTCCACCTGGACATAGAGCCATTGACCACCACCCTCTGTCTGCGGCCTTTCAACCAATTGCTTATCCATCTAGTTGTCCACCCATCAAATCCACCTCCCTCCAATTTGGAGATGAGGATGTGATGGGGGACCATGTCAAAGGCCTTGCTCAGGTCCAGGTAAATGACATCGGTCGATAAAGAAAATGTATTACTAAAATTTATTACTAAATGTAAAATATTATTTTTCTTCATCTCTCTCAGTCTTAAAGCAGTTCTAGAGACAGTTCTGACCTGAAATTCTGAAGCTGAATGGCAGCTCTGGGCAAAAACTAACTCAGGGAAATCATAGCCAAACAATTTCAGGAAGAAATGAGTAACTGAAGACAATTTTTTTAATGGAAAAGCTGGCATAATTTTTGGCTTTGTCTGCATTTAAGTCTGATATCTTAACTGACACAGCATAAACCTTCACACAGGCAGAGGTATCATCATTAAAGAAAATGTGCTTTTGGCATCCAAGCTTTTCATTCAAAAAACAGGAGCAGTTTATATCAAGGAGTTATCTGTGATGCCAGGTGACTTCAGCAAACTGCAAGGGATCACCGGTGTAATTACACAGTAGGGGAACTTTGCATTGAAAAAAGTTAGAAATGAGGCTGAGGCAAACAGTTCATGTTTATAGTACCTCATACCTAAAGCTGCTTCACATGTTGAGGCAGATTTTATATTCTCCATTTCTTCAGTATAACTTAGCAACATTTTCATTTAAAAAGTATTAGAGAAGTTTACTTTCTGCTATGAATGTTTTCTGATGTACTCAGTGAAAAAAATCTCAATTTAGAGATGCCCACATTTTAAAATTTCTAAAATGAAAATCTTGATATTTTTTTTTTCCTTTTATTGTGAAAACCTTCACCATTTCCCAAGATCACCCTGTATTTAGCAATGTGCTCATGTTTGGTGTTGAGGAGATAGAGACAGGATGTATTGAATTACTGCTGTAATCGTAAGATACATTCTTTGTGTCATGTTCAGGTGGTCTTGCACTTCATAAGAAAGTTATTTCAATTTGGAGCCAGATCTGGGAGAACTTAATGCCAGTTTGCTTTATTTTCCTGTATGGGAAGTTCAGACAGTGCACAAATTGTGGTATCTCTAAGAATAGTGGATATTTATAAACCTCCTTCTTTGAATATTTTCTTTAAAGTTTATCTGTGTGGACCATGAATAGACACTGATGTTGGAGGCCACAGCATGTTGGATAGACAGCCATGGTGTGATGTGATGATTCCACACTGATGGGAAGCTAGAAGTATACCATGCTTCTCTCTCAGTACCCCACTGCAAAGGAAGAGGGGGAGAAAGTATGATGCAAAATAAAACATAATGGATTGAGATAATGGCAACTTAATTAAAGGTGAAAAAAAGAGAAGAAAAAAACACCATCAACCAAATGCCACACTGAAGCAGAGAGAGAAAACAAGTATTCTTTATTTCCCATTAGCAAGTGATATTCAGTTATGTCCTGCGGAGCAGTGCATGTTGCTTTAGTAACTAGAGCACCCTTTTCCCCACTCTTATTGCTCCGTGTGGCATTGCATGGTGTGGAATATCTTGGGGAGGGTCAGCTGCCCTGTGTGTATTCCTTACCTACCTCCTGCTCCCCCCTGGTTTCTGGTTTTAGGGTCTGGTGAGACCCTTGGTGATGTGCCTGAACCGCTTAGCTGCAGCCAGACATCAGGGTGATATCAGCAATGCTCCAGCTACAAGTGTAGAGCTCAGTGCTGTGTGGGCTGCTCTGGGAAAGTACACATGGTAAAATAGAACTTACTTACTTCAGGCTTCAAACCAATTTAATGACAGAATGAGTAATAAAATTTGCTTCCTTTCACCTTTAGGTCAGTGTGCTAATGCACTTAATGACACAGATTATTAATGAAAGCTATTTTTAAGTAGAGACCTAAACCCTTATATTTTGTCTTAACTTTAATTTCAGTTTTTCTCTTCTGCCTGAAAATGCTTACACTGAGAGAGCAACAGAGTAAATAAAACCTGACTAAAACTAAAAAACTGACTAAAAACCAAGAAATTCCAGGATACACTCATCTCTACCATAATCCAAAGAATGATACAGTTCGCCTGGCAGAATGGCAGAAGAAGAGCATTTGATTCTGATCTGCTCTCTTCATTTTTATTTTGCCCATTTTTTTTACAAGCTGTTGGTTAATCCACAAAAGAACCAAGAAGGATCCTGCTTGGACTATTCTAGACTAAGCTGTTAGGTGTATTTTTCTTTTATTGTGACACAATTTATGATAAATGTTATTAAAACATAAAGTTGACTGGATATTTTAGCCTTCTCAAAACAAGGACTTTTAGTAATAAGAGCACATTCAAACAGCAGGCACGTATTGGTTATTGAGTCCTTTCCTTTATTTATTTTTTTTTGCTTAAGACTGTGAATACAATTTAGGATTATTGTCCTATGTTTTCTAATGGAAAATTGTTCAGAATTTTGATCTAAGAAAATGGAATCTGCTTCCCAACAGCAGTAAGTATGCTATTTATCAGGGAGATAAGCATACTATCTCTGAAACTGTTATAGAATTTGGTGCACAGGTGGTATTGCCAAGCAAATTAACTGACTTTTGTGCACTTTGAAGTACGGTGATTCCTGTTGGGGCAGGCAGTAAAGTTTGTGAATCTACTATAATGTCACCAACAGCTCTGGGGGAAAAAATAAAAAATAAAAAAAAAGAGAACACATGAAAAAAATACGCTGCACTGAGATGTATTTCGCTTTTAATTTCCATTCCAAATTAACATGCAGGTAGATATATTCTAGAATTACACCCGTACTAAGCATGCAGAATCTGGCCAGCTGAATTGTCATTTGTAATGCGCACTGTTACAAAAATTTTCAACATTTTAGGCTAGCATAGAAGAATTATTAACCCAGGAAGTGCTGCTGGCTAAACTAGACAGTGCAGATGACAGTACTTTACTTCAGTTTCCTTAAAAATTGGACTGTCATGTATTTTCTAATATTTGATATTTCTCCTCAACAAGTATAACTTCTAGATGTACTCAGGGTCTGGATATTCATGTTTGAAAACACACCTGTCTGCTCGAGGACCCAGCACTTGCACCAGTGCAGATGGCACAGTTTATGGCTGTTCACAGATTCTGAATGTCTGGGTCTAGTTGTCTCTGTGGGTGTGGGGCAGGGGTTCCTTGGTGGTAAGGTCTCTACATCTCTACATGTGAGAAATGGAACCAGAAGGTTTACTGAGCTTTTATGCTGTGTAAGAATGAATGACAATCAACACATGTTTGTGCAGGTCTTGGAACAAAATTAGAAAGGCAGATAGGTGGTTACCACAGAGAACACTTCTATTTTTTCTTAGAAATGTCAGCAGTTCAAAGGACTAATCATGAGTGCTAGTTACAGGCATAGTGACATTTCTAAAACATGCTCACTTAAAATGTGATAATGGTTTTCTCCATAATTCCTAAAAGGCACTTATGAATTCTGTAAACTAATGCTTGTCACAGCCTATATTCTCCACACTCTAGAAGTTCTTGAGTGAGCATGCTGGTATGCAACAACTCTCATTTTGCCTGAGGTAGAGGTTAGATGTTGTACTTGACCAGAATCAGCTTTCCAGTCTGTGGTCAGATACCACAGTGATAATGTCTAAGTAACAGAAAAGAGGGTTCTCCATTATAGTATGGTTCATGTTTATAACCATAAAATTGCTGTTAAATTCCAACTGCCTTTGAATGGTCCTTGGTCCTCCTCTCTTTGGGAGACTGCTCTTTGGGCTGAACCTAAATCATACCAGGAGCTGTGCTCCTGAAATTAGTACAGAGGTGTGCTTGTGTGAGTGCTTCTACTGTGGACCTGTTTCACCAATAGTGACTAAGTGAAAAAGCAAAAGACCTTTGGGAGACTCCAGGTAACAGAGAAAAACAGGTATTTCTAATGCATGACTCAGTTCTTCCTTAAGTATATGTCTAAAATACATCATATAAATTGTACCAATAAAAAGCTAAAAGGCATCCCAATCCACTGACTATTAAAGAGGCTTGCAAATTTGGAGATAGGTATTTAAACTGTAGACACCAAAAGTTAGGGAAGATGACTATGAGGCTAATGTCTGCAGATTCATCATGAAAGCAGTGTGCTAAGGGCAAACTCAGGAATGAAATATTCAGTGGCACTGAGAAAACCGGCTTATCAAAGGTCTGAGCTATACAAACACGTAACAAAACCAAAGTGATGATAGTTTTCCCTGTAAAAAATATTTTATTTCAGTATATGATTACCGTTGCTCTTCTTTGTCTATAACGGCCCAGGGGCCCTTTATATTGACATAATTGTGCATATCCTCATCTGCTTATATTGCTTCAGCTATTCTGGCCTAGCTGAAGGATTAGAATTTTTAAAGTAGAGAAGAAAACAGTGGTTTCCTCACACAGCACAACACTGTGGTATGTTAACTTTATTTGAAAATCTTTTAAAAAACCATTTGCAAATTAATAAACTTCAACACTTAAATGCACGACACCAGTATGAAATAAGAAATGATGACAGCAAAACATTCTGTTAATATAGGAACATGTCATAATAATGGATTGGTGGGATTAATCTCATCTTCAGAAATCTGCAATGAAGTTGTCATAAAATCTGAGATTTGTAGCAAATGAAGAAAATATAAAAGCATCCAGAGAGTGATTCATCTAATTCTAGGAGAAAGTGCTAAAATAAGCAAGATTTATTGCACTTTATAAGTGCCCGTTTCATTCCTCCCACTGTACAGGAGTCCAGATGACTGTTCTGATGTAGGTGGCTGTGCTGTAGACATTTATAGTTGGGGAAAATAATCTTGCTCCATGTTTTTCAAAGAGTAGCTAAAAATCAGTGGCCAAATAAGGGATAGGACACTGTCAGAGCTATTCCTCACATAATTATGGAGGTATTCCAAAGTAGCATAAACCTTTGCCTCATCTTAGCAAACAAGAAGCTAGGTTATTAAAAAAATAAAATTAAAAAGAAAGTCAGGTCAATTTTGTCAGATGTTAGTTCCCAGGGCTAAACAGAGGACAAGATTCAATGTATATTAAATTAAACAGTTCATTATGATTAACATTGTACATGCATATTATGTAATGTGGGTGCACTTACGTGTCAGAGAGAATGGTTAAATAAATAGCTGGCTTTCCCACACTGATGTGTGAGAAGAGAACAGTGGAATAGCATTTCTATTCTGCTCTGTGGGCATTAAAATAAAGAAAACTGTCTCCAAGAACATTCCTTAGGTAAAAGGTTACATCTAGTGCTGCCAGAACCGTTCCTTACTGCTGAAACTTCAGCTGTGGGCAGTGGGCATGTACTGAGAGTGGGTCTGGTGGATCCTCTTTCTTTCTCACTACCTATGAGATATTATGTTTGGCTCACAACATAATCCAAACTGTTACAGTAGATACTAGGGGATCCCTACATGAACCTGCACAACCCCTGCATAACCAAAAGGTGGTTAAGAACAATGTTGTTAATAAGAGGGAAGACATTAAGATTTTTTAGAAAAGACCTAGTAATAATTCTTTTTTCCCCCAGCAACATCAAGGAAAATAATGACACTGCACTTCAACGTTATCATTTATTTATTTGTTTTACTCTTTATTGTAGCCATTGGCATCCTTGTTAAATAATCACAATTCCCATCTAACTCCTACAGAACTTAGTTTAGAAGCAAAATTTTTCAAACAAACACAGTAGAAGCTAGTTAATATCATATAACACCCTGTACTCATGACGTGTCACTCTGTGCTCCCGAGATGTAAGAATAAAAAAGTCAAGGATCATGTAAACCATACTTTTTGCTGAATAACTAGTGAAAACACACAAGACAGGTAGAAAGATAATCAAATCTTAAATGAGCTGCAGGAGAAAATTGTGTGTTTCGGCCATAAAACTTCACAATTTATCATTCCCACTAGTTTTTCTTTCTCTAAACTTCATGGATAATTAAAGTCCCTGTATTGCTCTACTTCTTACCTGCCAAAACAGCTTTCTTAAAATATTTTCATAAAGAGAAGGAATGTCGTAAGTGTTTGAACATTAGTTTCACAGGTAATTATCACTGGAAGGAAAGGTTACTTGGTTTTCTAGTCTAGGTAGGTGACACAATTGTTTTTATTTTTATCTTTCTGTATCACTTTTTGTAAGAGATTCATTTTAAGTTATCAAAAACTGCAATAATTATTTTGAAATTCCAATCAAGAGGATTTTCTTTAGTAGAGGAGACTTAAATTTCACGTTCTGTTTTTGACAAATGTATACTCTTGATTTGAGTGTTATAAGGTTACAGTGAAAACTTCAGCAGAGCACTTTGCTTCAGAATGCCATTCACATGCTTCTCAACAGGGTTTGAATATAGATTAGAGTTTATGTCACTGAATTATAGTCCAAAGATCTTGTGGAAACTTAATCTTACATTTACTGATTTGCTTATGATATCTTAGGGAGGATGACATCTGTGCTGCTTCTATCTATGGAGATAAGAAACAACACAGTATTATTACAACTTCAATTGAAATAAGTCAAAACTAATGCATTTTTCAAGCTCTGAACTGTTCCTTATGTTCCATCTTATCCTTGTAATATGTGTAAGAAATCTTTATAGTAGAATTGGCCACTTCCACCTCCATCTGTGCTGAAACTTCTCACAACCTTTGTCACTATGAACACTTCCAGCATATCAGTTTCTTGCACTAACATGTGTTTTCCAAATGTTCTTTGTCAGTATATGTCCATGAGATATATCAGAAATTCAGGTCTCCTCAACTCATTGCTGGCTCTGGATTTGCCTATATTATTACTTGCCTCTGGCATAAAACTTAAAGAGAGGATTAGTACTGAACGTTTGTAGCAGGTCTTTAACCACATTCTTTGCATCTGCTTACAATAGAAAGCTTAAATGTGAAAGAGTAAAAAGATCTTAGGCCTCAGGAAAAGGCCGTTAATGCTTGTTTTCATTCTGTGCCAACAAATTCAACTCATGGAATAGAAGAACAATTTAACTCTCCTTGTGCAGCTCTCACCTTGTTATGGCAAACTGAACTGTTCCTTGAAAAAGCAAAGGAAGTTGGTCAGATAGAGATTATGTATAATTAGAAATAATAAGTATCCTGGAAATTCTGAGAGATCCTTTTCCATTACTACTTTACACTACTCATACTGTTTTTAACAAAAATTCTTGAAGTAGGCACAGGAAGTTGTGAACTAAATCAAAATTTTTAACCATTTATTTCCTTGCTGTTCATATTTCATTGCCTTCTACACGTAACTTCTTTCAAGAAAACTTCATCAGTGGACATTAGGTTAAAGAATACCTCTTTCCTTTCCTTTGGAAGAAAATACAGATTCTGACATAAGAACTTAATATGAAATTCTCATATGGAAATTTTTAAATCTCATCAGTCCTTCAAAAAATGTGACCTGAGCTTGAGGCTGGTTTCTGTTTCAGTCCACAGTTTATAATAATGATAACCAGATAATATTTGTGCTATTCATTCTTATTTTGTTGCCTAAGGAAGCATGACTCCCTGTAACAACAGCTGCTAAAGTTGCTAAAGTGGATGGCACCTTCTGCTGTCAGGTGATGGAGGTCTTTTAGATAACATTGAATTTAAAACAAATATTAGAAAGAGTGAAAATGCTAAAGAAAAATGCAGAGTTGACATAAAGATTTAGGAAATTAATGGAAAAAATATAAAATTCAGCAAGATTCGTCTGCTGTTAGTTAAGGATATTTTTCTCACTCTCCTCCTAACTGGCAGCCAGTTACATACAGTGTTCCTTAGAAAGTAATAGCGGGGTGATGTTGTTTAACAGCTTATTATGTGACTTGCCCCTTGGGAGTTTGCAGATAATACTGAAGCTGGGAGAATAACTGATACGTGAAGGGCAGGGCTCCTGAGCAAAAATATCCTGCAGAATTGGAATGAGAGTAATCATGCCCCTGTACTTGGTGCTGGTGAGACCTCACCTTGAATGCTGTATTCAGTTTTGGGCAGTACAGAAAGGACATTTAGGTACTGGAGCAGATCCAAAGAAGGGCAACAAGGTTTGTGAAGGGCTTGGAAAATATGCCCTATGAGGAGAGGCTGAAGGAACTGGGGCTGTTTAGTCTGGGGAAAAGAAGGCTGAGGGGAGACCTTATTTCTCCCCTCTGATACCTGAAAGGTGATTGCAGCAAGAATGAGGTTGGTCTCTGCTCACTGGAGACAGGTGACAGGACAAGGAGAAATGGCCTCAAGTTGCACCAGTGGAGGTTCAGGTCAGATATCAGGAAAACTTCTTCACAGAAAGGGCTGTTAAGCACTGGAATAGACTCCCCAGGGAGGTGGTTGAGTCACCATCCTTGGATGTGTTTAAAAACCGTTTGGATGTGGTGCTCGGGGACATGATTTAGCAGAGCATTATTGCAGTTAGGGGAGTACAGTAAGGCTGTGACTGGACTCAATGATCTTGAAGGTCTTTTCTAACCTCAGTAATTCTATGACTCTATGATTCTATGATTCAATAGAAAATAATGTGAATCCTTCACATTGGCAGAGTGACTGCGTGTGACTGTACTTGCCAGGGACTGGCTGGCTGGGCAGCAGTTCTCTGCGAGAGATATGAGGTTTGTAATACAGAAGCAAAATGTATATGGCAACCATGAAGGCTAACTAGGTTTTGTGCTGCATGTGCATGAGTGCAGCCAGCAAACTGGTGGAAAAAAATATTTTTGTCTAATCTGCACTCCTTATCTGATATACTGGGTCTCTGGTAAGACACATACAGATAAACTGGGAGTCTTCAGAGGATTAACAGGGTGCTTAGGAGTTGTTGCGTGAGGCAGCTACAGGAGCTGCAGTTGTTTAGTCTGGAGAAAATTAGATAATCCAGCAGTAATCTTCCTGAACCCATAGGCAAGTTAGAAGGAAGGCAAAGGCAAGCTCTACTCGAGGTCAAATATCAAAGTAGTGGGAGGCAATACTAACAGCCTACAGCAAGGGAAATTCCTGTTGGATATAAAGGGAAAATAATGTTTCACCATGAGGGTGGTAAGGCACTAGGATAACATCTTACCTTGCAACTAGTCCTACTTGCAGCAGAATCTTGAACTAGATCTTCAGAGCCCCTTGCCAGCCTAAGTTTTACTCCATCTATAAACTGGCAGCTTGAAAGCACTACCCTCTCCCTCATGCCATGATGGAGCAGATTCAGCAGCAGGTTTATTCACTTGGAGTAGAAGTTAGCAGTGTTTCTTATGGAGAAGAGTTTCACTTCCCTTCACTGCCCAGCAGCTTCTTCTGCTCCCCTTGGCTTTGAGTTTGCTGGGATTCACCTTGCTGATTGACCTAATTTTGCTTACCCACTGTTTTCTACTTTTGCCCTGTTACCACTCATGTCTTTGCTACTACCATATCTTTCTGACCTCCTCAGACATGTTTAAATGAACCATTTCATATGTGAATGTAAATACAAGGGAAAAGAAGGTAGCATACTGTAGCAGACTGAGGTAGCTGATACAGCTTGCGAGGCCAAGGCCTTACCTCATGTAATTAGCTTGTTGCTCTGATACAGGCTGATGTGTACAGGCCTGCACTACCTCCAGAAATGCACTCTGTCACGTGCTAGCGAGGCTCAGAAACAGAAGACACTCTGTATAATGACTCCTGTGTGTGGAAATTTGTTAAATAGCCAAAATGTCTACACTTTCCCTCCGATTTATGGCTGAACCTTAGGGCATGCTTTTTAATTTTCCTTTGCCTTTTTTCTATTTTTGTTTCTTTTTTTCAACACTTTAATAGGATATTAAATATGTTCCTACATCAGAGATTTCTTTCAATAACAAAAGATACTTTGTATACAAAGATTCATTTTTAATATGTTAATTACTAAACTCCCCTCAGAAGTCTTAAAAACCAATAGGCCAAATTCTTTGTTTTCTACAGTCTTTAGATTTTCACAATAAAATGTATGATTGAGATGTGCTACTATACTGATCTACAAAAGCTTAAAAAAATAAAAACATTCCAGGCTTTTTTAACTGAACATAAGAAGTTCAGGCTGGAGTGAGAGTGAACTGAGCTCGCAACAACATGCAGCATTCAGAGCTGCAGAAACATATCTGCACCCACATGCCTTAACTAACTGCTGCATGACTTAGAAATTATTCCTTTCAAGGCAAGTTCAGACAAAAAAAAAAAAAAAAAAAAAAAAAAGGAAATGTTTAGTCTATGCCAGCTTTGTATAGGGCTCACTCCTCCAAAGTGGCTCTACTGTGCTATACTGTATAGTCCTTTTAAGGGCCTAACTCCAGAGAATTCTTATACTGTATAGCAAGAATTCTTTTCTGCAGAAGATATTGTTTATGCTAATATATATGAAGCTATGCTGGGCCTTCTGTGGTAAAAACATTATTGTCAGGAGAAATATTATTCAGAATACATGGAAGACAATGCCTTTATAGCTTGGCCATTTTCATCATATGAATCTTTCTGAAAGAAATGGTAGAAACCTAGTTCTGGAATTTTTTAACATTAGAATATTCAGATTTCCCCCCTGGCAGTTTACATATAGGGGTCTAGTGTCTTCTTTGTTATAGAAGGATATTTTAGACCCTGGCACAAACCTGGCAGATATGACAGGGCTACTGGGAGACTGGTGCTCTCCCCAAGCAGATTGATTCTGAAGGCTAGCCAGAGTTCTGTAGGACACCTAAAATGCACAGCGTCCATTTGTGCACATGTGTGCCTAGAGGTTGCATGGGAAGCAATTATAATACCTTTATAACCATGGGACATGGGGCCTCACAGCCCCATCTGAATAAAGCAGGCTGTAAAATCTAGTTTGCAAAGTCTTTATTTTCCATAGTAGACAATATCTAAAATAAGTCTAGTTATTTTTTGTTTATTTGTTGATTTTTGTTTGTTTGTTTGTTTTGAGTTTGGAAACAAACAATATGTTTAAACTATTTTGTTTGTGATTGGTCATGCCTATGATCTCACCTGGAATTTTACTCTATACAGGGTATAAAAGTTATGACAGAGTTGTTCTTGAGTATTCCAGATTCAGGCTGTTGTGATTGTTTGTACAGTTTTATCTCCATTGCATTCTGTAATTCAATATGTTACATGAAATATACTTTTTTGTGTGTGACTTTAATGTCACATAAATTTACAGTTCTAGTGAATATTCATGGCAGGGCATTCATTTACACTAAGACTCCTGGAGTATAAGCACAACAGGTAGGCAAACATCATGCCAGTGACATCATTTAATAGCTCTGATTAATATTTGTAGTGTTTTTTGTTATTGTTTTGTTGGTGGTGGTTTTGTCCTTATACACATTATGTGTACTTTTACTGATCTCCTAAACAAGCTGTATGAATAAATAGCACCACTAGCTATCAGCTTAAAACTACTGTTCCTGGAAGACTGGGAAAGTAAGGAAAATTCTAGTTTTTAAAGGTCATGAAATTAATCTTAACAGCAGTAGGAAATCAGCAGATTAGAAATGATACAGAAAACATCCATAAAGACTTCCCACAGTAAGCCAGGTATAGGAAAGAACACAAGGCTATCTTAAGTCCAAATCTTTGAGTATTTTTGGAAGTAAAGCTTTGCATATTATTAGCAGCGTATCATATTCATTGTTTTGTCTTCACTGGGGACCCAAATCTGCTGCTAATTCTCCAGTACTAAAATTATCCCTGTGGGTTGGCCTAATGCTGCAATGATGTTCTAGAGCTTAAGTAGTTAGTTTGGCTCATCATAGAGAAAGGGAATAATTTGTGCTTCCATGTGATAAGACAGAAATTAGGCTTATATGTCTTAACAATGTGTGTGCAGCCTGCACCTGCCAACAACAATCTCCATTTCCAAACCCAGAACCAACAATGCAGGTTAAATCTGATTCAAATGCCATTGTGCTTGTATTTTAATTAATAGTTTGGAGGAATAAATTATTATCTCTTTCTAAATGCTGAACAGTTTCTCTCCCCATAGTGTTAAGCAGCAGCAGACTTAATAGAGAAAGGAAGTAACATTTTCACTAGCCAAATTATTTGTCTATTACATCATAGCAATTACAGTCAATATCCTGCCATGTTATATATCAGTCAAATATACCAGGCCATATCTCAGCCTTTGATATCTGGAAGTAAGTATATATAAATATGTGTGTGTGTACAAGATTTTTTTTTTTCTTTTAATAGCCCTTACTGCTTTAAGTAAAGAAAAAGATTAAACATCAAATGATAAAAGGGAGATTCTGATCTTTCTGATCTCTTTTTTGTACTGAAATAAAAGATGAGCCAGTTAAAATGAAAATGAAAATAAATCAAGTGCCTTCAGGTGAAAAATATGAACAGCTGCATCTTATTAGATGCACATGTCACCTTCTTGTCTCTTGCATAGGTCATCCATCATCTCATCTTGGAAAGGTCATCTTGTCTCTGCTTCCAAAAGTGGCAAAGGACACTGAAAGAAATGGAAGGATCTAACCTATATACAATTGGCTTTGTGGCTGGTAGCACCACCACAATTTAATTTAATTTAATTTAATTATTTATTTATTATATCAGAATGACCTTTATGGTTACTTGCTTGCAGTCACCAGATGTGCTTCAGACCTCTTGAACAGAAAGGAGATCCATGGTGAAATGCTGGCAGCTCTCATTGGCAGGACTTTAAACAAGGTTTGTAGGGGAAGGAAAGCAATAAAGAACCTGACAATTATTATTTGTGGGATAGTTTGGCTAGGTTAGAGGAACAGGCTGCTAGTGAGTGTCCTCAGCCTGTTGCCCTCAGATGTGCTTCAGCACCGCAGCACACCTGAAATCTTACAACAAACCAGGAACCACTGTTGCAATTGGAGAAGGAAGCTGAGAAACCCAAGGGAATCACTTCAGAGGAATTAAGGAGCTATCCTCCAAGAAGGCAGCAAGGCCAGATGCCCAGCTGAACTGCCCCCTCACCAATGAACACAGCTGGGAAACAAGCAAGAAGAGTTGGAAGCTATCATGCTACTGGAAAACCATGATGTAGTTGCTGTCACAGAAACCAGGTGGGATGATTCTCATGAACGGAGTGTGGCTAATTGAAAGCTACAAACTATTCAGAAGGTACAGACAAGAAAGGAGGGGGGAAGAAGCATTGCCCTCTACATCAAGCAAGGAACAGAGTCTGAAGAGCTGTCTCTGGGCAAGTAGAAAGCCTATCTATGAGAGTTAGAAACCAAGGCAACAAAGAGAGCCTTGTGGTTGATGTCTACTAGAGGCCATCTGATCAAGCAGGGCCTGTTGATGAAGCCTTCTTTCTCCAGCTGTGATCACAGGCCCTTGTCCTGCAGGGGAACTTCAACCAGATAAGCTGGAAAAGTAGCACTATGAGCTGTAGGCAATCAAGGGGGCTCCTGGAATCCATTGAGGATAACTTCTAGAGCCAAATAATAGACATCTTCACTGGGGAGGATGAAATACTCACCAACATAAGTGATATCATGATTGGAGACTGCGTGGACTGCAATGACAGCGCAGTGGTGGAGTTCACGCACTTGAGGGATATCAAACAGATGGAGAGTAAAATTAAGATGCTGAATTTTAGGAATGTCACCTTCCAACTCTTCAGGGAGTTAGTCAACAGAATCCCCTGAGAAACTGCCCTCAGGGACAAGGAAGTGGAGCAAAGCTAGTAGATCTTTAAGGAAGCTTTCCTTAGGGCAAAAGAGCTTTCCATACCCAGTGTAGGAAGTTTGGAAAGTAAGGCAAGAGTCTGCATGGCTGAAGCAGGACCTGCTGGTCAAACTAGAGAGCAAGAAAAAAATGCATAGGCATTGGAAGAAGGGGCAGGTCCTCTGGGTGGAGTATAGGGATGCTAATAGTCTGTATAGAAAGAGACTTAGGAAGGCCAAGGCCCAGTTAGAACTGGGCTTGGCAAGGGACGCAAAGAACAATAAGAAAGTAGTCTATAGGTACATTAGTCACAAATGAAAAGTCCAAGAAAGCATGTTTCCCTTAGCAATAAAGGCAGGCTGGTAACAGCAGACAAGAAGGCTGAAGCTATCAACAACCTTTTGCCTCAATCTTCACAGACAACTGTTTATCACACAGCCCCCGAGAAAGTTGATTGGAAAGCAGGGAGCAGAGGAGCAATGCCCTTCCCAGGGTAAGTGAAGGCTGGGTTCACAACCACATGAGGAACTTGAACATTCATAACTCTGACTTCTGACAAGATGCATTCTAGAGTCCTGAAGAATGTCATGGTCAAGCCACTCTCAGTGATATCTGAAAAACTGTGGTGGTCAGGTGAAGTCCCCATCTGGAATAAAAGGTAGTGTCATACCCATATTTAAGAAGAGTAGAAAGGATGACTAAGAGCATCAAAGAACTACCTATCTATCAGCCTCACTTTTGTGCTGGGGAAGTTCGTGGAACAGATCCTCTTGGAAGTTATGCTAAGGAGAGAAGTGATGGGGACAAGTAAAATGGCTTTGCCTTGGGCATGTCCTGCCTGACCAACTTAGTGGCCTTGTCAAATAGACTAATTGGATCTGTGGCAAAAGAAGAGCCACTGGTGTCATCTACCTATACTTCAGTAAGACCTTTGCCACAGCAGGCCAGAACGTCCTTCTCTCCAAACTGGAAAAATATGGATTGATGGAAGGACCATTCAGTGCATGAGGAACTGGTTGTGAGATCATACCCAAAGAGTGGTGGTCAGAGGCTCAATGTCTGGATGGAAATCAGTGTTCCTTTAGGTGTAAGTACTGAGGCTGATGCTCTTTATTATCATCAGTGACATCAGCAATGGGATCAAGTGCACCCTCAGTAAGTTTGCTGATGACATCAAACTGTGTGAAGTCATCAACATGCTATTCAGAGAGATATATGTTCCCCCCTTAATCAGGGGACACAGTGAAGTCAAATATAAGGTCTAGTGGGGGAATAGTAGGATACCGAGATAAGTGGGGAAACCCCTGCTGTCTGTATAACATGGGGGATGAAAGGATTGAGCACAGACCTACCAAAAAGGACTTAGAGGTACTGCCAGGTGGCAAGCTGGACATAAACCACCAATGTGCCTTTGCAGCCCAGAATACCAACAAAAGATATGTGGGCTGCAGGTCAAAGGAGGCAATCTGCTCTTCTGCTCTATGCTGGTGAGACTTCACCTGGAGTACTACATCCAAATGTAGTCCTCAGTACAGGAGAAATGTGGACCTGTTGGAGTGCATCCAGAGAAGAGCCACAATAATTATTCAAGGGATGGAACACCTCCTCTGTGAGGACAGGCTGAGACAGCTGGAGCTGTTCAGCCTGGAGAAGAGAAGGCTCTGCGGAGACCTGAGAATGGCCTTTTATTATCTAAAGTGTGGCTGGAAGAAATAAGGGGACAAACACTTTAGTAGGGTCTCTGGTCATAAGGCAAGGTAAAGAGTTTCAAATTAAAAGAGTCTGGATATAATCAAGAAATTAGACTAGATATAATCAAGATTTTTTTTTACAATAAAGGTAGTGAGTCACTGGAACAGGTCTCCCATAGATGTGGTGGATGCTCATCATGTGGAGGCACTCAAGGTCAGGCTGGGTTGCACTCTGAGAGACTTGCTCTAGCTATAGATCCCTATTTATTGCAGAGGAGCTGGACTAGATGATTTCTAAAGGTCCCTCCCAACTCAGATGATTCTATAATCCTGTGATAAATAAATGACCTTCACATTGAATCCTTAATTGAAAATATTGCTCTTGTTACAGAATTTTTTCAACAGAAGTCAATGAGACCAGCTCTGGCAAAGCAAATCAAGTAAGCTTATCTGTATATGGCCTCTGTTGTACCTCTGTCAATCCTATTCTAGCTCTTCCTCAAGAGTTACCAGTAAACAGAAAGAGGAAAATCACATAATCTGATGGAGTGACCATGTGACACATGTCCATATGCTTGTCAGACTCAGTACATACAATGACAAGTACTGTTTCTCAATGTTACATAATTCTGCCCCTTGTTCTGTTTCTGCTTTTCGTACTCCAGCCATGAATCTGTAAAAAGACTTAATTTAGCTGCACATAATTAAAACTTTGAAGTGTGTAAACGTAACCAATAAATTACATGTTAGCAACAAATTCTTCTTTTCATATTACCAACTGTTAGATTGAATTTAGGCAGAAAATAAAAGACATTTCATCATTCCTTGCATTCAATTCCAGTGTTACAGCCTCCTAAACAGCTGAAAAACAGTATGAGCTCTGTATTAATTCCAAAAGAAAGTGGATTTTACTCAAAGATGCTTCATGCACCAGAATATTTCTCTTGTTAATTCTAAAAGTAAACATAAAACTATATTCAGACTATTCAATTTGCCATGAAGTGGTAATGGAAGAGAGAACCAGTAGATCACATCAGTGCTGAAAGTGGAAATAGAAACTCAATTAAAAAAAATAATCTAACTGAGTCACAGAAGTAAAAAAGATGGATAATGGAATTGCTCAAACAAAATGCAATACTGGCACAATGCCTTGAGTTACCATAATTAAGACTTTGCTTGAAACATAAGAAACTACTCAACAATGGCCTATGATATTATTCTATAGTGCCATTAAGCTTGCTGTTCAGTCTTCAGACCAAATTACAACTTCAATTTGTACAAAGTAATGATCTCAGAAAGTGGTGATGGATGTGAGTTGTGATCATTTATACTGGCTTGCTGACTGTACATCTGCTGGGTTTCTGTGCTAAGTACACTGGGAAACAGCGTAGCAAGTAAATCAGAAAAAAAAAAAGAATGTGCTGGTTGAGAACAGCAGAAAATTTAAAATTGGGCTTATTATCTCACTGCTTCAAGTTTCACCTTATTATATGGATATTTCAAGGAAATACAGACTACTCAAAGTGCTTTTTCCTGAACTAGAGATTACCTGCAGGTGAACTTGTCTTCAGAGTGCTGATCATTAAAAAACAAAGTCATTGGGCATTAATTTTTTAAATGTCTTGAATAAGAAGGACACAAATCATTCAGCAGTATAGCAGGTGACCTTTTTATACCATCCAGTATATATTACAACTATGTATTGAAGCAGATTGATTCAGATTCCCTTTGGCATTTTGAATCCATGAGGAAAAAAAGGTCTGGATTCCTTCACTTGGGACTGTTAAGACCAGGCAGTTCAAAACAATCAGAATGGCCTTCTGTTTTAAAATATAAATCTTTCAAGATTTTCATGTGTTTTTTGTTTGCTTGTTCGTGTTTGTTGTTTATTTTTTCTGAAGTTTTTTCTCCTTTTATAGATATATATATTTTGTTTCACTTTTTATTCATCTAATAAACAGTAATGGTAACATTTTGAGTATTACTTCCAAATGTCCTTCTAAGTGATTTCATTTTCCAAAACAATGAAAGTACTAGGCTTTGCATTCATCACAGTTTAAATTAATTTTATATTACCTTTTGCTTTCTTCTTTTCCCCCTCTGTTCTTTTGATCAATTCACTTTAACTTCTTGCTCCTTATGTTGGTTCCTCATCTGCCAACAACAGATAAATAATGGAAATCAATTTGATCATAATTAAACTTATGAAAAATCTGCTAATGAATACAGAACAAACTCTTACATAAATCACAGTCATTGCAAAAAGGTAGGGAGGAGAATTTTACTAATTTACTAACTGAGAATAAGATGAGATGCAACGATAGGACCAATAGAAAAAGATGTTATTTCACAAAACAGTTCTTAAAGAGGCTGAGAAGAATTTAACAGACAGCATGGTGAGGAGCCGGCCATTATTTTAATAGGAACACGAGTGTGCAGCTCCAGTCACTGTAAAAGAGCTGAGTTAAAGGTAAATGTAGTTATTTTCTTTTGCTCTTCTTGGAAGAGTTCCACTTAATATAAAATGTTGAATACTCACTGGAGGACAGAAAAGTAGTGAGAGGAGGAACTGCACCACCCAGTAGTTAAGCGTACTTATTTAGCATGAATGAAGTCTGAATAGCTGCTCCAAAAACATTAAATTATTTATAAAATCAGAAGAACTTCTCAGGATAGCTTCAGTCATAACCCTTTAGATTGGTTTCAAAATTAAAAAGTCATTGGGGACACAAGGGACCAGAGTCCTGCCAAAAAATAATGCACACTGAGGGCTAGGACTGAGTCTTTTGCATGTCAGATCAGATCCCTAATCATTAGGCTGTGTTGAGTTACTTTGTACCTGTCATTCTTCTGTTGTTGTTAAGCTTTTATACACATCTTTCATACAATTTTTGAATATCTTTTTTTTTCTTTTTTTTAATCTTGATGTGAAATGAGAGAAAAGAATAACTACTACAGCATTTTTTACAACAAAAAACAAATTAACATTCCTAAACTAGCTACTGGTTAGTTCTGTTTCTTTGTAAGCCATCCCTTCCTTTTCTTTTTTGTCTGAGAGATTCATTTTTGTCAATAAATGTCACTGACCATGAGAAACTTTTCCAGCATGTCACAAGTCATGATGGTGAATAAGTATCTTTGGATGAAATAAACACACATTCTCTATCAACTTTATATTGAAGGATGATGATACATGAGAGTAATCCTAGTGTAGGATACTGAATTTTAGCGTAACAGTATCACTGGAAGAAATAAACTTGAATGTGCAGGGAAAAAAACAGAACAGCTTTCTGCAGCCAGTGGAGTACTACAATCCAAATCCTACCTTCATTTATACTAAATAAAACCATTCTGTCTTGCTGGTTAATATAGAGTAGATTATAGTTTTTAGTGCCATAGAGAAATCAAGGAGTCAGACTTGTTTGTTTGTTTGTTTGCATTGTATTTCATTGTATTTGCCACTGTACTAATTTAGTCTGTTAATACTGAAAAGTTGTTAAACAAATTAGAAATGCCCAAATCGGAGATAGGCAAAGATACTTTTCAAAACGGGTTGCTGTAGCTGTGCAGGAGTGTGACTGGAGCATGGAGTAGAGGAGGATTTTTTTTCAGTAGATACATTTCTAATCAGTCCATCTTAATGTTTGCTAGTACAGTGAATACCAAATAAGTTCATATGTTGTTAAGGGAACTAATTTACTTCTTATACCACATTCTGCCTTACTGTTCTTCCCCTGAGAAGTTCCACCAGAAAGGGAATGTAATGATAAGAACAACAATTGAACTCCACATATTATAGTACATACAGCTCTGACAGAAGTACTTCAATCTTGATCTGATTTCCGGTCATGTATGAAATATGTTTCAAAGCTTGATCACTTTTCATCATGATCATTTCATCCACTGTCTCTGAAGTTTTCATGGATCCCATCCATTTTATACAACTGAATATGAACAGAAATACTATAGCCTAAGTTTCGTAGCATGCAGACTGTTGGTAAAGGCAACTCCAAGCCAAACAGTTACTGAGACGTTATTTAGTAATAAAGAGGAATATTCCATGTGCTTATAGAGTAATGTGTTGTTTTTAGAACTACTGAATACTGCAAGCAAGAGTTGGAGGGAAAGAAAAAATCAGTGTGAAGTGAGAATTCAGTATTACCTATCTGGATCCAGTGTTTGAATATCCACCTTTGCTGCATCTGTCACCAGCTGTAGTATGGAATGCCATTCAAAATCTATAATTTGACACTCATTATCATGTTCATGCTTTCATCAGAAAAGTTATGGTGAGCAACAGAAATACTTCCAAAGGGACTTTCACTAACATTGTTTACCTTTTGTGATTCCAGCTACCTGTCAATCAAGCAACCATTCAATGACAGTTCACATTTTCAGTAGAATGAACTGAAAATAGGCCACTACATATTTGTATTAATGTATGTGTAGTGTATACACTGTTGTATAGGGGTCACACAATTGAACACTAAGAAATGTTTGCTAAATAAATGCTGTCCTTCTTAGTCTGGTCTTCAGGGATAATTGCTGTATCCAGAGCTAGCAAGTCTGAAAAGGAAAGCAGAAGCCATTAGTTCATTCTCCATCTACTCAGGGCTTGGTATCCTGCATACAGTACAAAAACACTGCCTGTTTTGTTTGTTAAATATCAGGACCAGGTACTCTGAGTACACCTAGACCTATTAGAATCCTTATGGATGTAGAGAGTGCTTCATGTGCAGTAGAATAGGAATAATAAATAATCTCTGTGAATCATTTTTCACAATTGTTTTAGATCTCTTCTGACCTCTTCATTAGCAACACACTGTGTATCCTATTAAAGCAGAAGTCATTTAACATAATTTGTTCTTAACAGATCTGTGTTATATAGATCTGTACAGTTTCTGCAATATTAAATACTAAAAGTTCATAGATCATTTGTAGCAATTTTTCTGTTAGACTAGGATGTCTTTTGTCCTTTTTTCCACTGGTGAAGGGGAAATTTAGTCCTCTGAAAGATACCTCAAGTCTCATGAATTCTCAAAGACAGTCAGAAATAACATGTTAGTTCTTTAAGAAAATTAAGATGAATTTTCACAGGCCAAAGTGAATAAATCTATCCCAATAACAAGTTTTGTTACTTTTCTTCATTTCACACTTTTGTTTTGGACTGGTCCAACCACCTTTCTTGCAAGTACATCTAGGAGTAATTCACCCGGGGCTATTTCCAAAAGGAAGTATGGATAAGACTGTCTCATTTCATCTCTTTCAGCCTTCTACAGTCCATCAGTATTACCCAAGATAGCCTTCTTATCACAAGCACTGTGATATGATCCCCTGCAACACCAGAACATGCAACATGTTTAGTGATTTGTGAAAAGCCTCCCTCATGTCAAACACGTCCATCATATATTTAGGCTCTGATGGCTACCTTCAGCTGTGTGCCCTCCTATTTTAAGTTCTTTCTCACTTTTAAATGATTAAAAGTTCATTGTTAAGCTTATGGATAGTTGGACTATCCTACCTATAAAGCACACTCGTCAGGTTTGTTACAGACTGTTTAAATGGCTGTGACTTACAAAGACGTAGCATTTGATTTACTACATTTCTCACATAAATAGCTTGAGAGAGAACCATACAACAATATCACTTCTTCTGTGACATATTTTTTAAGTACTTTATCTGTTCTCAATGCTCTGAGTAAGTACAAGGAATAAAAAAAATATATGTTCTTTATTTTTATTTTCTGTTTTTTTGTACTCTTAAACCAATATTCATCTTTGTGTTTGTTCTACCATATTTCTTTGATGTCAATTTTGCCATGGCTTTGGCTGCTTAGGTTTCTCATTGTTTTGGTTTTTTTGTTGTTGTTGTTTTGTTTTGTTTTGTTTTTTAAAATTTCATCTACAGAGGTATCAGAATGGGATCCCAAAAGTTATTTCTCCGTCTCCCATATAGTCTTCCTGCTTCCTTCTGTTTTTCCCTAAATTCTCAGGTTGGGCTGATTCCTTGACTAGGCTATTAAAGTATTTTGCTTTTTTACATTTTTCTTGCTTTTTTATCACCTGCATCTTTTAAACTTTAAAGCTTTCCTGACTAGGATTGGGAATCTGTACTAGGTCATTTCTACTCTTCTCTTTGGGAAGCAGACCCCTCTTTTTACTGCAGTTTTTAATTCTTGGTTTGCTTTTTCTGGTCAAAAAACTTTTCAGCTGATGCTTTTTTCCAAAATGGTCCCTGCCTGACCTCTACATAAGTGTTTATTTCTATCTTTAATGATCCAGCAGAGCTTCCCATTTCTTGAAGTCACTTCTGACCTTTTATGTGTTGCCTCTAGCACAGATATAAAACATAGTACTCAGAGAGCTTAACTGACAGGTGACACTCCTGGCTGTCTGAATTTTTCTGTTGAGAGACAAAATATCTCCTTCAGTTATGAGACAAAACAGCCAACAGATTGCTTTAGCCCTTGCCAGGAAACCTTTAACTTAGTCCACACTTTGTTTTTCCTTTTGGAATTGTAGTAATACCTTCTTAATTGCAACTACATCTGATTCTTTGACCTTGATTGCCATTGTTTGTTATTGGTTTTTAAATCTAAGAGTCATTAAATGGTTCTTGAATCCAGTGAGAAAAAAATAGTGTGGGAAGTGAGTCATTACCTGCTGGCTGAGTCAGAAAGTATCTGTTCTCCTTTACTGAGAAGTGTCCATTCTCCTCAAGTCAGTGTAGATGAGTGACAGAATATTTGTTCCTAAATCTGTCTTCTCAAGCACTGGGAGTGAGGAAGAGAAAGGGGAAATAAATAGAAAAGTATTCCAGCAATATCTTCTAAACTTCTGAACTGCTTTGTCTGCTTAGGCTTCAATTGTTTGTGTTTTTGTTTTTTTTTTTACACATGGTTACACAAAGTTTAAAAATCTTCTACAAGATTTTATAACTTCAGAAATCCAGAATTAATCTTTCCATATTCGTCCCATTTTCCAATTACTACAAATATTAATGTAAAGGGACATTGAGACATGTATATGGCAAATTGTACATATCATAGAAGAAACTGCAGCTGATCAGAAGATGGTATCATTAGAAAGACTTGATAATAATAAAAGTGAGTAAAAAATATTGTATTACATATGTAGAAAACATACGAACATGGGGAACATAAAGGCTTGTGGACATACCTCACCTGATTCAGACAAGGGTATCTTTTACCTACCTGGCAAATCGAACAAGTGTCGGGAGGCTCCTGTAACGAGATCAAGCCACTAACAGAGCAAGAATTTAAGTTGTAACACTCAGAGGAGAGATTCCTGACTCTTGAGCTGTGCTGCAGAAAACTGCCAAGGATAACACTGTTTCCTTGAAATGGTCACTGTTAGGAGTTACATGAGCTGCTGCTTCATAGCAGGTATGTTTTTAAATCAAGTGCATCTGCCTCTGGAGATATATATGCACATGCTACTGTATTCAGATATTAAAAATAGACTTATCATATAATACCTTTAATCTGTAAATGAGAAATTCCATGAATGAGAATAAATGTATTATTTTATTGTATATTTTAATGCTAGGGAGTCAGCAGATAAAGAATTTGTTTATATTCATACCTTTTCAATATATCTAAAGTAACAAAGCAATTGCATACTAACATCCCTACTTTGCTTATAACAGCATTTAATAAATCAACAATCTAAAACCCTTATATACTAGAGGCATAACAGAGACATTATGCATTTCCTTTATTTTCCAGCTCAGGAATTAGATTTTGTGCTATGTTCCCAAAGAAGCAGCTGACAGACTATTTAATTATGTTCTGTTATACTGAAAATCTACACATCAATTTAGCTAAACCCAAGCCAAGTATAAGTTAATTTTCTTCCACCTAAAAATAGTTTAGCATTTTGTAAATTCAAAGCTTTCTTCTTGTTATAAAAAATGAAAGTCCTTAATATACCAAAAGCTGTATAGAGCAGTACAATGACTACCTAAGAACAATAACACTTTCTCTCTTCCAGATCTGAAGTTGCATTTCCTTTAGTTTGGTATAAGCCCTTAGGACAAATGAGTGAACATAAATCTACTTTCAAAAAGTCTCATTGTTTCACAGAATAGGAAACTATTGCACAGATCTTTACTGCAGATAATAGTGCTCTGATAAATGTTTGTATACTGTTTTAGCAGTATACAACATTTTCACTTTTTCCAAAATGTCTCTCTCAGTCCTTTATTTTTTTTTCCCAGTGAAACAAAATGTGTACTTCCGGTATATGTGGAAGAGAAACTACATGTCATGTTAAGATACTGTGCTGATGTTACCAGCAGCATAAACTGGGATTTTGTATAATTTGGCCAAACATTTAAAATAGAATTTGTTCATTCTTTAAACATTCGTCTTCTGGAAAGACAATTTTTTCCTGAGAAAATTGCAAACATGAACACAATTGTGCTTTACCGATCTCAACAGGTTTCAGTGTGAGAACTTCAGAGTGTTTTCATATGTTAATGACTCAAGTTTCATACCACTCCTTTGGGAAAAGACAGCATTATCCCGCTTAGCAGTGCAGTAAATGAAGGAACATGTGTGAGTTATTTATAAGTATTAGGTGTCAGTGTACATGATGAAGTGCTGAAATACTGAAACAAAAAATCTGGATTATTGAACCTTGACAATTTAGTCAAGCACATACAGGAAAGCTGTGGCCTTGACAGGGATCGCTAATTCCCAGGGGTCTTGTGGTAGTCTTCCTTCCAGCACTATCAGTACAGAGTGCAACTGGTGAAGGTAAGGAACTCTGGAGTTTTTAGTGCCCATATCCATCACTGCAAAAGTTGAAAGCCTGGGCTAAAGAGAGTGTATGTGCTTTTTCCTGTTCCACAGGGACAGGCAGTGGTGGGAATAACAAATTATTTTTCTACTGACAGCATGAGCATGTTACTTCTATCTGAAAGAAAATGAAAACAAAACAAAACAAAACAAAACAAAAAAACTTGTAGGAAAAGACAGAGAAATTCTATTTGTCTTTTCAACTCCTTGCTGCAAAATGCAAACTATGACTTTTTTTTCTTTTTTTCTTTTTTTCTTTCCTTTTCTTTTCTTTTCTTTTCTTTTCTTTTCTTTTCTTTTCTTTTCTTTTCTTTTCTTTTCTTTTCTTTTCTTTTCTTTTTCTTTTTTTCTTTTTTTTTTTTTGTTTTTTGTTTTTTGTTAGTTTTAGGTGATGGTATAAGAAGAAAAATTAACTAGGTGAAAAAAAAGAAAACAACCCTTAAAACTGTTACAGAAGTTTATGTAATCAGAGAATGACAAAGTAAACTCATCTAAATATTTCACAAGCCAACCTAGAAGCCAAACTGTGTAAGATTGAAGGCCTATGCAAGTCTTTATTTAAAATGTGAAATAAATTTTTGTATTACTTATGTTGGTACCCACAAAACAGAAGAAAAAAACATGATCAAAAAAGAATTTCTTCTTTTGCTGTTACACTTTGCACATCACAGACTCAGTGTGGGTATGTTTGGGCAGGTTTTCCACACTTGTTTCTGCAGCCCATAAATGTCTGCTAAAAAGCTGCTTTATAGTGACCCTGTCCTTGTATCAGTTTGTTGACTGAAGTTGCTTGCCCAACCCAAAGCCCTAATGAAATTCTATGGCTCTCACTGAGGTCTGCAGGTACAAATCCAGCCAGGTAAGTATTACCAAATCAAGGACCCTTCCAACATGGTGGTCAAGCACAGGAAAGATTCTAAGTACTACTGATGTTTGGATTTGCCCTTCTTATTAGCCTTTTGTTGGGAATACTACAGTGGATCAAAAAAATATCTCTGAAAAGAAGTAGGGATTTGAATCTATGTTTCCACATGTACCACTTTGCAGGTTGTTGTCTGTCTCTGGAGCTGTTCTGTTTTATAAATAATTAAATATTCAGTGAAGCAAAGACTGGAATCTCTTGTTCTCACCTCAGTGCCCTAACCACTGAGCCTGAAAGTACTTGTTTCCTTCTCTTCGGATCAATAAATATTTAATTATTATCCCAAGTGGAGTAATGCCAAATGATTGAGATTTTCTATGATACACAATAATCTGGTGGGTGGGATACACTCCTGGGATATTTCTTGTGCCTGTTTCATTCAGCAGCTTGGAAAACAAATTTCTGACCTGCCAAAGGTTTACCTTCTGGTGGAGCAAGTCCCACCATGCCTTCGTTTTAATTGAGCTTGAGCAAATGACTCACAGGAGGAGGCCTACAAAAAAAAAAAAAAAAAAAGCAGCACCTGTGTTAAGGCTTCAGCTGATATTTTAATGAGTAATGAAGAAATTGAAGTCTGTATTATTCAATTCTAGATTACATGATATTGAGTTTAGAAGTAAGCAAGGATAGGCACAGTGTTTTATATGTGCCTTTAAAAAAATCCATTTGAGATGAGAAACAAAGGTGGAGCCAAGACTGGTTTGTCAGGACTTGATGGTACAATAATGTCACACAGTGAGTGACCTTGTGGCTTGCCTGGAATGCTGAATGGGAGCAGGATAACGTGGTATGAGGAGAGAGGCTCATCAGTCCCTTCCCTGCTGGAGCAGCTGTTCCAGTGCAGCTGTGCCTGAGTGCCTGTGCTCCATCAGAGGCAGGCAGGATGACCTCTGCCATGCCTATGGGCTGAATGTGCAGGGACAAGGACTAATGCAGCCACCATGAGGCCTCAGCTGGAGTTTTCCTGGCTGTGGTGCTGGGTACAGAAGCATGGATATTTATTCTCCTGTACTGTGAAATCAAAATGGCAGCACCAGAACTTCCCAGCCTGGTTCTGAGGCAGGCAGAGGTACATGGGGCACAATCTCCACACTAGAGACCTATTCTTACAAATCACAGACTCTACCACTAGGATTAAAGATTTACTTTGTATTGTTTAGTGTAAAGAATTACTTCATATTCATTTGCAGAAAAACAAAAAGGCAAAAAGCACACTGGCACACACTGTATACTGAACCACCATTACTGTGATGGAGGGATGTGTAGAGAGGGACAGATTTTACATCTCTCAGCTTGAAATTATTTCTTAAGGGGTTTTTGCAGTTGCGTGAGCGTTCTTTATCTTTGACAGCTTGCACAGGAAATGTAGCTGATGTTGCACTTCATTTCCCAGCATTGCTGCTCTTCGTGGACTAGTGTGAGGTTACTAGCCAACAATCCCCCTCCAGTGTGAAAGTGCTGGCAGGAATTACCACTTATGATTTAGTGTAGTTCAATATTGTTATGTTGCAGTATTTTTAATACAGCTGATACTTTACAATTAAGATACTGGAAAATTGTATCACAAATGGTTTTATGTACATGTGCAGGAAATATCTGAGGTTGCAGCAGTGTCTTTAGAGATGACTGTTTCAATCACATTCCATTTCCCCCAGTAAAAAACTGATTTTTATTTGGCAACACTGTGTTAAATTTCTACCTGCAAAAGCAGAATTAAGCAGGTAGCTGACACTACCCAGGATTCAGGATTAAGCTGTTTATGTATGTTTAAGCAGTATCAGGATGGATGTATGATAGCATTTTTACTTGACTGCAAAATGCAATAAAAACTGATTGAGTGCAACTATACAGTCAGAACTCGAAGCTGTTGCTGAACTAAATCTCCACTTCATCTAAGTTAAATTCAAATCCCAACAAGGAAGAGTGTTTCTTGAGTAGACAGAAAGAATTTCTAGGAAAAATATGCAGTTTTTAAATTAATGTGAGGTCTTTATAACCTCACAAACTCTTGACATGTTGGGATTAGCCAATGTACATGAGTATATCAGCCTTTTCAAATGTGCATTTCTTAGGGCTAATATGACTGCAATTTAGTAACAAAATAAATTGTACAAATGATTTTACCATGCCTGGTCTTGTCTTTATTGTTAAAATGTCCTCTTGTATTTCAGCTCTCATAATTTATTTTTTTAGCTATATTTAGGCCTTGCTTGTTTCTTGTAACCTAGGCAATAGTGTATACCTGTCACATCTGTGCCTATATCTGAAACCTGATATTTAAAAAAAAAAAAAAAAAAAAAGTTATTTAATCAAGAGCATTAGCATTGCAGAAGAAAACCACATGATAAATACTTGTGTTGACATTCAGACATCCACCCAAACCTATTATTTACTGTCCTCCCTCAGGTGTGAGAGGTCACTGGAAGTGGAGGGGAGAGTAACCTCAGCAAATCTGGTGATTCTGGGGGCAGAGTGATTTTAATCATAACTTTTTGGGCAAAAAACCTCTCAGTATATTTCAGAAATTTACATTTTGAGAGGAACATGCTAGTTGTGTCATAAGGAGTTAGCTATACAAGGATCCTAAGCAGTAAAACCTGGATTGGTTATACTTGTTTAGGCTGCTGAAACCCCAGCAAGCCAGAACTGTACTCAGGTCTTTTTGCCTGCCTGTTGATGGTGAATAAGGCACTGTTAAAATAGAGTTGAGGGTAGATCTTTTGTTTTGCCCTGTACCTTCTCTTCCAAAGGTAGGATAGAGCCTGACTGACTCTTGTCAGCCCAGAAATGAATGCTGAAATCAACCTGTCTTTCTTCTCTGTCCTTAAAGGAACAGAGAAAAACAATAAAAGTAGGTATTAATATTAATTGTGACTGAAAACTAGTACAGCAAGATATACTGCACACGGAGATGACAAGATGAAAGCTTTGTTTATACAAGATAAATTTGCTTTCCTGGTACTTGTGGCTCTTATTAGCTTGTGTTACCTCTCTCGAAAGTGAGGAAGAACTAAGGAACTAGGAAAAGTGTCAGTCTTGTTTGGTCTGAAAGTCTGAGAAACATGCAGGAAAACTGAGTGATAAACTGCCGTATTATTGCACAGGGTGAAAAAAGAAAAAAACAAACAAACAAACAAACACAAACAGAAAACCATCAAACAAATAGCAGATAACATGAATTGCAAGCATTAACTGTTTTGGATTACTCCTCTGCTTGGAGGACTTTCAAATTCGAGTCCATTTAGCAACTACCAGCTATAGGATTTAACTCCATAAAACCTCTTAGTTTAAGCTCCATTAGTAATACTAATTAAATGTAGTTTCCTACTGAGTTCCACCTTCATGCAGCTGAATACAAGATAGCATCTTTAACACAGAAAATGCTTTGCCTTCAATATCTGTGTTTTGCATAGGATCCATTAAGTGGATTTAAGTGAGAATTTAGCAATAGATTTTAATAGGAAATGTTTTCCTTTGAAAATTTCAATTAGAGATCTGCTCACTCTAAAGTATAAACTTGCCTGTTTTGGAAAACAATGTGTGCCTGGATGACTTGCCCTTTTCCTTTTCAACAGCAAACAAAATATATAGTGTTTCAGTACTTGAAGTGCCTTAGGGATTAAGCCTTCTGCTTACTAAAGTTTTCCAAAGGAAAGTAGAATGTAATCTATCTTATTTTATGGCAACATAATTTGCTGAATTTTTGATTATTTTTGTGAGTATACAAGCCATTGTAATTAGAAATAATGACTTTAACATCAGAGCATTTCACTTGTTTCACAAGATTTGGGAGAGAGGTTATTTATAAAGACATCCTCTATCAGTAAAGTCAAGCTAGAAAACACTGGATCACTTGAACATCAGGTTTGAAAAGAAATCTTTTTTAGAAGTTTTTTATTTTTTATTTTATAACATTTCTATTAAAATCTATCCTTGAAATATATATTATTTAGATGTATTGAGTGAGATGTTAGCAAGACAACATATTTGGATGGTGTTTTGGTGAACATCCATTTCAGTATTCTTTTTTAATTCTGCCCTTGTCTACTTCCCAGACAGTCCCCATAGAATTGTAGAATCACAGAATAGCTTGGATTGGAAGGGGCTGTCATAAGCATGCAGTTCCAGCTGCCCTGCCATGGGCAGGGCTGCCATGCACTAGATCAGGCTGTCCAGGAATCCACACCTCTCTTCAGCAAATCATTTCAGTGACTCACCACCATATGGGTAAAAAAGAGCCTAATACGTATGAATAGTTACACTAAAGCAGCAGTTGTCTATTTGGACATAGCAGATAGTCTTGTAAGGATATTCCTGGAATTGCAGTTAATAATAGACCTTTTGTCAAGCAAGATGAATTTCACACTTGAATTGCTGACAGGTAACAACCCACCTACCTGCCAAAAACATTGTAATAAAGTTAAGATATTATACAAGCTCTGTGTGCAAAGTTGCTGGCATGTATTTTATGTCCAGTGTATATGCTCTGTGCTACCACCTCAAAACAAGAGAACTCAAAAAGCAGTTGTGCTGTATGTGCCAGTTTGTAAGCAGAGTCTGTGGGTCTGGGCACTCTGTTAAAATTCCACTTTGAAGGAAGAGGTGAGGGGATTTCCTTCCTTCTGAAGGAGCTGGTGCTTTGATGAATCATCTTTTCCATGTCAACAACTGCCAGTCCTGAAGGATCAAGTGAAGAGGAATTTTTTTGCTTTAGTTTTTACTTTACATCTTATGCCAGAGTCTTTTAAACATCAGAATTAAGCTAACTATGAGCTCTGAGAAATTTTCCTTCCTGTTTCTCTGGTTTAGTTAAAAGCCTAGAGCAAGTGCTAATGGGGAATGTACTTGAGTGTTGCCAAGGAAAAGCATACCGTTGTGCAGAATCTTCATGTATTTATGAGTCTTTATCTTACCAAAGATGATGGGAGGTCTGAACTAAAAGCATGGGGTTTGACACTAGATTGATGATGCTATTGCCATCAGGTTCTGCATGACAGACCCGTGTGATCTGAATAACATATTACAGTTCAGCATTGTGATCCATCTGTCAAAACCAGAAGGCTGGGTGGAGGGCTGTCATGAAGTGTGCATATGTACAGAAGCCCAATATTGTAGGTGTTTCTGCTTCAGTGCTGCTCGTTGTGTTAACTGCGCAGGAAGGTTAAGGGATCTGAATGGGTCAGCTCCTCAGGTCCCACAGTGAAGTATTCAGAATCCTCTTCGTCAGAATTAAATGTATTTATACATAGACTGCTTGATACAAAATACTCTGTCAGTCAGTTTCCTTATTTTAAACAAACTTAATGACACAATGCAGTAAAAATACAGTAACATGCCTGTAGGTTTCTAACTCAAAAATAGATACATCCCATATGTCATAACATATTTCTTACATTGTATTCTGCTTTCGATACTTGAGTGGTGTTTTCCTGGTCTTATATGAAAACCCTTGCAGCGATGTCATTTTTAAGTTGGGTTACCTAATGGTATCCCTTTTAAGACCTTGAAGCCTGGTACAGCTGTAGAGTGTCTTGCATCCTCTTCCCTGCTTCTTTTAGCAGTTTTGGTAGTTCTTGTATGTTGGTTATATTTGTGTGTGCAGCACAGAATGGAGTTACTAGTTGGGAACAGTGGTGTTTTTTGGTTTTGTTTTTGTTTTTTTAAATATAATTTGCCAAGCTGGTATTAGGAACATTAATGAAGAGTTCAGTAGAGTGTGTATATACAAGTCCCCAACATTTTCTATATAATAAGATAATTTCCTGAATGGAATTGTACTTACTGTTATGTAGTTAGAAAATCATTTATGTATTATATATTTATGTATGTAAATCACTCTTTTGTCCTGATTTTAGCGTATGAAATCAAAATGCTTTCTCCTACTTAGGAAAAGCTATTGATTAGCTTTGTCCTGGATATATACAGCTCACTGCCCAGCTGACCTGAAGTAGATCCTCTCCTGGTTTTATTACCATAAATTAGAAATGTTTTTGCGTAAAACAAAATGAATGTCGGGACATAAGTGGTGTTTGAAGTTGTTACATTGTGTTAAATGCTACTTGAGATTTCAAATCCTAGTGGTTTAGTGAATTTAAGACTTTTTTTTTTTTTTTTTTAAAGTCTACACATGATGTGAAATAAATATAAATGTTAAAGTCAATATAAAGGCCAATCTACAGATTTCTGTTTTTTCTTAACCAGAAGTATGTTTAGAAAAAAACAGGGTAGGATAAAACAGATTTCTTTTGGGTGAGACTGGTGAGACTGGTTAAGGCCCCAGACAACCTGGTGTAGTCATGGATGTCCTTGTTCATTGCAGAGGAGTTGGACTAGATGGCCTTCAGAAGTCCTTTCCAACTCTTAGGGCTCTATAATTCAGTGTTTCTATAATTGTGAAATGAAACATAAGTAGTAAACTTCAAAAAAAAAAAAATTAATTCATTCATTTCACTGGAAAATTTAATATTCTGAAACTTACCAGAAATATTTTGCAGTTCCAAGGTTAAAACACCCAAACAAGCTCTGAATTGTTTCCCCTTATATCAAGGAGTGAATGGCCAGGTAACACACTGTAAAATAATATTTCAGATCTGAACTGCCTAGATATATCAGGCTATTTATCATGGTAGGATTTAATTTTAAATAGAATCTTCTAAGAAGATTATTTTCTCAGTAGTGCTGTCATAGGAGCATAATGAGAGTTTCTGCTGGTTCAACTCACTGCTGCATCTTATTTAACTCTTTCACTGTCTTTCAAATTGTCAGGTGTTGAATCTCTGTGGGTGAAAGAATGAACTTCACCTTTGGATTTCATTGGAATAGGAATTATATATTATTGCAGCTTAGATTTTGCCTATGTACATCCTTCCCTAATCTTTTATTTGGCCCACATAAAGGGAGCGAGGTAAAATTCAGACTGAAATAATATGTTATGATTGCCGCAGTACTACCATTAAAGGCCAGCACAAAAAAAAAAAAAAAAAAAAAAAAAGAAAGACCTTTGTGAATGGTGTTGTGGCATCAGATAAATGACTTAAAAATGGCAAACTGAAAGGAAAATTTATTACTAATACTTTCACACTCTTGCTCATTAAAAGAGAAAGTGTCTTTCAATTCTCCCTCCTTGCTACTTCACACCTACTTGTGACTTTTTTTTTCATAGAAAAACTCTCATTTTTCTTTCTCTATTAGAAATACATTACTTTCTAATCCAGTTTTTAAGAATGATGTAACCACTGTTTTCTCTATGCAAGTAAATTTTAATTGTGTTCACAAATTTCATCCAGAAGTTAAGGTCATATAAATATTAAGTACAGGGAAATCAGTCAGTGAGATGGAGATGGAGACTTCCTTCTGTTCCTTCTGCACCCTGTGTTATTTCTTTTTAGGAAAAGAGAAACTGCAAAAAGACATAAATTCCCAAGAAAATCATTACTTTCTTGCTTTCTGTAATCTTATTTTGAAGGTACAAAGACTACTCTAGTAAAGCTGCCCCTGTACATAGCTTGCTTGCTATGTTTTTTGAGAATCTTATACCAAATTTGTTGTTTATTCTTTGCATCATCAGTAAACAAATGTCTCAGTGAAAAATAATACTTTGGAAAAGGAGTATGGGATATGTCCTACATAAAATTCTTAAGTTAAAGACTGCTTACACGATGACTCCAGCATCAAGCTGTGTCTTTGTTATATACAATTAAAACAGTCATCCATTTTGCTAAATCTACTTAAAATCTGCCTTACATTCACACTGAGGAAAGTCATGACATATACTGCTTCTACAAATGATCTTACAGTAAATCAGATCTTATTTTTGTAGTCAGTGATGCACATGGGGGCACATCTATTATTCAGTTACCTTGTGCACTGTTCACCCTGTACCACTTTGATTTGATTTTTTGGGTAGTTTTGTTACTCAAGTTTTTCACTTTATAACAAGACAGATATTCATAATATACATAACATCATAAACACATTTTATGAGGAGTTGCTTTATCCTAGATCACAGATCAATTGACCCGAAGAGAAATCAAGTAGTTATCAGTGAAGCTGCATTTATTAAAATGAAAGTGAATGGTGCCTAATCACTTTCCTATGAAAGTCTTGTTCATAATACTAAGTGGAGAAAAATTGTTTGAAAGTCATGCATGTTGGTGCTGAAATATAACATAGTTTTGATATTTTGGAGATAACATCTTTATCTACTATGACTTCAAAATATCTTTGTAAAGTTGTTTTAGCTTTAGAACCTTTGCGTTAAGACACCATCTGTTTCCATCCCAAAGTAGCATCAGGTTTATGATATCTAGAACATAATCAGTGACCCAAGTTGCTAAGACTGTATGTCTTATGGATGTTTCTGTTTTCATAAGTATGTTGGCAGAACTGATACTTTGTGATCTTCTCAGTCTAATTTCATTTTTGTATATCACTGTAAGATGAATTTAAAGATAATATAAACTGTGAGGTTATAGCTGAGGTATGTGTACACCTCCGGCTGCAGGAGACAGCATGACTGAACTAAGCTACCAAGGTCTGTAACATATTGGATTGCCAGAAGCCTTATCTGCTACAAACAGAGCTCGATTTCTCTGTATTGAGCCCACCACTCTGTCTCACACAAAAAGCAAAGTAGCATCTTAATTACAGACTTGAGAGATGGTCATCATAGAAGGTGTCCAGCAATCACCGATGAGTGGGTTGTAATATCAGTTTCCATGTTGGCTTTAAGAGAACTCACTTGAGGCTATGTTATTCCATTCAGAACATTGTTCAAAACTGAGATCATTACACACTTGGGACTGAGATATGCCATGAAGATAGATCACCCTAGTGGGTTTATTGCAGACTTCTGTAGTTACAGTTGTGAAAAGGAAATACCCATGGCATTCCTTTTTATGCAAAACTTTTTATGCTAAACTTCCCACCTGGGTTTTCTTTGTAAGAGGAATCTCTGACAAGGTGATAGTGAAGATGATGAGAACAGTTTTTCAAGATCAGATATTTGCTGCACCTTTTGCTGGACACACTTCTTTGCACTTCAGTGTTTCTTAGGAAAATTGTAGAATCACCAAGGTTGGAAAAGACCTCTAAGGTCGTCCAATCCAACCATCCACCTACCACCAATATTTCCCTGCTAAGGCATGTCACTTATTACAAAATCTAAACATTTCTTGCACACTTCCAGGGATGGCGACTCAACCACTGTCCTGCACAGCCCACCTCACTGCCTGACCATTCCTTTGTAGATGAGTTTCTTCCCTAATATCTAGCCTGAGTCTTCTCCAGCACAACTTGAGACCATTCCCTCTTGTTCTATCCATGGATACATGAGAGTAGATGCCAACTCCCACCTTGCCACAAGCTCCTTTCAGGTCACTGTAGAGTGGAATAAGGTCTACCCTCAGCCTACTCTTCTGCAGACTAAGTATCCCCAGTTCCTCATAGCTGTGACAGCAATTGCAAGCCACCAAATCTTGTTGTGTTTCTTCCCCTGAGACTATGGCAGCAATGTACAGCATCCAAATGTTTCCTCCTGCAATCAATATATATATAGAAAGGAGGAATCCTTCTTGTCCAGGTTTCCTCTCTGTTAAAGGGCACTGTATTTTATTTTCACTCTCAGAAGTGTATCAGGCTTGTCGGTTCCTTCTTCGTTTTTCTGGCTTTTTTTTTGGGGGGGGGGAGGGGGGCAGGGGGGAGGTGTTTCGTTTTTTGGTTGGTTGGTAGGTCGTGTGTGTGTGTATGGCTGGGTTTTTTGTTGCTTGTTTTTTGTCAATTGTTGTTGCTCTTCAGTGAGGCTTACAGGCTGTGAATATAAAGTTGAGAGGCTGGCTACAGTTCAAGGATGACTCTGGAGGAGACAGAAACTTTCAGTTTAAAAGTTGTGTTACTTTCAAGTTTAGTCTGTAGACTTACTTCCTTGTGCCATGAAATGCCAGCAAGTAAAGCAAAGCCTTGACATAAAATGCCTGAGAGCTCCTGCAGGCTCTGCACACAAGATCACTAGTGATTATGTTTGTAGCTACATAGTCCTAGAGCTAGAATTTTAAAGATGAGATGCAGACATAATGCCAAAGAAAGCTGCAAATATGATATGAAATTTCCACTGCAGATTCTTCCCTAAAAGCACCCACAGTGGTCAGGGAGTGGAGTTTCTTAATTCTAACCCAGCATCTAGCAAGGCTAGACAGGAAAAGGTAGCTGATTGAAGGTGCAGCTGAGAAACAGAAGGCTACATACATGGAAGGAACATAGTGCAGTTTTCATTTAACATTCACAGAGTCACAGAATCATAGAATCATGCAATGGTCTGGGTTGAAAAGGACCTCAAAGATCATCTAGTTTTAACCCCCCTGCTATGGTGCAGGGTTGCCAACCACCAGACGAGGCTGCCCAGAGACACATCCAGCCTGTCTTTGAATGCCCCCATGGATGGGGCAACCACAGCCTCAGTGGGCAACCTGTTCCAGTGCTTCACCACCCTCTGTGTGAAAAACTTCTTCCTAATATCTAAACTTAATCTTCCCTATCTTAGTTTAAAACCATTCCTCCTTGTCCTATCACTACCAGCCCATGTAAACAGTCAGTCCCCATCCTGTTTATATGCTCCCTTAAAGTGCCTTTATTTGTCAAGCACCAGTTCTCCTGCAATGGGAAGCTGATAATGGTAGACGGGAGCCCCTTCCTGCGCTCATCATTAACATAGTCTAGACTGGGCTGCAGCAATAATCTTTTGCATAATGGCAGGTAGAACATGTTCAAGGTGAGCAGTCAGAGCTAGCAAGTTATTTTTTATATGCCTTTTTTAATTGGCTGTTTGACTACAGCTGGTAGCTGAACAGCAGAGTAGCAACTGGAAACATGCAACACAGATTCATTAAAAGTAAATAATGTGCAACTTAAAATCAGCACAAATTATATGAGACCAGAAAGAAAGACTAACTTATCTGTAAAATTAATGTTTCCATAAGTTATTTTCATCCCTGCTTAAAATTGAAAATAAATAATATTGCTGAAATGAATACCACATATTGCCTGCTTTGCAATTAGTTATGTAAGTTCTCCACTGTGGAAATGTAGTGTTTGTCTTCTTGGACACATACAAGCTAATGGTACCACTGGCTTAACTCCCACTGACTGTGTGGTTAGGATATTTAAGTTGCATATTGTTTGTTCTCAGGCAAATATTCAATCTGTCACCTTCTATTCCTCCCCAGATTCTGTGTTCCTTAACTATGTGCAGCAGTCTCTAAATCTGCATGTAAACTCAATAGCCAGTGTGGAAAATCACAGCTGAGTCACCTTGAATAGATTTACACTTACGGACAAATGTTTTTGAAATCCTTCACACAAATAATAGTTATAAAATTGTGTAGTGATTCAAGACTCTCCATGGTCTTGAATGTGCAAAGGTGCAAGTGTGCCTGCCTGAGAAAATGAACATGGATGCTTTTCCAGTTATTGTTATAGATTAAATAAATAAATAAAATAAAATAAAATAAAATCATTTAATAAAAGTAGTTAATCAAGATTTAAATACTTTAAATCAATTTCAGGATGAAATTTTTAAGCAGCATCCTAGAGAAATTTTAACCGTTATATTTTCTGTTAAGTTCCCTCATTTCTTTTTAGCCTTGAAATCAATCTTCTCTGCTGATATCTTTATCCCTGACACATCAGTCTTAGGATTTCTTATTGTTCCTTAAGCTTTTTCATGCATGCTACAACCCAACAATGATTGTTTGAGGTACACAAATACAATCCTTCATCAGGGATTTGATCTCTTTTGTAGATCAGACATGCTCACTCTATGACAAGAACTGGACAGAGCTGGTCTATCACTTTTGAAAATTAGTAGCAAATATTCTAATTTTATCATCTTTCTCTCAAAGAATACAGTGTTGTCTCCCTCTGTAATACTTTTAAAGGGCTGACTGATGGTGAATTAATAGGTTTTGATTTTATTTAAAAATAAAGAAAATCTATATTGCTGGAAGGTACTATATACACTTTGAAGTGTAACGCCAGCACTAAAAAATCTGCTTCTGATCAAAAAAAGTCATATACAAGTATCTTTCCCTGTTCAATTCCCTTAAACTATTGCTTTGGTAAAGCAAGTGTTTGCAGTACCAAGCTTCTGATCTGTGAATTGTCTTTGAGGTTTATAATCTGTATACCACATTTTAGTATAATGTACTTACAATATCTGAAAACAAGTGTGATTGTTGTTTAATGCTACAGAACTTCACTGATAGCTAAGCAATCTGTGAACATATTTCAGAGTATGATGATATTCATTTTTCTTCTGAGATGTTGTAAATTTTGATTTTGCCGTTGGATGTATCAGTTAAAATGAGATTTAAAAGCTGGTCTTTAATTTTTTTCTGTTCTCAGATAACTAGTATACTAATATTGTGTTGAAACTAATTATAACTGGAAGCAAAGAAAAAGGATTAAGAATTGAAATATTCAATTAATAATTTCATCTGACTTTTTACATAGAGAAGTCACAAGCTTATGTATTTGTTTATATGCTTTGAGGCTTCACTAGATATGAATATACTGAGGAGAAAACCATGCCCTGAGGATGATGTTCTAGCACACAAATGGGAAGAAACACAAAGATTTCTACATGGAAGTTAGAGAGATGTATTAGCAGAGAGCTATGTTCAAGCCAATAAGTCCTACTCCTCAGTAAGTTTTGAAGTGCTTCTATGTCCAGAAATTATTCCTTGGAACGGAACATTGGTTTAAATATTTGGAAAAGTGTAATATTTACAGAACAAGATAGACTATTTTGGAAATCTTCAGCTCTGTAAATGCTTATTGATTCTGGCCAGATATGTCTTTCATATTATGATGACTGAGGATGCTTTAAGTGGTCTCTCAACATGCCCTTGTGTAATGGGCCATGTTCAGGAAGAATTCCTCCAAGTAAGAACATGATCCAAGACATATAATTAAATAAATTGACTAAATATAACCAAAGAAGGGGTGTCAGAAAATATTTGTTATCTAATGGGAGCAGATACTATGATAAACCCATGTAGAGGTTAGAAGTGAACAGAGAGGGAATGATGAACTAGGAAACCAAAATTTGTAGTGACTGTAAGGGAAGAAATTACTTGAGTTGATTGGAGGAACGACATACTGGATGAATAATAGGGCACTAATATAGTGTAATGTGGGAGAGCAGACAAAAATCTAAGGTCTCTGTGATGCTTCTGTTAAGTATTCAGAAACCATGATGGCAAAAGACAATCAGTGGAATTGCAATGGAATAGTTCTTCCTTAATAACAACAGTGGTCTATTTGTCCACCATCTGTCCATGGTGGTCTATATGTCCACCAATACATGATATGTATTATCAAGGCCAAAAGAATGTGGTGAGAGTGGAACAAGGGAAGCATGAGCAACCACGGCACAGAAAAGGCAGAAAAGGAAAGTTGTACCAATGATAAGGAGACTGAAGATTTCATGAACAAAAGCAGAAAATATAGATGGAAACAAGTACACACTCAAAAGCAGAGACACAAGCATGAATCTTAAGATGAATTTAAAGGTCATTATATCTGAAATACCATGAAAAGTAGCAAACTACAAGGAGTTAGTTGTAAGCTGGGTTACACATAAGTGATTTCTGCATCAACAAATGCCTGCAGGAAATCCACAGTGGTTTGTTCTTACAAGGAGGTATGATTACCTGTGTAGAATGGAGATGAGCAAAACTCTCATATGAGAAAGGCTTGGAGAAATAAGCAGAGGGCAGCTTGTGAGACTTTTTGTGCACGTGGATGTTATAGTCCCTCAAAGAGACACCAGCAAGGGTGCAGTGAGCAGTACTTGCTGTTTACATTTTTATGATAAGTTTTCTTAGAGAGTAGAAAATAATCAAATACAGGGAATGGAGGATAATGTTTTACTGTCTGTGAGGTATAGAGTGTTGAAGTTTAATCAAGGAATCTTCACTGGATAAACTGTTTCTACCATAAATTTGCCTCAGGTTACTAAAGACTATTGGGCACATAAAATGCTTACCTCAATGGAAAGCGCTTTGGTCATATTGTGAATTTTTTCTAGAGAGGCCAATTTTGAAGTAATATAGATACAGCTTCTAGAGCAAGAGCTGACAGATTCAAACCCTTGGTCTATATTGAGGCACTGTGGAATAAACTGAAAGCAAGAACTTTATATAATTGGGTGGAACAAGATTAATAAATCAGGATTAGTAGGATTAATAAAACAAGGATTAATAAATAATTGGGGAAAAGAAATTCAGGTTTGGGAAATACAAATATTGTACAGTAAAAAGCTTGTGCTTTTTATAACTTTTTCAATAAGTTTGGAAAGGCTGAAATATGGAAACAAAGTGACTAGCCTATTAAACTCCTAAAAACTAGTACAGGGTTTATACAGGTAGTACCCAGATACAGGTAGTATCCAGAGTAGTGGGTATGGCTCTTCTTCCTTGAACTTCTGTGAGGCAAGACACCCACCACTCTGTTTATTTGTTTGTTTCTTCCACTTCTTTTTCTTCTGCAAACACAAAGAGTCTTTCAGCTGGTAAGAAAGGATGGTTTACAGTTGTATCTGTCCAGCACGTGGTCATATCAGAGATGGTGTATAATAAATACCTGGTGCCATCACTGTGAAAGTTACCACTTTAAGGCCTCCAGCTTATCTGCTGGGTTTCTTGCTTCTACACACAACAATGACCCATTAATCTAGAGTACTGAACAGACATGTAATCAAGCTAATTAGAATTCTCATCTCTGCATAAGGCAATCTAAATATGTGTTTTAGTTTTTGGGACAGCTCCTCACACTAGAAGACAGTGATGTATCTAACAATATGATTATTCAGATGTCAGGTAAAAATGACATAAAGGCAGTTACTGTTAATGAAAACAAGCCTGACGATACTGGAATCTTCAAAACAGTCTATACAAGTTGTATTTCTAGTTGCACTGAATTTTAACTGGATTCAGATTTTTATGTTATCTGAATATCTTTGAAAAACACCAGCCCAGACTACTCACACATGTAATTTAATCTTGAACCTCCCTACTCTAATCTTTACTCACCATATGCTAGTTCTCTGTCTCTATAGTGTCCACTGAGGGTTTAATTATTCAAGATGCCAATTGTGTGCTGGACTTGCCTCTAGTTACTGGAAATATGGGACACAATGCAGTCTATATACAGTCTACACCTGAGAGTTCTGTACCTTAAATGTGCTGGAGTGCGTGCCAAGAGCATTTTGTTCAAAGGTGGTTGGTGGATGATCTAGGAACAAAGCAGGATGTGGGGCTGGATTTTGCTTTCTAAGGATGCCAGCTGTGCAGTGAGAGGACAGCACAGCTGAGTTTATGGAAGAAAACTATGCCTGCCTTTTGAAGGCAGTGGTAAATTTTCAGTGCTGAGAGTAATCTGTCTTCCTTTCCAGTGGAGCATGCATTCTGCAACACACTCCAACTGAACAGCAGATTTACTGGGTTCAAGTTCCATTCAGTAAAGGAATATAAAACAATTTTGCATCTTTGAAACTGAACTGTTTATGAACTCATAGTAAGCCTAGTGTTGTTTGTAACACAGCTCAGTGCTAGGGTGACACTTTGAAAGGAGTGCCACAGAGCTTAAAGCAGCCCCATTGAAAAGACTAATATATTCTCAGAGGCAGCTGGCAAACAACAGATAACAGCAGAAAACTCAGTGCAGACTTTTCAAGTTATACAATCACAGAAGAGAAATGGTGGAAAGATGGAATAACAGATACATTTTCTGGTGAAGAAAATGGAGCATAACTGAAACAATATGGTTAGGATAATTTGGAATCCTCTATTGTTTATTTCCCTTTAATAAGGATCTGGTCTTGTGTAAAGTCCTGGTATTTTGACAACCAGCACTGACAGTCAATCAATTCCTATGAGACAGGAGTGGGCAAGAAGTGGGAAGCCCCCAGCCTCAAGGGCAGGGCAGAAGTCATCTCAGAATTACCAAGCTGTGACACACTGATGCTTGACTTCAATGCTGGACAGTATAACCAGGAGCTGGGATTTATGAGGGGTACAGGGCAGGAAATGAGAGATAAACTTTAGCCACAATTAACTCAAGTCAGGGAAATCTCAGGACAGTTTAATAATCTGTAACCTGACCAAGCACCGAGAGATGCCTGAAAACATCAAATGTCCTGAAACACTCAGCTTCCTAAAATTGTTATATTATCCCTATGTTTTTTTAACTCCTATTTTGTACAGTTAGATTACAAAGATGTACATTAAATACAAAAGAACAACCACTGAAGTATTACTTAATTTCCTTTATTATTTTTGAAGAAGCTGGTTTTGCTGACCAAAATACAGTGAATTTCTTTTTTATTTCTGATTCCTAGACTTGAGAGCTGAGTGTCACCTTTTTTTTTTTTTTTTACAGTAATAAATAGTTTTAAATTTTGTCAAGGACAGCTTCATAGTTGGAATGGAATGTGGTTGTGAAGTGACTGTAATTCATGTCAACAAAGATAGTTAATAGGACAGTTAACACACAAAAACCCAGTGTGGCTGAGGTAAGAGAGATTCTTTCAATGCACATAACTGATACAGCACGGATATTCAATGCTTTTCAGTTGAAGGTAAATAAGCATGGGAAAGAAAATGAATTTCCTCCTATGTCTGTTAGAAAAACTGTCATTGCAAAAGTCTAAATATTCAGAGGGCTCAGTGGGCTCCATTATTATTATTTTTTTTCTACAAGGGCTACAATTGACTTAGGATTTTGCTTCTGTTAAAATGACCTGTTTGTCTCAGATATGTGGTGTCTAACCTGTAAGTATCTGGAGATTAACTGGTTGATCAGAAATTATCAGAAGCATAGAAAACCTTCAGCTGAAAGGTGATTAAGATTTGATTGCCAGCTTTGCTGGAAAGTGAGGTGTGTTGATAGCCAAAGCTGCCATTGGTGCTCTCTGAAGTGATGTGCAGGCTCTTGCAAAATCAATACGTAGTCAGCCTTTGTGATACTAACGCTTGCTTTGGCTGCAGATGGAAAAACTCCAGTGCGATAATAGAGAACAAAGTTCACTTTCTGGATTGTTTGTTGTTAAGTAATGCGCTGAAAACGTTACAAGGTGAAAGATGGTAGAGGACTTTCCAGGACAAACTCTTCCCTTTGCAAGACAGCTTCCATTGTGTTTTGTTCATAGACGTTCAAACGGGAACAACTGGGTGTTGAGGGTCTGCATGTATGGGAGCTAAGTACCGTCAGAAATGGTATCTGACAAGTATATACTTAAATGATGCTTGTGAGTGTGATGGTACAAATCAACCAACTAGAGGCTTCTCTGTGGAACATTTGGAATTTATTGGTATACTTTTATAGATATCTATTCACGTTGTAGTCATAGTTCCAGTGCTGAAAGTTTAGAGAATGTACCCACATACCAGAACACTTCTCTGTTCTGTTGCTTTTTAGCTCCAGCTATTGTTTTGTACCAGTCTGGAAGACAAATAAAAGTTGAGCATATGACTAGTTTGAAAGTCTGTATATGAAGGTCAGTCCACTTTCTTGTCGCTGCAAGTGGTTGTTAGTTGGTTCCAAGTAATGTGTAACAACAGGGAAACTGCATAATAACTTTTATCCAAAACAGTTTTCTACACTCAAGCAATTTATGACCATGGATTCCCCCAGCCACCAGACGTATTCTCACTATGAATGAAAGCTTCCTCAGCATAATATTAATTCCTTGAAATTATGCAAACACTTTCTGAACTTATGAAAACGTTTGCTGTACACAAGGTCTTATGCCAAGATGATCAGTTGTTTAGCTGTGTTCTTTTTTGTTTAGTTTGAATCTACCACTTCCTATTTGATTTGATACATATGAGTTTTGTATGGGGAAGGTAAAGAATAGTCGTCCTCCAGTCATCTATCTTCTACTCATATTTTAAGGGTATCTGTCATATTCTCCTTTGACATCTCTTCCCACACCCACAATCTCTTTTTAAGCTTCAGAGTCTAATCTCTCTAATCATTATCAATCAGAAGCTGTGAGAGCTTTTCCAGTTGTCCTTATTTGTCCTTATTACTCTTCTTTTCTCTTTCTCTTTTTTTTTTTTTCCCCCGTATGTGACCAGAATTGCTCTCATATCAGGGGTGGGGTTTTTTTTTTTGCACATAACAGATTTTTAATGAGGAATATTATTCTATCTCTTTCCCAATAATTCTTGAAATTTGATTTTTTCTTCTGACAGAATTGAGCTTATCATCATCAGAGACCTTGTCTGAGACTAGAAACAAATACAGTATTTGGATATTGAGTTGGGAATGTGAAAAAGATAAAAACTCATTGATTTTGTCTATTTTGTAAAGGGAGAGGTGAATAAGAGCTGGACAAGATAACTCTTCTCAGTCAGCAGGCACTGACTCAACTGAAGCTAAAGGGAGTATCTACTTACATGGTTCCTGTCAGTGCTGCATGGTTGCACTTTTGAGGCATTTTATTTTGTTTTATTTTAAATGCTTACTGAGCCTTGGTGTAAAATAGGCCACAGTGGGAATTTCCTTTTACATTCTGTTAATAATTTAATCTTTTCAAAGCACAGAAGTAACCAAAGCCTTTAAGTATTGGGAAAATGCAGTATTGTGCTGTGGCGATAAAAAATCTGTAAGTTTTTAATCTTGTGGGAAGGAAATCTGAACAAACATTCTATACAAGATATTGGGAAACAAATAAAAAAATGTCCCTTTCATTTTGTCCCAGCTTTGGAGCAAAGAATCACAATTCCATTTTAATTTAAATACATACGTGTTTATTTGAATAACTGTCTTTTCCTATATATACATCTACTCTTTTGAATCATTACCACTACAAGTTCAGTATATGACTTATTCAGATTTGAGTGCTTATATTGTATATTTCTAAATCTTTTTTTTTTCTTTTCACCATTTTTTCCCAAATTCCTATCATTTCATATGATCTCACAAAAATATTGCTAAGAAACTTTGTAAGGAGTTAACAGAGTTAACAGCTATCACTATTAGAGGTTTTGACTCAGTTCTCACAAGGCATGGTATACTCATTGCTTATCTACTGCAGTTTGCAAGAAACCAAGCAAAGTTCTTTGCAAACTGGGCTACTGGGCTTCCTACTGGAAATCTATAGGATCTAGTATGGTAAGTAGTACAAAACTTGCAAAAAAAAGGAACTGAAGTATCATCTCTTTGATCTGTGTGTATTAAAAGTAGAATAGTTTGAATGCACATATGCATAAGAAATTAAACAAACAACAACAAAAAAAGCAGAAAATAATCAAAGGCTAATTCTGTCCATTTTATTTCAAGCATTTTTTTTTTCATATTTTTTTTCAAACATTATTCCCAAAATTATTTGAATATTTAGACACAGAACCTAAATCTGAAAAATTGTACAAAATCATCTAGTAAAAAAAAAAAAAAAAAAAAACAAACCAAAAAAACAACAAACAAAAGAAAACAAAAACAAAAAAACAAGCAAAAAAAACCAAAAAACCAAAACTACCAACCAAAAGAAAAAAAAAAACAAAAAAAACCCACAAAGCAAAAAACCCACATAAAAACTGATCAAATCAGCTTTACAAGACAGTTTTCCCTGTAAACACAGGGAATTGTCCTGTTGGATTTCAATAACAAAAATGATGTCTCATTCAAAGACACTCAACATGGCCTGAATTTAGACTTATAGCTTTGGACTCCCTGAATGTCTGGTGAAGTTATAATGGTCAAATTTAAACAACTCATCCCATGAGTGATTCATTAGCATCTTTCATTATCTATACAAGCAACCGTGAATATCAGCTGAAGTTCTTGATAATCAGTGTACAGTGGTGAAAATATCCTTCACTGACAGATCCAGTCATAATGTGAAGTATTATACAGTCAGAATTGTTTATGCACAAATGTTGAGAGATTGGCAGGGTGGAGATGGTGGCAGGAGAAAGCTCCATTAGTCCTGGAGGATTCTGTGTAGGAAGTGTGGCAGCTTAGTGCAGATGTACTTCTTCACTCGCTCTCCCACTTCTGAACCTGTACATGACCTATACGTCCTCTGGTAGATTAAATTGCTTTGCAGCTCCCAAAAATAAAAGATGGCCAGGATAGTTACGAAATAAAGAAACTTTATTGTTTTTGTGGCACTAACATTATTTCAGTAGTTGTAAAACTGAGGTTACACTACTGCAAAATGGTTAAATGTACAATTCCCCCACAGGACAGAAAAATAACATGAACATCATTACAGAGATAACAGACCTCAACTACCTTATTCTTAAATCCTTTGAGAGACCACTGCTCACCAGACCTTGACTTCAGCTGCTGCTCAATACTTTGGAAGTCCATTCATCATTTTCAGGAAGGGCAAGAAAGAAGATCCTGATAAGTAGAGGACTGTCATTCTCATTTCAGTGTCTAGTAAAATTATGGAGAAGATTATTCTGGGAGTTATTAAAGAACATCTGAATCACAATGCATTCACTGATCACAGTCAATAGGGTGTAGAGGGGCAGCACTGAGCCCAGCTCTCTGGTGATAGCAACAGGACCAAGGAAACGGCATGGAACTGTGTCAGAGAAGGGTCAGGTGGATGATAGGAAAATGTTTTTCATCACAGGGTGGTCGAGCCCTGGAACAGGTTGCTTGAGGCAAAGGTCATAACCCTTAGCTGCCAGAGTTCAAGGAGTGTTTGGACAATGTCCTCAGGTCCGGGGCTTGAGTTGAAAGTAGTTCTGTGTGGGGTCAGGAGTGGCTCCCTTCCTACTCAAGGTACCCTATTATTCTCTATAACATCTGCCTTCCAACTCAGAGCAGTATTTGTCAGGTTAGAAATTTCTTCATTAATGAAGACTACAGTATTCTAAGAGTTTAAAAACTGTACTTTTTATGTTTTATAATGGCTGTCACTCTTCCTTACCATCTTTTGGAGTAATCCAGATGTGGATTAATGTGGAGTAATGTGGAGTAATATGGAGTAATCCACATTGTTCGGCATTCTTAGAGTCAGAAGGGACTTCTGAAGGCCATTTAGTCCAACTCACCTGCAGTGGATGGAGACATCACAGTTAGATCAGGTTTCCCATGGCCTGATCCACCTTTACCTTGAAAGTCTCCAGGGATGGAGCATGAACTACATCTCTAGGCAGTCTGTCCCAGTGCCTCACCACCCACACTGTAAAAAACATTTTCCTTATATCTAACCTAAATCTAACCTCTGTAAGCTTGAAGCCATTTCCGCTTGTTTTCTCACCACAGACCCGGCTAAACAGTCTGCCCCCTTCTTTCCTGTAGCTCCTCTTCAGATATTGAAAGGCACATCAGGTCATCCCACAGACTTGTCTTCTCTGGGCTGAAGAGCCCCAGCTCTCTTGGCCTGTCCTTGAAGGAGAGATGTTACACCTTGGGTCATTTTTGGTGACCCTCTTCTGATGTGTACCAACAGGTCTGTGTCACTCAAATCTTTGGTATATGATGTTTTGGCAGATCCAGAACCACCTTTGGAAGTTCTGGATAGAAGATTTTCAGTGCTGTTCATACATCTGAGGCATATTGTTATTATTTTAGTGGGCAGATCCTTTCTGTCCTTTATTTTTCTTGTGTGTGTTAATGCTTTATTACTTACTGCAAAGCAGCATGCCATTCTGGGCACTGCACTAGAAAAGAAACAGTGGAAACAATAACTGTCATCAGGCAAAACTATAGGCAGACCCTGGAAAAAGAATGAAAGAAAATAGCAATAACACATTCAAACAGGATAGAAGTATGACTAATGAATGCAAAATCTCCACCAGAAGCAGAGCGCGTGGGATTTTTACTTCTATTTTAACTCTGTGGTATTGTTCATCAGTTGCTGCTAAAATCTAGTAAAAACATTTGGAAGTGAAAATGTATTTACTTAAGGTAGTTATGGGTAGAAGGCTCACTGGAATGATTGGGTGGTGCAGGACTGACTGTCAGAACTCAACTTTTCCACTTCAAAACTGAGTTGTGCTTTGGATTGTGCCAGTACCTCACTTCTGTACACCGACTCTTGGTCATCCCTGTGTCATCCGTGTCCTGGACTCCATCACACTTTAGGGCAGCCCAAAGAAATCTACAAGAATCAGATAACTCTGTGAGTTGAAGTTGCTTGAACTGTGTCCCATGTGGCTCAGATTTCTCTTCTCTGTCAACATGAAATATTCAGAGTGTAGGCATTGCTTTCATGACTGTAAATTACCCAAGTTTTGCCTTACATAAGAAAAATTCTTAACCTCAATAAATGAGATGAAGGCTGCTTTGTTTTTCAAAGCAATTACAATTACACTGAAGAATCTGGACCTTTGAGACAGTGAGCTCTTAAATGCAAACATGGTGAGCATGGTGTGGAGGTAAACAGAGGCAAGCTGTTGTCATAGATCTCCTCTGCCATCCAAATGCTCCTTGCTGGAATACAGTCACTCCTTTTTTTGCCTTGTAGCAGTAGAGCACTGGATCTGACAGTATGCACTGTCAAGCTTGGAGTGTCCCTAGGCAGCCTGCCTGTGCGTTCAGCAGTAAAACTGATCTTATGAGGCAGTGGCTAAAGAATGTTTGCTATTTGTGTGATAGCATATCTAGGTTTGTAGCATGCAATCCATCCATAAATACGCGTTTTCTCTGCCTTTCAAAATCTGCTTGGTTACTCATTTACACTTGGGATCATTTTAGTTCATATTGTCATGGGTTCGGGTATAATTGTGCAAGAGTTAAAAGGTCTTAGCTGTGTCAATATCAGGAAACAATGCTTCTATTTATGTTAATTTTACAGGTGATAGGTGCAATTAATTTTTATAGTAGAAATGTGATTTCCAGATGTGGAAATTAAGTGCAGAGTTCTTCTAGAAAGTGAGTACAAGACAGAGTGGAGGCTATTATTTCTCACATGCAGAGCTGCACTCTGTGGGGTTCCTGAATAATTGTTGACATTTTCCTCTTGAGCCAACGAGTGTGTGAAGGAAAAATGCCTCCAGATAGACTGAGTACACTGTCTTAAAGTGGGTGTCACACAAAAGCTAATTGCAAAGGAGTGTAATTTCTGAAGAATTATAGTCTTCTAATGTTAATTTCCCAGAGGGAAAGACATCAGATGAGATATTAATTGCCATAACTATTATTCTTTCTCTTTTTCATTTGTGCTAATCCCCTGTTTCCATCTCAGCATCGGTCCTTTAATCAATTTACAATTCTGTTTATTGGCAATGTTCACTGACTTCAGAACATCTAGTAAAGTAAAAATTTGAAAGCAGGAAATCTATAAATCCTGGTATTATGTTTTTAGTTTGGGAAGTATATAAACATCCCCTTGTTGTGACCAAGATTATATGTGGTTATGATACCTTTGGTCGTTATTCCTTCATTGTTCCTTAGCTCGCACAAGAGACTGTCTTCCTAATATCTTAGTCTCTATTGTATGGGGAGAGTTTCTCTTAGACATATATGCTAAGGATGAATAGGCAGCAAGCCCATGCAATTGCATTTCACTGAATATTATTTCATAAGCCAAAAACATGCCAGAGACTGTTGTAATAGTCAATATGTATGGTCAGAATTTGGTGTTCAGAAACATTGTTCATCACAACATCATTTATTAGAACAGATGTAGCTGAATATGATAAACTTCTAAGTTTGGGTTTGCTTTTCTGATTTGATCCTGTAGAGGAAGTAAGCTTCCCCCAACTCCCCCTCCCACTCTCTTCTGTGGGAAGAGTTAGCCTGAAGTATTCACAAATCTTCTGATCCCTGTCAGTATTCTATGTGTGTGCACAGCTGCATCTCTGCTGTGACACTGAGTTTCTAGTCTGAAAATGGTATAGCAAAAAGTCATCTCTATGTATAAAGGTTCCTACAGAGTGACAAGGGGATCACATGTATTGTTCAGTGTTTGGGCTGAATGTGATTAGTGGCTGACTATACACACATTTGGATGAGCTTTAAGTACAGATTTTTATTTATTTTATTTTATTTTTATTTTTATTTTTTTCAGTAAAAACTTTATGTTGATAGGCTATAGTAGCCATTTTTGTTGTTGTTGTTTCTCTTATATTTTGTAGCCATTGAAGCATTTGGTTATGAAAAAAAAAAATACTTGGAAGTGTTGAGAGATTCCCAGGAAGTTACAAAGGACCACGAATGACGACAGGATTTGGATGCTGTGAAAAGTGTTTTCAAAAGTTCTTTTTTTGTTTTTTCTTTTTTGTTTTTTCTTTTTACAGAAGCATAAACAATCCTTTGTTTACTCTTTGCTTGTTCTTCAGATAACGTAACATCCTCTGTATTAATGCATTAGTCACCGAGCATGGTCTGTCTTAAATCTTAGCCATCTGGATTTCTTATAGAAGATAAGGAAGAGCAGTGTTCAAGCTAAAGAAAACAGGAAGATCCCCTGCAGAGAATATAAAAAGCAATTGGATTACACTCCTTATAACAAAGCAAGCACAAATATTTTAAAACTAATCCTTGACTATGTCACCTCTGAAAGCTTCAAAGACTAGTTGTTTTTTCTTTTTTGAATCTGGTCACAGCGAAAGAAGATTGATTTGTTAGCTGAGCAGATGAATAATTATTGCTAGCAATACATTTAATTATAACAGCTTAAAATGCAACTAATTTCAAAAAGAAAAATCTCTCTTCTTAAAGTTTCTTATACATATAGAAAGAAATCTTACTTTATGTCAGCAGAAATTTTTCAAATAGATTCTACTTAACAGAAAATGTTTTTAGTTTGTTTGTTTGTTTGTTTTTGTTTTTGTTTTGTTTTGTTTTTTGGTAAATTCCAAAATATGTGTGACATAATTCTCATCCCCCTTTACCTGCTGAGCTAATCTGTTTTGGTTTATGTCAGCCACTGTTTATCAAGCACTGCTTTTTCAGTATATCTCAAATGAGATAAAAATGTGCCTAGTGTAGTTGACATCAGACCCCTGAAACCAGCTGCGGAGTTGCTATTGTTTGGTTTCAATGCTCACTGAAGTGAATTTCCTTTCTGTTGAATCCAAGGGATATGATGAGTGACAGGCCTTCTCTTTTTTTTAATCACACAGATCTGGCTGTTCCTTTAGATGCCCTGATAAGCAGTGCATATGTGTGTGAAAGGAAGGGAAACAGGAATTCCTTTCGGAAGGGTGACAGCTTTAGTAAGACTAAAGTGAGTTCAAGGCAGATGTTCCTGGCAGAAATCAACTGAAAACTCACATCCTAAATTTGCACAGCTGCCAGCAAAGAAACATACATTTATCTTGGCTCTTTTTTCAAACACTGATCTTGTTTAAAAATAATAAAAAATAATAAAAAAAAAAAGAATAAAAGAAATCAAACAAAAGCTCTATAAAGAGCTAGCTTTGCACCAAGTATATAGCAGTATATAGCATACTGACATGCTGAAGCATGAAAAGAATTTGATGATTTAATTCCAAGAAAATGTCAGCCCAGAAGTAATGTTACTATTCCTTGGCTTAATATGTGAATGTTTCAATCTTATAGAGTACTTCAGGGATGAAACATTGCATGTAATTAAGTATTTGTTGGTATTGAAACCAAAGTGGTGGAAATGAGACCAAGATCCTTCCTCTCAGAAAACAAAAACTGTGTCTGATGGTACATCTATAACATGATAACATGAATTTGGACCCTTCTTTTTTTCAGACATCCAGGAAATACATTACAGACTGCACTGATGCTCCTGGCCTCATAACCTGTAGACTATTTTTGGTGTGTGCTTCCTTCTGTGATTCTGTTCAGCATCAGTCCCCTCGATTTCTCTCCATTCCTCTTGTTCTGTGCTCCTGTTAGGCAGAGCACTACTGCTCTCTAGTTTTAAGTGACAATAATATAGAACAACTTCTAATTCCTCGGTACTAAGAGGCAGTATAGACAGATAAAATAGTTCAACAAGGTGACAAGTTCACATAGGTTAAGACCTTCCTTGTGGGCAACTGCAAGTCCCTAGAAATACCATAGAAACTAAGAAAGCCATTCTGAAAGTCCAACATTTCGGCTGAAGTTACCTGAAGTTACCCGAAGTTCTGAGAAAAGCTACGGTTGTGGAATGCTGGATAAGATGATAAAGTAATTAAAATAAGCTAATCTTTATAGAAGTGTAGTTGAAGAAATATCATCATAGCACAGTAGTGTTTAATAATGAAGATTTCAATTGCTCTTGAAACATCATAGCAAGGAAAATAAAAGTGAAGCTTTGTAGCATGCTAGAAAGGTCATTAAACTGAGCTCTGATATGTTGTCTTGTTTCTGATTAAAACAGTAGTTGTTATATTAAGAGCATGGGATCATAATGTGTTGAAAAACTAACTGAAGTTAATGAACTTTGACTTTTTTTAAAATTCTAAAAAAAAAAAAAAAGTCTAAAGAGCAAATGGTAATAAAGAAAAAAACTCTACAAACGTCTGAAAACTGAAGAGTCTAAGCAGATTTGGATATAATGAAGCCCGTACAGTACATAGTGTCAAATGGCATCATAAACAAGACATTTTCTTCTTTTCCCTGCTTCTTAGCAATATCTAGTGACTTTCTCCCCCTTCTCCCTGTACAGAATTGCTCTCAAGATGTTTGTATGATCTTACCATGCTTCCCTAAAAAGGACTACAAAAATGGCATCTATAAACAACTCTTCCATTGCCCCACCCTTTTTAATATTGTCTTCTTGGGCCCTACCAGTACAATAGTAAACAGACTACAGTGCAGTCTGTTTCTTCTATGGCAGTTCTCGAGGGATCCTATCTATTCTTTGTGAAATAACCAAGAGTGCTAAGTCATGTGGAAGGAGACTGCATATTTTAAGAACTGAAGCAATACTCCATGCTGGTGCCCTTGAGACTCTCCATAATATTTTGTTGACTAGGCAGCTCTATGCGGGGAGTCCTGGACAGATGTGAAGCTAGCCCAGAGCAGGCAGATTACATTAACATCTGCTGTGAAGTGCTTAATTACTAAAAACTCTGCTAAAGTAATATTTCTCTCTTGATCCCAGAGGCCTCTTGCATGTCTTTCCTGGAAGCAAATTCCCACCTGCTCTCCAAGGAAGCTGCTTAATCAGATCAGAATGAACCATTGCAATATGCAGAGTTATCTTCTACATTCTGATTACTTCAATCGTGCTTTAAATGATTTATATTCAAACAAATTCTCACAAGCTTTTGAACAGTAATTAGCAGCAAGTTATGTCACCAGGGTTAATGTGTTTGTTGTTCTGACAGTACCTTTTCATCAGTGAGAGAATTGATACGGATGATCTGTTAAATCATTTTTTAATGCTTTTGACCCCTACCATATCAAATTCTTGTTTTTCTCCCTTCCCTGTGTGACTCTCACACTTCTCAGTCCTTCATCTTACTCACCATTTACACTCAAAGTTTCTTACATATACTGTTCTGCTCCCTACTCCAGTGCAAGGGAACAAAACTTTTAGTGCAGAATGTATTCAGTATGAGGATTGTTTTAGACAAATTTTAGATTGTTTGTTTATAGATTAGGTAATCTTCTGTGTTATTGTTTGTTTGTTTTTTTTTACATAGTGTCTATGTAGATTTTCTGTGTAAACTTTGTAAATGAGTTTATTCTCAAATTATTAAATAGCGTTGCTTTAAATCAGAAAGACTAATTGTAGAATTACATGGGGAACCACTTTCCAGTTTTTTCAGTCTATTTCTGGGAGTGATGTGATAATTACACCACTCACAACTACTTTGAACAATAGGATTTCAATATTTGGGACTTAATTATTTATCTTAATTTCCATTGTTTGAGCATAAGTTATAGTAAGTACAATCTCAAATTATAATTTGCTGGAGTATCAAATCTCAAAATATGAGCAACATAAGTATATTTGAAAATACATAAGATGCAGAAAACAGAGAAGAACTTTGTGCAAAATGTGTCATAGTTGCACAAAAACAACTTCCGATATGAAAAATGACCTCCTTGTGACCACCATAATGACAAGATATCTGAAAGGTCCATGTAATAGAGGCCAGTACTGCATTAATTTATGTGTATTTTGCCTGTGACAAGATCTTCGTCCAAAGCTTTGTCTGATGGGAGGCACCAGCAATGTCCCTGGCAGCAGGTGAAATGTTGTATTACTATTGTGCACCAGTCCAGTGGCTACCACGGCCTTTAATAGTAGAATGAAGAACTACTTTGAATACAGGAATACAAATTGAGCTGATGTATCCTGGCTCTTTCTTTAATTATTTGCTTAGTATGTGTTTAGCCATTTCTCTGAATAAAACAGAATCTTATCTGTTCACACAGTAGACCTCCATATCTGGGCATATGTCTATTTCATTTATAGATGGAGATAAAAAGCTAGTACTTTTAAGTATAAAATACTGCATATCTCTAGTTTGAGGTGTGATCATGCATGTACTATTACATTCTTGTTTCTGTTATACATACTAGTTAACACAACAACTAACTTGGAAGTGGATAACTTTTGTCAAGAGAATCCCATGTTAGGAAAATTATTTTCTATGTAAATATTAATGCTGAAGTTTCCATAAGCTAAATATCCACTGAAATCAAGGCTTCACTGCTTCATTTACTTGGGAACCTAGGGGAAGAGATTAAGGAAGAACAACTTATCATCATCTACACATCACAGTCTATAGACTGAGATGCTTTTTAGAGAGTGAGGGAAATAATGTGTTTGTTACAGAATCATAGAATAATAGAATTCTTAAAGTTGAAAAGGGCCTCTGAAGGCCATTTAGTCCAACTCTCAATCTGGGACTCCTTTTGCTAAGCAGCAATTGTATCCATATGAGAAAGATCCATGTTTGTCCAAGGATACTGTCTAGGGAAGATTATATTTGTGAAATTCTTATTTTAGACAGAAAACTCTGTGTGTGAAAGAACTGGCACATTGTTATTATAAAGTGTGTAGGTCACTGAAATGAAGAGATTTCTTGCAGGTTTCACATATTTGCCATCCATTCCCTATGTAGGAAATCCTAGGTCACTTCTGCACATTTATTAAATGTGTGGGTGGGTGGGTGGATGGGAGGGGACACTTTGTTGTGACACACAGTCATCCACATGTAGAAGAGTTATTCCAAATTCCTGTAGAGGCCAAAGTGACCAGGAAACAGGCTGCAAGAGTGACGTAGGGGAAATTCGGTGAGGTTGCACAAGCAGAACACTTAGCAGTAAGCAGCAAAATGTCAAAGTTAGCAGGGAGGAGACTCCTATGTGTGCTAGGGTGGAGTTTTCTTTCACTCCTGCAAATTAACAGTGGTAATGACAGTTGACATGGGATTTACGTCTGCATCTCCTAGAGACTACGAAGCATTATTTGCTAGTTTGCAATTGGTTATCCTTATCCGGTTTTAAGAAATACAATCTGTTTCCTCTTTCTCATCCTGAGACTTGCACCCAGATGCTTCAGCTGAAGCTTCCTTTGTTATCACCAAGTACAATCTGCCAGGATTTTAAGTGAACATATATTAAACTGAGTGAAGATCATAACTATACAACACCAACCTTGTGTCAACTGTCACTATACTAATGGATGAGATGCAGCAGAGGGACATGGCACAGGACTATGAATTGTACAGTTCTGCAATCTCCCTGGCAAAGACTCTGAGAAGCGCAGAGCAGAATGGAAGACCAGCAACACACTGCCTGTCTGAGCATGGAGGAGATGTGGCATCAAGGGCTTTCTTCCCTGGTCTTTGTTGTAGAGTAGGACCTGCAGCCAGAGAGAGAACAAGGAGTTCTAAGAGTGCTTCATTTGCATTAAAAAAATGGGCATTTATTAAGTAACACTGAAAATACTCCTAAATCTCTGAGATTTTCCCAAGATGTTTGAGGCACTTATCTTTCTGTTACTTATTAAATGACAGTTTTGACCAGGACAGACTGGTGAGTTGGTTGGAGAGGAACTTGATGAGGTTCAACAAAGGCAAGTGAGAGACATGCACCTAGAGAGAAACAACCACACGCACCATTACAGGACTGGAGTTTACTGAAGCAAAAAAATTCTGAGTTTAGCAAAAAAAGAGAAACTGTGTCCAAGTAGAATGGAATAATAGCTGATTTAATGCAATATACAAGAACTGAGAAATCCTCATTAATATCATAATGAACCAAATGCCAGTATTCAAACAAAATGTATGTGTTGCATACTTTAGGAAAAGCAAGAACATAATCTTCCAAATAAAATAAAATAAAATAAAATAAAAATGCTGATTAAATTCTTGAAAAATTTAATTTAATTTAACTTTATCTAAAGTATACATGGTTGGCTGTTGAATTAAAGACCCACATGTTGAAAAAATATCGACATACATGTATTACGTATTTAAGTGGTAAGTCTCAGTTTTGGCTTCTGACCAGTCTAACTCATCATCCCGTAGTATATGTATGCTTCAAATGGTCATCTGTGCTATGTCTTAGTCACTGGAGAGGCACAGGTAAGGCCTTTTGAGAGAGACAGTCTTTCTACACTTGACACATGCCTTTGGATAGCATATATAACTTTTTTTGCAAGTCCTTAGCTGTCTTTTGTCTCCATGTAGAAAGTGGGCAATCCTCTTCAACATAAAGTCTTTCTGAAAGTAAAGTTACCTGTGGTAAAACCCACTCATGTAATGCCAATATCCTCATTTTTCTTTTTCAGACTGGATAACTTGAAGCAAGAGAATACAGAGTTGCTTAGGGTCATGTAAGGAGATAATGGCATAGAAGGAATAAGAACAAACCTTACCAGTTTGCATTTGCTCAGTTAACTTCAACCAGAACAGTTTTCAAAAAGACTTAAATTTACTATGAACCTTCTCCTGAATGACAGGGCCTTGGGGCAAATGACTTTTTTTTTCCATCCACATCCACATCTTCAGCTAATCAGCACCATCTGACTGCAAATGATACAACCTTGATAATGTTCCTCTATCTGTGTTGACTGGTAGAGAAAATGTCACCACTTTTCTTGTGAAGTCATACATTAATCCCAGCTGTCTTTTCCAACAGACAAGCACACAGTTCATTCTTTTGTGAAACACCCCTCTGAAGTGACTTTCTCATTATTCCCTTCCCATATTTGAGAGTGGTAAGATGTCTTCAGAGCAGATCCAAAGAAGTAATGCATAGTTTGGTATAGATGCATAAAAAATAGCCGAAGGAATGTTTCTACAATAAACCCGTTTATTCATGTGGTAAAATAAGAAAGGAAAACATACTGAATCATAATACACAACAAGCAACTGTTTTGGTCATAACCAGCTTCCCTATTATTAGGATGTACTCTAAACCTTCATCACTTCAAAAGGCATTTTGGACTCTTTGGAAGTGTTGACTCTCTTTTGCTTCTTCTTGGAATAGTCCAATTCTGATCATGCATGATATTAAACAGTGGAAGTGATTCTTTTAGAGTTTCATCCAGGTACTGATATTCTATACTAATGCAGTGTATTATATAAGATATGACTCAGGCTGTAACAAAAATCCAACAGTAATGAAATGAATTCTTAATATGAGTTGTGGTAATCAAGATGAAAAAAAAAAAATAATGTAAGTTCCTTGTCTATTGTTTGTAAAGTATGACAGAAAACCCATCGATAGGTAATGTTGGATATTATGAAACTGATCACCTATGAGGAACAAACATGACATCACTGAGTATTAAATTGACTTACAGTTCTGTAAATACATGGTCCAGGGGCTTTCTTATTGTGGAATGTGATCAGCTGCTGCTGCGAAATGTGTAATATCAGCATGTATTGATTTACATCACAGGTATCTCCAAGAATATGTCTGCCAGAAAGCTTCTGATGCCTTCTCTGAAGCATGGAATTATCCATGGAGGTGCCCTGGGAATTTCCAGGTACCTGGATCCGTTCCCTGTATTTATTTGCAATTTGATCATATGAAATATAATCACACACATTGTATCAGAAAGTTAAACGTGCACAGCTCTACACAATAGAGTGGTGCAATACAAAGTGGGAGGAAGATTCCATTCCATCCTGCGTATCTCACAGAGCTTGTGACAGTAGCATGTTGCTGTGACTGTAATGAAAGCAGAATGCAGAGTCCTTTTTTTTTTTTTTTTTTCACCCCTTCTATTTTCCCAGGTAAGGAAGAAAAAAACCTAGACAACTAGACTTTTCACACATGATTCTAAATGGTTACTTGTCTTTGTTTTACATGAATATGCAATGTGTGCTTTTTTTTCTTATTATTATTTTTTATTTATTTATTTATATATATATTTTTTATTTTACTCCCAGGTGATGCAATGTCAACTTTTCCTTTTGTTGAGCAATGTATTTTGATTAATACAGACCATGGGCAGCAGAACAAACTGCTAGGCTGCAGGTGTTCTTTGGTAGCTGAAGATTAGCAGGAAAGTCAAATGTTGGTTAGCCTGTATACTTCCTCTTTGAATAGAAAATGGGAAATCATCCAACTTGTCACATTTTCCTTAGAGGAAACTAGTCATAGGAACAGGAAGGCTATCTCAGTAAAAAAGGTACAACTAAGCATTTCATTATTGTTATTAGCTTCTAGATATGGTACAAAAGTTAATATATATGTGTGTGTTTGTTATATATTTACATGTATATGTTTGGGTTTTTTTATCTATATATATGTGTATCTTAAACAGTTGGTTCTACCTATCAAAAACATGAAACAAAGAAACAAACATACAAAAAACCTAGCCCAAATTAAAACAAGAGAGTTTGCTGTACAGCTGTCAAACTCAGAAGTGATTTATATCAGGCTTAAATTTCAGTTGGGAAGCCACAATGATGTTCCGTATAATTTTCTAATTTGGACTTGTGTGTGGACATCACAATAACCATGCAGATGTGGAGAAACTACACAGTTTGACCAGCTGTCAGGAACGGTGCTTTGGGAAAGCTCTTATCTTGCAGTCTGGTCTGTGGCAGTTTCATCAGTATCCATTATTTGTCAGAACAGCTTGTAACACGGTTACCTACTAGGCAAAAAGAATGGACTAGGCTTGTTTACAAATATTTTTACTTCATACTGTCAACCTGGTTTTGGAAATCAGCTGTCTCCTGATTTTGTCTTCAGCTTTTGGAGTGAAAATGTGCTGAGGTAGACACGATGTCATTTACACATTTAATTGCTTCGATTCCTTTTCTCATGAGATTGCAGCTTTATAAAATATGTCATTTTCACCCACAAATGTCCGGTACTCAAACTTATTTTCTTTCTTACCTGGAAAGTGATAGGATGATTTTCAAACACCTCTTTAAAAGTATCTCCTTTCTGCATGGCATAGAGCTATTTTCACAAGCTTTATATTTCTGTTCCTGTAGCTTTCTGCCAAAAGTTTGGAATTCTCTTCATCACTGGAATTATGTTTTCATTGTTACATATACCATGCATTGACATGCTTGGATGTGAAAGAGGTAATCTCAGCATAAGTTAGTATGATTTGAAGAATGGTGGGTGGGGAAAGGACTGACATAATCACCATCACAGGCATTGCATAGTTCCTGATAACAGCCTGTGGGGCTGTAAAATCCCTTTTTCTTTCTGAGTTCCCATTCATTCACCATCTTCTCTCCCTGTTGGTGTTACTGTTCATCCCACAGTTCTATGGAAAAGAGGTACACAAGCTACTCAGTAAACACCCATGCTTCTTGAGCTTCCTGTGAGTGTGTATTAGCTCACGGTATTTGCGTTGTCAAAATGCAAACTGAGAGCATTTTAAAAATGTTTATTCTGCTCCTGCTGTGATCACTCTGTATTCACAACTTAGATAGATGGCTGTGTCATTTCTGTAGCACCCATAATCAGTGCCTTCCAAAATACACTTGGATGAACACTGCTTCTTATAGTCTTTGAATAACTGGCATATAATCTTCTAACAACTTTCATTTCCCCTCAGCCGTGCTGAAGAAAATGCAACACTGTTTCCTAGCTAAACAGAAACAGGGAAATTGTGCTTGTAAAATTGCATTTTAACTCTGTATACATTACCAGGTGTCCTTCAGCTTCCATGGGAGGAAGGAAAAACAGAGTTCCTGAGTTCCTTTGTTTTAGAGCATTGTTATTTTAAGATTGCAAAAGATAACTACATCTATGTACAACAGTTTACAAAAGTACCCTGACCAATGCAGGTTCATATCATTATGGCTGTTTTAATGGCCAGAAAAAAACTAACTTTTCCTTGAAATCACAGCTCCTGGGGCATTATTTGAAGAACTGCCTTCTAACTGCAAATAGCTGAGGTATAGTAGGACCAGTTTCCCTTTCTTAGTTCATTTGATTTTCCTTAAAGAAAAAAAATGATAGAATGCCCCAACATTATTTATTACCCTTGTTAATAAAAAGCATGGTACACTCTCTGACTTTGCTTCTGCTCTTTTATCTAGGATAGCAACAATCATTATAGGTATTATCCCCACTCCAATTCTTTTTCTATGGTCCTGTACAAGATCTTACCTTCAGTCTGACTAGGAAGGATTTGCCTTTCAATGCCTGAGAGCTGCTCTGTATCATACTGTCTACAGGGGAAGCCACCACTGAGCAGCTGTGTAATTTCAGTCCAATCCAGTAACCTTCCTGTGCTGCATTGTCTAGAATAATTGTCCTCTCAAAGATTAGGTTGGCAGCTGATGGGCTGAGACACAGACAACCATAGCAATGACAAAGGATATATATATACATTGCTATTGTTGTTGTTATTATTTCTGAAGGGGCAATGCACAGATTGGCAATTAATACTCTTTGATTTATTTAAATCCAATGGGAGTTTTGCAAATGGTGTTATTAAGCTCAAGTTTCTACCCAAATCATCAAGAGACAAAATCAGACACTGATTGAAAAGGGTAAATCCAGAGCAGCCCTAGATGTTGAAAAGCTGTGAGTTATTTTGTATTCTGGACTAAATCTGTCTATTAGTTACTTTGACTTTCTATGGCACATGTAAATAAGCAAGAGTAAATGAAAAATGTATATTACTGATGCTGTTACCACAGTTTTATGTATTCCTCCTCCAAAAGAGGAATATATTTTACTGTGTCTTTAATGGAAAGTTATAACTTCCTAGTATTTCAAACATGCAAAATTATAACTGCATTTCATGGAAATGACCTTTCACAATTACTGTTTTAAATATTCAGTCAGGTCTTTTGCATGATAGAGAAAAAAGCACTGCAAATGCACCCCTTCCCGGGTTGTATTCAACAATGTTCTGACAATTCATTTCTTAAAATAGCAGCTCTTGAAAAAAATATTACCAAAATTAAAAATAGCATGTAAAGGTGTGTTAAAGCATTTATACTATTATACTGAAACACTGCACTTTTGTAGTGACAAACATTCCCTTCACGTACAGGAGAAAAATACCAAATGGTGTGTAAAGAACAAAAGTGATTTTCAGCTGCTGTGGATATTTTATTTTCAATTAAATACAGCAAAGAAAGGTTCTACTAAATATCTTTCTGAGAATTCAAGTTTGAGTCTCTAACTTGTTCTGCTTGGAATCAAGGAACATTACTGCAAATCCAAAAGGAGTAAAAGTTAATAGAATATTGCTCAGACAGAGTTTCCTGGGGAAGAATAGGTTTTGTACAATTTAGGGACTACAGTTTGAATATCGGATCTTCATGTATTTTATTACAGGCATCTAAACTTGTCTGTGGAAGATGAGTAAGGGAAAGGCAATATCAACACGGTGAGACTGCAACAGCTTTCCAGGTGACCTATATTTTATACGTCAGTAATGGTAACACTTACTCACAATTAAGATATCCTATCCACACATTACATGCCTAGCCACTCCTTCTAGGAGGGCTGTTCCAAAAGTAGTGCCTTTGTGGTATGGCAGTAGAGAATGAACCATCCCATGGTATTCCATACCATGTTGTTGCCATGTGACAGATGGCAGCAGAGGAGCACTCAGACAAAATGGTGTCTGACATGGAAGCTCGTATGAAACAAAGGATTATCAGTGATTTCCTCTATGAGGAAAAAGTGGCAGCAGTTGACAATAATTGACACTTATTGATGCTTATGGAACCTAAGCAGTGGATGTGATCACAGTGAGGCTGTGGGTGGTGCATTTCAGAAGAGGTGGCAGTGACAGTGGATCACCTCTGCTGGTGCAGATCTTAATGAACACGTCATGAAGTCTCCTGTTCATCTGTGGCAAAAATGCACAGTTAATGCTGGGGACTGTGTTGGAAAAGAGTGTAGCAAAGAATTTATTCTGTCAAATATTGCTATTGTGCTCTTTGTATCTGTTGTAGCATCCATGGAAATAAATAGGGATCATTACTTTCAGGGTGGCCTATGAATTAGTCATTTAGTAGAAATTTAGTATGGTTTGGCATCTTTGCTCTACCAAAGCCTGGAGAATGACTGATGGAGGTCTATACAGCAGGGCAGAAAATGGGGCACAAAAGGTACATGTTTATATGCATAAGCTTTCTTTTCAGATACAATAACAACCTGCTTGGGTTTTGCAGTTGCTTCCAAATGCTGTGTATACCAGATCTAAGTTCCTCTAGATGTTTACCTTCTTGATGAGCAAAACAACAAAGACTTCTGTCCTACAGACTGATGTTTACAGAACTTTTCTTTTTTTTTTTTTTTTTCTGTAGACTTTATAGTGTTGACTGAAATCTCTTAGTCGTTTCTGGAATCTACTAAATTCAGTATGGGCAAGACTTGAAGCATTACATGGCAAGCTGGTAAAATTCAATAGAGTGGCCATTAGCTTGTTCCTCTATCTCCTTTCTACTCAGCATCTGCTGCTCTTGCAATGTGCAAGACTGGCTCTTGTAGTCTTCAGTAAAGGCTGTGACTGGCAACTTGTATTACCTTGCTACCTGATATTTGCCTCTGTACCAGCTGATACTTGCCCAAGTCAGTCTGTGGCAATGCCACTGAGTTGAGGAAATTAGATATTTACAGAGTGGTTACTTCCACAAACTTACCCAGTGGAATGCAGATATGCTGAGTCTGCCTGGACACATCCACATCTGAATGCGCTCAGAACTGAGTATATCCAGGCAGAAAAAAAGGTCCCAGATCCTCAGAAAATTCATTTATTCTGTCTTGAGTTCCCTTATAAATCATGGAGATGAAATAGTGTCCAGTCTTCATTAATTGCTTTGAAGTACCTGATGCTGGGGATGGCTTTATAAAAATCTTTATAACGGCAGAGAATCCCTTTATGGTAGCTATTAGAATGGATAAGGAGGTTCTCCCTTCATAGATCTTACAATCTCAATATTGCACATAGCTAGATAACTAGCAACTAATTAAAAAAACATGTTGGCAAGTGCTATCAGAATGAAAAGTGTGATTTTCTCTTTTTGGAAACATGTAATTTACAACCTTGAAAGTGAAGCATATTGGTTTTTTATGAGTCAAAAGTCAATTTTATTTCTAATAACTCATTGTTCTCACAATAATAATAATAAAGGATATGTTCACAAGTATATATATATATATATTAATTCTCTTTCCATGGTATCAAGAGTTAGAATATTTTTAAAGTAACAGAAGTGTATATAGACAGAAAAAATTTTCCTATATAAAAAATTATCTTTTTTGTTAGTTCACCCTTTATTATCATCTGGATAAACATGACATATAAGTGATTGATTTGTAAAATCCTATATGTTCACTATATGTTTGTGTATCACAGAGAGTGTTACCTGCATGCAGATATATATTCTAAAGTTCTTTTACAGATAACATGTTGAGATTCAAGCAATCTATATGTAGATTAGGAGTTTAATCGTGTCCTTAAATACATGTGCATCTTCTCATCCTATACGTTCCTCTGTATTTTTTAATTCACTTTTCTTGTGTTAGGTGAAAAGGCCAACAAGATATAAGAAATAATGGCTTTATGTCAGTGAGGGAAAACAGGTATGAAAGTGATATATTTTTTAATTTGATGAAAGATGAGTTTGGCAGCTTTGCCATATTTTGAAAAAGCTATCACTATGAGTACGTGCTTACTTAACTGCAGTAACCAATGGAGAGACTCCAGAAGTGACAACTGTAATAAATCCTAGGACTGTTTATTTAACAGAACTAAGGCTAGACCTATATAAATTTCTATCTTCTAAAATTTGCTGAAGTTTTGAATACTGCTTTAACTGCTGTTAAGCTGATGACTAGGTTGTCTTGTTTTATCTTTCACCTATAATACTGTACTTATTTCAATGATGTCTTTCATTATTTAAAAAAAAAAAAAAAAAAAAGGTACTTCCTGATTAAACAAACAAACAAAGGAACAAACAAAAAGCTTTTCCAGTGCTATTAAGAAGCGTTATCTATTCCAGAGCTTGAGGCACTTTTGCAAACGGGAATGGAAGACGACAAAGTCGAATAAAGATGCTTTGCCCTTTTCATCATGATTCCATCACCCAGATTCAAAAGCCTATGAATCAGTTCCTGGCAGAAGTTAGAATAGCCTCAGGGCAGTATTTATTTGAATTGGCAAAAACTGTTCTAGATGAAGTTACCAGATTGCTCACCTACCTTCCGTCAGGAAGAGGTGTTAGGCCAGGAAACCTCTTCCTGTCCTAAAATGCCACTGTCTTCCACTGTCTTCCTTGATTTATGCTTCTGCACGGTGAATTCTGTATGAAGTGGCATGTGCACACAGTGGAACACATAGGTGGATAAAATAGATCATGCCTTATTCTTAACAGAAAATGAGTGAGACAGTTTGACAGAGACATGTCTGGATTGAATTGATGAGACATTTTGCTCTTAGAGATAAGAAAAATTTATTGAAGGTGGACTGAACTTGACCTGTTTGAAGGGAAATAGGAAATAGGAACAAATTTTCCAAAATAAATTACAGATATTTCTCTTATATATTCTAAAAATAATCTGTTGTTTCAGGGGTGCTGTACTGTATAAGTCTGGGTTTATTAATGTTATTTGTGAAATAAATCCATGAAGGATTATGTACTACTAGTGATAGTAGTATTTCAGTAGGGGGTATTTTGATCCAGTCCCTATAAATTTATGGACAACTTAAATATTCTATAAAATAATATTTTTCTTTTAAGTATGTTGGTGTAGATATATTTGATTGCTTTCAAGCAGAGATATATAACTCATTTTAAAAGTATTTTTAATCATTCCTACTGAAATTATTAGTAACATTTGATCTGAATAATTGCTATTAGTTTCCTCCCACAAATGCATGACTCATTGAACTTGCTATCTTTCAGGAAAACAAATGAAATCTGAAAGTACCATCCAGTTTTGCTTATGGAGAATTGCTATATGTCGAGTACAATAAAATGATGACTCTAAGAGCATCGTGACATGACACGGTCTTTGGCAAGCTCTTATCCCCCATGCTGAGGTCAGAGACTGATCAAAGTCTTTCTCTTTGTACTGCTTTTTAAGCTCACTGCTGATGGAAACTTCTGCATAGATTGGACTGGAGGTTACTTGGGCTTAAACCAGTCCTTCTGTAGAGAGAAACAAGACTTTGTCAGCACCACAGCATTTAGTTTGGAATATGAAAGGAATAGCAGCTAAGGGACTTTAATCTCAGCCCTGCCATGTTTAATTTTATTCATGGTGAAAACAGAGCAGACTCATGAGACAAAACACTTAGTAGTGATGCAGCTTCTTTCTGCCAGTGGGACATCTGAGTATCACGGAGCTGTCACAGGGACACGTGCCACAGATCTTCCCTTGCTGGAGAGGAGAATGACTGTAATAGGAACTGGCAGATCTGTGCCAGGACTGCACTTCAGACTCACACAACCATACAAGGCTGGTGTATGAATACAAAGTGCTCACCACAACACATAGGCAGTGTTTGTGCATAGGACAGAAGAAAAGAAAAAAAGAAAAAACAAAAAAATCCCAAAAAACAAACAACTACATGACTTTGTTCTCTGAGTTGTGATACTTAAATGTCTCCAGGATCAAACAAAACAGTCAAAGGAATGACTTCTTTTATTTTTGTCTGGGGAGGCTTTTCTAGATGATTGCTTTCTTTGTGGATATATCAAAGAAGGTTTTATCCCAGTTCTCAAGGACAGTTTTAGCGAAGTCAGTAAAACAAAACTAGTCTGATACTTATCAGGAATAGTAAAAACGTTTCAACTTGCTGCTTTCCTTTCTCTATGTTACTATGCTTCTAGTTGTGCTGAGATCATGTCAGAACATGTAAGGGCAGTTCTTGGCAGGGCTGTGTTTCAAAAGCTCGGAGCCAGAACCACCAACCTATTCCTATGCTATTCTCATGCTATTATGTGGCTTTGTTGCACTTTAATGAGAGTAGACAGTGTTGCATGTTACTGTGATAGACATTATTGAAGATTTTGTGCATTGTAGGAGGGTAGTAAAACCAGGAGTTTCCTATTGAAATGACAGCCACGTAGAATATGATGAAGTACTGGAACAAGCTGCCCAGGGGGTTATGGAATTATGTCTCTGGGGATATTCAAGAGCTGCCTGGATGCCTACCTTAATTATCTTTAGATGTCCCTTCCAGCCCCTGTGTTTCTTTGATTTTGTGACTCTCTTCAGTCTGCAAAATTGTATACCACATTATTCTGCTTTTAAACTGTTAAATATTAATGATTTGCAATATATTAAAGTCACAGTAAGTGATCAAACTGTTCTGAGTAAGAGCTGTCTGCCTATTGCAGGATTCTGAATAACTAAAAGTACAGAAATATTTTATTAGAAGATACATGTTGGAGGTAATTATGACTGCTTTTCAGCTGTTCGCTGCAGTTTTCTGAGAACTGTTCTTTTTTGCTGCATTGACCTGCAATCATTATTAAAAATGCAATTTTGTCAGTAAACAAATACAAAGTATCTTGAATTAATAAAGCGAATATCAAAGCCTGTGAATTAAGTCACATGAATGAAAAAAATAATAATAATCTTATGTGATTGCCTTGGAATTTATCCAAACAGTAGTCCTCAGTCTCGGATGATATCATATAAATTTTTCCAAACTTGTTACATAGTTTTCACCAAAGCTAGTAGCAGAATGGATGAAATTTGTGATGCCTTCATCTCAAAAATAATGGTTGCACAGCTAGGATGTGTTTTGTGTGTATACTTTCTTGTTTGCACTTGCACTTAGGAGCATTAATTTAGCCACAAAGGTTCTGACTGAACCTAATTTCAGAATAAGGTCTTTTATTTAGAAACTTTTATTCATGTAATAACATTATGACTTTTCGCCCAGTATTTTATATTGAAAGATGATGTCAGCTTATACAGCACTACAACATGCCAACATGCAGTGTGATTTCAAATCAACTGTTTTATCACTTGCAATCCAAATTCCATTGGGATTGTGTAAGTCTCTTGGCAGTGTCAGTACCTTATTGTCAGTAAGAAGACCAACAACATAGCAATTAGAAAAAAAAAAAAAAAAAAAAAAGACGGAAGTCCCTTTAAGATAAACCCTATGTCTTATTTAACCTTTGAGGTTCTATTCATCACTCTGCTTTTCAGCCCTCCCCCTACCAGCTGATTGTCTGTGTTCAGCTTTGACAAGTCATCCATCCAGTAGCTTGGTCAGTATCTACAGGCTTGACTGGGCAGGACTAAGCAGAAAAAGACTGTGGTGGGAAGTTTTGATTTACGTGTAGCAGCCATCTAAATAGGACAGCTGAAGTAGTTACCAACCTTCCTGGCCATTACATGTCCCAGAAGCTAATGCCCTGCTGCTAGAGATGAACAGTTAAGCTTGAAAACAAGTACTGTAAAAATTCCTTATTTACTATTGCTGCTGTGAATTTCAATTCATGTTAAATACCAATGTTATGGTGTTTTAATAATACTGTTAAAAAGGAGACATCATAGTTGCTGAGGGGAGGATTATAATTCTTCAAGACATCCCAGTTTTCATCCATTGCATGTCAGTCAGTATCTAGGTGGGTTTTTTTTGTTTTGTTTTGTGTTGTTTTTTTTTACAGCATCTTGCTGCCAACTAGTTAATTGAATTTACAAACCCCAAGTAGAATTCTTTGGCTTCTATTGAAAGGTATAGCACAAGTTAGGACATGTCTACACGCAGTGAAATGCAGGGCAATAATTTCCTGACCCGATAAGTGTCATGGACTTGATAACAAGTCTCTGGGAGCAAAATTGCTGGAATTGCCTGATTCTGTGCCAAAAGTTAACTGGCCCTGTATGCATGTAGCTATTGTTGCATCTCTGTACTATGTTAACAGAAATAGTAAAAATGTGGGTGTTTCTGTCTGAAAGCTGGGCTTGGGTGCTCAGGAGTGGGGTCTGCAAAAGTCAGTTATCCCAGAGAGGAGCCACTGTTTACCTGTGGGTGAGTGGCAGCAGAGGGGGTGGGTCTCATAGGCAGTTTTGGCATACCTGCTGGATGGCAAGTAACTGTCCATCTGTTTGGTATTCACAACTGTGAGCATGTTTCTGAAGCATGCCCACCAGCTCTCTTCATACTTCTTTTCCAAACCATCAGGCTTGTAGTTTCACCTGGTCAACTACATATGTAGCATAAAATTAGTTCTTCAATGAAATAGGTTCTCATCCCCAATCTTTTCTGTCATAAACTTCCAGAGTCATGCTTGCTCATACTTTTTTTCTGCCTCTGATGTCAGTTTTCCATACCAGTTCAACAACTGTCCCAGAAAGAAATGTGGATGTCGTCATTTCAGAGTACATTACTGCCTACTAGCTAGGTCAGTCTCAATCAAAAGATTAGAAAGGAGTTGAATCCTAATTGCCATAAGTGAGTACTCTAGCCATTAAGATAATAGATAAAAGAGAAGCAAACCCATCATTTCCATAGAACTCTATCTCTTGCACCTACTAGGTGAAGACTGGAGGCACAAGAAGTGGAAAATCCAGCTTCTGAATCCTGTTAAACCTAAGTTTGACTTATTTATTGAACTGCCTCAAAGGCTGAAACATTTCAGAGCAGAGCCAGAAGCAGGTCTTTAGGCAGCTAAATAGCTTTACAATTAAAAAGTTAGGTGATTAAGGACTTTCTGTGTCTCCAGGATAGGTGGCAGTTGAGATAAGAGCAGCCTTTCCTGAGGTAAGATCTTTGTCCACAGAAGAAAATAGGAATAAAGGACGATGACCTGAGGAGAGTATTTCTTGGACATGGCAGAGAAGTTTGAGCTATATGGATCTGGCAAGGAAAGACAGTGGTTAAAACCAACTCAGTCTTAAACAAGGTTAATTACATTTCTAATCAAAAGGTTTCTAGGTCAGCTGTTGTCCATGTAAAGGTCTACAGAGAAATTAAGGTCTTGTGAATAAGTGGGTAGTAATGAACTGGGCATGACATCTGGCATTATCCTATAATTTAATACAGGCATGTTTCTGTCCCTCCATCCCCATCTTCTCCATTTGCAAAAGAATCTACAGCCCTGATAGTGAAACAAAGCAGAAAAAAATACTAATTTTCCACTGTGATAACACAAGCTGGTTAAGAATTCATTATCACATGTAAATAGCTCTGAAAATAATCCCTTCTATTTATTTCCATGGAAACAACAACAGATATGAAGTGCACAATAGCACTATTTGATAGAACTAATAATCACCTACAAAATACTGTTTTTGTTGATTATGTTGAACATAATCACCACCATTAGCTATGCATTTTTGCCAGTAATGATCAAGAACCTGCACCCAGCTCTTGTTAGCATCTGCACTAGTGTATGTGGCCCATTGTTTCACTGGTGTGGTAGGACAGTCTAGCCAAGACAGGCATTGTGCTATACTGCCTTTAAACTGATATGGGGCTTAGTGTTATAGTGTTGCAAGAGAAAGGTTATCTTCTTCCCTGGCCTACCTCTTGAAGTTTGAGGCTTAGGCTTATTTAATGTGATGATGAAATTGTCAGAGCTGACAGTTTGTCTAGGTTTCAGAAAAAGCAGAATGATTATGCCTTTCCTATCCTGAGAAACACTGTGCATCTTTTTACCTACTGAGGGCCGAATATTCAACTTTGTCTTCCCTGGGGAATTCACATGTTGCTGCTTCAGGGATTAACAGCTTGTAGTAGTGATGCTGTGTTTCATTATTAGTAATGGTGTTATCCAAAGAACTGTCACCTTCAATCTTCTAGTAGTTCAGTAGATGCAGAGAAATTTGCATATGGTGTTTATTCTGTTCCTGTGCAATCTTTCATGGAAACAATGTGATGCAACCTTCGATATACTTCAGTATTGCCACAACTGTTTCAAATGCATTGAAGCCAATACTGAGCTCAGTACACAGTTCGCTGGTCATAATCCACCAGTTCATGAGCTGATCGAGGCGCTCATTTCATGATTTGAGAGCTCTGTGTGTGGCTGTCCAAACTGTGGCTTGTCTTTCCCATTACTGCTACCACTTCTGAAACTCACTACCCCCTACCTCACTGTGTTCACATCCACTCTTTGGTCTCCATAAATGTTCTGCAAGTGTCAATGAATGTCAGGGGGTGCCATTTTTAACTAATGGAGGAGTTCAATTACATGCCCTTTTTTCATATGTACTTCCATATCAGACACCATTTATACATATAGATGAATGTAAAGTATTTGGTTTGGTTGTGGCTTCATTTGTTTCTTTTTGAACTGAATGTAGAACTGAAGGAATATGTAAAATCTATGTGCTTCAACTAGCTAGACAGGATTACTTAATCTCAGTTCTAATCCCACAGGCAAACTGGGGCTCACTGAAAATTGAAGAATGCAGGAAGAAAGCCTAGGGAAATGACAAGGAAAAATAAAGTGGTTTTCAATGTACCTGCAAGGAAAAGAAAACCAAAGAGTAGTTCAGGCCAAGACTCCTCTGTTGAATCCCTCTGTGTAGCAAACCTTGACTCCACTCTAAGCGAACAGCCATCCACTTCACCAGTACCCAGCTTCTCATCCCTGTTGCCTGAAAACATCAATAGCTGTCCAACTATCAAAACAAAGTTATATTTTAGAATTAACTTTCAAGACTTATATTCAACATTGTTCTCACCTAGAGGTTTCTTATAGAAGCCTCTTGAATTCATTGATGCCCTGACAGCCTGACCTCAAGTCAAAAAAGCAAGATATAGTTTGGAACAAAACTTTTTTTTTTGTTAGTACTTATAGAATATTTCTGAGGTCGTGAGTGTGTTCATTCAGTTCAGCTGTATAGCTAGAATGTTGCATATGTTAAAAAATATATTATACAATATATTTCCAGGAAAGAGTGTTTTCTTTGTCTAGGCTTACTCTCTACACTCTTCCTAACAGAGACAAAATAAAAAAGATTTTTATACATTGCTGTCAGCATCTGTTGAAAATGTAGGCCTAAGTGTACATTTTCCTCTTCCCAAAGCATACTCTCAGGTACCAAAGAGCAGAATTATTTCACAAGACATCCCCATGTCTGTGCATATCTGCTCTGTGCATTTTGCTCCATTTTCTTTCCCCTCAAAGCATGTGACGTCCATCCCATTTTGCTGCCACAATATATAATTTTTTTTTAGTATTCATCCAGGTCTTTGCAATTACATACTGAAGTAATGATTGTTTATTTCACGTAGTCTGATTGTCATGCATCATTTAATTTACTCTTCCATTAAAGTTCAGATTATTACATTGTCTATGTTATTCTGTGGCATGGAAGTAGTTCAGTTTTGTCTGTCTCAGCTTGGGGCTGAGATGTCAGCTAATGAAAATGTCAGCTGTCTGTCTATTGGCTAGAAAAGGCCTTTTGTTGCTACAAATAGGACAAAGCTTTTATCAAGCAATTTAATTATCCTAATTTTAGTTTGCAAATTAATATCTTTAATTTTGAATAGCCTCCATCTTTCTTGGGGGCTTCCAGAAAAAATGAAATTATATTTTACAAAACATACTAAAATATCCTATTTGTTCTATAACAAAAAGTAGTGTAAACTTACTCTCTAGTTCTTCCATGTTTTTAAATTCAGTCACAACTTTAAGTATTAGCGTAGTTGATCACTTTTTGACACTGGTTTTGCTAAATCTGAAGTTTAAAAAAAAAACCAAAAGAAAACAAAAAAAAACATTGATTATCTTTAAAAGTTTGAGAAGGAAAGAGAGCAAGAAAGAAGGAAGGAAGGAAGGAAATAAAGGAGAGGAGGAGAGAAGAAGAAAGGAGAGAAGAGGGAGAGGAGGAGAAAAGAAGAGAGAATAAGTATATCATTAGAGTGTTAAATCTATAAATTCTGACAGCATGCATAGTTGGACCACTTGTAAAAGAAAAAAAAAAAAAAAATTCTTCCCCTACTGTGCTTTAGTTTTTAGTTTTTAGTCACCACTGCCCCCTTTGTGCTTTCTTTGGGCAAGCCGTGGAAGCTTTCTCTATGAAACCCTGCCTAATTGTGCCCTGTTATATATTAGTTCACAGTAGAGAAATCCAGGCTGAAAAGAAATAAGAAACTGTATTTTCCTAACTCCTGAGGTCATCCAGAAACAGAACAGTTCTTTTTGCTCTATTCTTTGTATAAATCATTAGTGCTATAAAAATTCACAGAGGTGCATTGAATCACTGGCAGCCATGACCCTGTTGAAAAAAAATCATCTGCCAAACAAAGCAGCATGGAGCACTGTACTTTGAGTGAAAAATTGTTTTCCTCTTTCTCTCTCTCTCTTTTATTTTATTTTATTTTATTTTATTTTTTTTTTTTTAAGAAATAAAAATGAACAGAAGCTGAAGACTGTTCTTTTCAATTCTGTAGGAAAGCCTGAGGCACATTGAAGATGGAAACCTGCTGTCATTCTTCTTTGTTGGACTGTAAAAACCAGTATTAATCTGGTAGCAAAACCTGATTAAAACCTACAGTACATTGAAGGATCATGCATGTGTGCTCATTTCTGGAAATGCCTGAGTACATTTAGTTGTATGAAATTGCTCACAAAAGTAAGAAATGGTACTCTATGGTTGTAGGTCTGAAAGATTTTAGATATAGATTGGGATTCAACTACCAGCTCTTTCCATATGATCAGTCTGAATACATTCTGTGTGACCTGTTTGCAGATTTTTATGCTGGATTTACGAATTAAATTCCAGTGTTGTGGGAATCACCCATAAAGCACTGCTGCTGAAATATTTTTTCCCTTCCTCTTTGTCTTCCTCCTAATACTGTCTCATAAAAGTATTACCTCTGAGTTCTTCAGCCACCATGGTCCAGTGGTTTGGAAGAAAATTCATAGTTTAATTTCACTGCTAACATGATCATTGAGCATTTGTGATCTTTTAGCTTATATTAAGAACACAGTTAGCATTTCAAAAATGACTGTGTAGATGAAGAAAATTAAACATATCCCTGGTAAAGCCTTGTGTCTGTTGTGTTTACTTAACAGTAAACAATATGAAACCCAGAAGTATATTTTGGAGCACTTGAGGGTCTGTACTCTTTCACCAAGGAACTGTTGGTTTGTTTGGTTTTTTTTGTGTGTTTTTGTTTTTGTTTTTGTTTTGATGCTGCTGTTTTGTTGTTTCTTTTTCTCTCTGCTGTTTCTAGCATTCCAAAAGCCATTCCTCTAATCTACAGGAAACTTGCTCCTCTCCTGGTTGTTACCTTACGTGGTTATCTGCCAGGTAACAGCATGGGCAGAGCATCCTTGCAACCGTCTGCTCAGCTATGCAGACAGCTTGGTGGCAAGCAGACATTGTCAGTAGTGTACAAGTCTCAGCAGCCTAAGGACAGCTCATTTTTCTTCTTCAGAGATAGCTAAACAATTCCAGTGAACCATTTTATTTGCTTTTTCCTCTCTTTTCCCCACTTCTAAGATCTTTAAAGTGTGCTACACCTTGTGTTTACATACTGATGTTCAGGTGGTTGTGGGTCTGAAATACTTAAATTTAAGAACTGGCAAGTGGCAGATCACAGGAAATACCCTTTATTTGTAATGTATGATAAGGCAGCAAAGAACTTCTGATTAACTTAATTTGGTGTGATGGGGGTTTGATATGAAACTGAGCTCTGTTGTAACTGCCTATGGAAATGAGACTTATTATTAACAAGTGCATGGACCTTTCCCTGTGGTCTCAAGTAGTTAACCTTTCATCATCAGCCTCATGATTTTTAATGGCTCTTCAATTGTGGGAACATTTGTCAAAAACAATTTTGCTTTCATTTTGCACAAATAATCTGAAAATTCATGCTATGGTGTGGGATTTAGAGAAAGAGCATCCATGTATAAAGAGAGAGAAATGAAAATAAACAGAAATATCAACATGATAATGTTCTTTTTGTTTTACTTTGTTTTGTTTTGTTTTGTTTTCCACCCCCAAGGCCCTGCTCCTCGTGAGGCTGAATGCAGTTCCAACTGTTTCAAGTATGTTTCCTACAGTATCTCCAACATACAGCTAACAAGAGAACACTCTCCTAGGTCTAAAATAGATTTATGATACAATTTTGCAGTTGTATTTTCTGTCTCAGACATTCAGCCTCTGTGGGTGATACAGTTTATCCTTTATAGAGGACCTCTGAGCATTACAGGTTAATAAAAAAACTGATAAGTGTTCATGCTTTGAACAGCACAGTACAGTGCTGTGATTTCAGCAGCTGCACATTTCAAAAGCGTTGTGACACAGAGGTCAGAGGATGATATCCAGGGCAGAGTGGAGTTAAGGAAGAGGATTAGGATCAAATAGGTTTTAAAAGCACTGATCACATTTGAGAGAATAAATGTAATTTATCTAGCTCTGATAACCAAAATGAAGTATGACCCCATTTTGCTTCAGCCAAGAAATCCAACTGAGAATTACTGAAAATCTGAAAGAGATGGTGTTGCAACGTTGCAATTCTAGTAGGAAGTATGTGATACCATGTGGGTTCCCTGCATATTAGATGTATTCTCTGTAGTCCCGGAGATTTCCTAATGACATGGACTAGTCTTAGACATAGACTTCTATTTCTGTATTTTGCTAAGTCAGAGCTTTGCCATGCAAGGCCTTGTCTGAGGTCAGCCTCTGTTGTGAGTTAGCAACACAGCACAGGGTTCTCATTCCAAGAAGAATTCTTTATTGCTGCGATGATCGTGACCATGATGTATATCTGCATCATCTTGTATATCCCTGCTTATTCTTCTAAGCAAGCCTTTTATATTCTAACATGCATACTCAGAACATTCCACTAACCATCCATTGGCTAGAAAGCAAGCAAGTTCCATAAAACATCTTCATAATCAGCAGAGAGTTTATCTTATGCCTAGGGATAAAACACCCTTGTTTATCCAGACCTCTCTCCTCTCCAGCCTCATTATCAGAGAGTCGACATTTAAAGAGGCTGAGCTGACCTCTGCATCTTCCACAAACTTCCAGCCCTGCTTGCAGCTGATACAGAAGATAAGAAGGTATCCTGGTCCTCCTGCCAGGACTTCACATGCTTGCACAATGAACCATCTCTGGGAGCAAAGTTCCAGCAGTGTAGCTGCTATTCACAAGAAAACATAGGCAGGCTGGTGATAGTCCAGGAGCAGATTTGCAGAGTGCTGGAGAAGAAATCAAAATGTTAGTTGTTCTTCTCCTTTTAAAGTTTAGATGAAATTATATGAATTATCTTCAAATTATTTTACCAAGAACAATCATAAGTGTGTTTCCATACTACATGCAAACAGTAAATCTAATGATTTTGAAATGGCGTGTTGGTTGAGGACAAAGTGAGGCATAACACTACAGCAGATTCAGACCTATTAGCTCCCAGCAGTTTAAGCAACCTGTTGGTTTACCTACAGGAGGGAGAAAAAGCCCAGGTAATGAAAACAGTCATATAATGTAAATGGTCCCGGCTGCAGGGCAACTCACCAAGCTTAGACAAGATTGAGATTTCAGGTACGTGATCATACCTGTTTCTTAACCATGGAAGTCCCATTGTTCTACCTGAGTTTCATGCCTTGTAGCCCAGGGCACAACTACCCAGATGGGTACTGCTTGGATAGGTGTTTGAAGTTGCCTAAGTCAACTGTCAGCCTGAGTTTGTAAACCCTTCTGAGAGGCAAGCTGAAGTATTTCAGGCTCAGTGCCCTAGTGAAACTGATAAACTATGGACATACAGACGTGTCTTCTGTTGTATGATACTCAAATAATCTTGCTGTAGCATTTAGTTGAAGTGGCTGAGGAGAAAGTTCTTCAGAGAAAGTGATATTCTTACAGCTCTGAAGATGTGTACTATGTTACATGGCAGAATTATGATCTGCTTTTGCATTTTTTAGTAGTCTGCTTTGCTCCTTATCCATAACAATACATTTCACTTATCATAGTCTACTATAATTTCAAGAACATACCACATATTCCAAGTAACAGAAGTGATTAAGTTTCATGTATCTTCAGTGGAAACTTCTTGTTTCATTATTTGTGTCAGTGATAGGTCTGAGTACAGGTACAGGGCGGCAAAGATGCTACAGTTCAAATAGTAGCATAACATTATTATAAGGCTTCATGTTAATACTGAAAATTCTTATAGGATTGGAATTTCTCTATACCTCAAAAGCTTAAAGAAACATTAATGTCAATAGACCTTTTCAGAAATAATTCTCAAATTCATAGAATAGATCAGGTTGGGAAATACCTTAAGAGTTCATCAAATCCAAATGCAAGATGTGATAGATTTAGCTTCTAGAAGGTGTGCACACTCAGTAAGACATTAAAAAAACAAACAAAAAAAACCAAACAAGAAAAACAACAACCAAACCTTCCAGGGAGTTTATGTATATTCTAGTCACACGAAGAAAATGGCTTTGCTCAAAATATACTCATAAATATTTTTCTGAGTTATTACAAATGTCTTTTACACACATGCTGTGTTTATAAATGTTAATCCTATAGAAAATCCTTTTTCTAATTCCTCCTGGTTCTTGAGATACTGTCATCAATTAATAAAAAAAATTAAAAACATTTGCAGTTTCTTGTGATTTGCAGAAAAAAGAAAGAAAAAATGCCACTCCTATGAGGTGTGGATGGCACAGGGTAGGTCTGGCCTATACTGGAAACATATGTACAGTTTAATAATTTCAGCTGAAGTAGTACCAACATTTCATGTTATGTTAATATATACTTAATATATAATTAATACATACACTTTTTATTAAATGATGGAAGCAGGTGGAAAGTACTCACAAAATGCTTTTGTGACAACACCATTGTCTTTTCTATGCCTGGAAAGCTATTGGTAGTATTAGTGCAGCCTTGCCTGAAGTGAACACTGTGAACAAATCTGAGACTCTTAGAAGAAAAGATGGAAAATAATTTATTGTAATTTAATTTTAATCCCAGGAATCTGGAACTGTCGCACCAATATTACCAATTTAGAAATAATGAGCAAGTGACAACATTGTGCTTGTGGCATTCTCTGAAGTTCAGGAGAAGAGAGTAACTGAATGCTGTATTTTTCTGAGAAATGAGCAATCAGAGCCCATTCATTATGTGCCATATAAAGAAAGATAATTTCAAGGCACTGCCTAATCTTGATGAAATATCATGTGCCTTGTACAGAAGCTTTTAAAGTCCTCAGCTCTGTAACACAGAGAAAGAAGTACTGCTTTTCAGAATAAAACTGGGCATCCCCCTAAAAAAAAGAACAACATGAGAATAAATAAATTTTATTTCCAACAGATGGCAAAAGTTATTTAATTATTTACAGTCATGCTGTTAGTCAGGATCTTCCTAAGCAACTGCTGGAAAGAGCTGACTCTGCCCTGCTGATCTGCTCTGTGCACCAGCTCAGCGTGGCTGCATCCCAGAATCTGCTCCTTTGATAAGAGTGCCCCAGCAATTGCCCCAGCCTCAAGCAGTGAGGTAGGGTCTGTGTACAAGAGAAGCTGCAAGGTTTTGTGTTCCATCAATGCTGCTGGCAGGAGGAAGCTGTGTGCTAAGAGCTCTCCAGGTGAGCAGTTTGGTAGCCTTAGTAGTTGTTTGGTACTGGGCATGGCATAGCTTATACAAATGAAGCCATTTGCTTCATCACAGAGAAACAGTCACAGAGAAATAATAGCTTACGATTGTGATAAAATAATTTAAAATTTCCTGAAAATTTTATCCATTCACCTCAGATGACCTTATAAGGTGCTGCATGTTTTAAGTGCTTTAAATAGACATGCAAACCATACACAGCTGAAGAAGGCTCCCTTGCTTGCAAAACTCAATGTATAACTGCAACAGATATTTCATGGTAAGTACTATGAGCAGAGGATGACTTTGGTGTTATGTACTGTTTTTACCCAGTGCAAACATGAAAGATGAATGGGATAAAGGCACGTGGCTTGTGGCCCAGTTAGCATATGACATTTTCTATGCAGATTTGAGACCCTCATTGTCAGTATTCTGTGGAAATCCCAAGAGCAATATTTTATGAAGACTGCTGCTTGCTCTTAATATTCTTACTGCTGATTATGCGTTCTTAAATCTGTTCTCATTACATCCCTTTTCATCTCTCTGGGGATGCCTTAGTTTTCTGCTTCTACCTTTGGTCAATGTCTTGCCTTTCTATTTAATTTCTTTAGTGTTAGTATTGTCTATCATCAGCCTTCCTATGGATAATTTTCCCTCATGCAACTCTGCAGTCATAATTTCCTCCCAGTGCTATTCTGATTGCCTTCTGATCCATCTTTTTATTTTCTTAACATTTTGCCTTCTAGAGTGTGAACCACTTTTCTTCACAAGACTCCCTCCTTCTCTCCCCACTCCCAACACTCATACTCACTCCCACACAGAGGCCTGCTGTATTACTGCATGACTCCTACACACAAAATCTCTCTTCACCACATTTCATCCCTCCTCCACAAAAAAGATCCTCTCAGACATGTTCTCATCTTCAGAGCCACTTACACTCCTGTGCATTAGCACATGGGCATAGTGTTATATTTTTGCTTTCCCCAGCTGTCAAAGATTCCCTGTTGTCTTTTAATGTCCCCAAAGTTCTTTCTGCCTTGTCATTTCTGGTTTAGCTCACCTAAATGCTTCTGATCTGTTTCTTCCTCTGCCCAGATGTGATGGCCTGAATGAGCTCCTTCAGCTTTACTCTGTTCTTCGTATTAAGCTTTAAACAAATCACAGAAGGCCTCATTTTCTGTTCCCTTTTGTTTCCTTTTTTTTTTCAGTTAGTGAGCAATATTTTATTTCCTCAGTGGTGTTTGGTAGATTAACCTCTTCCACTGAGGATTGTGAAAATTCTCAGATTGAAAAAACAGGAAAATTATTTTGTTTGTTTGTTGTTTTTTTTTTCATTCTCTAATTCTTTTCACTCACCTTAGGTTGAGGCAGGCTGCCAGGAAATCCCATGGCTTTGCAGATGCTCCCAAAGTCTCCACTAATCTACTGCAACGTGTTTTCTGTAGGAGTTTGTTGGGGGTTTTGTTAATTAATTCAAATCTCTCTTTTATGTGCTTGGTTCTCACAGCATTATGTATCTTTCTTAAATGTGTTTTACAAATGAAAAGGGAAATTGATTCAGCAATGATTACAGTGTTCCATTTGTACAATTTGTTTTGTATCTATGGGGTGACTTTCAGTAACTGTAGAGGCACTCAAAACATTTTACTTCCTCCAGTTAGCAGTAGATAGTACAGAACAGCAATGAGCAGGGAGAAAATTTAAAACTAGAATTCAAATATTTGCATGTGCTTCTTTTTGCTGCTATTGGGATTAGGGGGAATGGAAACCTGCAAACATTTGCATTGCAAATTACATTTGGAAATTTGCATGAATTTACCCAGCTTGTGAATGTGTCAACTCCTGACATTAGATAACATACTTCAACCCTGCAGAGCTGGGAAAAAACAGGATTTGCTTTTTGATTATGAGAGGCTCCTCTCCAGTTTTTCAGTAATTCTGTAGGACTGCCACACAGCATCCAGGTGCAGACTGCCGAAGAGCTTGGTGTTCCTGGCATCGGGCACATATTGTAACTGCATCCAAAGCCTGAGTCATAATGTCTGGGTGATACAGCTCCCTCTGAGCACAAACTTGATGCCTTTCTGCATCTTCTACCCCATCTTTATTGTACATCTTTATTTAGAAACTCTAGATATGCTAAGTTCTTTCATGGACACACATATTTAATTTAAAGTCCTTTTTCAGTTATTAAAACAAGGGAGATATTGCTAACCAATGCAATCTTTTATTTATTTATTTGTTTATTCTGGATAAGCAATACTATCTTAGGAGCCTTTCTGTAGTAAAAACAAAATGATCAGTTTCAGATCATTGTCTGTCCTACCAGATTTTGCTGTGACTGATAACTGTTGTATTAGCAAAAATAATTAGACAGTATCATCTGATTGCTTGATAATTCTCTTCATTTGAAGAATATTGCACTAAAAAATATTTTGGCGTATATGAGATCAAGAACTGCATTAAGTAGACATGCTTACATCACATGAGAATATAACATTTCCCAAAATACTACTGGAGAATCAGTGCTCAGATTCAGTTTATATAGTGTAGAAATATAGTGTAGTCTGAAATGAACACTGAGATTTTAAAGTTGTTTGAGCTGTAAACTCATTGAAACTCAAGAGGTAGTAGACAGAAGCATGTCAGACAATTTTTTCTCTAACTATATCAAATGATGGGGTATGGAATGACCTGATGTATAATACAGTAAACTTGAAAGTTCTATGTCATGAGTTAGGAACACAACATAGGGATCTCATGCCAGGAAGATTTCTTTATTGCTGTGATGATCATTATCATGACATCTGTCTGCATCATTTTGTGTATCCCCATCATCTTGCATATCCCCATCAACTTGTGTACCCCTGCTCATTCTTCTAAGCAACCATTTTATATTCCAACATGCATATTCAGTACAGTTCCACTAACAATCCATTGGCTGAAAAGCAAGCAAGTCCCTTACCAAATCCTCATAATCAGAAGAGATCTGATTACTGAAACAATCCAATGGTATCTGTGACAGGGTTCCCTATTGTCAATAGAGGGAACTGAAAATGCAAAATGTGGTGCATCTTCAGAGCACAATGGGATATTAAAAAACAGTTTTTTAATTCTATTACTGTAAGTGGCCATAACTGTGGAAGCATATTAGGGGAAGGCAGCCCTGGTTGTAAAGAGATCAATAATGGCATTAATCTTTCTGAGATCATGTAACAGTCTCCATCTCCTTGACAGTTTCTTGATCACAAACACAGGGGAGTTCCACAGGCTTGTAGTTAGCACTATATGTCCGGTCGCGAGCTGTTCTTCAACTGCAGCATATTTAACTGCAGCAGTTCAAGTCAGGACAAGTCCCTAGTCAAGTCCCTGTTCATGGTCCTTGTGCTTGGTCCCTGTTCGGGTGCCTGTCATCACAAGTTAGCAACACGACACAGGGTTGTCATGCCAGCAAGATTTCTTTACTGCTGTGATAATCATGATCATGATGCATTATCTGTATCATCTTGTGTACCCCCATCATCTTGTGTATCCCTGAAAGTCCCATAAAAAGTCTTCATAATCAGCAGAGTGTTTATCTTATGGCTAGGTACAAAACACCCCTGTTTATTCAGACATTCTCTCTTCTATCTAGAGCCTCATTCGAAGAGGCTGAACTGACCTCTCCATCTCCCACATTTCTAAGGTTTTACAGACAAATATTGTTACAAAAGATCAAGAACACCTCTGCTAACTACAAGATCAATGACACTACTGATAAATGAATTCTACAGCAAAAGAATCACTAAAATGAATTTTAAAATATCCTATTCCCTCTACTTATGACTGGAAGATGGAATAACATCAAAAGATAGCTACAGCATATCATAAAGGATTCTAATTGCCACATCAAATTACAAAGGTAGCCACATCATTAAAATTATTTTTAAAATTCATTTCTATGCTATAAAAAATGCATCTATAGTAATTGCATAGAAAGTTGCTATGTTAGTCATCTTTCAGAGAATCACTTAGACTTCCTTCAGATGTTTTTGTGATATAAAAATGTAATGACAACTTAAAAAAGTCATTTTTGAAAAATAAACCCTAAAGTTTTTGTAGAGCTATATTTCTTAATTGTTGAATTTCTTTTCTCACTGACAGGCACTCTGAACTGATTTTGAGTGCCTCAGTATTTCATGGAAAATTCTGTATGGTTTGATTTATTGAACTGAGTAAGATTGTTGTAGGCAGAACTCTTTCAGTTGTATGCAAATCAATTACTGTAAAGACAGTGAAAATCTTGTAAGATGGTCAGAGTGTTTCATACTAAGCTTTCTTTTTGCTGGTGAGAGGTCTTGGGCAATATACCATGACATCTATAGGAGGAGATCTCTGGAAGACACAGGGTGCAATCCCCTGCTCAAAGCAGAGTCATGTAGCTGGTTTCACAAGGCCATGTGCTGCCAGGTTTTAACTGTCTTCAAACATGGAGATTCCACAACTTTCTGGGACAACCTCTTCAAAATTTGATTACGGTAAATACATGTTCTTCACATCAAAATAGACTTTCTTTTGTTCCACATTGATTTTGATGTCTTTCCTTCTGTCCTGGTGCATATCTGAGAAAGGTCTGACATACTCCGTATGGTCCTTTTCAGTAAGTACAGACATCAATAAGGTATTAATGTTGAACTAAAATAGCTCTTTCAGCTTCCTTGCATGTGTGATATTTTCCAGCCTCTCAACCATCTTGGGCCCCAGATTAACTTGTTCCAGTACATTATTGTCATTTTTGTACTGAGAAACCCAAAGCCTGATAAACCTCAATAGTCCATAAGTGCAAATCACTGGTGCAGAGATAAATAGCAATCTGAATTCTAGTATTAGTTTAAAAACTGTTATAATATTTGATAATATTGTGTTTGATGATGTAAATATGCCATATAGGTATTTGTTTCTGTCTAACACATCACAAGTCCCACAGTGGTTTCTGATCATTTATGTGCTCAGCCAAGTATAGCTGTTGTCCTTCTGAAGCTCATTTGAATAGATACATTATAAGAGAGGAAGAAAGCTCTGCAGATCTATTAGCTTTGAGGATTAATGTTTATGCTATTGTATTTACATTTACAGAACTATGGAAAAGAAAGAATGTGAAATCATCAAACTAGTTGGAAAAAGACTATCTTGAAAAAAGGTATGTCTTTATAAGTGACTAACAATATATTCATGGATAAAGAATACACACAAATAAGATACACTCAGCATATATGCTCCCCCAAAACATCTTCCTAATGCAAGCAAAGAGGGAAATATTGCATTAACTTCTTTTAAATCTATTGCAGAAATTTCTTTATTAAAAGGTTCTGTATAATTAGATAGAATGGAATGTATAAGATGTTTCAGTAGTGTTGACTTGCAGTTTATCTTGATAATTCTTCACCAGAAAATGGCAGTATACAGAAACATTCCTTTTTCAAAGAGAATTCTTTTTTAAGAACTCAGGTTGGACTTCTAAAGAAAGCTAGAATATGATGCAAATGGCTTCATTTCATACTAAATTTGATATGTAACTTCTGTCAGGTTAATTGACTACCACAAATGCAGTGCTTGCCTGATCACCAAAAAAACAAAACAAAACAAAAAAAGCCTTTAGGAGATCTGTCTAACTAAAGATAAAATATACTGAAAATTGTTTTGTCTAGCACAAAATAAAATATAATATACATTTGGATTCTCAGTATGTCCAGGATGAAAGGGCCGTTTTTATATTAGCCTGTCATACTGCTTTATTTGACCAAGAAATCTAGCCAAACATCTTCTAGACTGGAGAACTATAGAAGCTCCTAGTTTCAAAGTTCATTTGATTCCTTATATTAAAAATACAGCCTTATGAAAATACTGCTCCTTTCTTCTTATTATCTTGAACTGCCTTGCTGTAAGACAGTGGCAGTAAAACAAGATTTTATCATTTAAAATAACTTTTTTTTTTTTTTTTTTTTTTTTTTAATTAGATGAAGAGGATACAGTGCTAGTAAAATGTAATGGAACACTGATGGAAAGACACAGTACTCATTCCTAACGTCAAGACAAAATCTCTACAATATCTCTTAAAAATTGAACCCTAAAAAAATTCACAAGAAGAATATTTTATTATGACTATCTGGCCTGCAGAAATAAAACAAGATCACCAAAGCAAGTGTTCAGCACTGGTAGCTGAAGTACCAGTCTGATGGTTTATGGTTTATTTTGCATGCAGCTACCATTTCTTGTTAGGAGAATGTTATATATAACACTGAGTACAGCAACGGCTGTTGCTGATGATCAGCAGAAGTATTAATGCCAGATGCCTACTTTCTAGTACATAATTCAGTCAGTTTACTTATCTACTGTCAACAACCAGTATGCATCTTTTTCCCTGGTAATTTAAAATCCTCATTACCCAATTGCCATGATTAATAATAATAATAATAATAACAATAATAATAATAACAACAATAATAATAACAACAACAACAATAATAATAATTTTAAAAGTAATTATTAAAACAATAAACAAAGAACACTCAAGCAAAAATGAATAAACCTTTTTTTTGAAAACTTTTGAAAAATGTCAAGTTACAGGTTCTTTCAATCATATCATTTGAAAGTCAATGGGAAGGACTAAAAAGTCAGATTTAGCAAAGTTATGCTCCGAGACACCTCCCTGTCCCATAACAGCTTTAGAAACTAGTGCCACATGTGAAAAATTATTTTGCATATGTGTACAGTAATTCCCATGTAACAGCCTTAGTGTGTATTCCTATGCTGAAATTTGGATCTGCACAGACAGGTAGGTAGGTAGTTGTGCTGACTTTACAGACAGTGGAACTCGAGTTCAAAAAGTCCAAATGGCTTTGCAGAAACTCATACAGGAAGTAAAAAGCAAACCAGGAACAGAGCCTTTTCTTTTGTCTGGCACCCATGCTTTAAATAGAAAGCATTCCGTTTTGCAACAATATCTTCAGTCTGACACTGTCCAAGGGATGGATTGGTGACTTGACAGGACTTTTCCATCACCAGCAGCTGGCCTTTTAGGATTAGTCATAGAAACCTTGTTGACTCTGTGATTAGTGATAGCTGCCTCAGAGTTTTGGGTGTGATTATTTAAATGTCTAAATCTAAAGCTAGAGGTGGAAAAGCCTTACTAGCTCATCTGAACTATACCCCACCCATACAAGCCTTGCTTACAAGAGTGCTTATTTTTAATGTTTCTGCAATCCTCCACCTTCTTGGGTGTTTGTTATGGTTTTATCTTGAGCAGTGTTCCCGGTCTCTTCATTTCCTTTGACTACAAAAGTATGCAAAGGACTCAGCATTACCACTTAATGCTTCTCCCTCTTAATCAAAGCTTTCTCCGACTGTGTTTTTGTTTCCTTATTCTCAGATGTGCTTTTTTTGTTTTTTGTTTTTTTGTTTGATTGTTTGTTTTTGGTGATGGTGTTTTGTCTAGCAGTGTGTATTTTCCTTCTCTCCTTCCATCTTGTTCTAAAACCTGACCCGAGCTGAATCAGTGCGGTCACTGCCATTGAAGGTTGCCATTGAAGGATTCTGACTTCCTTTCTTCCATTTAAAAATAAACCAAAACACCTCCCTGTGTTGCCTCAATTAATATTGTGTGAGAGGACTGAGAGACTAAGGGCTGCCTCTGAGATCTCTGACATGGAACCAGTTGTTGTGTTCTGGTCAGCAATATGCAGTGGTCATCAGAACTGCTGATCTCAGATGAAATAGCTTTGACAGTCACCTTCCTCTTCCTCCCAGTGCCTCCTGGAGTTCTAAACCCAAAGGTTTAGATCTGTGCTAGTGGAAATCAGGAGTAATCTAGAGAAGGGCAAGGAGCTGTGGTAAAGTAACCTTGTTCCATAACATTTGTCATGTGGCAGTAACTCTGTATAGCTTATTGGATTACTCCAAAGAGAAAGAAAAAAAAAAAAAAAAAAAAAAAAAAGAAAGAAAAAAAAAGAAAAAAAGAAAAGAAAAAAAAAGAAAAACAACCTTTTTTTTTTCTTCTGCTTGAGGTACAGTGAGATTTTTAGTACATAGCTGTTTCATTTATTGCTGTTGCTATTGTGAATGATATCAATCTGGAAAGAGGAAACTCTCGTTATGCACTTCCATGTAGAGAAAGCAAGATCTTCTTAAGAGATAAAAACTTCTTTCTGAGACTTTTTAGTAGATACAGGACTACCAGTGCCTTTTATAAAATGAAACATCTGCACAGACCAAATGCTTTTTTCAAAGACGATTTTTTTCGAGCATCTCAGCTAGTACTGTTCATGTAGCATTTTTGACTGTAAGCAGATATGCTTGTTGTACATTCTTGTTGCCATGCAGACACTGGCCACAATGAGTGTACTGAAGAGTGCTTTTATCTTGTAGAGAAAACAAATTCCTGCACCTGCACCATAACAAAAATCAGAACATAAAAGGGAGCCCAAAAGTTTTGTAGAATTGAGCTGGTAGACTTGTTTAGGAAACACATCCTTGAGACAGTGAATGTTTCAGTGAGGTCACTTGCTTCAGAGGATCAAAAGGGTAACATGCCATTGTGACTATGTTGGATTTAGGCTAGAAAAGCATCACAGGTCAATCACAAAGCTCCTAATGTTTACAAGTGCTGCATCTGCAACATTTGCTCTTAATCATTTAACATTTGGTTTAGAGAGAACCAGTCTGCATCAGGACTTTGTAATGCCATCTTCAACCCAGAGCAAATAGTTACTGTTCAGATCAAAGATTTCCTCCAGTTTCAGTAGCCTTGGTTGTTGACTATGGATGCTGTCAAATTTAGTGCTCAGCATACCTGGTCATTTAGTATGATTATGTATATTCCTGTTAAAACCATACATTTATAGAAATATTATTAACCTACAGAAGCATTGGATACAATGGGGATTGTTATTGGTTTTAGTTTTGAAATCTTAACTTACTGGCTGAGGCAATGGATGTTTTTTCTTGACAGGTCAGAAAAATGTTTATATGGGGCATTGCCTACATGCATGCAGAAATGCTTCTCCAGAATGCATCCATTTTGTTAAGTGAAGTAACTTGAGTAAGATTTTCAGAAATTTTGCTTTACTAATGATATGAAGCTTAGTGTAGGAAAAAAAGGACAAAGAAAAAAAAGAATAATTATAATTCTTTGTACAAACATTAATTTCTAGTTGAATACAAGATACAGTGAAAATTCTAAACACACAAAATGCATGCAGCAGCATTTGCTTTTAGTTTTAGTACTCTTACATATAAACCTTGAATAATCACAAGATTCCTATTTTTAATGTGGCCTATGACATTAAATGACTTACGAACTGAGACTAAATTACTTGCTAATAGTACAATAGGTTGTTAAATTGATGGTTATTTCTATTTTATAAATCAGCTAAAGATTTTATTTTCCATTTTCCCAAGCTTCTGCTTGCATCTTCAGCATCATGCTTTCTCTCCTAGAGTACAAAACATCTTAAAATAGTTTCAACTGTTGCTTTCCTGCTGCTTTAGAAACACTACAGTGGGGAACCTATACAGAAAGAGAACCTAAATCACAGTATCTTGAAATGACCGGTACTGTAGAAGACTAGTTCATATAAGATCCTGTTATATCTCATGTATTTCTCTGTCTAACTTTCCAATTTGTTTCAGATTTATTTGAAGATGGATGTTGATGCAAGAACATTTATTCATAGGTCTATTTGGGAAGCTGTGTCCTTGCAGTGAAAGTTAATATTCCATTAGTAGATTATGTAAGTTACGCTAAAGCAGCTGGAAATTCTTGTGGCATTACTAAATAAAATATTCTTCTTGCACTCAATGTGAAAAAAGACCATTAATCCTAAATGAACCATAATATATATTATTATATACATGTTAGTTCCATCTTTGTAACACAGACCTGCCTGAAACAGAGGGAAAATGGCAAATTGTTCCACTTTCCCATTTTTCTGTGCATCCACAAATAGTGTTTCATTGGCTTATTTTCCTTGTACTTATCCTAAGTTACGATTTTAGTAATATTTTTCTTTGGCTATTCCACTACTTCCAATAATTAAAAAATGATCTGTAGATCATAGAAATAGATCTAGAATAGAATAGAAAGTAGAAACTGTAGAATTGTTTGTTTTTTTTTTTTTTTTGCATTAGTATATATACTGTTTTTCCAACAAAATAAGCAAACTTAGTGTTGAAAAAGGATAAAATAAGATTTAGTGAAAGGGATGCCTCACACTACCAAACCCTGTATCAAAAAACAAGAAAGAAAACAACAACAACAACAACAACAAAAAAAGCCCAACCACATGGTTTCAGGTTTTCTCAGGAAATTTGTTACAATTTGCAGGCCAAAAAAATATCAAGATGCATGTATTGATCGAAGAGGTCCTTGTATGACAGCACTGGGTTATATTGAAACTTGTGTAAAACTAATTGAGGCTTAAAAAATATGTATGTTCAAAGTTCAGAAATCAATTGACTGTTGTTTATCCAAATAGATTCAATATCTCTACCATTGAGCCAGATGCCTTTTTTTTCCCCAAGAGGCAGGTACCAATTGCCATTCCAGTGAGGCTACCTTACTGTTCATGTTTGAGTAAAGAAATGTCAGTGAGTTGAAGAGCCTTCGATTAAATATTATCAGGGTTTAGGAAGAGAGTCGGTAATGCAGAAGTTATTTATCTTTTTATCAGGAAAACTCTCTTTTAAGCTTTCTGAAAGTTGATGGTTAGATTATCTTCAAAGGAAAGATTAAATATTGCTGGTATCAGAAAGCAAACAACTCCATCTGTATACTGAGATTTTAGCAATGACTTTAAGGTTTAAATTCACCTAGATTTGCTGCTGTTATTGAGAGTTAAACTCAATCACATGTGCCCAAATATATATATCTTTTAATTATATTAACATAAGGCTTAGAATTTACCTACCATTCTCATCCTGTTTTGCATATTAGCGATCATGTATTTCATATGTTATGATTTGCATTTCCTAAAAGAGTGATAAGTATTCTTATTAAAATACAAATCCAATGTATAATCTTTGTGGGCTTCTTCAAAAACCTTAGCATGGCAGATCTCCTATTGCTAGTGCTCTGCTCTACATCAACAGAGTGTTTGTGTGATTTGTGTTGGCATTTGCTATCTGGGATAGGGAAAATAATTGTAGTACTTACGGGCACATTTTCTGGAGCGATATTCTCAGTTCCAGCTCTGCAAGGAAAAAAGCAGGAACAGCCTTTCCCTTATTCCACTTTTTGTTTCACTTTTCAGATAAGACAACAAACACTTCAGTACAGGAGCCATAAAAAAGTCCACCTGATTCTCATTTGCCATTTTTTGAATTTTGATAGTTCATTTGATTTGTTTTATTTCAGTCTTTCTCTTTATTCTTCCCTTACAGTGAAATCGTCTCACATTCTATCTTTAGATTCTTATTCATTCCTCTGATATGCAGACTTTTCTATATTTTTCATTTTACTTTTCCATTATCATACTGCATTTCATAGAATCAGAGAATGTTCTTAGTTGAAAGGAACCCACAGGGATTACTGAGTCTAGCTGCTGGCTCCACAGAGGACCACCTAAAAGTCAAATTCTGATAGCACTGTCCAAGTGCTCCTTGAACTCAGACAGGCTTGGTACAGTGATCACTGCTTTGTGGACCATGCTCCAGGACCCAAACACCTCTCAGTGACCCTTCTCTCCTCCGTGCAGTTCTGTCTTGTCCCAATTTGGCTGCCAGAGCAGAGCTCAGTTCTGCTTTTCTCTCACTATGAGGAGCTGCAGCTGCCATGCAGCTGCATCCCCATAGCTTCTCTAATCTGGGACGAACACACCCAAGGGCCCCAGCTGCTTCTCACACACCTTGCCCTCTAGATCATCCACCAGCTATGTAGCTCTAGTTTGGACTGTCTCTAATAGCTTTGAGTCCCCCTTATATTGTGGCACCCAAATCACACCCAGTGCTGGAGAAGAGGCTGCACAGCACAGAGCAGAGGGCACAGCCCATCCCCTCACCTGCTGGCAGTGCTGGGCCTGGGACACCCCAGGGTACAATTGGCCCTTTGTGCTGCCAGGGCACACTGCTGCCTCATGTCAATTTGCTGTCAACCAGCTCCCCCAGATCTCTTTCTGTCAGACTGCTCTCGAGCATCTCATCCTCCAATCTGTACATATATGCTGGATCATCCTGTTGCAGGTACAGAATCTGATACTTGCTCATGTTAAAACTCTTATTTTCATTTCCATACCTTACTTGTTCCATGGTCCGAGGCTTTCACATTAATTTTCAGCTGTGCTTCATGATCCAGATCAATTCATTTCCTTGGGCTCCTATCCTTGCCTTTGTCCCAGGTCTTGGCCTGTTTTACTCTTTCACAGTTCTCCCATGGTAATTTTTACACAAAGTAACTGTGTTGTCTCAAAGCTTCCCTTTCTGTTACCCTGCAGAGTATATGGGATAGCTCCAAGTACATTACAGAGAGGATGAACTTTCATACAAGCTTGTATTATCTCAGGCAATGTACACAGGACTTATTTAGGGTCAGTTCTATATATTACTTAGGACTCACTTGCTTCTTCCAGTGTAGATGGCTACTGACATTGGTAAAAGAAAGTGATCAGTTGTGTGGATTGACAGTTTAATGTGAAGAAAATCACCATCAAGAATAGATGTGCATTATCTGCTGTAGACACCATATAGAAGCTATAGTAACTCACTATGAGAAATTTGAATGTGTCACAGCAATGTCTGCTGATCCAACGTGGCTGTGTTTGAAATTACAGAGATGGAATATTCATTCCTGTACAATAAGGAAAATTTTGCATAGCTGCAAGTAGACTCAAAGATTCAAATTAGAGAACTGTGTTTGGATGGAAGATCTCTGATGGCTCGAATTACAGAAGAGTTCTCCAGGTATGCAATTAGACTGCTCAAAATTGCTTTATCAAAGCACTCAGTAATTTTCAGAAGTGACATTTAACTCTGTGAAGAGGACAAATGTGAGTCCAACCCTAACACACCTTTAAAACCATGAGAGGTTAAACTAAGTCTTCTGCTTTCTGTAATATTCTGATTTTTGTTCAGAATATAGTTCAAAATGGTTCAAACAATGTCCTTGAAAGAAGAACTTCAAACCCTTCTTTACAAATATAACCAGTGTTGTCTTGTTACTGGTATTTAACTGCCCTGGGAGAAGAGTAGTTTTTGATGTACCAACCAAACTGGATCTAAAAGAAAATATGAATAATACTGTATATTTAATATAATTTTAATTTGACAGTTTTGCTGCCATTCCCTTTTGTGTGTGTTGTACTTTACACAAAAAGTGATGTAGCACTCTGCATGTGTTGTGTTTCTGAATCTAATGTTGTGTCTTCAGTGATTCCAGTCATCTACATTCAACCTCATCTCATCTGGGGAGAAAATAGACTAATTCAGACTATAGTGACTGTCTTTGGACTGTGAATGTATGATTTTGAATTTGCTTTAGAACTTTTCTTTGAATATTGTGTTCTCCAGATCTTATTTCCTACTTTCCTTATTGGCCCATTTTTATTTTTATTTTTTACCAGATCTATGGAAAGTTATTTGAGCCTGTCAAATTTTCTGCCATTCATTTTTCTTAACCTCATATTATCTGGCTACAAATGTATCTGGCATTTCTTTCTTAACTTCTTTAATGGACATAGACTTGAGATAAATTAAATTTTACCTGGTCACATAGTTCCTTTCATGTGGTTAATAAAGCATTTTATTAGCTTCTCAAGACAAACATAGTGAAAGACACAGAAATCTACAATTAGACAATGTAGGATACAGCTTTTAACCATTTTCTCAGACTGGATCTCACAACTGGAGTAGGGCACTTAGTATCATCCAGGTGAAATTATATGTGTTGTTATATTTACAGACCTGATGCTGACAAAGACATTCCTCCCTCCAACCACTCACCACCACAACGGAGCTTTGGTGCTCGTCTCTGAGATCTTCAATGCATTTGATTTTCCTTTCTGTATAGTAAGAAGACATAATAGTGGTAGTTTCTTTCCTGTATGGCAGTCTTTTTCCTGAAGGTCCCTGTGGCAAAAACTGTGTTTATTGTTGTCTATCTCTGTTGTCAGGCCTTGTCCTTTGAAGGAAGGAATGTAAGGTTCATGGAACCAACGAAAGAGAGTGAAAAAAGAGCACAGGTCAGCACCATTGTCTTTGGTACACTCATTTAATAGTTGGAGTCCTGAACGTTGATTTTGAATTCCTCTGTATCTAGGTACATTTTATGTTAAAATGAATATTGGAAATTAAATGATACATTATCCATTTCAGGTCACCTTCAAAAAATGATGTGATAAATAAGCCTCTCCCCAGCTCTTGTATATAGTCTCTGTTGTGAATTTGTCCTTACCTTGATCAGAGGAAGAAATGTATCTGAATCCCCTTGACCCAAGAATGAATGCATTAGCTGTTCTCTAAAGCTGTAGATTCTTTTACTTCCCTATGGTGTTCTGTTTTAATAAGAAAGAAGCTAAAGTGTTTGTTTATGAAGAGTCTGAATGGCTAGTATTCATTTGGCTCTATATGGACTGTAGATATAAAAGTTTGAATTAATTGTCTAAGATCCCTTTGAAGTCAGTGGAGAGTTAGGAATTTACACAGCTTTGTGGACACTATCACTGACAAGAAATGCAGTATGAAGGTGCTTAATTGGCTGAGGTCAGGGAGCCCTAGAGCTAAGGGTAAATAATTCAGACAAAGACAAATGAATTCTACAGCCTACACCTTGATGGAATGGATCCCATCAAGAGGATCAAACATGCCTTCTGTATCAAGTCCCTGGAGAAGGTGTTACAGGTATTTCTGCATATCTGTAGACCAACAGTGAAGTACTTAGGAAGAGGTAGGTGGCTGCCAAAGTCAGGAAAACAAATAGCAGTTGAATTTAATTTTTAGTTGAAACTTCCAAAGACTGGTTAAGTTGTCTAAATCCCATTTTGGATCTAGACAATAATAAACACAGTTATAGTTGACGTTCAGAAGATGGATATGATCTTTTATTTTCTTGTAAAGCATTTTGTTCTGACCCTTATTCTCCCCGTTTTTTATTGTTATTGTATAATGCTATAACTGAAATGCTGTCATACACTTCAAGGTTAAAACTTTTTTCACTTTGTCATGTTGAAATCCTTTGGAGTCAAAAGGAATCAAATGTAATACTTTTTTTTTTTTTAACTTTTTTTTTCTTTTCTTTTTTTTCTTTTTTTAGTGGGTTGATAGGCTTCCTTTTTAGTAGCTTGGAGAGAGAGCCATTCAAAAGAGTGAAAAAATGACAGTGTTAAATATGCCAGAAACTCATGAAATGCAATAAAAAATTTTGTGTTTTTTAATTTATTATCTGATATCTGGTAATTCATACACGTACACAATGTTCAATAAAGAACTCTTGCTTTAGAAAAGCAATTACCCAAGTTAGATTGCATTTATTTTCTCCACAAAAAAAAAATAACTCTAATGTGTGCTCACTAAAATCTAATGTAGCCAAGGTGTCTCATAAGCACCTATTTTTAAGGTTTATATATCTAATTCATAAGAATATGAGCTGGATAGAAATCAGCAGAATGCCATTGTGTTTGTCTTTCCTTTTACATTAATAATGATAGTAAGTATGAAGTATCATTTCAACATATTTTTCCCCTTTTAATTATAATCATCTTGATGTTGAAGATAAGTGACATCTCCTAAGAAGGAATTTATGGGTGGAAGAGGAGAGGCTCTTCCTTGAGTCAGAAGTGATGATAGTGATCTCCCATGGCTAACAGATCTATCTTCCTAGATGATTCCCATATGCAAGAAATCCATTGTGTAGATAAATTCTGTGTCTTTGAATATGTTTTAGTATAACTGATATAAATTTTCATTCATTCATAGAAACATAGAATGGCTTAGTGGCTTAAGAATTCTGTGATTCTATATGATTCATACCTAGACTATTCTTAAGCTCTGAAGTGGCCTCCACAGGTACTATTAGATTTCTATTCCATTGCCACTGCCACCTAATGTCCTTCTGCAAACTACGCATTGCTTACAAGGCTGAATATTGACAGGCAGATATTTAGATATTTGCTAATTGCTTTTTATGTGATACAGTAGATGATGAGAGGATCTGATGCTGCACCATTCAGCATTGAATATAAAGACAATGAGACAGGTGATTATATGTTTGTTTGCAATAGCGTCATGCATATAAGGTGTGCAATATTCACAATATCAAAACTCTTGAGGAGAACTGATGTAGCTTAATGCTGATTGGGTCCTTCCCACATGGAGGTCTCCTGCCTCCCTTGGAACCTTGGTCTGTTACAGCCCTCCAGTTATTACCAGCCTTTTGTTGTTTATATTGGTAGTGATTAAGGCAAGGGGAGAAGCACAAGGGATATCAAAAGTTACTTTAGGGCACTAGGGTGATAAGTTGAAAGAGCAGGAGCTTGGGTGCTGTTTTCCTGATCTCTTCTGTAGTAGAAAAATATACTTAAAAGAACAGGAAAACCCACCTGATCAACACATGCATTAGGTTTTGTGCCATCAGCGAAATTTTGTATTTTTGGATCGTGGGGTGGCTAATATAGATGGCAACAGATGAGGTTCACCAGCGTGGGGAAAGGGATTCTAGCTGAGGAGTTGGTGGGGCTCATTGAGAGGGCTTTAAACTAGGTTTGGAGGAGGAGGTGTAAAACCAGTCTTTTATAGATGACCAGGCTGAAGAGACAGGTGAAGAATTCTTCAGACAGCTGGCAGAAGTCAGACAATCACTTGCCCTTGTACTTGTGAGGGACTTCAACTTACCAGACACTTGCTGAAAATACAATACAGCGTATCAGAAGCATATCAGAAATATTTTTATCAATTGGGATAAAACTCTGAAAAGGTCATTGTAATTATAGAATGTAGTTGTATTTAAGTGAGAAAGAACTTTTATATGGGTTTCTTCTCCCTTACTCCTCTCCTTTGAGGAATTACAAGTAACTATGACCAGCAATAGCTATCCTGTACTCCACAAGCACTGGAGTGCAGCCTAGTATTCCTTATGACACAGCAGGGAGTTTGGACTCAAAGCAATGTAAGTCATACATTTTTAGTCAGTTTCCCATTTTATTACATAGCTAGCATAGCTGGAGAGGCTTAGAAGACAGCATTAATTTAACTTCATTAAATTACAGGCTAAGTAAAATTTTGCTCACTGAATTTGCTTGTAGTATAAAACTGTGAAAAATTGTATCAGTTGTTACCTCTATACTAGTAAACTAAATGTAGTGACACCATAGACCTTACACAGTTGTGTAATCATCCATGCTATGGTCCCTGGCATTACTTTGATTTGGCTTAGCTAGTATATTTGTAGGCAAGGCCTTGTCTGGTATTAAGGGTGGACCAGAACCCATTCCATTCAGGTGAGCTACCCTACAGAGAGTGTATCTGGGGAGCTTAGCTGCTTGGAAGCTATATTTTTCTGCTTCATCTAGTTTTCAAGAAGTAAAAAGTCTGTGGCCTTTTCATTCAGAAAAATAAAATACGTCTCTACAGCAGATTTTCAGTAACAGTAGTAATGTATTTGAAATTGTTATATATACATTTATACGTTTCTGTTTCCTCTGCTGGAGTTATGTTCACCCTTCTACTGCTCTTCTGATGTTAATGCTGATAGTTTCATTCTTGTAGTGGTGGTGGTAGAGATGTTACCATGAGTTATCCAGATCTGGTGTCCTCTGCCAAAATGACTCTGATGTTCATATTGCTGATTTCTTCTCCTTACCCCATTTGAAGTTATTTTTATGTCCTTTCTAATGTGTTTTTTCAGCCTGTCTATTTTGGATTGGTTTGTATGTCCATATTAAATCCAAATATCTAATGTATGTGATGGTTTTTGTATATGTTTGATGTTATTTCTTTGTTCTCTTTGTAATTCTTAGTATCAGTTGTGTCCAGCTTCAGGTCTCTGTTTCTTTAACTGACCAGCTTCAGGTCTTTGTTTCTTTAACTGGTGTTGATGCAGGATCTCCAAAGACAAACCTGAACTCATCTTTTAAAATCTCATGCCTGTACTCCTCTGTGCCACATTCAGTGTCTCTGTTTCTCAGTGACTGTTATCATACCAGGCTTGTATTTCTTTACAGAATATAATTTTATTAGAACTGTAGACATCTCATTCTCTGCAGTATAACTTCTTGTTACTGCCAGCTATATAAAACTGTGGTGGTACCGCATGAAGATAACAAGAAAACAAATTAGCTACAGACACCTTGTCAATTGAAGAAATTACTGTCACAGCTAAACCAAATAAAACAGGGCTGCAGGTAGGTCAAGAAAAGTTCAGGCTGAGCAAGCCTGACAAACATACTGATTTCTGCTGATATACCTTGATGCTGCTATACCTGTATATTAGTTGAATTTGGGACTGTTATCTAGGTATGATACTGTCAATAAAAAAAATTTTGACCTGCAGGATGAGCAGGAGTGGAAGTACATTTTGCTATCCTGGTGTGGAACCACGTGAGTGATACCAGATTACAGCTACTTGAGAGATAGAGGAAGTGTTGTGTAATGGTGACATTTCAACTAAAACTATGTTTCTTAATGATTTCTGAACTAATTTTTACTACTAATTTTGTCATCAAGCAAATAATAGGACAATATAACAAAATAATTCTGTCCAACTATACATATATTAGCCTTGGAATTCAAGGCAAAAAGTGGTGTCTGGACAGTGCTTTTTCTTTGTTCTCTTTTAATTTGCTTCTTATCAATTATGGATATAACCAGGAGCTAAGAAAGGGTCTTATACCCCTCACTGCCTTATAGTTTGCACAGGACGGAGATAGGGGCAGCCAGTATATCTCTGCCTCAGAGGATCTAGAACATTATTAAGGAGTACAGTGAAATATTATTGTAAAAAATGGGAAGCTGTTCTGAATATTTAGATTAAGAAGAAATTTCTGTTCCATATCGCTCCATCCTTCTTTACCTGGAGGATATATAAGAAAGTTTTCTATGCACATCAGATAGAAGGATCAGAACTTTTACTCTCTTGTGATTTTCTCAACAGTCAGAACAAATGTTTTCATCTGAATCAGAACTGACTTCAGTGCAAGGAGAATTCTGTGTTTATTGATTCATACTCTGAATATAAAAAACAATCCTTCCTTGTGAGTGGCCCCATCTTACAGGACTTTTTTGCTGATACTGTAGTCCAGTGTTTTAGGTCAGAACTGGAAGACAGATCTATTTCTTAAGGTCAAATCTGAAAAATATTGGCATGATCAGAATGAATTTTCACTCAGAACAGAACAGAATATCCTGAGATGGAAGGAACACAGAGGGATCGTTGAGTTCGACTCCTGACAACAGTATCCAGATAAGCCAACATTAAAATCTAAGCCAGGAGACAATGGTTGTGAATTCCATTACACAGCAAATGCATTCATCCTGTTAGAAGGGTTTAATAACCCTGAAGAAACTGCTGTCTTTCTTGCTTCATTTTCTGACCAGTAAAACAGCTAAAAAATGACTGATTCACACGGAAGGTGAGGGCATCCCTGGAGACTGAAAGCCAATTAACACCTGGGACAAATGTCCAGAGTCTGATCTCATCTTTGTCTCTTGGTCACGCAATCTGATTGCAAAATGCGCTGCAATTTGAAATCTCTTTTCAAGAGACAATTGGGATTGGAATAACAAAGGTGTGGTAGAATAGGAATTAGCTGCATTGTTTGAGTGATGTTGTGTAATGTGCAGAGCACCTTCCTAGCCTGTGCCTCATTCAGCCCAGTCCTTGGTACAATCAATCTCCAACGATCTGCAGCTTCATTTACTAAAAAAAAAGCCAGGCACATTCAGAAGAAAATGTGGCACCTGATTTGTAGCAGTTTGATTGCACTGGAATGAACTCAAAAAGTCAAAATCTATTTGGAATGTTCATTAAACTGATTCTTTTCCTTTTTCTTTTTCACTCTCTTCTTCTCTCCTTCTCTTCCTCTTCCTCTTTCTCTTCGTCTTCCTCTTTCTTTTCCTTTTTCTCTTCCTCTTTCTTCCTTTTTCTACTTTTTTCTTCTTTTTCTCTTTCTTTTCCCTCTTTTTCTTTTTCTTTCTCCTTCTTTTCCTTTTTTCTATTCCTTTCCATTTTCTTTTGTAAATCTACAAGTTGATAATTGCAAAAATAGCTTCCTGAAAACAATTAGGCAGAAAATAAACAATATGTCTCTTCAGTGAATTAATTGTTGTATGTGCAAACATCCATTGGGGTATCACATCCTGGAAAAGCCACTCAGTTTCACTATGTATGGAAGTTAGAGTTTACTAGTTCCCATGCTCTGTCAGTCCATGGTTGCCTTTATATGCACATTCAAGAAATTCACCTTCTTTTGTGTTCAGGCATGTAAATATTAAACATGCTGCCAGAATAGGGAATTATATATATATATTTCATGTAATTAATTAGAACCATCAACATGAATTTTCTTCAGCATAATCTGAAATGACAAGCACTAGTAAACAGATGATTGTAAGTTACATTCATGTTACAAACTGCTGAGTCTTGCTCCTCTCCCTCTTGTTTTCCTTTAATATTTTTGAGCAAGAACACCTTCAAGGGGAGAAGACATTTATATATTTATTACAAGCTTGTCCTTTCTTTTCCTTTTTTCTTCTCTACTTCTCAGCATCTCTCTTTCTCCAAGAATGCAGCAGAATAATAACCATCATACATTTAGAAAAACACAGAACCACAAGTACCATTTTTCCTACTTTTGTCCTATTTTTCTAAGGAGTCTGACTGGTGGTTCCCACCTCAGCTGTTAGGGTATTTAGATTCATTGAAATAAATACTGACACCTAACAGTTAAGTGTTAGAATTCATCACCTCCAAACAATTACATATTTTTATAATTTCAGTTAAAGGAACCATGTTTGGCTGATGAAAAAGGGAAGAAAGAAAAAGATAAATAACTGTATTATTATATACAAGTAGTTTTGCGTACATAGTTTTTTGTTTTATATATATATATACTTATATGCCATGAAAGGCTGCTGAAAGAATAGAAGGGTAAATGTGACATGCAAATGCACAAAATAACAACAGCTGGAAATTCATTTAAGAGTCATTCTTCATCTCAGATATAGTCCCAGTGTTTACAGACTGATTCTCAGACTTTCTTTGGCTTTGATTGGATTGTATAGTTTTGGAATAGTTACTTGTTTGTTTACAAATCCTCACAAAGAATTATGTGAAATCTATAGTGGGCATATATACCTCAGTTTTTAACACCATCTTCATGAGAATTTCCTCTTCAAGCAGCATGACTGATAGATGCAGTGGTCTGTGCTTGGCACAGACCCAAATCTTACCCAGAATATTCCCTCATGCACTAAAACATACACTTTCAATGCTCTAATTGGTACTACTTGTTCAGAACAGAATAATTTCAATTCCTTAGTTAAGGAGCCTGGAAAACAAGAATTTACTTTATTTTAACATAGTGTTCAAATTCAGAGAGAATCTGCAAAGAATTAAGAAGCAATTGCCTAAAAGCTGAGTAATTATCAGACTGCCAAAAACACTTCACCTAAGCTTTCATTTGATTCTCAAACCAAAACCACCTTATTGTTCTTTGCCTAGAGCTTGGTTGTGGATAATTAACTAAAAGAGCTTTTCCAAAAGTAATGCCTCCTATTCTATTATGTTGGCCCATGATGTCAGAGGTGGATGTTGGTGGTATGGTGATAGAGTTTGAACCTTCCCACACATATTCTGTAACATTTTGTTGCAGTGTGATAGATGAAAGCAGAAGGGCAGTCTGACAAGCTCGTATCTGATGTGGAAGTGTGTATGAAGAAAAAGTGTGTCATTGAGTTCCTTCATGCAGAAAAAAAATGGCAGCCACTGACATTCATCAACATTTGCTGAACGCTAATGGGGACCAAGCAGCGGATGTGATCACAGTGGGTGGTGTGTTTGCACAGTGACAGTGACAGTGGGTCACCTCTCCTAATGTAAACTGTTGCTCATTGCTGGTGAAAATTCATAGCTAATGTGGTGACTTTTTTTTTTTCTTTTTTTCTTTTCTCTCTCTCTCTTTTTTTTTTTTTTTTTTCTTTTTTAAAACTGAGAATGTGCTCTATCAAATGGTGTTATTGTGTTCTTTGTATCCTTTGTAGATCCCATATAAATAAGCAGGCAGCATTAATTTTGGAGCAACCTACACAGCTGCCAAATAAAATAAATTACTCTTAAATAGAAAATTCAAGGGGGATTTCATACAAATGAAGCTAACACTTTCATGGATTTTCAGCAGAGCTGCTATTACATATTACACTGATGGACAAGAAAAAAAGTACTTTTTTTTAATAATCATTATCTTCAGTGTAATGAATTATATTTACTGTTGCATACACAGAACAAAAAGATATTGGATGAGTGGACTGTGCACACCAGAAATCATCATTTGGATTCTGAATTTGCTGCAAATGTAAGTGACTCACTGAGTCAGGACATTCAGGCAAGGGAATTTGCCTTTTGAAGTCCAATGGCATTAAGGCTTCATCCCCTGCTGGAAAAGTTTAACTCGATTTACCATTTGCACAGATTTATAGAATTTGTCAGATACTGTAAGAAATCATACTTTTAGAAACCCTTGTTGAGATCCAGAAGTTTGTTTATTGACTCTGTGTGCTTATAACATCTATTTCTCAGCCATTCACACTGCTATATCAAACTTTGGCAAAATGATTTCAAAGTTTACATTAAAAAAAACTGTGCCAGTTTAATCAGTGACTCATAAGAAAGACCATCTTCTTCATTCTAATTGAAAGGTAGGTTGTGTTGGAGCTCTGCTACAGAATCGAGCTGAGGGAGTTACCTAACAAATCACTGCCAGAGTATGTATTTCAGGATTTCAAAAACAGCTTAAGGCTTTGTTCACAGACTGCAGACAGTGCACATATTCACGCAGAAAACAAGTGAGAGCTATCTTACCAAGACATATCTTAATCTGGTCTCAGACTCCTTTAAAATCATACACGTCATTATTAAGAAGTAAAAGAAGATTGTGAGGCTTATAATGCAAGTCTTAGTACTGAAAAACCTTTTCTGTATTTTAATTATTATTATTATACAAAAGTATAAGTACTATGATATTTGATACAGAGGTGTGGCTACAGAGGTTAGCACTGAAGTTTCTCCACAGGTACAGCTAAAGGCAGGGACATCGTTAAGATTTTGAAACAGCACCGCCCCACTCCTTAGAAAATACCTTTGGGATTATTTCAGTAGCACCTTGCTGATGTTGCAACAATGAAAATAGTTAGGTCAGAGACATTAACATTCCTTCGGCTATGCTGTTTCTGTTGCATGACTAGGCAACGGAGCCCATTAAATTAATCTGGGGCTGTTTTTTTCCACAGTTTTGCAGATCAGTTGGCTCAGCTCTGCAAATCCATACAGCCTTTATTTTATTTTATTTTATTTTATTTTATTTTATTTTATTTTATTTTATTTTATTTTATTTTATTTTATTTTATTTTATTTTATTCATTTTAGCAACAGATTCCTGACTGAATATCACATGTAACTTAGAAGCCTAGTTCTAAACAGTGATTTAAAATTTCTTGACTTTGAGCATTTGAGTGGATGCTGGATTCAGCAGCAATTTTTTTGCGTGTGCTTTAGGACTGAACTGAAACATCACTGGGCATTTTTATATGCTGGATTAAACCCCTGTATGTACTTGTTTCAGCTAGAGTAGTACCTGGTCTCTAACAGCAGGTTCATAGAAAATTACAATTGCAATCAAACTGCTTTTATGAGGCCAATCGTAGTTACTGGTGTTTTGGAATAGTGATGTCATCTGCAGTCTTTACTCCTTCTATTAAATAAAGTGTTACAGGCTGTCAGTAACTTAATACCTAGCTTAATACCTGGGACAATAATTATAATGCAGCTATGATTATGCTTTAAGTGATTCAGTGCTATATTATAGCCTCAAACATTTTGAGTCTTCACTCACAGTAACACAAAACTGTACACAGGCATAATAAGATGCTTTCTACTGCCTGATCTGGGTACACACTGACAGACAGAGACATTACCAATAAACCATTAATATGTGATGGATACGCTGATACCTCCACCCTGCTTTTTTACACATGAAGGCAGCACAGTACATTTTGTCGATCCTATGTGCCAGTTGACTTATTTAGTTATGTGTCAAAAATTGTTTATCATTGTTTTGTAATGTTTGTAGCAGAGGATAGGAAATTAGTTAACTTAAACTGAGAGACAAGCATTTGTTTTTGAACTGTGGCATGACACACAGACTCTTTCCCTTGATTTAATTTCTCTTCAAATACAGTATATAATTACACCATAACAATGTATTCTAAATCTGCACTGACTTTTAAAAGCAGTTTAGTATTTTGGGTGAAAAGTATGCCATGTGAACACTACCACTCACAATAATGAAAGATTATTGTATTATGTCAGAGTCCAGGTTCATCAGAAGCTTTCTGACCTATTTTGATCACAGTTAAAAAGAATGAGGTATGCTTGAATGAAAGTTTAATGCCGTGGAAAGTATCAGTTGACATGCTTTTTCCTTTGTTACCCCTTTTCCAAGTAGCTCTGCTGCTACACTTCTATCACTCACCATGCAGAACTTCCCCCTGCCTTTCACAACTTTGCCACACCAGAAGTTCAGCTGTTTTTCTTCTACCCCAGTGTATCTGTAATCTGTCTGAGAATGAATGCAGCATTAAGAACCATCTTTCTTGGCACAGTAATCTGTTTTCGTAACATATTTTTAGGCCCAGACACAGAAGACCTCACCCTGGTGCCTTTCTTGAGTTGTCTGTATTCTTTTTTCACCTCCTCTGTCTTCTCAGCTGCTCTCACACAATACAGGGATACCATGGCAGCAGTACCATCCTCAAGTAAGGTGTCACATCCCCAGTGAGCTGCCTGTACTGTCAGGTGAAAAATTTATAGAGTTTAAAATTGGAAAATTAATAGCCTCTTGTATCTTTTTCTATATTTCCTTTGAGGCCTTACAAATCTGAGGTCTTCCAGCTGCTAGAGCCAGAAGTTAACATGCTGTATGTAGCATTGGAAGTTATTTTCAGACATGACAACACTAGTTTCCAATTCAGGCTTATCTGGAGAAAATGACCACACAACTCACTGAAAAACAGAGACACAAGTGCAAAGTGGGAAATCAATCCAGTGACTGCCCAGACCTGAGATACAGCATGCAATTAACTTACATTTTTCTGTGTGCCTGATATTTCCAAATCCTTTTTTTTTTTTTTAAAAAATTTTTTTTTTCATCAGTAGAAAGGATCTTAGTTAAACATAGTGAAACTCAGTAGAAATTATAAGTGGAATATGGATATATTAACAGTCTGTAACAGAATATAATGGAATAACAAAACAATCATAGGTAAAAAAAAAAATAAAAAATTACTAATTTCTCATTTTCAGCTGCATTACTCTGAAGGAAGCTTCCAACTTATCTGTGCTGAATGTAAGTGGTGGGATGCTATGTCAGGTATACCATGATCCATCATAGTGATTCCTGTGTCTCTATCACATTTCAATTTTTGATCTGTATTTAAACTGCATGAATATGAAAACTTTGGAGAAAATCTTTGCTGAAGAATAGGAAGGGCCTCACATGAGTATAGAAGAAGGAAGAAATCAGTATGGTGCATATTAATTGTGTGTGCTTTTTCATACTCCTACTCATACCTCTGACAAGATGTGTCCTTTAAGTCCAGCTGCAGAGCACATTGTTGGTATGAGAGAAGAAACATGACTGAAAAAGTATCTGGATTGTATTCTACAAAGAGATTGAAATTAGTAGTCACGTAACTGCGAACACAGAATTCAATGAAGAAGTCCATCTCCCAGCAACTCTTGGTTCCACTTCTCCAAGAAAAGGGTATTTCCTTTCCAACATTTTGGAGAAAATTTTAGGCAGGATCTTGAAGTTATTTGACTCATATTGTCTCTTTTCCTTGTCAACCTCACTTTTGCATGGCTATGAAAGGCTGAGAGTGGCTGCACTTAGTAAACTCACAAACAGTCAGGCAGCTCTTAGTTCATGTCCTGAGAATGAAGGACTGAAAATAACAAAACACGCATTTTAAAAATATAGCGGAGATACTCTAAAGCAGTACTGAATCTTATGTGAATAAATCATTATCATAGTAGTGTTGTTTGCTGGTTGCTTTTTTCTTTGCTTTTTAGATGTCCTTTGTAAGAAGAGAAATGGTACTGTGAGCAAACCACGGAATAGCACAGGGAATTATTCAGGGAGATTAACATTGTGCCCCTCTAGAAAGTAAAGTCTATATTTACTAGAGTTATGTGCCAATTATTACCAGAATTCTATAGATACAGATGTCATATGCTTATTGTAGATAGGTGTAACTGATAGCCTGTGATTCACTAGCCTGTGCAATAGGCTTACTTCACTCTGATGAAACACTCTGTATGGAATTTCATTTTCAGACGCAGTATTCAGGAGTTCTGTGCCACAAGCCCCAGATACTGGGTTTTACTTCCAAGCTAGGCTTCATGTCTCCCCAGGGCTGGGGCAATTGGGCCTGTCAATAAAGCAAGGGAACTGCACCAATACCATCAGTCTTCCCCCAGCTAACACTGCAGGAACATAAGCTGTTCTTTGTTATATTGTTATAGCAGATAAAATACAGTACCCCAGGGTTTGGGCCCAGACCCCCTAAGAGTTGAGAAACTGTTTTCACTAGACAGCTTATATCAGGATATCCGCTTTCAGTGTGTAGGAACTTTCTTCGGGTTAATTCTAACTCATTTTCTATGTATACACACTGTGGAAGATATCACAGATTCTCTGTGATATCAAAGATTCTCTGTTTTCTATCCTCTTTTATCCTTGGGGGAAAAGAGTTGGAAGACATTTTGTCACAAAAAGACACAAATGTAAAGACTTGAAGAAGTTGAAGAACCAAGTGATATGGTCATCACCCAGAGTAATTGGGTTTGAAGAGTACCTCATAAAGCAAGAATTGCAAGAAGGACTATACTAGTGACACTGCTTCAGCAGAGATGTATAGTGAGCATGACTAGTAAAACTACGTGAGAAGAATGAATTGAGATTTCTGAAATAAAGAGCAGAGACCCGATTAATAAAATTCATTTAACTTCTTATTTTATTCTTACAACATTCTAAATCTTTTGTAGTGGATGTCAGAGGAGTTATTACTACTTTACAAAAAAACAGTGGTTGTATTCACTTGGTACACTTTATCTAAGGATATCAACATGCTTTTTAAATTGAACAAAGCCTCCAAAATAAATATCCCATGTCAAGATCATAAGTATTGCACGTGGAAAGGGAAACATGGTATTGGATATCTTGCCTAAGGTGAGAAAGGAGGCTTTTAGTAAGACAAAATAGGAAGTGATAGTTTCTGACTTACCACCATAATTATTACATTCAATAATTCATCTCTCACTGTAGCTGTGTTGAATATTCTTGAATATTAAATATTGTGCTTTTAAATTTCCAGTTAGCATCAGGATTAGATGAGTGGTGAATAACAGTAACAATGCTTTATGCAAAAGCTGCATTCAGATATTCAGATAAAATTATGTTCAATAAGCAGAACTGTCTTAAAATACACAATTGTTTCATATAACTTCCTTTTGCTGTGGGACAAGGTGCTGTTCAGTAGCAGCCAAACCTATAATGCAGTTCTACTATAGCAAACAAACAGACCAAAAGAGAAACAGAGTATATCCTCCTTTTAGACAGTGAAAAAGGATGATTCTCTTTCAGTCCAACTATGATAAAATGACTCTTTGATATAGAACTTCATAAACCATCTCTAATAATTAAAGCCCTGAGTGTGTGCTTGCTGCTGCTTCAGCTAACAAGGTATTTCTGAATTTCAAAGATAACTAGTGACAATTGCACATCTGAATAATAGCAAAGGAGGCACAGCAGCTGTAAATCTTTCAAACATTAATGGTCTTTGCTTTAGAAGGAATCAATGAAAACAGCTTTTCTTAAGGTACAAGGTTGAGTTTAGTTCATTTGTGTTTAAAGATACTGATTAGAGCAATTTAGGTGCTTAGCTGAGACCACAGCACTATCTATGAATTCATACAATTGTATAATAGAAAGGTCTGGGTTGAAAAAGACCATAATGATCATCTAGTTTCAACCCCACTGCTGTGTGCAGGGTTGCCTACTGCCAGCCCAGGCTGCCTAGAGCCACATCCAGCCTGGCCTTGAAAGACTTCAGGGATGGAGCATCCATAACTTCTCTGGGCAACCTATTCCAATCCATCACCACTTCCTGAGTGAAAAACTTCCTCGTAACATCTAACTTAAATCTCCCCTTGTCCTATTGCTATTCACCCTCATAAACTGTTGTTTTCACCCCTGTTTTGGAAAGCCACAGTGATGTCTCCCTGGATCATTCTCTTCTCCAAGCTAAACAAGGCCAGTTCCCACAACCTTTCTTCATAGGAGAGGTGCTCCAGCCCTCTGGTCATCTCAATGGCCCTACTCTGGACCCATTCCCAGAGCTCTGAATCTGTATCCTGCCTGTACTGGTGGCCCCAGGCCTGGACGCAGTACTCTAGATTGAGCCTCCCAAGAGCTGAATAGAGGAGAGCAATCACCTCCCTCTCCCTTGTGGCCACACCTTTGTTAATGCAGCCCAGAATACAGTTGGCCTTTCAGGCTGCAAGAGCACACTGCTGGCTCGTGTCAAGCTTCTAATCCACCAGGGCCCCAAAGTACTTCCCTGTAGGTCTGCTTTCAAGGAGATCTTCCCCCAGTCTGTACAAATAGGATTGTCCCAGACCAAGTGCATTCTGCACTTGGCCTTGTTGAACCTCATTAGGTTCACATAGACCCACTTCTCCATCCTGTCCAGAACCCTCTGGATGGCTTCCCTTACCTTCAGTGTGTTGACTGCACTACTCAGCTTGGTATCATCTGCAAATCTGCTGAGGGTGAACTCAGTGCAGAGGCCACTGTCTATGTCACTGATGAAGGTGTGGAAGAACACCACTCCCAAGACCAAACTCTGAGTCCATTCTTCAAATCCATACCTCTCCAATTTAGAGAGAAGGATCTGCTGAGAGACCATGTTGAAGGCTTTGTTAGTCCTCTCTCCTTACCTTTCTGACAAATGTGCACACAAATTCAACCCTTCACCGTCTTTTACAGATGTACTGCACAGGTGTACCAGACCTAGTCAGGGTTTCTGGAAGGAAGAACCTCTACATAGGATCCAATTTGACCAAAGAGAGCTTTATTCGTGATGAAGAAAGATAGTTACACACATCATACTTTGGTACAGATGAAGTATGGTTTGAATGGTGCATTCTCAACAACATCTTTTCCCCACTATACACAGAAGCCTGCATAGGTAATTAACCAATTTACTTTACTTACATGCATGCAAAAATGTAGATTTTACCTGTTTTCTGGACATTTTAGGTTTTGTATTTATAAAAAACACTTGAATAAAACACTATCAGAAAGGATGATGACCCACTAAAATTTTTGTCTTTAAGTTTGCAAGACTTCTGAAATTAGTGTATTTAGAAATAATGCCTTGCTTTGACAGAATACAATGGAAATTATTCTGATTCATCTTTTTTTTCTCTCTTTGGAACTATGGAAGATGAGAATTCTTCCAAATTGATGAAATATATCCAAAGATGTGTTAGCTAGTCAGTCATGTTTTTTGAGTGAAGGACTATGGAGATGATAAAATTAACTTGTGTGAACTTTCATAGTTCATCTAAGGGGCATTGTACTGGATAATGTATTCTTAAATTCTCTCTGTGTAGCTGGTTACAATTAAAAATGAGAGTATGCTAAAAAGCAGACATAAAATGTTTATAATCACAGAGGAAGAAGTTTCAATGTTCTACAAAGAAATGACGCTGGAATTAGTAAATGTTAGAATAAAAATTATTTAGAAAAATCAATATCTGATATTACCACTAGCAATCACTCAGAACAGGCTGCTAGCAAAAAAACCTAGAATGAATGAACCTATGTAAAAAGCTGAAGTGCAAATCACTTGAGCAATATGTCATCAGAAGAAACTCAGAAGGCTTGTTTATTTCCAGACTTTACCTACTAAACAGACACCAATTGCTCACAGGTTTGAGTTAAGGAGCACTTATGATTTCCAAAAATAAGAACTCATCTTCACCTTTTCATTTTCTTCAGTTGTCATCTGCTTAGTGGTGGAACAATGAGGTTTGGCCTTCAAATTAAAAGAAGTCAATTTTCTATTTCTTTCAGGCTATTTGGATGATACAAACAGCATAGATTTCCCTCAACAGAAATCAACCTTTTCACAGAATGCTTTCTTCGTATCCCAGTTCTCCTCATGTAAGCCAAAGTTGAAAACAGCTTGATTGTAGCCTGCAGTGGCAACAGAGAACAAGCCTGGGATGCATGACATATTGCGAGCTAATGCCAGCCTGGCATCTTCTTGACATACAAGATTACCAGTTAGCTTGACTTAGGTCCAAGCCTGGCTTGCTGGTGCTTCTCTGCACCGCTCACAGTTCCAAACTGCTCTGCATGCTCAAGTGCAAGCACACAGCATTTTTTTTTGCAGTGTCACTGAACAAGAGTCTCTAAAGAATTTTCCTATGTAAGGTACAGAAAATAATCTGGGACCAGAGACTGGAACCCAGAGATCCTACTGCAGCCAGATACACTAATCATGCATTTCCTCTCATTTTAAAATCTAATGATATATTTGAACAATTCAACAAAATGACTGATGGGAAAAAGAACAAAGGGAATGTTCCCTTCCAATATGTTGATGGAAAAATGAAAGAGGTAGTCAAGATCAGAACCCACAGTAGTGTCTTTCATGAGTGTGACTCCTTCCTGCCCATGAATTTATAAAATAGTATCTATTGGAAGCAGCAACTACAATCTCCCTTTAGAAGGCAAACCATGACTGAGTAGCAGTGAAGGAGATTTAGATTTATGGAGGCACGTTTCCAGACTATTTTATATCATCTAGCCATTTATTTCTACATAATTTTCCTTTTTACTCCCAACTGTTCTTTTTTCACATCTGGATTCTCTACATGAAGATTCTTATACAATATGTCAAACTAAAAATTGTTTTACACCCAGCTAGGTCTGTGTTGAAACGGAAGCCTCTAAACTTGGCCTAGCAAATTAAAATATATTTCCTAAGCAATTAACTTTTTTTTTTTTTTTCTGTTAGTTTGTTACTTTCATCAAAGATGACCGCTTGAAGTGACTTCTTGTTTTCCTTTTCTTACTTTGTATTATTAAACTATCAAATCTATGTTGTTCCACACGCATATCAAAAAGCATTGTAAATACAGAGAGTACAAAAGCACTTCTCAAAAAAGTCCTTCATCAGTAAGATTTATTTAAAACATTTGACAACCTAGATAGTAAAGCATTCAATGTGAAGTGCGGTTAGTTGCAGTTACAGAGCTCAGCATACTGATCCCTAAGCAGTTTAACCCCTGCTGCAGGATAATTTAAACCCAGGCACTTTCCCACTTATTTCTCATGCAGTAGCTTTTCCTGGGGGTATGTGACCTTGATGTGTTGCTAACACCCTGGGATTTATTCGGCAGCTTCCTTTGATGAGGTTGACTACTTCATTAAGTCAATCCCCATGCAATTGCATGAAGCCATGGCTGTGAGATATGATTCAAGTTAACAGTTTATCTCCCAGAATGAGAGTATTTTGTGTTATGTATCATGTTATACACTACTGGTCTTTACACACATCATGTGTTTTCAGTATTTTATCTGGAAAGTGCCCCCGTGATTGTCTGTTTTAGAGCGCAGTTACTTGGTCATATTTCCAACTCAGACTCTTGCGGTAGTTCTGAACCAAAGGGAAAAAAAGATCTCAACTTTTGCTTTAGAAGGGCTGTACATAATTATATGTATATGTATGTGAGAGTACCAAGGGTGAAGTTGGGGATAGAATTTCCTTCTCTCCAGCTGTTGTTTTTCTGATAAATTAGTGCTTCTTTAATTTAAATGAGTATGAGCTTCCTTTAAGCTAGAATGTAGGTGCTAGCAAGTCTTATCCTTGTAGCTGAGTAGTTAAGAAAAGGAATAATGAATCAGGGCATTCTGCAATTCTGCAATTGATGCTGAGGAGCACTGCAAAGAGTAATACAAGGAGGACTGCAAAATATTTGCAGAAGATCCTTCCAGCAACTGAAAGTATAGATATGGATACAGTGTATTTATCTCTTTTTAAGGCTCTACTCTTTTTTTGATGTTCAAAGTGGCAGACAAGTACAAAAGAACACATAAGCTGAGGCAGCACCTAGCGTCCAGCAGCAGAAATTCCAAGATACCTTTCAAGGGTTAATTTATTTCTTCTGCCTCTATAGTACCCAGTGATGTCTGACTGATAAATGACACAGTGCCATGATACCAAGAGTGTGGTCTGACTCCCACTGCTTGGAGCCAATGATCTTTGTTCTTACACTGGAATGTGCAGAAATGCCATAACATTTTAAACTGCAACAGTCTGACACAGTACATTTTTACCCTGAAAATAAATAAACAATCTCTAGTTCATCCTACCTTTACAAGACATTCTTACATATCCCACAGAACATTTTTTCATAAAGCAGTTCTGAGGGAAAGAAACTGCAAGCAGGCTGAAATTTTAGTGTCAGAATGTAGAACCAAAGGAGATGATGTTCAATAAAATAAAAATAATTTATCTGCTCATAGAACTGCATTAATCATGAAGAAATTGTATCAAAACAAAGACATGAGTTTATTCTATTTCAGTCATATATATATAGCACCTAGACTGAGGAACAAGGAAGACATTGCTGTTGATGAGGACACAGAAATACATTCACATTCTTGTGAGAGGAAACCTATCTGGAGAAAAAAATAATGCCATTGGCCCCCTTGGTCACCCAGGCACACCGTCAGCTCATGTTCAGTCATGCATCAACCAGCAGCCCCAGGTCCCTTTCCTCTTCACAGTCATCCAGCCACTAAGCCCCAAGCCTATAGTTCTGCATGGGATTACTGTGGCCAGTGTGCAGGACCAGCACTTGGCCTTGTTGAACCTCATCCAATTCACCTCAGCCCAGCTTATCTAGATCCCTCTGAAAGGCCTCCCTGCCCTTGGGCAGATTCAGACTAGCTCCCAACTTGGTGTCATCTGCAGACTTACTGAGGGTACACTCAATCCATTCACCTAGGTCATCAATGAAGATATTAAACAAGATGGGCCCTAGTACTGACTAGGGGACACCACTTGTAACAGGTTTCCAGCTGGACTTGCAGCAGGATGGTAAAACATCTTTAATCCAGTCCAAGCACCAACCCTGTCCATGCTCTTATGTTATGCTGTTTTCTCACCGTCTTGCTGTTCCCTTGAATTTTGTATTCCTTGCTGCACAATAGCAAAATTTCAATAGGGGAAAAAAAGAAAAAAAAGAAAAAAGAAAAAATAAAATAAGAAAAAAAAGTAACAAAAAAAAAAAAAGTAAAATAAAAAACAAGTGTGCCAATGTCCACTAACAGAAACAGAGTAAGAGAAATAACATCAGTTCCACGTGTTTACATCTAGCACAACTTTACTGATTTGTAATTCTAAACTAATACTGTATAGTTCTAAATTCTACAAGAAACAGGATAGTCTGACATAACGAATAACGAATTTAGCCGTGAGTACATGCACAGATTAGACATTAAACATTAGTTGTACTTATGTGACACAGTGATTAGCACAATGAAGAAATAAATCCTTATGTATTTTTCTGTCATCACAGAATGACCCGGGTTGGAAGGGACCTCAAGGATCATGTAGTTCCAACCCCCCTGCCTAGCAGGGCCACCAAACATACACATTTATTAGATCAGGTTGTCCAGGGCCCTGTTCAACCTGGTCTTGAACACCTCCAAGGACGGTCATTTCTGGAAGTTTATGAATTTGCAGACAAATATTTTTTGAGGGAATCTGAATTTTAACATAACTTAAAGCTCTTTAACACATTTGTTAAATCTCTTTTCTTCAAAGGCTGGTGGCAAACCTGAGAATTTGCAGGAAAAGAACCTGTCAGTGACTACAAGTTGGAAACCATGTCACAAACAGAAGAAAATATTTTTTAATTTACTTTGCTTTGCTAATTTGCTCAGTCCTATAATGAACAACATTACTAGTGACACTGGGGATGCCCACACATTTATTTTCTGATTCAGTAACCAAGTTTCCCAGACCACTGTGGGAACAAGGAGCCCTTGTTTTCTGGAGAGAGTGAGAACTACACCACAAGATATTGCTTTATGTTTGCTTTCATACATCTCTTAATTGACATAAAATCTTATTTCTGTATTGTTTATATTGGAAATAGAGATACACCTAGGAGATAAGTAAATTTAAAGGAAAGGTTGCATCCTGGATAAAACCAGGAAACTGAAGATCGGTACTTGTTGGATTTCTTGTTACCTGAGAAAAACTCACTACCCCACAATCTGTAAATTAATTTACACAATGTGCTTACAGTGTAGCAATATTAATGGCAAAATTAAAAAGACGCTGAATGATGTTTCAGTATAATTTTGTCTACTTGGATGACCCAGTGTAAATTCCTGTAATCAGAACAATATCTTTTCTGAAATCTTAAAAATATTGCTTCAAAAACTATTTCATAGGGAAAATGCAACATCTCATACCTTAACTATACCGTCACCAACATCAGTCCCAAAGGAGAAAGTTCTCTTGTATTTGTGTGTGAGGGAGGCTTTGTCAATGATCATAGCACGGTTTATGGAAGTTGAAGTAAGCACTCAGGGTGATATTTTTCAATTTTTCATGTCCAACCTCCCACCTATTCACTTCAGCAAGGCTGTCTGGATCATGAAGTATTTAAAAGCTGCTACAGTGTTTACTTCCTGCAGTGAAAAGCAGATCACTCTTGATATCCATTCACTTGAAGAAAACCCCTGTAAATTGTCTGTATGTTCTAAAATCATCTGGGTTAATGATTACCATATTTTGACTGTTTTTTTCTAACAACAAATGTCTACGATTAAGTTATGAGTTTGGCTCTGTCTGCCTCTTGTTCTACAGCACCAATGGGAGTGTTTGGCTGTAAACCAACATCTGTTTTTTAATTACTCAGAAAGGAAGCCTTTTGTTTCATTTTGTTTTTGCACAGTGAAAGCCAATGCTCTGTCCAAGAGGTGTTAAATCATACATTTTCCTAATGAGACAAGTGAGGCACTGTTGTTTTTCTCACTGTTGGAACAAAACATGTCAAATGCTTGTAAAAGATTTGAGGAAACAGGCCTGAAACAGGCAGGAGAAAAGAGATAGTGAAAATATGTTTTTAATTGTCTTTGCAAACATTACAGTGAAATGTTTCTTGCAATCAGATTGCATGTGGCCTTTCAAAAGCTGTCCTTGCAGACCTCCAGAAAGACACCCATAAGAATCCCTTGTCATCCTTTCCATCTCAAGTCATCCCAGAAGGGCAGAAGGGGAGTTGGAAGCCACACAGAGTGCTGGACACCAGCCTACAGCAGGTCAGCCCATGCTGAGAGGCAGTTTATAACGGGTCATACTAAAATATTGCAGGAAAATCCAAGCAGGGTCCTTGTGGATGTATGTTCCACAGGAGCAGTAATAACTAAGTGACGTTGACAAGTGGGTCTCCTGGCCTTATTGAAAACCCTTGCTATGCTGTTTTACCCAGAATGTTGCGCAACTTCCTAGTGTGTTTTCAGAGTTACAGAGAGATGCCACATTTTGCACAAACACCTTTTTCCTCTGCAACTAATATCCTTATATTTTGCAGCTTTTAACACCATGAGTCTGTGTGACAGTACCTGCTCTAAATAAATAAATAAATAAATAATCTTCCTCTTCTTTCAGTTCAGAAGACAAACATTACTAGAAATATAGTTTCACCTTTTCCATCTGGGACAACTATATTGTGATAGGAGAACAAAGAGGAGGGAAGTTTGTTTGTTGTAAGGCATTTTTTTGTGATAAAGATGGCCCAGTGCATTAATATGCAGTATCTAAAAAAATCATCAAAGAATTACCATCTCAACTGCTGTGCATTACCTGGAAGCTCCCAGGAATATAACTCCATGCTGATCCAACTGCAGCAGAGCTTTCAGATCTGACTTGTGTTCATCTGACTTATTTCTCCAGCAGAAAGGGGGAGATGGGGTGAAATCATCTCAGTTGAATCTAGAATAAATTATTTAGAGTAGAATAGAGACTTTACCAAATAAATAAAGTTATGTCTTGGGAATACGTGTTCATGTGTATTGCTGTGTGTATATAGCGCACATCTGCTTCTGATATTCTGGCATACAGCAAACAGAAAATAAAATAAATAAATAAATAAAAGTATCAGATGTTTCGCCTCACCTTAAAGGTTTTGTGACCTCTCAGTAAGTCTAAGAACTAAAGAAAACTATTCCCAAAACCTTTACTTACCTGTAGCAGGACCTGTGTATTTCCATGACATAATGTGTAATAATTTAATGATTACAAGCACTCTAATAAAGCCATTTGCATTCACTGAAATAAAACCACAGTGTGCACATTCAAGGTTATTGTTAGTTTCCTGTTTGTGCTGCTTTTTGGTTGTTGCTATTAATTCTCCTCCCACATATCCTGTCTGTTCTTGACCTTTTCTTAATAGTCTTCGGAGAAGCCATAGCTCTTACCAGTGCACTAGCCACTTACGATGTAATGGCAGAGCATAGAGTGCTGGAAAACAAGGTAAATTAGTTCAGAGTTTATAAAGTCTTGCAGCCTAGACAGAAATCTACACTGCACTACATTGCTGGACTGTACTTTCCTATTTAGATTTACCTGAGCTTTATGAACATTAACTGGATGTCTGCAACCCCGTTGTCATGATAAGTGACTACATTTTTTGGGCTTTTGTTGTGCCAATAAGATAACCCAAGGAAAAACATCACTGAAAGCATCTAGGGAACTATATAACTATATAATACAATATAAAATATACAAATAAAAACTATATAAAACTATATTTATATATAGTGATATACTGATATATCTCCATATCTAAAGTATATATCTAAAGTGTAGTTATATCAGTATCTGTTTATATTTATAAAACTATATATGTGTATATATATATATCTCCACATATGTATATATATATATCCATATATATGTGTCATATATAGTGATTCTGAAGGATACATTACTCCCTTTTCCTTCATTCTTTTCTCTACCTGTTTCCCAGGAGGACAGGAGGACTGCTCAGGAAAAAAGATGACTGTCTATCTGTTACCATGTCATAATTTCCTTCTGCACTCTTTACAGAAAACAAGTTGGCTACTATAAGCAAACTGAGCAAACACAGCAGAAAGCCTGCTCAGAACACTTAGCTACAGCATTCCGCTTGATAATTGTTCAGGCCTCGAGGGAAGTCAGAGCTCAGGGGTCAAACATTAAAACAACATTAGTTAGAAAGCATGTGTGTTAGCTTCAGAGCTGGAAGACATTACATTTTTTCATACATCTCAGCAAAGTATAGAAACACAATATGCCCTGCTTTGAACTTTCACTTTTTAGATGCAAAGTAGGCTATGAACATGAATAGTTATGAATTATACTTGGTTAATGCTGATGCTATGCTCTCCAAAGTTTTTTCTTTCCCTGTTATGCTGGGATGCCCTAGAAATTTAACCAAAGAAAAGATGTGGGCTGGAACAAAAGAGTTCAGCCAGCTGCCAGATTCATTCGTAACAGTACAACTAGTGTGGTCCTAGAAAGGAGGAAATCGCCACTGCACAATTCGAGTCAATTCTTCTATTCTGTGTCAGAACAAGGCTTCCTAGCAGGGCTCCTACATGTGGGGCAACTTGACAAACTTAAGAATGGCTGTATTCAGCCAGATCACCGTGCATCCAGTTAAGTACCTCGTCAATAGTGAATGCCTTGGAAACATTAGAGGAATGGAGCCAGAAGAGACTGATGCTTTCCAAGATCAGTCTCTCAAAAGGAAATCCCTTACAGTGCTAGGAGTGCCATTTTGAGCTGGGCTGAGGAGCAAGCTTGAGTACTAGACCTTCCATGAAGCTTCTCAACTGGGTGCACACACTGACATACAGGCTGTAAATTTATGCACATTTTTTAATTTCAGCTATTTCTACTCCAATACAAATTTTGTCACATTGTTTGGAAACCACAGAAAACTTCAATTTTTAATTTTTTTTATTTTTTAAAGGGAGGGGGGGAGGGTCTTGAGAGGGGGAGGAATTACTGTAATATAGTGTAGACAAAGATGACTGACTTTGGTGTCAGTACTCTGGCTTTGTTTTGTTTAGCATTGCAGGAATAACTTTCCATTAAAACTTCTCAGTATATTATTTTCAGTGAACTTGTCCACTCACTTTTAGAATCCATGAAAGATTTTACTACCTATGGCAACACAAGAACAAGGTGTTACAGCTTCTTTCTGGGGAGAAACACCTCTCCTCCCTTTGCTTAATACATGTGCTTTGGGGCTATGTGTATGAGGGACTGATTAATGTGGGTATTACCACACTCAAACAATTGGGGTCACAGACTGTGAAGACATTGTAGATGGTATCCCTGTGACTAGCCAGCTCTGTCATGACTCTGACACAATTAAGAAATACTTTTGCAAACCAGTTACAAAGGCTTTGCAAAATGTGTTCAAGAAGTTAAAAATATACTGGGCATTTGGTTGGTGTGAATCAGTATCTGTTCAACAATTAAAAAGCTGCTGGGTAATTGAGCTCTGTTTTTGGAAGGGTATTCCGTTTATACTGTTGCGTATTTATACATACTTGAACATATATATACATATATATACCTATATATACATATATATAAATTAACCTTGGTTCTTGACGAGAACCCTGAAGAATTGTTTCTGGGAGAAAAACATGAAAATGTTTTTTCACTCTGAGTATGACTAAGCACTGACATGGATTGCCCAGAGAGGTTGTGGAGTCTCCTTGGAGAGCACAAAAAGCTTGAAGGACTGGTCCAGGGCACCCTGATCAGCGTGTTTCTACTTGACCAGGAGTGGTTAGACCAGCTGACATCCAAGCAGCCCCAAACATCCTGTGATTTTGTTAAAATGCTTAAGATTATTACATGAAGTTAAACACTGAACAGAAGTGTTATTGTAAACCTGGCTGAATCTTTCAGAACTGGGAGACAATATCTAACTGATCTAGTAAACATGGAAGTTTGGTGGCCCTGCCAGGCAGGGGGGTTGGAGCTTTATGATCCTTGAGGTCCCTTCCAACCTGGGTCATTCTGTGATTCTGTGATTCTGTGACAAGTTTTGTTGAACAAAGAGCACCTGTGTCCCTCTGAGAGGTCTACGAAAATCACATTGAGTGGCAACTGGTTGAGTTTTGAAGCAGTGATTTAGGTTGTGAAGAAATCTGCCAGTTCTAAAGTTGAACCTCAACCTACCTCCATCAGCTGCGTCTGAAGACAACAAAGCACAAGTCCTATTTCACAAGTGAGATTTGAAGGGATTACTGTAGTTTTCACATTACTATGAAAGAGTTCTCATTATAGAAGGGTGTTGTTAACAGGAAAGAGCAGAAATACCAGAGGAAAAAAATGCAAAGCAAAATTAGCTGATCCTTCAGACCCCTCTCCCCCAGAAAACTAAATTCAGATACTTGTTTTCACTCAAATACGTGCTGTATGGCAAGTCTTTGTTCACGTGACAAAGGATCCCATTTACACTGTTATGACTTCAGGTCACTGTACTTCCTAAATAAATATCTACGTTCTGAGACAAAACTGAAACAGAGCATAGGATCCCCCAGGTTTATTATAAGCTATTTATACATAATTGTGTAAATTCACTGAGATGTACAGCACTGGTTCTTCCAGCTGACAGTGTTCCTAAGGGAGCACTAGCGACTGCGGTCACCTCAGCAGTAACACCCACATCATTCCAAAGCTCACCTCCTGCAGCCTGAAGTGGTGTACTGAACTTATGCCCCTAATGCTAGGATAAGTATCATTAGCAGAAGGCACAGATTTGCCTTCTCAACCCTTACAACAAGGTCTTAATGAGCAAATGCATAAGAATATAAGGACATTAATGGAATCACAAAAACTACAACTCCTTTGACACCATTTGTAATTAATTTCAATAACTTGATACACTTGTACCAAAATGGTTGCTATAGCAACCTGAAGTCATGTCAAGGAGCTGGATGTGTTAATTGGCATTCTGTATGAGCAGCTCATTCACTGGTTTCTATTGCTATGGAAACATAACTGTCATTTTATGCTGATGACAAAGGGCTGAGTTATACTTTTACTTTTTATTCTTCCCTGCAGCAACTTTGGTTTATATAATTTCATTTAACAAATGAATGCAAGACCTAGTCTCATGCAGATGTGGATTTCTAACCTGAAGCCAGGATTTGGATTCAAGCAGGGCTGGAAACTCCGTGCAGCGTTTTTTTGGGTTTTTTTTTTGTTTGTTTGTTTGTTTGTTTTTCCATATTCCCTCTGCTTTTACGTTTTAACAGAGATTCAAACTCTATATGATGATGCACTGGTTATGACATTCCCTTAATAAATGTGGAGAGCTATGCTAAAACATGTATGCATTGCACTCCAACCTTCATGCCACTTTTCTCCATGACATTTTTCTCATCCAATCTGCCCCAGACTCCTCTTCAGTATTCTGTAGCAAGTCTGTATCACTTGGTTTGGAAGTCTCAGTTTCACTTTACTCACTTGACTTGTGTCTCTCTCATAAGATTTTCATTTAATTGGTTTATTATACCCATCCTTCACATAAGTTTCACATCCAAAGCCACTCTTCTGTGCTCCATCTTTAATATCAGTCTCTTCCTAATTCTTTCATGGAACTCTGTTACAGCCTCATCATACCAGGTAACTAAACACTGCTGAATCACCAGCCACAGGACATACCTACAAAAATGTAGAAGTCTAATTTGAAAGGTATTAGACTTGTAGTGCTTTTTGCTGCTGTAGAAATCTGTTATTAAGGCTTAGCCTGACATTGGCCATAATACAAATCAGTTCTACTGTCATGAGTTGTAACAGCACTACAGCACTGCTCCTATGTCTTTAATAAGGGCTAGGATACACAAGACTGATATACTGAGGATCATTGACTAAAGATTTTTGGTGATACCTGTCTGTGTCTTCACATTATTTCCAAAACTGACTGCCTGTTTGCCTGAATTCTTACTGGTTTCTTTAAAAGCAGATGAGCTTCAGCAGTGTTATTAATAACAGCGTCTGTGTCTTTTGATAATTTATTTTTTACTTTTTAATTAATTAATTTATTTTTTTAAATCTATACATAAAAACAAACAAACAAACAAGGATTTCTATGGTATCAGTGAAGATACAGAGTACTATCTTTCTCTTTTCATCAGCTATTGCTTTTCTCCATTCTCAAAAATTATGGCATGTGAACTGTTAGAGCTGTCAGAGGAAGAGAGGACCAGAAAACAGTTGGTACTTAGCCCAGCAGCACAAAATTCAGTCCAGCCTGTTGAAAACACAAGTGAGCTCTATAAATCCAACCAATGTCTTCTTATATTTGTGAGAGAAGTGGACTTCCTTTTAGGATTTATTTTCTTTTTGAGGATTTTAAATAATGCAGAAAGACTGCATCTGACTGCTCGTTATTTCAGGCCAGAGAGACTCAGATCTGTGCTTGGGAACATCACGGAGTGGATCCTCCTGGACTGGTTGTTAAGGCACATACAGGATAAAGAGATGATCCATGACAGCCAGCAAAGCTTCACCAAGGGTAAATCATGACTGACCAGCTTGATGGCCTTCTGTGATAGGGTAACAGCATCATTAGACAAAGGAAGGGCAACTGATGTTGTCTACCAGGGCTTCTCTAAGGCCTTTGACATGGTTCTGCACCATATCCTAACCGCTATTGGAGAGAGACAGTTTAAAAAGGTGAAAGAGAAATTCAGCGAAAGGTCATAGCCAGAGAATTGTGGTCAATGGCTCTGTGTCTGCATGGAGGCCAATCATGAGTGGTGTACTGTACTGGAACCAACATTCTATGACATTTTTATCAATGACATAGATGATGGATTTAATAAACTTTCAGCAAGTTTGTTTGTGACAGTAAGCTGAGTAGTACAATTAACACAATAGCAGGAAGGGATAATAACCAGTATGACGCAGACAAATTTGAAAAGTGAGAGCACAAGATTCTAGCCAGATTCAATGAAATCACAAATCACATGCAAGACATTTCATGTGGATCAGGGAAATCTCAAGTATGTGTACAGAGTGAGAGAATAATCTGATAAAAGCTGTCCTGCCATGAAGGGCTTGTGGATCCTGATGAACCAAAAGCTAGATGTGAGCCAGAGGTATTTGCAGCCTGGAAGGCCAAATGCATTCTGGGCTACATCAGCCTAGAGGTGGCAGCAGGGAAAGGGAGGAGAGTCCTCCTATACTCTGCCCTCATGAGGCCCCATCTGGAGTTCTGAGTCAAAGCCTGAGGCTTGCTGCAGAGGAGGAATGTGGAGCTTTTGGAACAGGTCCAGAGAAGACCATGAAGGGCTGGAGCACCTATCCTATGAAGATAGGATAAAGGAGTTTGGTTTGTTTGGTCTGGAGAAGAGAAGGCTATGAGGAGATGGTCTTTAAGATACCCTCCAACCTAGCCATTCTGTCAATCTATGATTTGCCCTAGTGATAGAAAATAGTAATGAGAAGAAATTACCTCATATATATTGCTTGCAACAGCAGTATTATACAGCTCTTCTGTACCTTGGTATTGTTAATTGGGTTCTACAAAGGAAATCTATTTAGTGACTCTGTTAACAACATCATTGTTTAACATTACAGCAGTAAGGGTTTCTAAAATCATTTCTATCTGTAGCATGGAAAAAGTGTAACCTTACTCACAATAGATGTGTGAAAAATTATCAGCACAGGGGCTGAACTAGTCTGAGGAATGACAGACAAAGCTGAACTAAAAGTATAGAATCATAGAATCATAGAATGGTTTGGGTTGGAATAGGCCTTTAAGACTACCTACTTCCAACTTTCCTGCTATAGTCAGGGACATGACCCACTAGGTCAGGTTGCTCAAAGACCCATCCAGCCTGGCCCTGAATGCTTCCAGGAAGGGGGCACCCACAGCTTCTCTGGACGACCTGTTCCAGTGTCTTACCACCCTCACAGTGAAGAATTTCTTCCTGATATCTAGCTTAAATCTATCCTCTTCCAGTTTAAAGCCAGCTCCCCTCATTCTGTCGCTACATACTCCTATAAAAAGTCCCTCCCCAGCATTACTAAACTTTTCCTCAATTATATATTCAAATCACTGAGGTACAATTGTGAAGTTATTACAAGAAATGCCTCCTAACTGAAGAGCCTTTAAAACATATTTTAACATCTGTCAGTTCTTACTCCCCTTGTAATGTTCTAACTCCCCTTGTAATCCCACTTCTCATACTGTCTACAAACGGTCTTACTTCATCACTTATTCATATTTCCCTAATGTGACAACAGGTATAAAGGAGCTATTTAAAATGTAGTTCAATCATACCATTTCCTCAAGCAAATCACTCATTTTAAAACAAGATCAAAAAACACATTTTCTGCAAGAGGAACAATTTTTTTTCTGTCCTGCACTGAGACATTATTTACATGCACAGCCATAGGCTGCAGTAATGATTCCTGTTCTTCAAACTGTTGTGCACAAACAATGCACACACCTGAGAGGACATTTCCTCCAGACACATAGTTTGGTTAAGGTTTTCCTACTCTTCCCTTTCCTGAATTACTTGCTCCCCCTATCATGCTGCTATTGACTTTAATCATTGGAATGACAAGAGTAATCATAGAGACAAGCAATGAAGTTCTTTAATTAAAAACAAACAAACTAACCAACTAACTAACTAACTAAACTTTTTGTAGAACGTAGTTTAATCTATGTCCTCTTTGAGAGGAAGTGGGATGAAGGAGAAAGTGGGAAGACAGAAACCTCTTAAAATATCTTTTCCAAGGGAGAAAATATAAGGCTGAATCACAGCCACAGTGAGACTCCTTCAGCACCCAGAAGATGCTCCTTTCCTGCGCCCACCATGCACATGGCAGTGACATGCAGACAAGCCCAATCTAGCCCCACATAAATTTCTCAGAAGGATAAATTGGTTTCAAACTGTTATGGTTATGCATCTTTTACTATCCCACTTAGTTCTGTCACAGTCTTCTGGTGTAAGTGTAAACCGTGCAGTGGTATACTATGCAGTATCCCATGGTTCAGGTAAAGAACAGCTGAGCTTTTTAAAAAAGACCTTCATGATTGTGTCACTGAGAATAATGCTAACAGTTGATCTAGCTTGTAAAAAACTCCTGCAGTTAAATTCTGATCTCAGTGGTTCCATTCCTTATCTCTATGGTAGCCAATATTTGATCATCAACAGCTACTAACATCAGTAGAGCAAGCTTTGCTGCAATTATTATGTCATGTATTTTAAATGTATTTAAGTAACTAAGGAAAACAACCTATTATCACTACACAAACAAATAATCCCATTACAATACAAACACTTTCCAAATAAATAAATACTGCACCATTCACAAGTACTCCTTACCTGGATAGTGGTGTTGAAAGTAACATAAACCAGCCTAAGAATACCTCAGCTCCTTCTCTGTGTCAGATTCACAGCTGAAAATTCTAGCATTAGAAAAGGTAATTGCTGTTTTCACTTAGCTGAAAACAAATGCTGCCGAAAAGTGCATCTTTGATCAGAATTTCACTTTACTAGAGACAGTTCGGTCACTGTATGTTCATATACATTCAATGGAAAAGGTCACTAATGATCATTTAAAAATATTTGGGTTCACATTGGCTTTTGAATGCTCAAGCAAAATATGAGAACTTCTCCAAAATACAATCATAGAATTGCTCAAGCTGGGAAAGATCTTCAAGATCATTGAGTCCAACCACAACCTAGCCATACTCTAACAACCTTCTACTAAATCATGTCCCTGAGCAACACATTGAAAGGGTTTTTAAACACATCCAGGGATGATGACTCTTCTTAAAGACATCAATAAAACATTTTTACCCATATTCACCTTTGTACTACATCAAGGACAGGAGCTGTGATGAATCCCTGGAAGTATGTATTTACTGAGGCCATGTGGTGTCAAGTAATTAGTCACCTGGCTAGCAAACAAGGTGAGAGTTTTGGCAGCAAAGCAGAGGAGACTCTTGACACAGGAACACAAGCCTTCCTTTGATTTCAAAACAGTTCTTCATATTCATCAGGAATGCGACAGTGATTAATGGCTCCTGTAAATCATCCTTGATGTCAGATCAAGCTACTATGCTTGTACTATTCCAGGGAAGTGCAGAAGAGAGGGTGCAACACTGCTTTGTTTTCCTTCAGTCATCAGATGTATTTTCCCTTAAGGGAATCTTAAAACAGGAAATGAAGGAAACCTTTCATCCTTGTGATTGTATATCATCCCAAAAGCCTGTTCTTGGTGCTTCTCAGGAGCTATAAGAAAAGCCAAAGAATTCCAGCCTGCTTTACACCCGAAAAAAAGTGCATCCCTTTGAAGGTTTTGTTTCTGAAGTGCAATCAACTTTCTGCATTTGAGGATTAAGTCTCTACAAGATCCCCCTGCCTGAAGACCTTCCAAAGAGATTGCATGCATGCAATTACAGACTTAGTGTTTACAGAGTCAAGGAGGGTCCCTCTAGCACCCTAAACTAGATGTTATGTTTGGATATGGTTACAAACACTCAGCCTTATTCTAATACTTAACAAATCTCAGGCTCCTCTTGCTAAAATGACCTAGGTCTGATGATTGTGGTGCTGTGCTTTTCTGGAGATCACAGTTGTTCTGGTGAAATTCCAAATTGGCTTAGCATGATCTATGCCATTTCTCAGCTTTGTACTCAACTACATTTGTAATAGAAGCAAAGCTTTTAGTCTTCCTCTATATATGTTGCACTACTGCATATCTGGATTTACCACATCCTGAGTGGAGAAGATAAAAACAAACAAACAAATATTCTTGGTTGTTAGTGAGACGAAAGTAGCAATGAATGACTGTGGATGTTGTGGATGAAAGATTCAAGTACACCTCTATAAGGCTGAAATGTCACATGGAGATTGCAATGGGAAATTAGCAATGCTGAGCATTGCCTAAATATTTCAAGAATTTAACTCACCAATAATTTTCAAAAAACATTCTCTGGCTTGGATGTCTTTAGACAGCTGTTCTTGATTACCATGTCATCTGTGAGGTGCTAAATCTTTTTCTTTTACTCTTTCTGTCAAGTATGTGTTTAGGATTTCAGGTTTAAACAAAAAAAAAAACAAAAAAACATCTCATAGATGCAGTTTGAACAAACCCTGTAATTTGAAGACAGTTAAATCACTTTTAATTCAGCAGATCTAATATCAAGGTTATTTTGGAATGTACAAAACTTTCTGATTAATTATTTATAAAAAGGTCCTGTGGCATAGCTTCAGTGAAAGTCCTTTTTCCATTACGACCTCTTCCTCTATTTTGTGCCCGAGATCTTTTCAGATTAATCTCTTTATCTCTGCCTCACATCCTCCCCCTTTACTCTGCCCTGGTATGGCCTCATCTGGAGTACTGTGTCCAGCTCTGGGCTCCCCAGTATAAAAAGACAGGGATCTCTTGGAAAGAGTCCAGAGGAGGTCCACTAAGATGGTGAAGGGACTGGAGCATCTCCCCTACAAAGAAAGGCTAAGCGAACTGGCTCTGTTTAGCCTTGAGAAAAGACGATTGAGAGGGGATCTAATCCAAGTTTATAAATATCTGAGTGGTGGGGACCATAGTGGTGAGGCCAGTCTTTTGAGTGGTATGTGGAGACTGGACAAAGGGAAATGGACATAAGCTGTAACATAGGAAATTCTGTAAAGAAATTCTTTACAGTGACGGTGACAGAACACTGGAACAGGCTGCCTAGGAGGGTTGTGGAGTCTACTTGTCTGGAGATATTCAAGTCCCGCTTGTACGCCTATATATATATAGGTGTATATATATATATACACACACATATTTAATTAATATATATATATTCAAATGCTCATTCATTTCTGACTCTAGATTTTCAGAAAAAAATGAGCATTCATTTTGCTGGGTTTAGAAAATACCTCATTAGGAGCAAGTTGAACAGCTGAGAAAATTCAGTGTTACTGGGAAATTTTTGTCTAGTTGTCAGTAAATATGCCTACATCATTTGAAAATATAATTTTCATCTTATACTACTGTATATTGTATTCATTTTATACCCATTTTATACTACTGTAGCCTTTAATGTAACTTCACAAGGTAAAATTATTCTTTTATCTTCTCTTTAATCTTTATCTTCAATCTGTAAATTCATTTATGAAAGACTGTTTTTAGAATAGCATTTTTTTTCCTCATCTTTTTCTGTTGTTTTTTTTTTGTTTTTTTTTTTTATGCCACTTCCCTTCGTAATGACCTTTACTTCACTTTTTCTCTTCTCTCCTCTGCATTTTCTTCCAAGAGTTTGACAAGAAAGGACATAGCTTGTAAAAGCTTCGGAGTAGCTTCCTTAGCCATATGAAGGAGCAGAGCGCTGTTCTTCATCTTGTTCCATGACTGCTTCACTGCTACACACAAGCAGCTCAGCATCCTTGGATCTTTAATGTACATTCTCTTATTACAGACCAGTGCAGAATGGAAACTCTCACTCAGCACTTTCTAAGTGCCAATGAAGTTTGGCAATCATAACTGCTGCATGATTGTTTGCTAGAGGGGACTTCAGTATTGTTTGTATGCCAAGCAAGAGATTTTTAAGTAAGAGTTATCAAATGTGCTTAAATACTAATACAAGGCTTCCACTAAAGCTCCCAGTGCAGTACCAGTAGCAGGCTTGTTGAGGATGTGCACTACTCCTGCACCTAAATCATTCTTAAAAATGTTCAACAGGGATGGCACTAGAATTAATCTTTGAGAAGCACTGTTAGTGACTGGCTGACAACTGGATGTAGCCCATTAACTACAACACTTCAAGTTCTAACATTGACTCCGTTTGTCACTCGATATAGTGTGAACGTCTTTATGTCACAGTTGACTGTTTGTCCAGAAGGATGCCATGAGGGACAGAATCAAAGACCTTAGTAAAATGCAGAAAAATAACTTCCACCAAGTAGATGACCTTACCTCAGATGAGGAACAAGTTACTGAGGCAGGACTTTTCCCCAGTCATACTGATTACACCTGTTCACACCTTTGTCTTTTAGCTTACTTCTGGTAACTTCCAAGATAATCCTTTATACATTATTTCCACGGCCCGAGGCTAGGCATAGCTCAGATTAGACTAACATAATTGTGTAGTTCCCTGTGTCTTTTCTCATGTCCTTTTTGTAGGTGGGTATATCTCTTTGCTTTTGGACTTTGTTAATTCCTAGACACATTTTAATTTCAGATTGTCCATTTTGTAATTATTGCAAATGCCCTGTAGGAAATATTAGCTCTCTGTATAATTTCACTGTTACATTTATTTTATTAGCCACCTCTTCCCTTAGCTAATGGAAAATAGCCCCAGAAGATGATTGCATCTTTTCCATATTATCATTGTGAAAGGCCTGTAAGAAGAAAATTTTATATCATATGTCATCCTACTGAATGACACTTGACCCAAAATTTCTCTGTTTACAGAGAGATAATGAACTCTAAGCTGAGAAATGCAATTCATGTCATGCAGATTTAATTTCATCACCTAATTCCCAAGAATGACTCTGCTGAGGAGCTCACAGTTTCAGTTCTAATTAAGGTCTGAGAGAAATAGAGGTCTGGTCCCTTGATTGGACAGTGTCAATCTCCTACGGCCAGTAGACAGAATAAATAAATAAATAAATAAAATAGGTATAGCTGCTTATGGTCTTTGTAAATTCATCAACTTATGGGTTTTCTTGTGTTATGAATATTTTGCTGTAATTATAGTGGAGGCTACTAAAGTAGATTGGAGGTGAAAACATAAGCTTAGGAATACTGAGATTCTGACACTATAACAGCTAAATAGGGTCAAAGTTTGACTTTGTCTCTCTTTCATCTCTGTGGCCAATATTGATATTCATACATATTAACTCCATAAGAATGTTTCTTCCATTTGGCAAACCCGGATACCTTATTCTTCTACTTCATATATCCCTGAGGTCACTGCCTGGGAGTCCGGTTTAGAGATATTAGGGCTGTAACCTAGGCCATGTGTTTGCTGTTCGACCTTTGTGACCTTTGCTCAGCTTGCCTTTTGGTTATCTGCTCAGTGCACATGGCAGTGTTCTGGTCTTGTTTTGATATACAAAATGAATATCTAATCCAAACATCAAAAATTATCCTTAGAAAAGTCTGATGGATCCCAGTCCTGTTTCATGGCTTTTACTGAAATGTTCATTCTGGAACAAAAATGAAATCTGAGAAGGCCCTAGGCAAAACTATTGAAACATGAAGGTCAGACAAATTTGTGCCCCTCACCCACCATCCCCTTCTGGAAGGCAGTATCCTCCAGTTGCAAGACAGGACAGACTGCAGTTAACTGTTGCACTAAAATCTCAGCTGTTCTTTGTTTTTAGGCTGGTTCCAGGATGAAGAGACAGATGAGGCTTTCTATGAGCAGTTGGCAGAAGTTACATGGTTGGCACTCCTTGTTCTTGGTGGGGTCTTCAGCTTCCCTGATGTATGATGGAATACAACATAAAAGAACCAGTTAAGGAGTACTCTGGAGTGCATGGAAGATAACTTCCTGTTGCAGCTGGTAAGAGAGCCTACAAGGGGATGTGACCCACTACATCTGCTATACATGAACAGGGAAGGACTGTGGGAAATGAGACAGTCAAGAGCTGTCTTGAACAGTAACCACAAAATAGTAAAGTTTTCAATTCTTGGTGAAGAGAGGAGTGGGTCAGAAGCTGTAAACTTAAAGTTTCAAAGGGCTGACTTTCATCTGTCCAGGACATTAATTGGGATTCAGGTCTGGACAGTAAAGGGGTCCAGGAAGGGTGGTGGCCCCTCAATAAGGAAGTCTTAAAAGTGCAGGAGCAGAATTTCCCCATGTAGCAAAAGATGAGACAGAAAAGAAAAAGAAATCATTGTGGATGAACAGGGAGCTTTTGCTGAGACAAACTCAATAGTCTACCTCCTATGGAAGAAGGAACATGAAACTCAGGGAGCGTACAAAAAGTTGTTAGGATATGCAAGGAGGAAATTAGAAAGGCAAAAGCCAAGCTTCAGCTCAGTTTGGCCATTAGGGGAAAAGAGAACAAAAAAAAAAAACTGTAACAAATTTGTTAACAGTAATAGGAGGGCTAAGGAGAATCTCCATCCTTTACTGACTGCAATCACAGTCTATAACCACAGAGTAATTATAAAGCAGGTATGTTTAATCAGCATTGTGCACATGCCAGATGCAGGGGGATATTCTCACCTAGCCTGCATGCTGGAGGGAAAGAAAGGCACAAATTTAAAAAGAACAAGTGGCTTACACGTGCGTTAGATGTCCAAGAAAAGGCTGGGTTATTACAATGAGACCCCAAAATGATTCACATTCCCCCCTTCACACTAAGTCTCAGCTTTTTTACACATGCATTAGTGGACTTTCTGATGAAGGTCATCATGGTATTTTCTTGGACTTGGGTTACGATGAAAAATACTTGGCTGGCTCTTGTTGGTCATCTCATTAGCCATAGCTCTGTTTACTAATCCACTACTTCTTTGTTAATTTGTGCTTTGCCATTTTAGTCTGTTGTCTCACATTTCAGAGAGAGGGGAGCTAATGACGTTCTTTGGAAACAGAAGAAACTTGCTGTCTGCAATAATTGTCGAAGTCTGTAGAAAAGCATCTGTTATTGGCAGCAAGAACCTGGCTTAGAAAGGTTAAATATGCAGCTTCTGATTCAACACCTCACATAACTTTTAACCTAACTTACTTGACTTAATTCACCACTGAGGATGTGGAAAAGTCTAAGGGTCTCATTGCTTTCTGTCTTTAAAAGTCAGACCAGTTATCTTCAGCATAATCGAGCTCCTGACATGGAAGACTGGGATGGGGAGCAGAATAAACATTCCACAATTCAAGTGGAAACATAAGGGATGTGCTATTCCACCTGGACTACCATAGGTCCATGGGGCCCAAAGGGATCCATCCAAGGGCACAGAGGGTGCTGGCAGAGGAGGTATCCAAGACACTTTTCATTTTCTGTCAGTGCTCCTTGTCAACTGAAGAGGTCCCAGAGGACTGGAGTCTTGCCAGTGTGACTTCGATGTACAAGAAGGGTTGTAAGGAGGATCCAGGGAACTACAGGCCTGCCAGCCTGACCTCGGCATGAGGTAAGGTTACGGGGCAGACCATGCTGTGGGAGAGCACACAGTTTGTGTGGGACAACCAGGGCAATCACGCCCAGCCAAAATGTGTTCATGGAAGGCAGGTTCTCTGACTGACCTGATCTCCTTGTTCTACTGAGTGACCCACCTGTTGGCTGAGGGAAAGGCAGTTGGCATAGTCTACGTAGACTTCAGCAATGTCACTGTCTCCCACAGTATTCTCCTGGAGAAGCTGGCAGCCTGTGGCTTTGGCAGCTACACTCTTTGCTGGGTAAAGAACAGGCAAGAGGTCCGGGCAAGTCAATGGTGGGGAATGGAATTTAAATCCAGGTAATATCTGGTCACAAATGGTGTTCCCAGGGATCTGTACTGAGACTGTACGCTCAGTATAATCTGTACTGTTATATATGTTTATTGTTGGCCTGGATGAGGGCATTGAATGCACCCTCAGTATGTCAGCAGATGACACCAAGTTGGCTGGAAGTGATGATCTGCTTGGGACTAGGAAGGCACTACAGAGGGATCTGGACAAGCTGGATAGCTGGGGTGAGGCCAGTGGGATGAAGTTCTACATGCCCAAGTGCCAGGTCCTGCATTTTGGCTGCAAGAGCTCCAGGCAACACTAAAGCTTGGGGCACGGTGGCTGACTGTGTGGAAGAAATGGACCTTGGCCCCACCAAGTGGGCCAACACTTGGCTGAATATGAACCAGGAGTGTGCCCGGGTAGCCAAGAAGGCCAGTGGTATCTTGGTTTGCATCAGAAATAGTGACAGCAGGAGGAGTGAAGTGGTCATTGCTCTGTACTCAGCCCTGGTGAGGCTACACATCAAGTGACGTGTTCAGTTTTGTGTTCCTCACAACAAGGAAGATGTGGAGGTCTTGGAGAGTGTTCAGAGAAGGGAAAAAAAACTGGTGAGGGGTCCAGAGCACAAGCCTTAAGGGGAAATGGGATTGTTTACTCTGGAAAGGATGAAGCTCAGGTGAAACCTTACAACCCTCTCCAACTGCCTGAAAGAAGGTTGTGATGAGATGAGTGTTGGTCTCTTCTCCCAGGTAACTAACTCTGTTTTTGAAACTAATATTTAAATGAGCTAGTATCAATACATGTCTTTAATCCTAAACTTCATTACAGATTTTCTACTGATGAAGAGCTAGGTAAATAACATTTTCCCAGCTTCTACCCATTAAACCAAGTATCCATATTTTTTTACAGACATTTTTTCCCCAGTATTTTTTTACATGAAATTGTCACCCATGTGTATATTGGATGAATAATCAGGCAATGTGAAACCTATTAAACAGTGCTTGAATTCTTCAATTTGAAGTGTTATTATAGCTACTAATCTTTTAATAGTACTGCCTAAATTCTTTATTCTCTTTCATGTTTCAGGATTTCCTTTTGTCATTTTATGTTCTTAGACTAGGCTTAGGAATTTAATTAATTTAGAAAACAAACAAGTTTTTAGAAAAGACTTTCTATACTTGTAGTTAATAATGATATAGATAACCAAGTAATAATGACTCAAAACAGGGAAAAAAGTCTTCTTTTAAACAGTTGTAAAATAATAGAGAAACTGTGAAGTCTGCTGATGGTCCTGGAACAGATGTGAAAAGGATGAATATCAGATTATTTTTTTCTGTTAAGGGAATATTTCACTATATTTTGGAGGCTATACCAGACTGATGCCAAAAGCACTAATGATAATGACGTAGAGAATTAAGTGATCACCCAGGACCTGTTTAATGCATCAACCTTTGCTTATCCTTGTAATCAGGATTCACTTGGAGAAATATATTTAATTAAGACTGTAAATGACATGATTCTGTGTGGTGGGAAGGGAACCATAGCAACAGTAACAAAAGAACTTCCTGCCACGCTGTAATCAATACAGATACTTTACCTTGTGGTGGGTAGGGTGCAGGACTTTACAACTGTGCACTTAAATCACAGAGGCATGCATAAATATTCTAGGCACATTTTGCACACACCTTTATTTACAAGGTGACTGCTTTGAGCTAGTGCCTCCTGTTTCATTCAGTGAATGTTTGTAATATTTGAGGAACCTGAGAACAGAAAGTAGTTTGATCTGGGCACCTCGGTTTACTCAGGCAGGTCTCCCACTCTTCAGTTTCAACTCCACACATACTGAGCAGGGATTTCTCTGTGTTATCCATTGTACTCTTAAAAATGAAAATTGCTGCATTTGTTTTCTGTTTATTTTGCAATAATATGTGCTTTGCAATACTTTTCCATGTCTGAGATTTCTAGATCCATACCTGAAATTCAAAATTTAAATCATCTTGACTAAACATGGTGTTTAATGCCTGTCTTGATCCACATGATAATACAGTAACTGTATTACAAAGCATCTCCAGAGCAGTGCTTTTTTCCCGTTGTTGAGCATTCTTACGCTTTGAATCGGTCCGCTATGCAAAAGTAGAAATATCCTACAAATCTTGTGCATAGTTTCTTGTTTTGTAGTGTCAGAATTTCTTCTACCAGAAAGGGATGAAAAGTCCCATGTGCAGTTAGCATCTTGAGGTCATTATGGTGTCTACACAACATAAAGACAGGCAGGAGAAATGCTATGCATTTCTATTCCACTGTTTTGTTTCTCTTTCTCTGAATTTTTTGGCACTTCTGATAGGGTAACGGATGATATGAATGGCATTCTGTTTATGGTTGGAAATCTTTATCAAGCAGGAAGGCTTCATATCCTTTCCTAGCTACAGTCAAACTTTCACTCTAATCTCTGTTTTGCCTGCTTCACTCTCACATCCCTTCAAAACAAGTGAAGGCTCTGATCTCCACTAGTTTGAGACATTTTCCAGGCACTTGCTATTCTTTTTCTGTGCAAAATCTTAATAAGCTCAATCTGACCAATGTGCCAGTGGGACTCAGAATCCAGAGGTGTTAGTCATACTCTCAACTTTAAATCGTTGATAAACGTTCTTAAGCTTCAATGTATTTCTTAAAGATATTTGAAAACATTCAGAAGAATTCTCAGAGAATAATCCTTATTCTGCAGTTGATTTACAGATCACAAGTAACCTGACATTCCTTTCATTCAAGGACTGGAAGTTTAATCAAAATAATGCAAAAAGTTAGCTCTAAGAATAGTCAAAAGTATTGAATACAATAGAAATTCTATCGAAACATAAAATTTCAAATGAATAGTTATGTAATATTTTGCCCAGCTGTAGTATTTATAATAAGCACTTCAGAAGTGTACATTCCTAAATAATCTGACTGAACAGTTAAATGATGCTTTGTAATCAATGATTAGGAATACATTAATTTTCACCTTTTAATCCTGACATTTTAGCATTTGCCAGCACTGCTGAGAATCAAATTGCCCCTTTAAAGAAAACAGGAGCTGAAAACATTTGGTATCCCCTAAACGCAATCACACACCAAATCAAAATTTCATTTGCTTTGAAAATATTGCTAATTAATAAATGATATAGAATCTGACATAAATATGAATCTCTATTCCAAGACCCCAACTGTGGATTTTAAGAGTCTCCCAAAAGGTAACTTTGGATCAGTGCTTATCTAGAACTACCAAGCATATTTTGGTTTTCATCCACTCTTACACTTACAAATGCATTAGACTGTTGACCACACTCAGCCAGAAACGTCAACCTAGAAATCACATAGCAATGTCATTTTTCAGATTTTCCTTTTCTTTTTGCCCTTCGTTTTTGCAAGCAGAAAAGAAAGGAGGTCATCTTATCATTTTTGTCAGCTTGTTTTCCAGTCCTGATAAGGAAAAGCAGAATTTAGGAAAATGGAAGTTAATTATTCCATATAAATATTCTGAGCTTTTCCAGAACTCCTAAAAGGTAACGTTCTGTTTCACACTGGGCAGTAGTTCATACAAGTTCTTTCTTTTTTCCCGATCCAGAAGTCTCTAAGACATTTCTAAAACATCTCTACTGATTTATCTGCTGGGTAGCAGCGAATACAGATAAGCAATAGAAACTGAAAAGACATGGTTTGATTTATACTTTTTGTGAATTCCTTTGAATTCCTGATAATGTATCAGAGTAACACCCCCAGAGGAGAATAATTATGACATTCAGAGAAATAGCTGGATACTGCTCTCAGATTTGGATCTATCATGAGTGACCTGTCCTTTAAAGAGTGTATTTATAAATACCTTGCAAACAGTTTATCATTCCATAAATTAATACAGAAACATTAAATAAATAAATAAATAAACAAATAAATAAATGTTGCTCGTTTCCCTGTTGTAATTGGAGTAATTAAAGAAATATATATATATATCATTAAAGACAGTAGGGTTTGTAGTGTATAAAGAAATTAACTTGATTTTATGAGGTTAAAGGAAAAGGTCACCAAGTTGTTTATAATCCAAACTTAAGTGGTAACTTTCAAAACTGTTAAAGGCCATTTTCTTTTCTAAACCTCTCCCTCAGCTGAGGAGGTGTCTTAAAGAAATATCTCCTTGCAATTGTATGAAGTGGAAAGCGTTATCATCCCCACTCCTTTGCTCCTTCACTCCAGAACTCTTCAGCAGAAAGCAAAACTCTATTCCCTCTAGGGTTTACTGACATGACTTTTCTTCAAGAGGTTGGAAGAGGGGGACGGGGAGAGGAAGTGTAAATATGGTCTAGTGGCCAGACAAAAGGGAGGCTGAGACTGCTGTAGCACACAAGAGATGTGAGATCTTGTGTCAGACTGCTGTACAGTGCATCCTGACAATCTGGGCCAGCAAACTGCTGTCTACTGCCTGCAGACATCACACCGTTCAAACAGACCTCAAACAGCTGCAGTAGATTACTTAAAGTACATGTTTTAGAAGCTCCTACAAGTTTCATCCTTGCATTCATGTTTTGTTGTGTCTGTTTCAAAATCCTTGACACCATATTTTCAGCAAGGTTGATAATCCTTGTTTCTCAGTGTGGGTGCTGATTAGATATTGTATTTCTTGCAGTGCAACAGAGACTTAGAGAGAACTCCATCCCTATATTTAAGTAACAGGACAAGGGGGAAAAGTTTGGAGCTGGAAAAGGGAAGATTTAGATTATATGTCAGGGGGGAAATTTTCACTCAGAGAGCTGCCCAAAAAAGCTGTGGTTCCTCATCCTGTGAAGGCCAGGTTAGATGGGGCCCTGGATAGTCTGATCTGGTGGGTGACAACCAGCCCATGGCAGAAAGTTGGAACTAGATAATTAAGGTCCATTCTAACACAAGACATTCTACAGTCCTATGATCCTATGATTCTACTAGTTTCATCTAATAAATTTGTTTTTTAGTAGAGCTGGATCCAGCTGGCCAGCCTGATAGATTTATGTGAGTAAGTAATACTTGCACTGAATACAAGCTGAAAAAAATAGGCAATATTCTGAAGATTCAAGCAAGGGTACATAACATCTAAATCACTAGGCTATAATCTGTATTTATATTCAGAATACATTTTAAGTCTCCATGTGCTTCTGCTTTGGGCTTGCAGACATCTATAAATGACCATTCTGAGTGCATTTTAACTTGAGTCAAAGCACTCTTCAGCACAGAGGGAGAAAAATTCCCCTCAGTTTCTGAAGAATATGGTGGTTTTGCTGTTTTTGTTTGTTTGTTTGTTTGTTTAACATCCTGTAAATTAAATTGTGTTCTCAGAATTGCTTTCAAATGTGCCTTATATGCAGCTGGCACTGTGTCGTTGTGCACAATGAACAGGTTATGCAAGAGCACCCCCTGGATAAAGCAAAAAGTGAAATCATTTCCTCCTCGTCATTCTTACAGGCTATTTTGGTGAATTCATTGTATTACTTTGAATTGGCTTGTTTCACAGAATTGTTTAGTTTTTCCTGAGGACTGACTTAGAGTGTGTGTACGTGTGTTGAGAGGCAGGAGGGAGAAAAGGTGGTTTGCTATTCATGTTCAGTGCTCACACAGACATGATAGCCATTGTGCATTTTTTAAGTCTGGGTGTGGTGCTTTATAGAGCAACCAAGGCGGATGTATCTACCCCCATATAGGACTGATATAAGACTGGGAAGTTCCCAGTCTTAAGTCTTTCCTCAAATCCTGATCTCTCTGCAGGTTTGAAACTTATGTAATTGGCTACAGCCACACTAACATATTAAATGTAGCAAAGAGATTGACTCAGACAGAGTCCTGCAATTATTGTTCAGATGACTAAAAACACCTTAGCAAAGTTTTGGCTTGCAGCAGTTAACAGTCTCAACACATTGTGCCCAGGCACAGTTCAAAGTTCAGTGCAGAGCAGAGATGATTTAAATAGGAATGAGTGGGAGAATGAAAATCACACAGTGCAGGACAAGGTATTTAAAAGGTATGACAGTCACAGGACAAAGGGGAATGGTTTTAACTAAAAGAGAGGAAAATTAGGTTAGACGCTAGAATTTTTTTTAATGTTATTTACGTGGAGGACAGTGAGGCACTGGGACAGGCTGCCCAGAGAAGCTGTCACTGCCCCATCACAGAAGATGTACAAGGCCTTATCAGCAGTGTCCTTTGACATTTAGTTTAGAGGAAAGTGCTTCTTCCTGTGGTGGGAATGTTAAAATCATATGGTCTCTAATGTCTCTTCTAACCCAAAGCACTCAATAACTCTATTATCTGCTTTGTAGAACTTATCTGCAGTCCTCATATACAAACATAGAAGCTGTATTTTTGGATGACATATGAGAAAAAAAATAGAATTTTGAAATAGACTGCAGATAAGATACAATTTTAAAATTTTAAATGAGTGTTTAATTTTTGAGAAGCGGAGATATTATTTGAAATTTATCTGGCATTTTATTTATTAAAAGTGGTCATAATGAATATGCACATAGTGTCACTATTAGATTCTATGGCTGTAACTCTTAAAGATTGCATCTTAACTATCACTACTGGAAATATAGTAGCTATGATTATTTTTTGCTTGAAGTATCTTCTAAAGTATTTCCAAAATATTTTCTCAAGACTTAAGATTTACAAGCAAGTATAATTTTAATGATTTTTGTGTTATCTTAGCACCCTATGACATCCTAAATAGCAAGGGCTCTGATATATGTAATCAACAAAACCCTACCATAGAGATGTATGTTCAGAACGCATTGTTTGCCTGCTTTAAATCATATGTAGGTTCAACATACAGTATATATCTCACTATCACAGTATATTCCTCTAAAAGCTCCTTGTTAACACAGAGAACAGGGATGCACGTAATGTTGTCTCTTTCTGAATTTAGATTCCCAAGCATCTATTGTTTTCCATCATTAATCCCTTTGACATTTCCTCCTGGATGTAACTTTCCCATAATATTTTCTGACCTTGACTGCATCTATCTCTTTCAAGTTCAAGAGCCGGTAATTTCAGCTTTCTCATAGTCTGAATAAAATCATGCTTTTTGTTATTTAAAACATATTTGAGATGAAGTTACTGTCAGAGCTGTGGGCATGTAATAGGTTGCTAAAAGAAGTGTACAACAGCAATGATAACACGTGACTGCAGATGCACCAGATGTATAGTTATAACTGAGGACTGTGCTTTTTCTTTGCTTATTGCTTTTTGAGCTGATTCTGAGCAGCAAATGTGTGTAGCAGAGACGGTACTTTTAATCCATCCCACAAATATTCCTTTAACTCTGGAAAAGATTGCTATCCAGATGTACACAGTCATATTATGTTAGCACCTATTACCTGGGGAACAAGCAAATCACAGTTCATTTGCCATGGCTAAGTCTATATGCAATCCTTTGATGACAGTAAGCACATACATAGGCATTTTACTTAACCAAAAATAAAGATGTTATTTTTCCTTGGATGAATGGAACTACCATTTCATAAAGTCAAGGTAATCTGCTGTTATTACAGCAAGGACTTGGAGAAATCTTATAATTTAGATCTCTACTGGTGTAGGTGTGCAAGGACTCAGAAACACATGAGTATTATCAAGGACATATAGTGTCACATTTGTTCATGTTAATCCCTGAGGAGGAATGATGCTCTCACAGAACTAAAACAAAAGTGAATGTGCCTGTCTTTGACTTCTGTACTGTAGTACTTGCTCTTCTATTTTCATCTAAAGCTTCCTCATACACAAATAATTCACAGCTAACATGGTCTCTCCTTGGTCAAGGTTTCTTCATCCTGAATGCATGCTTAGTTTTGTCACTCCACATTCATAAATAGCCTGAAAGCTTACAAGCATCTGAGGTCATTGTGCTTCACACAATTGTTCTTTGTTGTGCTCTGTAAAGGAGATTACATGGGGGCAGGCTGGAATTCCTGGATATCTTATTTCTCACTATTGAAGGGCTATCTCCTTAAATAAAAAAAGCAATAAGGCTATCTGAAGTGACCTTGGCAATTGTTGTGTGATTTATAGTATTATACCAGTAGATTGACTTCAGATGCAGAAGCCCTGGAAACTCATAAGGATCACTTTCAGGACAGATAATGTCTGTGAACTGGTCAAATTTTGCTGGATGAAAGATATATTTTCTACAGTATAACTTGCTGTATCAAAGTATTTTGTTATCATTTTCCTACATTCCAACTGTTATAGTAATCTATAGTAACTGTTATGGTATAGTCAGCAGTTGCTGAGCTGTTAATCCCTGTAAGCATGTTAAAATTAAACACATGTAATAGAAACAAGTTGTTGCACAGTAGGGGTAATTCTCAGTAAGGAGAGTCAAAAAGCAAATTACAAGGAATCTCATTATTACTAAATGAAAGTCCCTAGCAGATGATAAAAGTATTCAACACTATATAGCAGAAAATTATGCTAAATTATTATTCTTTCCTCTTAGGCTGAAGAAAATGAGACAGTTTGTCTCCTGCTCTATAACTTCTGATACTGTTTGTTAGCCACAGAAGAAGGAGACTTCCAAGATTTTGAACTGCTAGTTTTCAGAAAATAAGATACCAGGCAGTGGAATTAAACTGTGTTACCAGCTGTGAGGGATACTGTAATTTACCCCTGACACCAAAGAACTCACAAGAGAGACAGACGTTGTGACTGCTGCCACCAGAAAAATTTTGGTTGAATTTTTGTCTTACTAGACATTAAGAAATCTAAACACTCAAATTAGTAAACTTTTAAGAACCTTTTAAGAACCTTTAAGAAATATGCAAAGCTACTTGTGCTCTTAGGCTTAAGATGATCTAAATGTAATTTTATTCTTTACCTTAAGTTATACTGAAGAAGGTGTCCACTTGGAAACCAAAAAATTGTGAATGTGGACCAATTAATGCACAGAAGATCTAATGCTTTCTCTCCTAAACTTAGATGCAGTTTTTGAGCAACTTCTCAGTGCTGTGAAATAGGTGTTGGTTGATCTGGTGGGAACCACTTGGCTGCTTTCAGCAAGCCAGACTCTCATTCAGACCAGAGAAGACAAACCTTTACTGACCTTGGAAGATGCAGGTTTCATTAATATATTTATGTTTCCTCCTACCTTCCTGAGATAACCATTTTGCAAAGTGTGTTTCAATGACAGCAGTTTGGATAGAACTCATGAGAAATCCACATTTCAAAAAACTATGATAAAGAAAACGTTGTGATAGCTAAATGATGTTCTCTTCACAGAGTGTACCTTTACAGAGCTAAATTTAATGAAGACTTTTGTCTAATATGTGCACAGGGAATTTGCCAAAGTATACTCATAGGGAACAGCAGTTTGTGCAGGTATTATATCCTCATATATACATTATAAATATGCAGTATTTTATATATCCACTACAAACCTAGCACATGACTTAAGATTTATGCACTCTCTAGAGACAGAATGAATCTTCATCTAGTCCCCATCCTACTGAGGCCCTCATGAAGTCATGGAAATCTTCTAACTGCTGCATCAACTAACATCTTTTCTGTGAGATTAAATTACAACTGAGAAATATATTTTCAACAGGTTTCGATTGAAACAAATCAAAACTTGTTAACTGAATGTAAATGTTTTACAAAATGTGAAAGTTTTGTTTCAGGAAGACAGATTGCAATGTCAATGAATGTCATTTCAAATTTCAAGAAAACTTCTATTTTTGTTGTCTTTCAAAGTAACTACTATTTTTTTTAAGATAAAATATAAAACATATTAAAAGTGGAATTAATAAAAATGCAGCATTTCAACTGTGTAGAAATTATCAGGATTCTTTTTCATTTAGTGAGATCAGGATGGGGTTCAAACTTCCAGAAAATTTTCCAAAAGGGAAATAAAATATTTTAGTTGAAACATTTGCTACAGCAACACTTTGAATTTTACTAATTACAGGTCACAGAAGCAGAGGTACAGAAACAGCATTTTAATGATGCTATATTTATTTATGATCACTTCATAGAATTATTAGTTTGGTTTGCTGTACATCGTGTTGCAGTGCTTGAGTAGCGCATGTTCAGAGCTGCATGTTTACATAAACAGATGTTAGTCTGACGGTGTATCACACGAATACCTGCTCTGCAGCTCATCATCCACAGACTGTCTTCTGCTTGTAGGAGAGGCAGAGAAACCTGAGTGCACTGAAATTCATTGTATTCGACCATCATTTTTCTAATCTGTAAACAAAAGTTTCCCAAAGCCATGATAATTTTTGCATATTTCTAAGCCAAACCGAGGCAGAAGGTGGCAACACCTCAATTATTCCTCTCTGAAGTCTAAAACAGTCAGCATGTTTTAAATGAGTGCTAATTCTCATCTATGGAAGAGGAGAAAACACAAGAACCAAAAGAGTAACCACTAAGCTTTCAGTAAACGGTGTAAACATAGACATTTAAAATATAGTGTTGACGTGAACCAGCAAGAGCAAGGGTTTTGTACAAACTCCTGCAAGCTGATGATGAGAAGGATTGGTGTTGCTTGAAACTCTGGACCCAAGTAGGAGGTACTTAGAGAGTTCAGAAAGGTCACAGAATTTTTTCTGCTTAGATTGTCTTTTACAACCAATGTACATCTCCTGTTGATTTTGGACTTCTGCCCACGGAAGTGGGGGAGGAATTTAAAATGGCCAGAAGTTGCTAAAATCTTCCCATTTACCAAGAAGGTCCATTGTGTAAAATCTCCATTTTAGCAAAGTTCTATTGTCAGATATTTTTCTAGGTTTTCCCAGTTTTCAACAACCATTCTTGTTTCCCTCTTCTTTGAAGAAGGACAACATCCTGTCCAACCTCAAGCAGGGAAACCTCCCCCCGCCCCCCAGTGATGTGTGCGTGCAGTTCAGCATGCATGCAGTCCTATTCACAGCTCTTGGCAAATACTTACGTGGATTTCTATGCAACCATAGCTGGACTTGAAATCTTGGACTCGATTATCACTATACCCAAGAGATTACTGTGCACTGTTTCAATAGAGGAAAACACAGAATAAAATCCAATAAACACGAGACAGGGAAAGAGCAGAGAGACTGTAAAGCAGTGTGAATATATATGTGTCATTGCTACAATGAGTACTCCTCTGATTTCCAGATTAAGTAGACTTGAGAATGGAGAACAGAGTAGTCCTGCAAATATAAAACTACATACCTTTTCTGCAGAATATAAGAGCCTCCTATCTGTTTATTTCCTTACTTCCTGTCATGTTCTTTCCCTTCTGTTACAGTTGCTGCATTTTCTGAGGAAAACAGAAAGGTTGCTCTTAGGACATATAAGTATATTGGCAGTGGCAGGGGATATCACATCGATATTTTATCAGTGGTCAGTGTTTCAAATGCCCAGGGGCTAAAACAACTCTGTCAATGTTATTTAATCATCCTGATTTTACTAAATTTAGTTGAGACTTTTCATAGGATGACTAAATGAAGTTGGTTATCATTATGTCTTCCAGACCTTTACAGCATAGGAAGTAGTCACAATGGTGACTAGATAAGCTAGGTAGCCTCATTTAGAGTATTTATGATTAGTGAGCAATATTGTAGTTTTAGTGCCTTCTTTCTGATTGTTCTCAGAAAAATAAATAAATAAATAAATAAATAAGTTATAGCTTCTATCCTGTTACTTTTTCAACAATAAATACATTGATCACAAGTTGCTAACTGTAAGAGCAAGCACAAATTTACCACTACACTGAACATAACAGAAATGTTAGAATTACCAAGATTGGTAGAGACCTCCAAGATGATCCAGTCCAGCTGTCCAGTATCACCACTATTTTCCACTAAACCATGTCCTCCAGTAAAATATCTAAACATCTCTTGGACACCTCCAGAGATGTTGACTCAACCATCTCCCTGGACAGCTTATTCCAGTGCCCGACTCTCTTAGAGAAGAATTATTTCCAAATGTCCAACATGAATCTCCCCTGGTGCAACTTGAGGCCAAACCTTCTAGTCCTATCACAAATTACCTGGGAGAAGAAGTCAGTCCTCACCTTGTCATAACCTCCTTTCAGGTAGTTGAGAGGTAGTAGAGAGCAATAAGGCCACACATGAGTCTCCTCCACACTGAAAAATCCCAGCACCTTCAGCCAGTCTCCATAAGCCCTGTACTCTGAACCGCTCACCAGTTTTGTTGCCTTTCTCAGCTCACTCCATAGCCTCCACGTCTTCCTTGTTGTGAGAAACACAAAACTGAACACATCTCTTGACGTGTAGCCTCACCAGGGCTGAGTACATAGCAATGACCACTTCATTCCTCCTGCTGTCACAATTTCTGATGCAAGCCAAGATACCACTGGCCTTCTTGGCTACCTGGGCACACTCCTGGCTCATATTCAGCCAAGTGTTGACCAATACCCCAAGGTCCATTTCTTCCACGCAGTCTTTCAGCTACACTGCCCCAAGCTTTAGTGTTGCCTGGGGTTGTTGTGGCCAAAATGCAGGACCTGGCATTCAGGCACTTCATCCCATTGGGCCCACCCCGGCTATCCACCTCCCTCTGTAGCACCTTCCTACCCCCAAGCAGATCATTACTTCCAGCCAACTTGGTGTCATCTGCTGACATACCGAGGGTGCACTGAATGCCCTCATCCAGGCTAACAATAAAGAGATAGAACAGGACATGTCTCAGTACGGACCCCTCGGGAATACCATTTGTAACCAGATATTACCTGGATTTAAACTCCATTCACCATCACTGACTTGGCCTGGGCCTCTTGCCAGTTCTTTACCCAGCAAGAGAGCCCTTCACCTATAAAATCTCTAAATTTGAAATAGGTAAATCTAGACTAATGTCATTGTTCCTTGGTGATTGCAGATTACCGTGTGAGAATAAGACAAAATTGATTATAACTTCATGAGGCTAGTTCCTCACTTCAGAATAAATGACCACAATCTTCATCTGCATGTAGCGAGAGCAATAAGTGAAAAGTGACAGAAATATTTTGCAAAAGAAGCTGCCAGCAGTCTGGACAAGATCAACTGGCTTCTTCTATAGCAATGATGAGGTTCTTTTCTCTCTGTGACATATATGTCAGCTATCCACAGCAATGATACTTATTGGTCACATATACCATATTAATGTGGTCACAGAAGTCATAGTGTGTTCTTTTTTTAATTCTGTTCAAGAACTACTCTAGGAAGATGCTGAAGAAACAACTTCTAGAGAAGGCAACAGAAGACTTGTTTTTCTGGATTACTAAAATGGAGAAACTCAAGGGGGAGAGATGAAAGAAAAGAGCCACATATAAAGAACAATGTATATGTTATGAAATAAATGCAGAACAATTAGCAGGTATAGTTAGCAAATGCAAAACAGCATTTCCTAAAAGACTGGCTCAGCTTTTTAAGTTCATACCACAATTAAAGCAATCTTTATTTTTCCTTCCTAACTGTATTTTAAGAATTCAATAAGGCAAGTTATATACAATAAAAAATGTATGATTTCAAACATAAACAATTTACGGAGCTTTCAATTGATAAAAGAAGTGCATCTAGACTGTATGAGTAACATTTTATTCTCTGTATTAGTTTTAAATAGCAGCTTCTGATGATTAAGGGCTGCTGACCTCCAGATGAGTAACGGAGGAGAAAGTATATCCATTAAAGCTAGAATGGCAAAAGCAAGAGTAAGGTTTTAAGACCTCTGGAGTATAGGGTCCAGGCTGAAATAAGTTACTGACAAAATGGAAGATCATCTCAAAATCAGTACAAAATTTTGTGAGGCAATAATAAAATACAAACAATACATTGGAGAAGACAATAATTGTAGCAGAAGATAAATACTCAGGTAGGCAAAAATTCTCCACAAAAATGATCTGGTATTGCAGTAATCATAAATACAGCAGAAGTCAATGGTTTGATGCTACTTATGGGATGAGTGGGCAGGGAGAGTTTACCTTAGGATGTATGTAAAACTAAGACGGCAACTCTTCCATAGTCTGATGAAGGCCTTTCATGGGAGACATCTGTGAGTGATCCAGGCTTCACTAGCAACATGCAACCTATGGGGCAAATACAAGTGCAGCAGTAACTGAGCTCACTCCACTGTACTCATACTGGGGTGAGGGGAAAGCCGTAAGACTGCCTTAGTACAGCTAATTACTGTTAATTTTACTGAGATACTAAGCTTAGTAACTCAGATTTTCTGGCTTGCTAATGTCATAGAGTCATAGAGATGTTTCGTTGGAAGGGACCCCTAAAGATCACCTAGTGTGACTGCCTTGCAATGAACGGGGACACCCAAAGATAAATCAAGTTGCTCAGAGCCTCATCCAGCCTGACCTTCAATGTCTCCAGAGACAGGACATCCACCGCATCTCTGGGCAACCTCTTCCAGTGCTCCAGGAAATCATAACTGCTCATACTGTGTATAGGCAATGGAAGGAAGAATTAAAATGAGGGCATGAAATATGATAGGCCGTAGATGGATCTCTGGTTGAAAACCAAAATTCAAATTGGAAATGGCAGGACACAACTTACTGAAAAAGAAGTAAATAGCATGCTAGTAATGGAAGGGTAATATAGGGTAAAAATAGAAGAAGACAAAGTGGAGGAGGGTGGTAGAGAAAGTGGGTGCTTTAAAGCTTTACTTGTTACCAGCATGATTTTCAACTGCAGACTTCACAACACGTTCATCAGGCATTCATTTAGGATTTATACCAGAGGGAAAATCTTGCCTACATTGTTTAACTTTTACTTCCCATTTATATTACAGCCTTGTTAACCAACCCACCCTCTAGTATCTCCCCCTCACTGTTAGTTATTTAATACTAATGAGTGTAGGGTGCATGATTCCAAAGACTGTTAAAGGTAACAAAACACCAAGCTCATCTCACAGATGACTGCCTGGTCCTTTTTCTATTTTGCAGTCAGTTTGGCTGTGGAGAGCTGCTATGACCTGCAAAAGGGAATGTGTGGTGAGGACGGTGAGGACCTGGTTTGCCACAGCCCTGCTTCCCACAGAGGGTCTGATTGACTGCAGCAGGGCTACCTGCAGGTGGGAGCCTCATCTCCCACTGTAACGTATGGCAGAGCTGTTGAAAACAAGAACTTCGGATCCATTTTTGTTGCCTACTGTGTATTTCAGCTGTTCAGAGTTGTGACTGTCCCCACAAGATCAAGCTTCTTTCTCCCCTTACTTTCTTGGCATTTATGTTGTATAGTGATTTTGACTTTGATGAGGAAGGAGATACTGGTCATGCAAATCACTTATTTGGTCCTGTCTATAAGGAAAATACTTTGATCATCTGTTTTCCAAAATGTGTGTGTGTGTGTGGGGGGGGGGGGGGGGGGACACGGGAGAGGAGGGCAGTGCTGTAATTAATTCTGTGCTACTTCTTAAAAGTTATTTTATTCTCCATAATCCCAGCAATCTGATTTTTGCTTGTGTGGAAAGCATGTATGCAAAGGAGGATAGGAAAAACTATACCACAGATCTGGTTTTGCATACACAGTTGGAAAACCAGTAGAGCAGTCTGCAGACTTCAAACAGCTTCCACTGTGTTTTCCTGAAGAATAAGGAAGAAAAGTACATAGCTTTACATGAGCACACATGCACAAAACCTGCTGTGTTTTTAAAACCACCTACTGTAAAATGGAGTCTGTTATAAGGTTGGGTTTTTAAGATGTCACCTCATATATCATCATTGTTTACATCAAATAAGCTAATTGTGATCTCAGCACAGGGTGAAAGTTGTTGTCTTATAGCATGGGTACTGTCTGGTACTTGTATTCCTAATGTGTCAGCAGGCATGGAAAGTTAAACCAGAGAGAACAATTTCACCAAATGGCTTCATTAAAATGCACTGCTTTGTTGGAGTTAAAAAGTCTTAAGAAGACCTGCTGGATAAGCTACGCAGATTTCAGCATTACTTTGTTCAGTAAGTCAAATTTCTTCCTGTGAGAGCATGACCAGACTCAAATGTAATAATTCCTGCCTTTGCTGTCTGGATCAAGCAAACTGTCCAGAGACCAAGAGCCCTCATGGCAAATAGATGATATAACAGCTCCAGCTTTTTGTGTGCACTTAACTCCTGCATGGGATTGACATGGTCACTCTCAGTTGAAGACACTGGTGCTTTTTTATTTTCTTTACAGCGCAGCTCCAGTGAAAAACACTGGCTTTCCCACTGAATCTTTCTCCTAATAAATATGCTGGAAACCTGATCAAAATCTGTACCTTTGTAATTTTGTAAAACCAAAGGAATGGCACTTGTTTTACTGTGGAAAAAAGAGCAAACTAGAATGACAGAGATCTGTCATGGAGCATAACACTCCTCCTCTGGCTCGCTTTTATGTGAAGTCAAAAAGCAGTCCTCCAAGAAGCAGACACTTCTGTTATGGGTATTTGGATGTGTTGTTATTTTTTCCCTGCATAGAGGCTTCACTGACTGGCAGTGGATTTGAAAACTTTTATGAATGATCAGAAATAAAAGCCTGAGGAACTGAGTTAGTGGTCCAAAATAATTTTTAGCTGGCTAGAATAATTTTTAGCTTTCTCTGGAATAAGGATCTATGAGCTGTTAGGCTCAACAGACAAAAACACACCATGTGATCAATTCCAATGCCTCTATTTTAGTACAGCTGATTCCATTTCCTGCAAGGAGACAAGATCAATAGTGCTAAGAAGCAGAAATGATGTAAAAGATTTGATGTCACAGTTCTGTAGCAATAAGTTAAAGCTGGTCAGAAAAATGTTTGATCTCATTAACACTTGCTGAGAGTTTCTCCAGAGTATGCTGGAGTCATTTCTAGTTTTCTGCCAGATAGCCATCCACGAGCCCATCAGGCAAATTAGAGTGGTCTGGACTGCCAGGAGCCCAGGGATCTAGAACAGCCCTGGTGTGCAGCTGACCCTGCAGCCAGCAGGATCTGCTGAGTCTCCTGGATGAGGATCATTGGAGTTCCAACATGCAATGTAGTGAAGGAAACAGTTTTGTGTTCTCTCACTGGGCTGGCTGCCTGTCAGGGTTTCTGAGGAATTTGGGCTGTCGGCCAGACTTGGTAGGACCAGGCTCTTCAGTATTTGCATAGCAGGCAAAATTGCTAATTCTCTGGAACAGGACTCCCAGTCCTTAAAAACTGAAGAGGGTTAGGGGTGGTGACAACAATGTTTTTCAATGAGGCTGTTTGGAAATTCGACTTCTGCAGTACTCGATGTAATGTAATTGCTTTGCTCAAACTGGCTCTTAGTTATTCAGGGCAGAAATTCTAGTTGTGGATAAGTTCACACACCAATCATTTGCTGACATAAGTGCCTTGCTGTTCCATTCTCAGGAAAGATCGTTGGTACAAAGGGGAATCAATGAATGAAAAGCCAGTATGATTTATGATGACAGAAAATCCAGGTTGGATGGACCCCTGGGCAGCCTGATCTTGTGTGGACCAGCAGGGCAGTTTGAGCTCAATGATCTTTAAGGTTCCTTCCAGTATAAGTCATTCTATGATTCTGTGATTCTAACTTTCTGTATAAAGGATGACACTTCAAACCTAAGGATACAGGCAGTTAACAGTGAACTGTCTGTGAAATACATTATCAGAATTTAAATAAGTGATTTGACACTTGATTTCACAGATTTTGGAACTGTAATTATGTATAGGATGAAGCACTTAGAAGTTGGGAAGTTGATTAGACAATTTATCTTGTAGCCATCTTGCTGTTCAGTTATTAAAGCTGAATACTTGCAGCCATGCATATGAACAGCAGAATTTCCCATCTGCAGAGCAACTGCTGTTTTCAGTTTGTTTCAAAGGAAAAGGTGCTGGTGTTTCGCAATGAATTTGCTCAGGAAGGTTCCTGTGTGGCAACAGCTAGCCACTGATGTCCTGCCAAAACTGTAATGGAAAACACTGCCTCTTTACTTTGCAATAGTTTGCCAGAATCTTGGGCCTAAGAAGGAAGGGAAGAGGGGAAGCAAGGGGAAGAATCTAAATCAAATACTTAGCTACAAATTTTGTTTTGCTTTAAGCTAAAACTGCTCTCTACGTGCACCCTGCCTCTTTACCCTGCATTTTCAATGCATGAAGAGGCTTTCTCCAACTTAAATCTACTTCATATAATTCATCCCCATGGTTACACTTATTTAGATCTCTTTAACCCAAAGACCAATTTACTTAAATACCTGTTAGAACCCAAAGATGAACAAAAAAGGCCATTATGTTTGACTCCCTTGGACTTCAGGTAAGTTACACAGCTTGCAGACTTAAGACTTGCTTGTTTTTCATAAACTCGTATGAATGGTTTGATTTGGAAGAGGCCTTGAAAGACTATCTGACTGTGTCACGGTTTCTACGAAAAATCCACCTGCGTCCGTGACAGGGGGCCGTGGGCCCTGGAGGGGCCCTAGGCCGAAAGGAAAAAAAGTTAATTAGGAAAAGAAAACAGCGGCAACAATCTAAGGAGGCACACTTATTTACTAAATACTAAATCGAAGTACAGGATAACACAATATAATACAATATAATTGAAAATTGAGCTAACGAATCAAGCAAAATAGGAGAGAGAATGAGTCCTGTAACCGAGAGGCCTACTGTGAATCTAGGCGAACGGCTGAAGGCTCCCACACACTCCCCTTAACGCCAGAACTCGAAAGACCTCAGTCTGTTCTGTGACCGAGCTAATATAGAGTCCAGGTCCCGTGACCTATCGTGTTGTTCTCTGGGAGATGTAGTCTTCTTCTATAAGTTGCAGATTCAGTAAAATTATTCATGCTTTATATGATGTTATGATGTGGAATACTGATAGCAAAATTACAAAATTATTAAACCATGACAGACTGCAACACCACTGCCATGGGCAGCAACACTTTTCACTAAACTAAATTACCCAGAAACTTGTCCATTCTTGCACTGAATGCATCCAGAGACAGGGCATCCACAACAACTCTGGGCTGCCTGTTCCAGTGTCTCACCACACTCTGAATAAACAATCTCCTGCTAATATCTTATCTAAATCTCCTTTCTTTTAGTTGAAAGCAGCTAACCATTGTTCCATCAGTAAACCACCTCATAAAGAATTCCTCTTCAGCTTTCTTGTAGTCCCATTTTGCTGCTGCAACATTGCCCTCTGATAATCTTCATGGCCTTCTCTGGGCCTGTTCCAACAGCTCCATGTCTTCTCTTTTGCTAGGGCCCCAAATCTGAATGCAATACTCTAGACAAGGTTTCAGGAGGGCACAGCAGAGAGGGACAGTCTCCTCCCACACCCTGCTGGCCATTCCTTTTTCTCATGCAGCTCAGGATATAGTGGCCTTCTGGGCTGCAAGGATACATTCCTGGCTCATATCAAAATTTTCAATCACCAGTACTCTCAAGCCCTTCTCCACTGGGCTGCTTTCTGTTTTTTCTCTGCCCGGCACATATGTATCCTTGGAATTACGAGGACCATGACCTTGTACTTGTTCTTGAACATCATGATATTTGTTCGGGCCCACCTCCCTGTAAAGGTTCCCTCCAGTGTGCTGTGTATGTACATGTGCAGTGTGCACACATACCTTGGTATGGTCAGCACTTACTTACAGAGGATATACTGAACCACTGAATCATAGAATTGTAAAATGGCTTGGATTGAAAGGGAAATTAAAGATTATTAGTTCCCACCCCCATAATGTGGGTGGGCTTATCAACCACTTGATGGTGTTGTCCAGTGCACCATTGCGCTTAGCCTTGAATACACCCAGTGATGGGGCAGTGACAGCTTCTCTGGGCAGCCTGTCCCTGTGCCTCAGTGTCTTCCCAGTAGAAACCAATTATCTTAGCATCTAACCTAAATTTCTTCTCTTATAGTTAAAACCATTCCCCTTTGTCCTGTGACTGTCAAACCATTTAAAATACCTTCTCCTGCAGTGTGTGTTTTTCATTTTCCCACTCCCACTCTGTGTCGTTGCCATCTGCGGTTTGGGCAGCATGGCTAGAACATGGCAGAAAAGACTGAGGCCAAGCAGTAATTGAGATGTGTTGTCTCTTTCATTTGTGACTTTACTGAGGTATCAAATACACACACTGTACAAAGATTTAAAATTTGAAAATCCATTGTAACAAGAAAAATGGAAAATGACCTTTTGAGATAATACTAAGTATCATGGTTGGAGCACTAACTGGTGAACAAATGCTGCTGGCACCTTTATGCTTCCACATCTGAGTCAGCTGCTAAATCAACCCAATTGCAATTGTGTGAAATGCTGTTCCTAAGCCTTCAGTTGTTCAGCATCTGCCTAACGCTGAGCTGACAGAGCCACCCATGAAGGTGCTGCTGCACATTGGGAGATTTTAATTATTTCAAATGGCCTTTAACTTTTTTACTGTTTGTTTCTTAATATACAAGATCAAGAGGAGGTTCTTTCCTGGTGAAATTAGGACATACTATTATCATTAAACTCTGTTCCAGTACCTTTACTAGCTCAGTGTCAGCCTAATGTTGAGCTGCCATTTTGATTAAAAGCTTTAATAAATAAACAAAGGAACAAGTAAATAAATAAAATTTTTACAATATGGTGATGTTTGACACACATAATTTTATAATATCTTAGTCAATGCAGTCAGTAGAGCTAACTAATCCATCTCTCCAGTCTGTAGACAACGATGTTTTGTTGAGCAGTCTCAAAGACTTAGCACAATTCACAAAGAGGATGTCAACTGTTTTTTCCTTATCCACCAATGCTGTGCATTCATTGCAGAAAGCCAACAATATTGCCAGGCAGATTTGCACTTAATGAAGCCATGCTGGCTGTTCTGTCATGCTCCATAACTTTGCTGGGTAGGGAGATGAGGCTAAATTGCCTCTATCCAGCCCGAAATCTACCTTTATTCTCTTTTTAAGAATGGGAGTTATGGGAATTTTGCCAGACTTCCATGACATCTCAAATATGATGGAAGGTGAGAAGGATGTTATGATGGACAGTATCAGTTGTTTTGAATAAAACTAGAGTACAGTGCTGCAGATCACTCTTAATACAAGTGTTAAAGCTGTAGCCAGAGACCACATTTATTTCAAAATAATTTTAAAGAATAATAATCAGAGCTGTAATTCTTGGCTAACGTGATGACACATTCATACTTTGTTCTAAGTTCCTATTGTTCCTTTCTGCAGCTTACATGTTTTTTGTAACACAACTGGTAAGTTATAATATGATAAAAAAAATGTTAGAGTTATTGCAGAAATTAATATGAGTGATCTAACTTTCTGGAAATACGTGTTGATACAGTGATACTAATAGTATAGTGTTCTGGCTGTTGAATTTAAGGGAGGTGGGAAACTGTAAACAGTGTATGAAATTTTGAGGCCGTTTTAATTCTTTCAGTTTCAGTTCTGTCCTTTGCTGGAAAGAGTTCAAACCCACATCTGTCACACCCTAGGTAGCAGGATATAGGCTGCTCTGTAGGTTCCTATAGTTCATTCAAGTCAGTATATCAAATGACTAAAACATGCATAGGAGTAAGAACTCTTCTGCTATACAAAGTGTGATGACTATCTGGCTAACAGATCAGTTTGACCCTAGTTCTCTGTTTCAGGTCAGATCAATCATTAGCCCATTTCCTGTGCAGTAGAACAGCTTAAACAGGATGAGGAGAGAGACTGCTAATGAAGAAAAGCAAATAACATTTGAGGTGTTCACCTATGAAGATACAAGCTTTGAAACTCCTAAACTGAGGAAAAGCAGTTGAACTTGGGTTTCCTGCTTCCTTGCAAATATTCCTTGGATGCAATGTAAATGAAGATACAGGTACTGAGTATCTCCAATGAAAAGAGGAGATTCCTTTCAGCATGTTAAGAGGAAGGATAATGGCTCCAGGCTACAGATTCTGACTTGGCAGATAATACCTTACAGGCTGCCTAAAGTGACCTGACATGAGAGTTGTTTGTGCAATCACATCTTCTTACTATCTGTAGAGAAGCTTTCTGTATGAACTCTGTTATCTCCTACTCAAATGATGTGACACAACTTTCAGACTTGAAAGATTTCCATTGAAGTTGATGCAATCTTTAGTATAACATACACAATATTAAACCATAGCCCTACTCCTTTCAAACTGTAAGGCTTTAGGTACTGAGGAGTAAGCTTTTCACCAACTTCTGTAGTAGGATATCAAAAACAGTCTTGTTTGCTTACAAAAATAATACGATCTACAATTACTTTGAAAATGCAGGGATTCCTTTGGCAGAATTCTCATTTAGGAGTTTTGCAGAAATCCAGTCTCTGAAACATTAAGGGATAGAGTCGTATTTGCTTGTTCTAATATATTCCAACCAATATAACTAAATGTTATTCTTGTGCCTTTTTTTTTTTTATTATTTCTTCTGATGATTCATAGCCCAAAGTCTATTGATAACATTGGATTCTTGCCACTTTCACAGCTGAACATATTGCAGAAATCTAAAAACATTTCTGAAAGATCTGGATGACAGAATTATTAAAAGCTCTTGATGGTATGCAGTGTATTTGTGGCTCATGAGTGGGAGAATCCACTGCATATTAACCACTGCTCAGAAATGATACCTTATGAGCTCTTTTGCTCACTTAGGAAAGGCTTTGTCTTATGTGTATTTTTGTAGATTTGAACTTAAGTGTGTAAATCATTTGCCTCAAGGTAGAAACAGATGTGTGGTGGAAATTGTTTCTGCTTAATAAGAAAGGAGTATCAGCAAGGCTTTGTTCTCATAGTAAATGTACATGGTACTTCGTCAATGCCTGTTGTCTCCAGCCAGCAGAATATTCCACACTGGATATTTCTCTCTGATCAAATTTAATGTTCACCTTAGTAACTGAGTTCAGTCAGGTTTCCCACATAGTGCCCAGGGTGGACTGTCTTTTTCATCCCAATCAGTTGGGCAGAATCACAGAATCATAGCCTTGATGTGTGTAGTCTAGAGAAGTTCCAGTATCTCTGTAAGCCTCTCTGCTATCCTGGTGCATAATTGACTGCTGAAACCAAAGCTGCCATAGCTTCATTACTACCAGTTTTTTGGCTAGTCAGATAAAAAGTTAGGATGGGTATAAGCAGGAGTCACTTCTGCAGATGTGTCTTGTAAAGAACCTTGGTTTCCTTCTGAATTTGATTTAATCTTTCCTATGTAGCTACTAAGGGCCTGGTCATTTTCCTAAAAGTATCTCCAGGGCATGATGTAATTCTTTGTTAGTAAGGAAAAGCTCATGAGAAAAGATGGGTCTTGCATTACATTCTAAAAATAGTGAGGTCACTCCCATCAACAAAAGATAAGATTTTCAAGTTAAGGAAAACCCCATGTAATCTCACACAGACAAAGCACACAAAAGCAAGGCAGAATGCAAGGAAATGTGCCAGTGGAGTCTAATTGTGGGAAAAGACATCCAGAATATTTCACGCTAGGTTAATTTGAATGACTTTCCTATAAAAAGTTTATCAAAATTGAAGATTTGCTGAGAGAAGCATTAAAAGAATTCCGTAGAAAACTGACTTTTTCCAGTTCTGGGAAAGCCGAACTTAGTTAGATTCGTATAAACAATTTTATTTTATTTATTTATTTTTGAGAAGTTTTATTGGAACAGTTTTCAGTGAACAGGCTTTGGGTCCCTAAAAATAAATTAATCTTAGGCAAAGCATGAGAGCAAAATCATTATGTTGACCAATCTTACAGAAGGTAGAAAAAACTTCAAGTGAAACAATGTAATACTGACATTAAATTTGGGCTAAACAAGCTCAGTGAGATACAGTTTAATCTCCCTTTATGGCAAGACCTAGGGAGGAAGATGCAAGTAGGTGCAAGACAATACTCACTGAAACATAACAACTATGGGGAGTGGGGGGATGGTGAATGAACTGTACCTGCAGTGCTCAGTACACGAAGTCTTAGTGCTTTAAGTTTGGATAGTGGGAAGGAAGAGGAAGAATTGTGAAGGGAGAGTTTGGAAATGCTAGAGTTGAAATGCCTGCAGATCTTGAATTAGTGGAGGTGACATTCTACATGGAGGCAGAAATTGGTAACAACAACTCACAAGTAGGTCACAGCCAGTAGTATTAGTATGGGCTCATACTAGTACCTGAAGGTCTGAAGCTTCTGAATATTTGTGAGGGGTGGAAGAGAGGGTGGACGAAATTTTTACATATGCACTATTCAGCTTATGCAAATCCTACTATATTTAGGTTTGTTTGACCTTAACAGCGTGCAAACTTTTAAGCACTGATAAATGCTTGTTGCACATATCTATCAAGCAAACCGTTGTCAAGGAAAAAGATGAAAGGAGCACTGAGGATAGTTTAAGATTTCTTGGAAAAAAAACAAAACAAAACAAAACAAACAAACAAACAAAAAAAAACCACTGCAGTTAAAACAATAATAAAATTTAGCCTTATGGTCTCTTCTTGAAAATTTGCAGTAAAAGTAGGGAACTCTTCTAGATTTGGAAACAGGAATACTAGGTTCTCCCCTATGCTGCTTGAGGTGGAGACAGCTAGTGACAGTAATATTTATATTTACTGTTATCAGCATTTGTTCACAGGTTAAAAATACCACATTGTCAAAAAAAAGAGATATGCTCCCAAAAATGAAAAAAAAATGATAAAGTTATTGAATAGTTTGTATGATTCTTATGGGTTAGTAGGTGGTCTGAAACAGCTGGTGCAAATCATGAGAATTTCAGTGGTGATAACTTTAAAAATGTCCAAAAAGCATATGGCTGTATAATGGATTTTAAAAGGATGTTAACAGCAGAAAAAGATTGGGTGGTTTTCTGGAGATTTTGGACTAGTGAAAATGTAAGGGGAAGTTAAAAAAAAAAAAAAAAAAAAAAAAAAGCCTTTCCATAGGTCACTCATTTATTTCATATCATTTATTTCATATTTGGCAGACAACATAAATCAGCCCTTCATGCAGTATTGCATGAAAAACAAAAAAAAAAAAACAAAAAAAAAAAACAAAGAAAGCTGTGCTGCTGAAAACTGTAAAAAAAAAAATCATTTCATCAGGCAGCCTCAAAAAATTACTCAAATGTCTGAAATGTTCCAGTTATGGCAATGAGCTGTTAGCTTGGGAGGAATCTCCTATGACCTAAATGTCTTTCCGTTATTTCCAGGATATTAAAAGAGGTAGTTCAACCTAAATGTTAATAATTGTTTTAATGTTACTTTAAATAGGAGAATATGTGGGAGATAAGCACCTTTTCTATTGAAGGTTAAGAAGAAAAAATAAGCATCATAAAAAATGGAGCTGGATCTCTTTGTATTATTCATTCACAGATTTCTTCTAACAAGTTCAGAAGCCAAGGGGCTGGAAGTTTCTGGCAAGCTAAACTCTGCTTTGAGTTTGGGAACTCACTTTATAATATGCTAAGTTTTTGGCAGCTATTCTGTGGCCTTTTATGCAGAAGAACAATGTGATGTTGCTAGTGAGACCAATATTAATGCAAATATGCCTAATACTACTTACTTGTGATTCTTTCAATATAACTGCTTACATGGTAATAGAAACAAAAAATGCACCTGAAGATTTTCTTACTTTATTATGGTACTAAAATATTGATTCTATCTTTTCTCAAAAGAGTTCTGTCAAACACAGACTTGGGATGAAAACAAACAGAGAAAAAACAGCAAATCATAAAGATCTGTCTGTGCTCTTCATATCTCTTAGACTGTTTCCATTGAAAAAAAAATTGTGGCAATAGTTTAGTGAAAATGTAGATGTTTCTGAACCCAGTTCTAAAAGGAACCTGCTAAGCCGTGTTCAGCATCCCATTCCTAAGCTGACATGCTGCCCAGTCTTCCCAGAACTGTGGAAAGGGAAGTTGTTGCTTCTGTGCTGACTACACACAATAGATGAAATACGTCAGTCCTGTATGATGCCTGCTTTTCTATTCATCTTGAAACATTCTCTGTACATACCTCCCATTTAGCTCATTCTTTATTTCCAAGAAAAATAATACTGTAGAGTTCTATGGAAGAGGTTTTGGTTTTTTTTATTGTTGATTTATTTATGTAATTAGGTCTTTCAGCTTACTTCACTTGACCTTTGGGAGGAAGAGTTTTTTTCAGAATGTCACTCACCTTTTTACAGTCATCTGTGAAGAAAAATGTCTTCCAAACCCACTTTTATCCTATAAGTATAAAACATAATGGCTTGCAGTGCTTTACTCACGCTACTGCATCACATGCAACTCAAGAAAATGTTTTTCTTGCATGACAGGTTATTGTAAATAACAGTCACAACTTGTGGTTGTGTCATAATTAGTGCTGACTGCACAACCTGAACTGTTTGCTCAGAGTCCATTTTACAGACTTCATCTACCAAGGAATAAATGGGTATCTCAAAGCTTGGTTGTTTATAAAACCCATGGAGGGAAGTGAAAGTTAATGTTAATTCAGCAATGTGAATATTTTCTCCAGCAAACAGACGGCTGATCTCCCCAGAAGTACAACAGGAATGTGCAACAGAAACACCTGAACAAGAATATAATCTGCTGTACTGTAGTCACAGTTATTTACCATAACCCATCAGAGCCCTGATCTGGGAGCTGCACACAGAAGCTGAGGGGCTTCAGGGCTGGTAGCATCAATGTGTAGCATGCTAGAATGCATCCATGTCTGTGTGTTTTAAGGAGAAGCTGCCTATAACACCCAAAGGCTCTCTCATCATGCTGGAAATGAGGAACAGTTTTGGTAACCCATCTTGTAAAGCATGGGTAACTCTGGCCTGGTCTCCAAGGAAAAAATTTCAATGAAGATGGAGATAATACAGATGGCTTAGGACAATCTTTTCAGATATATACTAAAACTGTTAATTCTTTTGGCAAAATAAATAATTACATAATTTGTTCACAGGTTTCACCTGCTTGAAGGCCTTTTTTTATTTTTTTATTTTATTTTATTTTTTAATTTTTTTTTTTTTAATCAATAGGTTTCAGTATCTCCTTTCTCCTTAGTCATAGAATTTTAGAGTCACACAGAATCACACAGAATCACAGAATCACAGAATGACTCAGGTTGGAAGGGACCTCAAGGATCATGAAGCTCCAGCCCCCCTGCCTGGCAGGGCCACCAAACTTCCATGTTTACTAGATCAGGTTGCCCGGGGCCCCATCCAACCTGGCTTTGAATGCCTCCAGGGATGGAGCATCCACAACATCCCTGGGCAGCCTGTTCCAGGATGTCGCCACTCTCCTAGTAAAGCACTTCTCCCTAACATCCAACCTAAGAATAACCTGAATTGGAAGGGACCCACAGGGACTAATAAGTTTATGTCCTGGATCTGAGTTGAAGTGACAAATCAGTTCTTACTCTGTTCCTAGCACATCCAAGAATATTGCAAATGAGGCACTGTAAAATATAAGTATGATCAATACTTTAATTGTCATTACTACAAAGCAATCCAAATCAGAAAAAAACACTGCCCCAGGGGGGGTATTGGAATTTTCAGTTTGATGTCAAACGGCAAATAGGAAAGAACAGTATGCATCCAGAATGCTGATATTGCCCAGATTTTATGTGAAAGGAAAATGGAATGTCAGATGTTGCTTTCCTGCCATCTTTTTGTACTTATAATGCCAGTAATAGTTCTTTTGATGGGAAGTCTTTCATCACTTCACATTAAAGGTTCTCACACTACCTGCCATGCTCTTCATTTATTCTGGACAAAAGAGTATTAACTGTCCCTTGGCTTCAGTCTTTGTTATGCTTCATCTCTTATGTGACAAGTCTATTAAGTGCTACCTTCCTCTCCTAAGCCCAGAGCAGGTCTTGTCCTACTTTAGTCTTTTGTATCAAAATGTTTGATATGTCATCTATCTTTATTCTAGAATTAGCAATGTATTTCTTTAATGTTTTCAAGATCTGTGGACAGGAGGTGATTAATGCCTATTAATTCTCATTAATTTATATTAGGTACATAAATATTACATTAGAAAACTAACTCATTAATTTTGATCTTTGCAGAAAACTCCAACACAGGCCCAACATCTCAGGTGTCAGTTATTGAGCCAATTATGTCCATTCTGGAAAAAAAGCAATTGATTTGCTTGCTTTTTGCTCATGTAAAAAAACAGTGTGCCAGATATAGGAGCATTTTACAAATGTCTTAAATTATACATAAATAGGAAGTTGTTAAAATGGGACAGAGGGATCATTTTTTTAAAAAGCAGATAGACCAACAGGTTGTAACTGCACACATTTCTTAGCATGCTAATTTTGTGGTCTTGGCAGTGTTTGGCAGAGATGCTGTGTAATCAATTTAACGTAGTGTCACGGGTTACTTAGATTTACCTAAGTAAATGCCCGTGACTGGGGAAGCCACCCCGTGGGCCCCCCCCCCGGGGCCCGGAAAGGAGGGGGAAAAGGGGAATGGGATAAAAACAGCGACAATCTAAGGAGGAAAAACTTATTTTACTAAATATGATATCGAAATACAAGATAACACAATATAATATAATTGAGGCTAACAAATCGAACAAACAGAGAGAGAGAGTCCCCGAAAACCGAGAGGCCTACTGTGAACTCTAGGCGACATGGCTGGAACGCTTCCCACTCTCCGAGAAGTTCGAGAGAAGGAGGGCACTCCAGCCTGGGAACGAGATTATATAGCGTCCTGGTCCCGTGACTTATCATTAACCCTGTTGTCCTCTGGGATATGTAGTCTTCTTCTGTGGACTTCACATTCAATAGAAGTATCCATACTTTACATGATGTTATGATGTGGAATACTGATAGTAAAATTACAAAATTACAAAACCATGACACGTAGCTTCTGATTTTATTTTTCTGCTATATTAACATTATTTCTCCATGGTACTTGCAGTTTTCTGATTGCTGGTTGTTTTTTGATGTTGTTGTTTTTGGTTAGTTTTTCATTGTTCTATTTTCTTCTTTTTCTCTCACTCTAAATTCCTCTATCTCAATGTATAGTTGGGATCCTATGTAGTCTTCTGTGACAGGAGAATGTACTCCAAACCATCCCAGCAGGTAAATGCTACCTGGAGCAGAGGTACACAAACTTGCTTATTTTCATCTTTAAATTTATATGATACTGACAAAGTATTTTATTCTGGATCTCATAAAACATCTAATGGGAGGATCATAAACCACTTATCTTTTATGAAAACCTTTAAAAAATTTATTAGGTGTACATACATTGTGAATGGAAGGTCCAAACGCCTGAAATCTAACATTAAATTTTTTCAGTGTTACCAGAGATCGCTTTAGTTTCTTTAGCAGGCTTAGCTGCTTTCTTATCTTTCTCAGTATTTTCTGGCATATGTCTTCTGTCAGAAATGCTTTGTGCTGAATCATTTTAATTCTGAACAATGATGATGCTACCTATAAATGTGCTAGAGCTGTGGGGCTCTGTGGTGTCAGATCGATTAGACTTTCTGCAATATTAACAAATCTAAGTCTGGTTTAGCTGGGCTGTTATACTCCCTCAACAGGACTTAGCCATGTTGCTGAAAACCTGACTCCTAGCAAAGCACCCTTGGGACATGCTTCCACCGTTGAGAGCCCACTTCTGTGGGTTGGCATAGAATATCGTCTGGTTAACCTAAATCAATTTTTCATGTTCACCATTTTCAATATGAAGACCTGGCAACTTTAGAGGTATGCAAACATGATGTAGGGACATGTGTCAGTTTTTAAGAGGAACTTTAATTTACCATTTCCTGAGCTTCCTGTTCCCTGACTATAAATCCACAGATCTCAGTTTCCTCAAGGACACAGCTTTCTGGATGGATTATACCCAATGTGATGTGCTAGGCTGTTTTACCTCTTTGATCTTCTCTAGTGCAACACCAGATTAAGTATCCATGGCTAATCATGGAAGACAGGCTAATCAGGAAGCCTGGGAAATAAAACCAAAATGCAAAGCCTTTTTATTCAGAGATTTAATATTGAATAAATAATCAACCTATTCTAGTAGAAGTACGTCTTAAACTTTCAGTTCTTTTTTCTTTTTGGAGGTAGCTGTAAGTAGCTGTGTGTCTATAAGAAGCAATCTTTTCGTCACCCAGTAAGAAAAGCAACATCAGTATAAGAGGTAGCTTGTATATTTTGTTGGATTTCTTTCAGCACCTCTTGGAGCAATTTCCTACTCAATGCCACCTCTAGTATTTAATTCTTCCCTATTTTTTAATTTATGTTTTCTCCTAATGAAGGTCTTGGGAATTTTCAGCTGCCTATAACAAGATGGTATTCTGAATGCTAACCTGAGGCTGTGTCTTTTTGTGGATCATGGTAATTGTGAGATAATTTACAGGAATGTTAAGTAGCTGCACTTTGTTTTAGGAAGCATACCAGACTGTCACTTCAAATTGGCAAAAAGGCATAGATATGTTACGGTTCGCCTCCTATGCATTTCAGTACTTCTTACTGAGAGTCTGTGACTGAAACTGAATTTTGGATTGGAACCACTCCTCTGTGGGGAAGAGAGCAAACCTATCAACATTGTTTGTAATATTTCCCTCACTTTAGAAGAAAATGCATGGCTACAGAATTAAAAAGACAAAACCTGCTGATCCAGAGAGATCACAAGTGTTCTGGCAGCATTCTCTAGTCTCATGCTTTGAAGTTCTTCCCGGTGATGAGATCAAGAAGATAGGCATTATCACATCTTATCTAGGTCTATCTTGTTAAGATACTTTGCTAGCCAAAATGTGGAAAAGAGGGGGAAGAATCAAGATCTGCATCATGGCACAGAGCAAAATATTCCATACCAAATAGTTTTGTCCTAAGTAGAGATCTCTAACCAATTATTTCAACTGTAGTGATATTAAGTTTTATGAGTCTCCTAATCTCATAATTCTGGTTTGCACTTTCAGTTTCTGAAAACCTGAATCTGTTAAGTGGGATTCTTATCCTTAGCTTATAAAAAATACCTCAGGATCCATTCAGTGTTTATTTGGAAATGTCATCAAAGCAGAAGAAAGACATTTTCTGCAGTACAAAGTAGTCCTCCCCTCTTGGGAACTACTGAAATGTAAAGAAAAGGTGGCTGAAAATAATGTTCTGGAGAAAATGAACAGAAATTGGCCCACTGGGCTGGACTTCTCATTCTCAGTTTCTCAAGGAGCTCCAGGGAATGGATATTGCAGGAGCTGCAGCACACCTGTTTCCACAAAAAGCATACAGATGCATTTTGCAATACATTTTACAGACAGAAAGGGCAGTCTAGCTTTCAATTTGGGACCTATTAAGATCTGCTAATTAGGTAAAGTCCAGGTGTTTATCAACAATTGCAAGGAACATATATTTATTTAATTGCTTATTTAATTGTGTCTTCCAAGCTGTCTCAGGAACCTCATACTGTTGCTTTACAATCTTGTCTACTCCTGAGTCTGATCAAGTCAGCAGGGGAGCACTAAGAAAAGGCACAGTGGGTATTGCACTAAGTGTTGTTCACCACTTAGTAACTATCTTTAAAGAAGTTATTACAAGTTGCTTGAATCCAAATTCTTTTCATACCAGGGCTAATCTGAATTCATAAATATGAAATGTGTGTTTTAAACTGGATAAAATATTTTATTCCAAGTGAAACAAGGACTAAAATAATTAACAGTGAGTTAATAATGGGGTTCTGTATGGAGAAGCAGAAATTACAGCGTCATGGGACTGTTGTTGGAAGGGACCTCCAGACTGTGTTGTCTATCCCCTTATTAAAGGGGAATCTTGCTGAGGATGGTGTCCAATTAGAATATGAATGTTTTGATTATCTGCAGGAGCTGAGTCCACAACCCCCATAGGCAAATTGTTCCAGTGCTTTCTTACCTTCTGAATGGCTGGTCCTGAGGGCCAGGTGAGCAGCCTGTTCCCCAGAATTTCACCACTTGAGCACCACCACTTCCTACCATAGGTCTGCTCCTAGCACATACTCATGCTGGTGCTTACGGTGGAAAGTGCCTAGAGACCTCTCTCTACTTATTGTTACTAACTTTCTTGAAGTTTTCTAAAGAGAAGGGCATCAGCAAATGATTTGTGTCAGATACATAGGCAGATGGATGAGGGCTGAACTGAAGCCTCCTAAGCTTGGAAGCTGAGGCTCATGATGCAATCTGTTCTGTGAACATCCTTTTTCATGTTATTTCTAGCTGTTTCTGCAATGTGTCATCAAATGCTATTCATACTATGAAGCACAATGATTGCATTGCTCTCCTTTTTTTTTTTTTTTCCGCTAGAGTTTGCTGTGACTGATTAAACAGTATGTGGGCTACAATTGGCTTCGATGTAGGATACAAAACTGACTCCTTCCTGCATGAGGGAACCTCCATAGCAGGCAGTACTTTTCATTTTTGTCTCTTAAGCTAGAGTCCAGAAATGTAAAGGTCATACATAAATATTATCATGAAAAATTCAAAAGCCATGAAAAATAACAAGATTTGAGTGCTTTATCTCAAATTTTAAAATTATTCATGTCTCCTAACTGTACATGTTGTAATGATCCTTGTCTCCGCCACTCCTTAAAACTTCATATTCAACAATTATCTATTCTCTTACCCTGGGAAAAGAAATACCAGACACATACAGCTAAGCAAGTTGTGCTGTGCCTTTTTGGCCAGTTTTTTTTACAACAGCTTTGGCCAGTGAATATTTCTGGCAACTAATGACAGCTGAGCTCATCCTGCATACTTCCTTATTAGGGTGTCACTCTTCATCAGCATTTTTTTCTCATGATATCTGTGAGTCTCAGTAAACTGTATGCTTGGCTAAAACTGGCAAGAAGGTGCTGAAGTTATTAGAGTAAGAAACAGGACAAGTAGCTTGTTCTCATTACCTTAGTTTCCCTAGGAAACAAGACTGAATAATTCAGATGCATTTCCTATTGCTGTACTGAGGGAAGAGTGGGGGAAAAAAAAAAAGTGCAACAAGAAAAAGAAAAAAGAAAACACAATAACTATAGCACAAAAACATACTAATAAAGACAGCAAAATACTAGATAAATAAGATATAGTATATCATTACAGGTTGTTCAGTGAACACATAAGTGAATGACCCTGGTTTACTGTTTCCCTACTATTTCTAAGAGGAGAGTAGATTCTGCGAACAATCTCCATTAATTCTTTCTGCTCCATAGCATTTAGCCCCTAAATTTAGATTAAAGAAAATGCACAGCTTGCCTGGAAACTGAGTTCAGTGTAGCTTTTGAAACATACTAATTTGTCATAGTTTAAACCTGCAGGGTTCTTGAAGATTTTGGTTTCCCAGAAATTTTAGTCTGAGATTTTCAAAATGACAAGTTCTTTTTGCTTGCAAATCACAACACTGACCTACATGGGTCTTCAGAGCTCCTTCCCCTGAGTTTCACCTCTTCATTCTCTTTCTCAATAACTTGGTTAGCTTCAAAAGCAGTTTTAAACTTACAGCTTATATTCCAGATGGAATACTAGATAGTCAGATGTTTTAAAAGTGTATTTAAGTGCTATATTGTGTAGCACAATTATAGTGCTGCATTGGATACAGTGACAGTATTCTGACTCTTTTTGATAGGAATACTGAAAATGTTTGCAGTTTCCTCCTCACCCTAAGGTGTGGGGGGACACCCACTGGTGACCAGTCCCATGGCAGCCTCCTGATCTTGGCCACCTGTGCTTCACTACATCTTCACTTTTACAGAGGATCACAATGGATGTTTTCACCTGTGCATCAACTCCTTTCCTTTTTTCCACAGTTCCCAGAGCACTACATTTTCATTTTGATTCTTGCTCTTTAGTTAAACTTGGTTATTTCCAAGTGACCACAATGCTTCTCTCAGACATGCTTAAAAATCTCAGCAGCAGCAAGTTTATTTTTGTAGAAAACAAACAAAAAAATTTACTATTTGTGAAATATCCTGCATTCAACTAATATATTGTCTATGATGGTCATCTCAGAAACACATTTGCTTTATTTCTTTGTCAGGATTTGATGAAAAAGACCTTTCTCAGTCTGAAAGTCAATGTTCGCCTGTCCAAAATAAAAATACACTGCATGTTTGTCAGAAATATCCACATCACGTTCAACCTCCTTGTTCTTCAGCTTTTTCTCATTCAGCAGTTATTCATTCAGGAATGCAGAATCACAGGATCATAGGGGTTGGAAGGGACCTCCAGAAATCATTGAGTCCAACTCCCCCTGTCAAAGCAGGTTCCCCACACCAGCTCACACAGGTAGGCGTCCAGGCACGTCTTGAATATCTCCAGAGACGAGACTCCATAACTCCCCTGGGCAGCCTGTTCCAGTGCTCCGTCACCCTCACCGTAAAGAAGTTCTTCCGCACATTCATGTGGAACTTCCTATGCTTCAGTTTCTGTCCATTTCCCCTTGTCCTGTCTCCACAGACTACTGAAAAGAGTCTGGCCTTGCCATTTTGCCCCCCCCACACCCCCCACCTCAGATATTTACAGACCTGGATCAGGTCCCCTCTCAGTCTTCTTTTCTCAAGTCTGAACAGACACAGTTCACTTAGCCTTTCTTCATACCAGAAGTCCTAAGTGTGCATACCACCTGCAGTGCTACCTAGAAGAGCCTTTACACAAGAGGAAAGATAGATCAGATAAATGTTTGAAGCAGAAGAGGAAGCCAGGAGACAAAGGAAGAGTTAGCATGACCTCCAAAAGAGGATAATATAAAGATAGCAGTATCTACTGGTGAGTATTGGCAATGAAATAATATATTGTCTAAAGCACAGAAAAGTTACTTTTTGCATGATAAACACTCTTCAGCAAATGTGCCACACAAAGAATCCAGCAATTTTAGGAAATACATCATTGAGTACTTCAGGTTTGGGGGGAGGAGGAATAAAAAGCTCTGCTCTTTTGAATGTAAGTGAGTAGATTTGAAAACTATGACTGGAAATAAAATTAAAAAAAATAATAACAATTAATAACAACAAAAAGAAAAATAAAAAAGGTTGCTAGGTCTCAGGTCTGTTATAGCTTCCTGTGAGATCTTTATGATGAGGTACCAGAGTAAGGCTGAGATATTTGGTCTGAGGAGAAAGTGACAGGAAAGACTGAAATGTATAACTGAATTTGCTCATTTATTATAATGACCCACTGGATACTGGATACATCTTATTCACAGACACTGATTGGAAAGGGCCTTTGGAGATCTAGCGGCCTACCTCTAGTTTGAAGTAATGCTGCTTCCAGCACCAGGTCAGGTCAGCCATGGATTTGTCTACAGGAGATGGCAATTCTGCAGAATCTCTAAGCAAATTTATTCTAGTGCTTCAGCAATCTCCTGTTCAGCCATGAGAAGCAGTAAAGGAAACCAGTGAACCCAAGTAAACAGTGACTTAGCACATTTTTAAATGTTGAGCTCATCCTTCAAACAGTGAGAATGTTTAATCACTGAAGCTACAGAAGAGATTAATGCTCCACTTCTTGTTATCTTTGAGCACAAACTGCTTTTCTGGAAACTGTTTTTACATGTACAAGGTGTATGTCTATGAAGCACAAGTTATCAGGCTCTGAGTAGGGTTAAGAGATAAATTTCTCTGCAATTTAAGGGACATTTAGGTGACAGTAGAACAAATTAAGTTCATTCTTTTTTGTCTATCTATGAATTAATACAGTACACATACAGTAATTCTGTGCACACAGATAAGCACTGGTATGTCTGTCTGAGCCATTCCACAGTAACTGAGATATTCATTTACGAGTGCATGCTGTGAACACCTGGAGTCTCATTACTTCACGGGGGCCAGAAGTGGCTTTGCAGCGACACTCATTTAGTCTATACGGGAGAGATTCCAACCACAGCAGTCTCTGTGAGAATTTCTATGTCTTTAGAAACAAAACATCTTGAATCATAAACTCATTCTAATGTTGGGAAGTCATTACTGGTTATTTATCATAATCACTCAATGCCTTCCTCATCAAGAAAATATATCCTTCCAAAATAAAATAGAACCTTCCTGGCTGGGCACTATGGAGTAGCCTGCATTTCTGCCCTGTTTATTGTGACAATATTGTGTGAGTTCTGAGATCCTGGAACATGCCAGAAGATAAGGAACTGCCCAATGACGATTCTCCATCAATTTGCACTAGCACTGAAGCATCATTTAAAAGAGTGTTTGTTCTAATTGTTCTCTGTAAGATGTTCCACTAAAATCCTAATTTTCTCCAACAGAATAATAGCATGATATAGTGCAAAACGTAACTGGTTACAATACTGGCTTCCAGTAAAGTCCAATCTTTCTACTTTTTCTTTTCATCTTGTTAGGTTGGAGCAAAACAGAACTTAATGTCTAACCAACTTAATTTGTATTGAGGGTGGGTGGATGTTTTCAGAAAAATGAAGTCTTTGGTCTAAATCTTATATTAAGAATAGCACCCCATATTTTCACTGAGGGCAACTAAGTCACAGCAAATGTTGTGTGATAGGACTAACTTCATGAAACTAGAAAATAAACATCCAAAAAATACTGAACTATGAAAAACAGATATTGAAAACAGTTTTATGAATCCATAAATTGTGTTTTCATTGTTCAATTTGATACAGATCAATGATAATTTTGATAAAGATCAACTAGTTTTCTTCAGCCAAAATGATTTTCTTTGAATAGACAAAAGAGGAAAGAGAGATTTTAAGCCAGTGCAAATTTTTTGAAATTAATGACTTTATTTCATTTTGCAGTAGTTGAGACTGAAGTGCAACTAACTTACCAGACTGTGACTCCTTTATGGCTTACCACTTATAAGTGGCAGAAGTTGCTCTGTAAGCATAAATATGCATTATTTTACAAGAAAGCTCTTCTCATTTTTTTTCCTTTGTGAGATGTTATAACAGTGATGTGGGTGACATGTCCAGCATCTGTCTGAGTGTGCTGCCTGCTTTTGATTATTTTTAACAGTAGCTCTTCACCATCTCTCCTCTTAGCCTTAAAAGGAGACATTTCAGCAAATAAAGTACTTATGGGCATCAGAAACTTCCTATAAGCAGTGAAAGTACAGCACTTAAATCTTGAGAACTGTGGGGAGCTACGAAGGAGCTGTAGTATTTCTCTGAATCCTGGACTGTCTTATCCTGTGATGCGTATATTCAAAGGCATGAGTGGGCTGAGTGTGTGGCATCTCATGACTTCAGTATTAATGTTTCCTTAAATTCCCTTTTCTTTTTTGAATGTGCTTTTATGTATTTTATCATGCTTTTATTTCTATAAGTTTTTATCTTTTGCAACAACAGTTTGGAGAGCAGTGAAGGGGATGATTTTCATCAGCAGGAGTTGATGTAGGCTGCCCACTTCAGAGTGCTAGGAGCAGGAAGCTCTTTAAAGTAAAGAAATAGTTCTATTTCTCAACAGTTATAATAAACAAAAAGCTGCACTAGTTTCAAAAAGTTTCCAATGCAGAAGAAAATGGAAAAAGCAAAAAAAGAACTTAGTGACTCCCCTGTGATGTGTGCTGTATGCTTCATTCCCTTCTGCTCTTCATGAGACAAGCAATAGCTTCATCATCTTGGGAGACCAAACCACAGTCCCACCCAGTGGCATGAGCCATTAAGAGAAGTATTTAATAAAATCCTGCTGTCAGCCAGGCAGTCATCTCACTGATAACAGTATGTGGAAGATGCACATCAAAAACAGAGTTCTCAGAGGTAACGAGACAGGCTGAGTATTCTTTTGAGTTGTGTAAATCCTACTTATCCCAGCACTGACTTATGATGATGTATGTCCTGTAACCAACCTGAATTATAAATAAAACTCACTGTTCCTTCTGAAAAGAGCACTCAACCAAAAGATCAGAAGGAAAAAACATGCAGGGAAGTTGCAGTATAATCTCCAGGCCATATTCACCAGTGACTACACTTCAAACCATGTCTCCTTACCTCCCTCTTTAGGGAAATTACCACAGTATATTTAGTATATTCACAGTAAGCGCCTGTGAATGATGTGCTACACGTTTCTTTAAGGAACTCTGTCCCTACACTTGCACCGTTACACTGTGGGCTCTCAGCCTTCCCACCTGTCAAATAAATCCTGAAGAAACGTCATATCTAGAGTGTCTGTTTCCTGCCAGGCAATGCCCTGTGACCCCTGGCAGCAGGAGCCTCTTTCCCCTCTGTCTAAGTCTGCTGCTTTGTGTATTCTCCACGTGAGAGTCAAGAGCTCTTCTCCCTTGGAAGGCCTTGGGCTGAAATCCCATGTAGGAAGGAAGAAACACGCAGCATCTATTGTCAGAGATAAAAACTTAATTAGCTTGGAGGATGTGCGAGTAAAGGAAGCTTACAGGAAAGCAGGATCAGGTGATTCTGAAGCATTTAAAGGCACTGGTTGCAAAAATAGGGTAAAGTAAGGCAGAATGCGGGAAAGGCATATGTTTTAGATGTAGTCCTTCAGTGGTAGCCTAGGTCTGACAGCTTGTTGAAGTGCACCCTTTGTCCCCATGAATCACCACAGAGAAGGCCATTGTGATATGTTTATTGTCTTGGCACATGAAGTCACAGTACAGGCAGATCTAAACAGTGCACCTGAGCTGTTTTGAAGATGTAAAACAAACAAACAATCAAAAAAGTATCTGTAGTAATACATCTTTGTATAGCATGTGTTATGCCTGCATATAGTTCTCAATTAGGGCAAATAAAGATTTGAATACTTTTCGATAAGGGCAAATAAGAAAAGAGTTGAATCCTTCTGGATTTGGTATTTATTATTGATAACAATCTATTCAGTATTTTATCTGGATTATTCTGCTTCGACTTTAGCATAGTTAGTTTACTGATGTGGAATGGCCACATTCTCTTCTGATTTTTATGGTCTTTTTGCATTTTATGCATGCTGTTATAAAAAAATATCAAGGTAGCAGTTACTTATCTAGGAAACATTTACCTCGGCAGCTTTACATGTAGTTCTAACAGAATCAAGAATTTGATTCAACTATTTGTACAACAGAAACTGACACTTTAGGTAGACAAAACATTTCACATTTTAATTAGAACATGACAAAAAGTCAGGGAGGAGGCTGAATAGAGTAAATTCAAAATGTCTTATAGCAAAATTACTTTCTCAGAAGGTCAGCTTACTGAGTTCATTTCACAAGGGATATTTTTAGCAACTTGGAAATTTCATTAAGAGCTGCCTGCTTAGACTTAATGTGAAAATTAGAATCAGTGGCTACTGTTATGTAAACAGGAAAAGCCTGGTTTTATGTCACATAACCCAATATAGGTTAATTATACCAAAAATAGAACAGAATTCTGACCACATAATTTGATAAATGCATACAAATAATTAACAAAACAAAACAAAACAAAACAAAACAAAAAAGAAAGAAAGAAAGAAAGAAAGAAAAAAGTATTCAAAATGTGCTATTTTCATCCACTATATTTTTTTGGTTTTTTTTTTTGTTTGTTTGTTTGGTTTGTTTTTGTTTTTTTGTTTTGTTTTGTTTTTTTGGAGTTGCTGGAGAAAATTAAAATTTGCTGCAAAATTAAAGTTAATAAAAATACCTCACAGCAGTGGGTGAGAGGTTCAATAGACATTTCAGGTTTTTTCTGATATCAGTACTATCCAAAAAGATATCTGCCATTTTCCTGAGAATTAGATAAAAGGCATATGAAATTTCTGCAGGAATATTTATGAGACCTAAGTAGACCAGGGTTACTCCCTGTGGACTCCTGTTTCCTCTGCATGTTCAAGCTATGCTTACAGCAAGGTTGGAGAGCAGCCATCACTGCAGTTTCAGGAAACTGAGGTGACCAGCCACTGACCGAGGGCCACTGTCTCTCACAGCAGATCAAGAGCCATTCTGGTTTGCTCCCAGCTTCCTCATCAGGATGTAGTGGTACATCCAAGTCATGAGCAGTTTCCTTTGTGTGCACCTCTTCTGCTTGTGGTTGGTTAGATAAGGGATATTATATAGCTTCTCAGTCTCTTTGATGGACAAAATTTATCGAAGGGATGTCCTACCCTTCCTTGTGTGACTGTGACTATGTAGTATTGTATACGTGCGATATCAATGCAGTTTCTCTCTGTTCCTGCTGAGGAAATGCCTGCTGCTGGGGCAGTGGTGGTAAAGCACTGCTACAAGTCCCAGACTTGGCACCAACTCATCTCCCAAAACAATTTTGTAATTTCTGGCCTGGGTACCTTAGACTTATAGCAGGTTATTTATGGCACTTATCAAATTATTAGTAATCACAATCAGTAGTTTAAAAAATGCGCTGAATTTAAAGGTGGCAAAAAGCCAGAGATATCACTCTGCATGGTATCATAAGCAAAAAATAATCTGCCCACAATATCTACAATTTTAAATCTGTGTCTCCTGAACTACTCACTGCAGCCAGCTTCCATTTCCATCGGTAGCTGATGGCTCACAGCTTCAGTTCAGCTTTACCATTTTTCAAAATTACCTTCAGAATAGGTCCATTAAATTCTTATCTACACATCTCTCATCTCCCAGAAGGCAGCCAGTACTGCAGGTGGTAGATGCAATCATGTTGTAATAGTCAAGCTAGCTGTTGAGTCAGAAGAATATAGAGAAGCAGCTGCTGCTGAGAAAGGGAGAAGATAAATTGGTGTATAAATAAGAATTTGTAGTTAATCAGTTTAGAAATCGATTACCTTCTAATCAACAAAGTATCATGCAGAACAAGTAGAGGGACTCAACTTTTAAACTGGAACAAGAAACATTTTCAATTTAGACAACAGAACAAATTAGGAGTTTCCAAGATGCAATAGATACCACCCAAAAATTAGTCTGTCAACCATTTTTTGTACTATTGATGAATGAAATGTTAAACGAACTTTTGGCTTAACTCTTCCATATGTGCTGAAAAACACATCAAGAAAACAAAATAATTGTAGAATATAAGTAAGTGCATTACAACCCTTCAAATATTATTGATGATCAACATTTAATCTCTGAACTAAAAATGGGCAGATAATCAGCTATGTAGCTGATGAAACAGCTTGTTCAGCTGCTGTAAAACTAACAAAAACTTCTATAAAGTATGCAAATGTCTATTCTGAAGCAGGAATAAAAGTGTAAATTTGATTGAATAGTAAAATATACAGTGCTTCTAGCATAACACAAAATTTGCTGGCCATATGTTCATACCTATTACCTAAAGGAAAAATAGATTTATTCTTCAATCCTAAGATTTATTATCCTTCCTACCTGTATTCATAATACTAGTTTGTGTTGGGGGTATATGTACTTATATACATATACATATATTTGTATATGTATGCATATATGTGTATATATGTGTGCATAAATGTATAACATACATAAATAATCAAAAGCAGCAGATCTTATTACGTTATAGTAATCTAAACATGAAAGAAGTGACAATTAGATGATAATTATTTCAGATTTTCTAAGAACTCAGATTATTTGATTTTCCTTATCTATACTTTTCCATACTGGAAAGTCAATTATTCTTATAAAGGTTTTAATAATAAAATCCTTGAAAATTTGACAAATAGCCTGTATAAATAAGGAAACTTATGTAAGTAATGTCGTAGAGATTTGTTTCAACAACAAATTGCTCAGAAGAGCTACGGTGAGATGAAAATGGGTGCTGAAAATTCAGTCTCCAGCACAAAGAAATGTAATTAATTTTTTTGTAATTCATGCATTTCTGGGATCACCTCGGAGCTAGTGGCTCCATTGGTTGAGCAAAAACAGATAAGAGCGGGTGACCTGCTATATTAGAGTTGATATTTTTCTACCTATCACAAGATGGAGTTCCTTAGGTGAACTCAGATAAAACAATTACACCATTCCCAACAATTTGTTTCTCTTTTTTTTTTTTTTTCAGAAAGGAAAAGATGATCTCTTTTTTAGAGATTCACGAAGGCAGTGTATCCAGCAATTTTATTACATACGATTGCAGAAACATCTGTGATTCATAGATTTCCTACACTGAAAAAGTTTTCCCTTCCAAAAATAACCTACCACAAAATTAAACTTAGTATTTTTTGTCTATTGCTGTTTTTGTTTTGGTTTCTGTTTTTGTTTTGGTTTCTGTTTTTGTTTGGTTTTTTTGTTCATTTTAATTTACTGCCACAAACCCTCTACATATTTCTTAGTTCCTGCCACAGCTGAGATAAACATTCTCACAGCCAGAAGCCACATTCATGACTAGGCTGTCATTTGGACTACAACTATGAATTGCCATGCCCTACTGCTGTCACCAAACACCTGGTATTGCACAATTAAGCACAATGAGGTCCAGTGCAGAGATTTTCTATACCATCCTGATAGTCATGAGGACCACACAGTACCCTATAATTGGTTGCACAGTTAGGTGTCCAGACAGGTCTTTACTACCTCCATAGAAAAGGATTCCACAACTTCCCTGGGCAACCTGTTCCAGTGCTCTGTCACCCTTCTGTAGAGATCTTCCCCATGTTTGTATGGAACTTCCCATGTTCAAGTTTTAGAATATTACTCCTTGTCCTATTGCTATGGGGCACCAAGAAGAAGCTGGCCTCATGCATTTGTCTCCCACACCCCTTTAGATATTTATCCCTGCTCAGTTTCCATTTCCCTGGGCTGAACAGATCAAGTAACTCAGCCTTTCCTCATATAGGAGATAAGGGCCTCCAGGCCTTTTATCATCTTTATGGCCTTCTGCAGTACTCCATCTAGGAAATCCCTGTCTTTTTTGAACTGGGGAGCCCAGAACTAGACACAGGCATGAGATTTCCCCTTGGTGAATCCATGTTGACTACTCCTAACAAACTTCTTCCAGTTATCTGGAGAAGGTATCCAGACCAAGTTGTTCCATCACCTTTCCAGGGACAGAGGTGATATTAAATCCATTAATATAAAATTGAATGTAGTGACCTGGATGCAAATCAGACAGCATGGAGTACTGGATAACATCCTACTTGATTATATTCTTAGGCAAATAAATATATCCTACTCTAACTACTGTGAGGAGTAGGAAATTTGTTTATAATGTGAAAAACTTACATTAAAATCACTTTGGCACCTGAACTGTTAATCTGATGTCTGTTCAGCTATAAGCCACTCTTAAAACTGCCCTTCTCAGATACACTTCATTATGCATAAATACTAATCACAGTAGGATCTTCAGTCACCTTTACCCACAGCACAAGCCTTCTTGTCTCTAGCCAAGTAAGGGTTACATAATTCAGCATAACAAAAGAGCAGAAGAGACCCATCAATAACTCATTAATATATTGAGAAAATACAGTTTAATATTCCATGTTGCTTGTATGTGTGAACATTTATGCTATCAATTATCTGTAGAACAAAGGTGTTGAATTTCTTTTTCCACTCTGGTAAAATGATTTGCCTTGTCCTGGAAAAAAACATATCAGCAACCTTGACACAACTTTTCACTGCATCTTGTTCCCCACTCCACTGAGTCATGAGCCTTACTAGAGAAGGGAACTGTCCCTGAACATTACAAACCAACAAACTTCACATTAGGACTGTTCCACAGTGAACATTCGGAAGCATCCCTGACTATTGCCACTACAAGAGCAGCCATGAGAACACCAATAGGCATATGTACACACTGTAAAATTTCACTGAGATTCTCTTCTGAAGTGATGAATTTTATCTATTAGGTGGAGTATTCCAAAATGGTTTTGGATTAAACTGCAGGCGCTACAAACAAAACTGATGACAGATACAGAAATAAAAGCATTTCACATTCTCAAGTCGTAGCTTGAAGTTCCTGAACTACTTCACCTTGGTTTGCAACATGGCTGCATTTTGACAACATAAGTATTAGCTTTACTAGTGTACTCAGAGAACAATATGTCAGGACAGATACTTAGTAAGAAGAACTCAGAGCTCACTGACTTGATTTACACCAACAGTTGGGCTTTACCTGTCCTATTTTTAGCCATCATCAGAAGAGTTTAATTTTTATTCCATATCTCATTCCATGTGAATACTGAAAACAAAGAATAATCCAGGAAAATAAATACTTGTTACAGCCTCCTCAGTTTTCCACTAAAGTTGACAACCCTGGCCAGTGCAGATTTCCTGACTTCTGACTCAGAGTGGGTGTTAAGACACCTGAAGTGTTTGTGTGGTGGGTGTTTTGCACAGAACTGGTGTAACTGTGCCAAAATGTGTCACAACTAGCACCTGTTTCCTTCCTTGGGATCAACACCAGATGGACTGTAGGTTTTACTGAGTAAAGACAATTCATCTCCTTTTTAATCCCTTGTGTATCAAATCAACTCTTGAACTTTCACTGCCTGAGAAAGATTCTGAGGGAGAAGGAGATGTTTAGTTAGGTCTCATTAAACTTTCAGCATCAAGCACTGCAAGGTTATGGTATGAGGACTAGTGCAAACGTTACCCATCTGAGGTTTTCTCAAAAGTCTACAACAACATTATGTGTTCAGTTCTACTTTCAGATTAGCATACAGCTTTTATCCTTACCTAAATATTTCCAAATAAATAAACAAAACAAAACAAAACAAAATAAAATAAAATAAAATAAAATAAAATAAAATAAAATAAAATAAAATAAAATAAAATAAAATAAAATAAATGCCAGTGCTTGTCTGAATGGCTGTTCTCAGACTTCATTATTTCTAGCATATAGCTTACATAGAAGTGACAAAATCTAGCAATTGCTGCAATACATTGCTCTTGTTTACTCAAATGACATTATTATTTATTTTTAAGCTTTACCTATTTATTTCTAATTCCGATCTGTTCAGAGGATGCAAGTTGCTTCTCTGTCATCTCAATCCTTTATCTGTAAATGTTTTTCATTGTGCTTCAAAAATATATGTGCTTTGCTTTTTTACCCTTGGAATAACAGGGAGTTACAAATGAGTTCTAAGACGTGCATTTTAAGAAAAGACTAAAAAAACAACTTTTAAAAAGCAAACTGAAGAAAAAGTTGAGATGATCTAATCACCACCCGTAACTATTTACCACAAGGACGAGATACTGTTCAAAAATGCATGACCTATTGGATCTCACATGTAGAAACTTCAATTAGACATACTAAGGCTTAGTGCTGATTCTTAAACGCAGTCAGTGAATTTAAAAAAAATGATGATGTAGCTTCCTTGAAGTTAGCACTGTAAGACTCTTCAAGTGTAGTAGTTAGACAGAAGTTTAGTGAGGGGGGGGAATGGGGACGTTCCAGAGATGTTTTCTCTCTGCATCAATTACTAATAAGTCAAGCAATAGATACACTTTGGTTGGCATCTCTAGTCTAAAGCACAGCAGTTTTCTTCAGATAAATAAGAAATGCAATAGTTTTCTGTACTCAGCTTGTTGAAATTATATTGTTTTGCTAGTCTATGAAGTTACCTACACACTTATTTAAGTTACTTACACACCAGAAAGGCTGAGTGCCAGAGTATCACAGAGCACTAAGATATACTTATAGCTTATTCAGTTGCCTTTGATCTGAACAACTATTTTTGGCATACTCTTGTAGGTAGTAAGGAAGAGCACATAGTCATTTTTGAAGATACACATTTTCTAATATGTGTCTACACCCTGGACTTATGAATTTTAGCATGTAATCCTCAAAATGAGCATCCTCTATTGAGATGCCCAGGTACCTAACTATTTGAGAGATAAAGGCAAAGAATTTCAAAAAGGAAAAAAATAAAATAAATAAATAAATAAATAAATCCTAAAAGTGGTGATTTACTATGAAAGTTCAAATGACAGTAACAGGGAAGAAGATAAGCCCTCCTTCCAGCTGGAGGGAGATCTTGGAGTGGGAAGCTACCTGAATAAACAAAATTTTAAAAACAGAATAAAAGGTTTTCTCAGGTCAGTAAATCCAATTCTCTGTTTTAATAAACTGAGACCAGTAACTTAAAGGACTTTAAAAGGGTCACCAGTGAAATCAGAGAAATAGCACCTATTTCAAATGTTAGCATGTAGCTCCGTAGATATAACACATCCTTTTATGTTAGTCTCCATTACTTCATATTTCATTCATTTTTTAATTTAATACCACAGTTTAATGCATTGTGCATTGAAGCAATTCACAGTAATGCTAATGACAGCCTCCAGTGCCGCAATGTTTATCTCTAAAAACAACAAAGATTTTGGCATGGTAATTTTCTATTATTTCAAATGCAAGTCTAATCAGAATTACTCTGATGATTACTTTCAACTTCTCTCCTCCTCCTCCTCCTCCACACTCACAGTGATTCACTTCTGATTGTCACGCACTAGGAAGAAAACTGCTATATTCACTTGAAGAGAACTTTTGTTTGCTTGATGAGAATGTTGTATTAAAATGCAGCATTCTTAGCATTCAGTAGTAATAGATGGTCATAATTAGGCAAAATTGCATCTTCAGAACATTTGAATCCCTGGAGAGCTTTTTGGAAAAGGCTTAGGAATATTACATTTGGAAGATCGTAGGCAGGCAGAGTACACTGACATTAATGAAAGAAGCACCTAGCAAAAACTGGCTCTTCAACAAATAATTGCAGCGCAAACAAGCTGAAAAATCTAAGTCAACAAGACACAAAGACAGAAAGAACATCTGGTCATACCAAATATAGAACAACAAACTACTACTCAGTTCTGGGAACAAAGATTAAAATGAATAAGAGGAGACATCTAAAGAAGGTGAAGCCACTTTTCAGTGGCTAAATTGTAGGATGAGAAACAAAAAGCTCTGGCTTTATCTGAATATGAAGAAAAGCTGTTTTTACTGACTAAGTAATGGCACAGGCTATCCAGAGAGTCTGTAATTTCCATCCTTGTATATTTTTAAAAGTCACCTGGACATGATTCTGAACAATCTACTCTGGATGGTCATGCTTGAGCTTCAGGGGCAGATCATAACAGGGCATCCAGCAGTCCTTTCTAACCTAAACCATTCTGGGAGGCTGTGGCTGGGAGCACAAATGGGCTACAGCACAATGAACAGCCTGAAAGTACAGCATGACTTTTTCTGTTCATTTTCTTAATGTTCACTCTCCCAGATTTATGAGCAGAATCGTCCCTTAGGGCTGCATATGCATGACATTTAGTTAATTTCTATGCCATATTTTGAAGTGACTAAATAGTTGTATAGAATAAGCAGTAGTAGTTTTAGTTCACAATATAGAATCACGTACTAAGCTAAGGTAATATCTGACATAACAGCATTTGCTTTGTTCTGCAGAAAATTAATTCTGTTCATTCAGTGCATTTGCCTATCCATTTGAATGTCTCACAAGCAGTATTGGGAACACAGACTATATTTCTCTGAGTGCTGCATCTTTCTTAAATACACATATGCAGTATGGCCTGTAAAGATCAGAATTTTCAGTGTGCTGTTTAATTAATGTTAACCCAATTCTTCTTTCTCTTGGAAATTTCTTCCCAAAGCTTCCTATCTAGTATGCAAGCATTAGTTTCATAATGAACGATAGCTGTGGAAAAGAAAGGGTCCTTTGATTTTCCCCACAATACAACATGAGCTGTAGAACTCTCCTGGAATTGCAACAAGCTGTGAAGTTTACAGGCAAACCATTTTGCCTCTAGAAAATTCTCTTCTTACATTTTGACTTCTTTCTTTCACTTCTTCACTTCTTCCTTTTTTTTTTTGTTCCCAGAGTTCTCTGACTCAGCCAACCCATCTCCATAATCTTCCCCGGGGTTATTTTTAAAATAAATCACCTGATCATTTTTCTTGTGCTGTTTCAGCACTAAAAAAACCCCAAAATGTATGATAAAAAATTGCCTTTCTTCTTCATCTCATCTTCTAAACAGTCTTCCTTAAGAGAGAGAGGGTGGTTTTTTTTCTGAAATTTATAATGCTTTTCCTCTACCTTAATGGTGTTCTCTCCAATCAGTGTTTTATCTTTCCTCTTTACCCTAAGGATCCTTCCAGACTAAACCCTCACCCACTGATTACAAATTAAGGATAAAGAAAATGCAACTTCTGGGCTACCCTATTTCTGATTGAAGGTGCTGCTGCTCCCCAGATTACAGGCACCCATCAAGAGAAAAGGCAGATGTTTATAGGGTTTTATACAGAAAGTCTTGGGTAGTTCTAATAATCAACTGAATTTGGTAATAAAAATCAAGAATCATGATAGAAATTCTGCCAGTGATCACTTTCCAGCTTCTTCATCTTAGACTTTGTTGTTGTCAAAGCACCATTTCTCTTTTCCAAAGCTCTTCCCTTTCTTTCTGTAGTTCAAGTCTTCCCAACACATTTACCAAGTAGAAATTTAGTTAGAACAGATACTGCTGTGACTGTCCTCAACCAGATTTACAACCCGTAAAAGGTGAATTTGTGTGATTCAAGTCTGACTTAAGAATATTTGGACAACATTTTTATTTTCCTTTCTATTTCTTGTGTTGCTGATGTCTCTGCCAGGAAAACATTTATAGTGGCAGAGTTCCGTCTAGTCTCCGTTTTAATAGTGTCCCCCAATAGAGCCCCAAAATAGGGCTCTACAGCTTTGTCACCGTCAGTGAGCAATACAGAATGTTACCCATAACTGTCATCTGAGCTCCAGAACTGGGCTTTATTTCAAAGAATCTTGAAGCCACTCAGCCTCAGCTTTTCAAATCTGACCCTTCGTATCTTATAGATCTCTTGAGTTATCAGTTACACAATTTGAACAACAGTGCAGTATCCTTAAATTTCCAAGATTTTAAATACAAAAAAAAAAAATTTAAAAAAATCCTTTTTTTTTCTTTTTTTTTTCTTTTTTTTCAACTGAAAACAAGATCAGCTCTATTTCCTTATCAAATCTGTCCTTTTTAGGAGATACCTGACTTATTTCAGCTACTGTAACATTTCCCGTGTTCTTCCTCTCTTTTCCCTTCTCCCTTTTTCTTTTTTTTTTTAACTCTCTTTCTTTGTCAAGTACCAAAATATTTTCTTTCTCTAAATTTTCAGGCCTACAGAACACCTGCTTTCAATATATGTATTGCTGTTGGTATTGCAGGTTAACTCAGGGAATGAGCAAGAAACAGAAAGATACAGATAGCATGGATCACATTGTCTAAAGATGCTGGTATACTTGTCTAACATAATTACCAATAATGTTAATGATCCCTAAGCAGTCCAAAGAACATCATTACCCAATGGCTCAGAAAATATTTCCCAGCAGTGTCACTTGTCTACAGGTTTCCTGTACTTTTTGCATTAAATTAATTAAGTTAATTCTTAATAGCACTGCACTATTTTTATAGATTTAATATGAAAAGCTAGTCAGAATGTTTTCAGCAAAAAGTTTCTGCTGAAGTGTGCTATTTCATTCAAGCCAAAATATTTTGATTATTTCTATTGATTTATAAGCTCTTGGCAGAATGATTTTTGCAAGTGACTTTTTGTGTGCTTCAGGAAAGGGAGTCTATTTTCAGACAAAATCTAAGAAAATGGTTATATTCTTAGCAGTTGGCTTCTGAAATACATGATAGTTTCTGTGCTTATATCAGATCTGAATGGAGATAAACTAAACAAATTAAGGAGCTGTAATGAACTGGCCTCTACACCCAGAGAATCTGAATGCAAGTTTTCTGCCCTACTGGTTTGTGTAATTCCAATAGTCATTATGAGAGCCTAGCGTTAATGTAGAAAAGTGTAGACTCTATGCTCTGAGTGGAGAATCAATAAAGTAAAACAGGTTACAAGCCCTGAATTTGACTAAATAGTCTTCTGAAATTTCTGAGATTATGCAGGTTGGGAATTGTATTAAAACATTCTGGAAAAAAAAAAAAACAAAAAAACAAAAAAAAAAACAAAAAAAAAACAGAAGAGCATACCTCTTGACACAAAAATAGTAAGAATTCTGATTAGGTTAGTAATGAAGGAAAAATGTTACTTCCCACAGCTTCCTGGCTTCCTGAATTGGCATTGCTATACTCATTTTGTCACCTCCACCTTAATGTATTTACTCTTCAAATTAATCCCATCTCTGATCTGTCTCTCCCTTTCACATCACAGACCCATTCTGAGAAACAGTCATACTCTCAACCAGTCCAAACATCAGCAAGCTAGAAAACACTGAAATACAATAGAGAAGTATTACTTCAACTGACTAAAAGTGAGTCATGGCAATGTGGGATGGATAAGGAAGTATGCACATTCCTGTGATATGGCTTGCCACTCTACTGTCATGCATATAGCTGGTCAGCATCCTGGTCAACTTGGTCTAATCTGCAGCAAAAAAAAAGTGCGTTTGACTTAAATTACCTTTGATGTAGTATACTGGAGCAACTTTGGAAAGTAGTAGTGATGAATCTGATCCTACACTTTTGTAATTTATTGCAGGCCATTGTTCTAAAACAGCTGCTTCAATGGGCAAAAAAAAAAAAAAATAATTTCCTAAAAAACAAAAAACAAAAAACAAAAAAAAAAAAAACCAAAAACACAAAGAACAACAGCAACAACAACAAAAAAATGGGCAGATCAGCTCACACAGTGGAGTTTCCCAGATATAAAATCTGAGCTGTATCCTACAGACATCTCTCAGAGAATAATAATAAGTCATACTGAGTAAGGCTTTGCAGGGCTGTTTTCTGAGCATAAGGCTTTGGAAAACTGTCAAGCACTTGAAAATGTAGGAATAAATATACTCCTCCATTATTTTTAGGCATTTCACGCATTCTTAAGTATTAAAAAATATGTGCCATGGTATGTGTCCAATCTGTGCCAAGTATCATATCAGGAAATAGCAGAGCAGGTTGCTGAACAATAATTGGGCCAGTCATACACAGTTATTTCAAATGACCTGTCAGAATGTAAATTCATCAGCAAAAAATGCCATCCATACCATTAATTCTTTGAATTCATGCAACGAGAGAAATTTAGCGAATAACTGTCACAACAGGTAATCCAGGTGTGATGAGTGGCTTTTTGTAATTATTATTAGTTGTTGTTTTGTATTGGCTTGGGGATTTTTGTTTCTTTTCCTTTGTTGTTGTTTATTTGTATTTATTTATTTATTCATATTAAGGAACATTACATTGCAATTAGAATTAGCTGCCTGTTTCAGAATTCTTGTGGAAAATCAAGCCAATTTAAAAAAATTAAAAATTAAAATTAGCCATGTTTTCTTTCTCTAAATATAGTACTGAGTCAGTTTGTTGACAGGAATATGTGCAAAATCTAGTAGTTTAAGTGAACACTGGAGACTGTTTTCAGGAGATTGTCGATTTTAAGTGTACTTAGAATTGTCTTTTCAGGTTATGTTCTGTCCTGATATATCCAGTGAACAGGAAAAAAATGAACAAACAAACAAAAACCATTTATTTCCAAGCAAAGTTCACTTCTTCAGTACGAGTTAATTGTTGCAAATTGTGTGACTATTTACAAAATTAATTCAGTATACAATTTTAAATCTTCAAATAATCTTGGAATAATTATGAATGAATTCTCTAAGCCACTTGATAAATTCAGGGACTAGAAATGCACTCTTTGAGCATTGTAAGTGTCAAAATAAATTTATCTTGTTAGGAATTATTGAATCAGGATACATGTGATTGGATTGACATTAATATTTAACTGACAAATGTACCAGTCGCTTGATTTGTCATTGCAGAGATGAAGGGGATATCATAGAGGCTAATTATTTTTTCTGCAACTGCAAGGATGATTTTGAGCCAAAATTTTTTCTCTCCTGTGATGAGTGGAAGTTTCATTTGTTTGTTTACTCAATTAAATAGTACAATAATTTAAGCTAAGGACCTATGTCTAAATGTTTCTTCATTTTTTTACTCTCCCTTTTCCCCTCTTTATCTCTTTCTTCTCTTCTTCTTTTTAGTCTCTTCACTATCTTTTCACATTTTCATCTCCCTTCTCAAATCCTGAAGTGAACTAAATCATTGAAAGACTGGAACTTCTCTGGAGAGAGCTCCTCTTGTACAGATGACATTTTCAAGTCATTTTAAGATCATGGAAATGCAGTTTAAACAGAAAGGCCTATCTTTATTCATATGTTATGTAACTAGCAAGCATACAACCTCTCCAAAGTGGTTGCATCTTATATCTACAATATTTCTTGGGCACAACTTTGTCAGGCTGAGATGGGGACTTCCAGGTTCTTCTGTACTTTAACAACCTATGTTCCTTTGCAATAAACTTATACTAGTCAAAGTCTAAGTCACTGTGCTGATGAAAGAGGTCACTCATGATTGTACCATGAAATTTTGTATACTTGTTGTACATTTTTTACCCATTTTATATAGCTGAAGATCACACTTAGCCTACAATGACAAGCAGCTAAGATTCTGTTGTTGTCGGTCATTCATTTCATCCACAAGAAAGTTAACATCTTACTTGTCTTTCCAAGGTTAACATGGTTAACCCTAGTAAAAGGTTGTGCTGTGACTATGCATTCATAAAAAACTGAGTCAAAACTTGACTTTCACGCAGCTGTGCTGTGTCTCTGTACATTCTAGATATATATATATTCAAAATTTCACATTAAAGGAGGGTTTATTTAAAATTCTGTTTCTTAACAGAACCATGGTTTTTAGTATTTCTTCTCTACCAACTTCAAAAAGTTAGAAGATTCATGACATTTATTATATTTTATTTAGTATAGATAAAATTCTGAACTACAAAATTTATACTTCAAGGTGAACTTTTAATTCAGTTTTTGTTGAAACTTGTTTTTATTCTTTCAGCATATGATCAGATATTAGAGGTTTATTTCAAGCTGCATTACTTTTTCTGTATCTGTTTCTGGCCATTCACAGAGTATTTCTACTTGTAAACATCTACAGGTAAACTACCTTGTTGTCTTTTCCTACATTCTTTCTGCTTCACTCGTTACTGATTATACTTCAACAGCTGGAGGGAAGGGAAGGGGAGTGGACGGGAAGGGAAGGAAGGAGAAGGGAGGGGACAGGGGAAATAGACGGGAGGGAAGAGAGGAGAGAAGAGAAATCTGGAATGCTGAGAATTTATATTTCTTACACTATGTCTAAAGGATTACTTAATTTTCACCCATGATTTTCTTTTGCAGTGAGAAATGAAGAGAAATGGAAGGGATATAAGTCAATCTCTTGTATGGTACCATTTACCCCAACATACTTGACTGAAAAAAGTGACTTTACAGGAAATAAACTGCTTTAATCTACTCCAAGTAAAATTGTGCATGGTGAAAGGAAGCAAATACAACTAGGACAAACTCATATCTGTCACTAGGAGTCGGGGTTAGGTGCTTTTCCAAGTGGTCTGTCTTCTACCTTTCATGTAGCAGATTGGCTTGATTCAAATATTAAGAGCTTCATTTCCATTCTGACAAGCCTCCAGCTCTCGGAGTGGGGAAAAAAAAAAAAAAAAAAAAAAAAAGGCAACAGCAAGGGCAGAAAGCTAATATATTGGTCCAGATACTTCTATGTCTACTTTGAACATCCGTTTAAATTCTCCTGTGCATGTAAGAGAAGGTTTTAAAACAGGGACATCTTAAAGGCCAGAAGCCTGACAGTGAATATTTAGGAACACCGGGACCTTAATTCAGCTTTCCAATTAACAGAATCATAGCATATCCTGAATTGGAAGGGACACACAAGGATCACTGAGTTCAACTCTTGGCTCCACACAGGACCACCCTTAGACAAATACATTACTGATATAATGCATATGATTTCCAAACTGCAGTTGATGAGAAGAAATCTGCATTTTCCTTCTCAGAAACATTAGTCACTTAAACTTAGGAAAGCTCATTATTTTATATATTTCATTGCTCAGGTGGAGGAGGAAAATCATGGGGGGGCAGGGAAAGCACCACAGACTGCAGAACAAATGGTTTGGTAGGGTTGTGTTCATGGTGGGAAAATAAATCCATGTGAAAAATTAAACAACTTCTTTTTCTAAAGAGAAAGGATGAAATGTGTTATTCTATTCAAACAAACAGAACTTCATCTAATTGTCTCACTGAATTGATCAGTTTTCACCAATTATTTTAACTTCTCCAGAAATAAGAAATGTTCTCTTAACTTGGTAGAAGACTGTCAGTTTTCATGCTGATTGATCATTTGCCACAGCAACACTTTAAGACTGTTTATAGTTTTCCATTGTGATAGTTTGCCTTGTCATCGTCAATACCATTCTATACTTTTAAATCCATTTTAGTATTTTTAACAGTATTTTTAATCTAATATTGTCCATGTTAGGGAGACTTTTGGTGTTGGATTTGGCATTTGCTATTGATTTTTTTTTCTAGTAGTTACCATAAAAGGGCCAAATTCATCTGGAAAGTTACAGGGATTCCAGAGTACTACTGCAGCTGTGCACCTTATGGGGCATATGCCTCTCAGTGACTAAGATCTATATCTCATTTTTACTGAGACAAAGGTTAGTAAAATATTTTTGCTATAGGGGACCTTCTTCTGCTGGTCTTGCCAGCACTGTGTCCTTTTGTCAAGACACTCCTGGTTTACATATACATATATACACAATCCGTTCATATCGTGTGGTCCTCAATAACCATTAGATCAGAATGCTCATGGAACTAATTTACAGTGAATTATTAAAACATGTCCTAGAAACAGTGGGTAGATTGAATACAGTAATTATTGATGGCAAGTGCTGAATGCCAGGGATCTAAGCATTATTCCCATGAGTATCACACACCTCAGTTCACTGTATTGTATGCAAGCAAGTCATTAACCGCTGTGGAAACATGAGAAGGGAAAACAGTGAAGAGAATCTACCCTCAGTGAAAAGTAACACTGGGTTTTAGATAATGGTGTAGCAGAGAAACGCCTCTTGGTGGCTCAATTCAAGATAAGTGTGGTGCTCTAGGAGTGGAGACATTGCCTGTATAACTGACAGGCAGTGCAACTAAGATGAGAGTTGGTGGTACAAATGGACAGAATGATGTCAGGAGTCTCCATTTAGGAAAGATTTCTCTATAGACCTTCTTTCTTTCTTAAATTTCTTCCATAATTTTTTCTTTCTGTTGATTTATTAGCGTTTAGCAGTAAAGAATTTGCAGCTCTGAGCATGCTGTCTGTTAACAGGGATCCCCAGAAAAAGTTTCTTCTGGAAAAACAGACAAATTAGCACTGAAGTAGAAATGGTAACACCAAGACGGTGAAGCAGGGTAATGGTCAGGGAGACCATCTCTTCCTGAATCTGCCACTGCCAAATCTCCCTGAGTCCAGAAGAAGCTCATAGTACTTACTACATCCTAGGGATGTACTGCGTTTTTGATAGGTTCAGATTGCCTGATACTTTGAATTTGCAATTTCAAGCCCAATCAAAATCAATAAGGGTTTAACTCCACAGTATGCTGCATTTTGAAAGCTATGGTTCCCCAAATCTGCTTTTTCCTGTCCCAGTGCAATTCTCTGCTTTTGCAGTAAAGCAGCCTGGCTGATACTGAGCTGTGCAATAAACCAGGATGCTGAATTGATCCGTGTTAAAAATGTATTCATCCTTCCCCCACCTACTCTTTTCTGTATTCTGGGGAGGAAGTATTATTGTGCCATTTTTACTCTTATTCAGCTGACAGCATGAATCCAAATAAATGCTGCTAACTCAACTAATGGGAAGTGACCACTTTGCCATCAAACCACTGTAGTCTGAGTGCCAAGAATTTACTGAAGCAAAGGTAAGAAAACAGCACTTATATCAACCACATAAACATTAGAATTCAAAACACATGTTCAACTTATGTGATGAGAGACTTTTATTCTCCTTCCTCTTACAGTTTACTTCTTAGCAGAAATCAGGAATGAAGTATTTAATACCCAAGAGGTAAATATTATAAGTTTTTACAGTGTTACTAGGGTATTTTTAACAACTTAATAAAAAAGATCTTAATTTTAAAAAAAATCATTAATTGGTGAGTTTTGTAAAGTCTCCCAAATGACCTAAAAGTGCAAATGCTGCTAAATTACTCAGAAGAAAATACATTCTCCAAAATCAGTAGGTCCTTATCCAGTACAATGAGTCTTCTTTAAGTTATTGGAGTTCTGCCCGTTTTAATAAGAGCAAAAATTCTTAGGATTCTCAAAACATTGAGGCCCAAATCCCGATACTTAACTAAAATACCACAAGATCAAAGCATTACAGTTATATTATGTGTTCTACAAGGAAAGCAAATCAGATTTCAGCCGAGATCCATTAACATATGCTGTTAAAAATCTTTCTGAAGGACAAAATCCACAGTCAAGAGGATTGTGCAGCGAAAATATCATTTTCTGTTATTTGCTTATGCTATACAGACATGCTGAGGGAGCTGGGCTTGTTCAGCCTAGAGGAGAAGGCTGTGGGGTGACTTCATGCATCTTACCAGAACCTAAAGGGAGCCTGTAAACAGGCGGGGATTCAGCTGTTCACAAGGATAGATAATGGTAGTGCATACAGAAAGAGTTATAAGTTGAAGCAGGGAAGATTTAGGTTGTATATCAGGGGAAAATTCTTTACCAAGGGAGTGGTGAGGCGCTGGAACAGGCTTCTCAGAGAGGCTGTAGATGCCCCACCCCTTGAGGTGTTCAAGACTGGGTTAGATGGGGCCCTGGGAAGCCTGGTCTAGTATTAAGCAACCAAGGAGGTTGGTGGCCCTGCTTGCAGCAATGGGGTTGGAGCTTGTTTATTCCCGAGGTCCCTTCCAACCCAGGCCATTCTATGATTCCACGATTCTCTGATTCTATTAGTTACAGATTTTATCAGTGACAGGTAGTCTCCTAAGCATTAGCAAAAATCTGGAAAGAAAACTGAGGGACCATTTGGTGGTACTACTTATAATTTCCAGGATTGTCCTGGTTCCTTTTGAACAACATCAATGCTTTCTTATAATGTTTAAAGGCAGGTGTTATTGATTGGTAGCTAGGCAAATTCCTATGATGTGCTTAACAATTACATATCCATTTCACATCAAACCAACAAGGGGAGCTGACATTGCAAGAAAGACACCTGTGCACTATATTTTCTTTATGAGAATTGTTCTAGTTCATTTAGAGAATGATATACTATAAAGTTAGAGTAGGATCTTACGTTTCAGCAACAGAAAAACCTGACTTCAGTCCTTCTTCACAACCTGCATCATAGAGACAGAGACAGAACCATCAGCCTCTGGGCAACCATGCAGGTCTCTCCTAGAAGAGCACTTCTGCAGTGATGATGATAATTAGTGATGATGCAGATCCTGGCCAGAGATGTTGCTCTTCATCCTGACATGGAGCTTCTTCTAATGGAGATGGAGATCCATTCTCAGGCACCATACTCACCCTGCTATTCCCCCTCTGTTATCTGGGATGAAAACAGCTATCTTTCCTGAGTATTCCTTTGAAGGAGCTTCTTTCTCCAGGGATTATTCACATACATAGCCAAACTGCTAACTTAGTCAAACCATGTGATAATTCCTGAGTAACCTTTGCCATAAATAACCATATCATCCTGTCAAGGCACATGTGAAGGTGGTTTATATACTGTTAAGAATTAAGATGACTGGTAACTTCTTCAGTATTCCTGGTAAGTGCTAAATATGGTAAGTGCTCTTCTCATTTTTCTAGGAAATTATCTTCACATCTTAATCTGAAAGACTATCTTACAACACAGAAAACTCTTTACAAATATTTTATTGCAATAGACATGGCTCAATGAAAAACATTTTGCTGTCATTTTTGCAAAGAAGAGAATAATTAGAATAGAAATTTTTCCCAACCTGCATTGTAGTCTGTTATACTCATTATTTCAGCCTACACAGTTCCGTCATTCATTCTCCAGTCAGATAGACCTCATGAACTCTTTAGAATTTTGGGTGAAATTCAGCATTCTGACTTAATATTTCTTCACAACTTTTACTCTGTCCATTTTCCATTATTTTCTATTATTACTTTCACACACCGCAGAGCCATTTATTGTTGCTATGTTGTTGTTTTTTTCTCCTAGCATTTGCGTAAAATCTCAGGGCCGTACAGTAAGCAGTAGCTCAGAGAAACATTCCCCCTGTCATTAGTAATAGCTAATGTGACTACTCATTAGTGGTAGCTGTTCACAGTCTGATCCATGTGATTTCACAATGTCTCTTTTGTAAGAAAAGAAACCGATTTTCTCTCTACAGCCCACGTAACTCCTCAACTTGTTATTTCTCCCCTTGCATATATATCTTCTGGGTGCTTATTCTCTCTCATTCTGTGTTAAATAAAATCTTAGGCGTTCACACATGACAGGGAGATTCATCAGTTACAGAACTGTACATCTAAAATTGTCACACTATCTTCCTTTTATGCTCAGTTTGGAGAAAGAACCATTTGCAGGGCACAATTCATCCCATCAAAGTAAACTAAAGTCTAATGATTCCTGTATTTAGCATCAGCAGTTATCCAGAGAAGATTTTATAAATCATTTGCCTCCACCATTAAGTTTCCCTTTATATTTCTTACTTCAAAACACTTGCATCAAGAAGTAAACAAAGGGTCCTGTAGCTATAGCTCGCTCCTTAACACTATTCAATCTCTATTCTGGAAGGTCCACATACTTGTGTATAGATATCTTGTATGTTATGTCACACAGCTACAGGCGGTCACAATAAGGATTTGCACAGTAACAACGGTTTGTCTGAGGTCAGGATGATAGCAGTCTTGGCTAATTCAATGATGAAGAACAGAGCTCTAAAAATGAGTAGACCTATGACACATGTGGCAGTGGTAAGTCAGCAGTATGTCTGCAGCTACCTTTTACATGGAACTACTTACAGAGACCTGCTGCATTGTAAGCGAGGATAAAAAATAAAAAGGAAAAAGTGATTACATTCATATGCAAAACATTCTTCTGTGTCTCTTGAAATCCTAAAATTCTCAGTGATGACTCAGAAGCTGAAACAATACAGCTAAAATCCAAATATTTTTATTCCAGAGAACTCTCAGTTGATACAGAAGCTTCATGTTCCTACTCAGTCTCCATTTCCTATGAAGACTTATAAACTTTCCTATGAGTAATATATAGAAATGTGGAGGAGCCTTACAGTTTCTGCTGCGCTATATACACTGAAACATCCATGGGGTATCCAGTGCATGCAAGAGAACAAGAACATGATGTAACTGAGCGGTAGATCCCATGAGTCACTGAATCATATTCAGTTACAGTATTTTAATTTGGATATACTCTTCCTTCACTTAAAATAATAATAATAACAATAACAATAATAATAATAATAATAATAATAATAATAATAATAATTTCAAAAGTAAGACACTTCATTACAGATTATACACCAAGTATGCTATTTTTTTTATCAACAACAATTCAGATTATTCCAAATCCAGACCTTAGAGGGCAAAGGTCAGAAATGCTTTATGAGGTTGGATTTGAACCAAAATCTATCATTATATAATTACCACCTAAGCATCAGAAAGTTTTTACATGTCTTGGCACACTCTTGATTTTAGCTTCAGTACCTTGGTGGGCACAGAAGCTTAAAGAGCTGCAAGAGAGAATGTAACATGGCATTATTATGACATGAATGACATACAAGTTCTACTTGGTCTTGGTACTACCTCCAAAGCTTTAAATCTCCTGTTGATATTTTCTGATATTTGACAAAAGTCAAACTTGCTCCCTTATCTGACTGACTTTAGAGAACAGTATCTTTTCTAAAGAAATACTGTGAAGAGCTCTTCAGCCTGAAGAAGAGGAGGCTCCAAGGAGACCTTGTAGAAGCCTTACAGTACCTGAAAGGTGTATGCAGTAAAGCTGGGGAGGAACTTCTTGTAAGGGCATGTAGCAATAGGATGAGGGAAAATGGCTTTAAACTGGAAGATTTAGACTAGATATGAGCAAGAAATTCTTTAATGTGAGTGTGGTGATACACTGGAACAGGTTGCCCAGTGAGGCTGCGAATGCCCCCTCCTTGAAAGCATTCAAGGCCAGCTTGAATGGGGCTTCAAGAAACCTGGTCTAGAGGGAGGTGTCCCTGCCTATAGCACAAGGGTTGGAACTACATGATAATAAAGGTCCCTTCCAAACCAAACCATTCTATGATTCTGTTATTCTGCGATTCAACTATTCTATGATTTTATGAAAGGAAACAGAAATGGTATCTAAAACTCTTTGGACACAGCAGAAACCCTTCTATTACTTACACCAAATTATTTATCCAGTACAGAAAGATTGCTTTTCATAGTGTCAGACTCACATCCACAATCACCTCAAGAATCTTTATTATCACCCACATAAAAATGAGAGAATTTGGAAGTAGGTCCAAATTCTTTAAATATGTTTAATGAGGCAGATGAATTAACTTTATGTCTCTCCTTTGTTATTGCAATTAAGGCTGAACATCGAGCATATTTTCAGAACCGCTTTTGTATTTGTGCTTCATAAACTTAAGGAGCAGCAACAGGAAGGAAAGAGTACTAGGAACATTTTCAGAAGGCTTCTGAAAGGAAGACTTGTAAAAAAACAAGGCTGAATTTTAACCAAGTCTGCATATATAGTTAAAGCAGAAATGATTATTATTCTGCAGTGGTATAGACACCAGCTTCATGTCATATCATGTTTTCTATTCAGCTGATTAACTATAAGGCTAGTATTACAGCTGGAGAAACAATGTAACCTTAGCACTTTTGATATATCAGGAATTGTCATCAGTTTCATGAGGACCCCTTGCATAGAAAGAGTCAGAAGAGTTTCTTGCTTCTGTGAACCCATATTTACCAGTTTCAAAAAGCAGCTCCACACATTGTGTTATATTCTTTCCCTATGGAGGAGACATGAGGGAATGTGAATGAAAGTATAACCTAAATATGATCCAGGTACCCAAAGGAATTTTTTCATTTCATCTCATTTAGGTCAGGATCCCATTAAGAACCCTCTGTTACTTCTGCCTTCTCATTAAATGCACATTAAAAGACTTTTGGTCTGCATTTTGAATAAACAAATATTTTGCCTGTGCTGGGAAAACTTTTTTTGTTTGCTTTGAACTCGGGAGGACTAGTTGAGGACTGGCCTGTGCTGAAGACATGCAGTGCTGTGAGGTTCTCCCCAAAAGAGGTTCTCCTGTAGTCAGAAATATAATTTTACATAAATACATTTACATCCTCTCCTGAAATGAATTACCTAGTTCTGATAATTTGTCAGTGAATAAATACTAAAATACTGGAGATCACAGTTTGCTTTTGTTTTAAGATAGGTATCAAAGTTTGCTCTCCTAAAATTTTAATATTAGTGATAAGCAAGGAGTGAAAAGGAATAAAAAGGATATGTTTACATTTCCAAGGTAGAAGAGTAAGTGTTGGTGTAATGCAGAGTTGCACATCTTAGCCCAGTAGCACCACACAGTGCCTCTGACCAACCCTCAGCAGTGCCCAGTACCTGCTATCATTCATGCCTGCGTTTTTCAAAAAGATTGCCAAAGTTACAAAGTCCTCAAAAGAGATGGAACAGGGGAAGAGTGCCACATCACATAGACTAAGATTAAATCTGGTCAAGATTAATACTTGTGTCAATGTGCCTCACTAAAAATTGAGGCTTTTTCTTCAACAGCTTATGAAAGAAAGTCATTTTAGTCTCTCTGACAGCAGTGAACAGTCTGAAGTTGTATTCATCACTGCATTCACAGCACACTGTCTTGCCAGTCCTCTCCATCAGGGAGAATAAAAATGATAATGTTTAGGAGTGAATCAATCAAATTACTTGCTCAGGGGAACTGACAAAAAACCCTCTGCCCTTTCCAGTAGGTTTACCCATGTTGGGAATGGCCGATCAGTGTCTTGCACTGTGGTCTAATAGAGTTAGAAAGTCAAAGACAAATGACACCTTGTGTTTCAAAGGGAAACAGCTACCAAGTAAAACCAAGATAAATAGCCTGGGAAGTGTTGTTGCAACCTTTAAAACTGCTCCAATCTACACTCCTCCATGAATGTTTACTCACACTTTTTTTCTAATAAATATGTCTTCCCACACTTGTCATTATGCCATTCAGGATCTCACAGTGCTTTTTTTATAGCATATGGTTCTTTTGCTACCTACACTGTCTCTGGAACTACATTTGGAAATTATACATAAATACATCCTGTTTTTCTCATCTAGAAGCCCTCTGTAATATTCTTTATTAACACCTTCTCATTCATTGTTCTATTTGGATGCATGACAAGAGTCTTAACATATCTATTTAGTTTTGGTATGTGAGGAGGTTTTGTGTGTTTTTTGTGTTTTTTTTTTTTTATTTCCTCACCAAATAGCAAGATGCCATGATTCTTTTAACAGTGATTTGATAGGAATTCAGATGCAGTTTGAAATACTCCACATGGGTCCTATCTCTATTTAAATAATTCCATCCTATTTTAGAACTAACAGAAACAAACAAACAAACAAAAACAAAAACAAAAAAGTAAAAAAGATGAGATAGGCAGTGCAAAACAGAACTTTAATACCTCGTTTTCTGTTTATAAAATAAAACTAAAGTGACTTAAAAATGAAGTTATAGAAAAACATCAGCCATTGCTCATAGTTGTGCTTTCTCTTATTAATGATTGTAATAGTTAGCAGTTCACTATAAATATTTTTAAAAATAAATAAGTTGATGAAAAGTAAGTCAGTATCTCATAAAGTCTGCTTTTGAAAAAATCCTGTGATTTTAAAGCATTTCCCTCAAACTAGTATTGCTCATCACTAATAATATCTGTCATTCAACCTAGGGATAACACTTCTTTCACAAACCTGTCCATTCATGATAAACATCTGTGTCGATTAATAACAGGAGTGTGAATGTGACCATCAGTCTGGGCTCTGTGATAAATAAGACTTATGAGTCTGTAGGATTTTTGCTTGTGCTTAATCCTAGGAGCTAAATGGAGGAGCCCATTTCTGGTTCGCAGCTGATTTCCACATATTTCAGAACTGCTGCTGGCTCTAAGCATTTTTGTGAAGTAGTAAGCACAAGACATTCCCCTGACTCTGATGTGCCTCTTCACAAGAACATGGCAGAGGGTCTCTAGGTATCCCTTGCTTCATTTCTCTGGACACATGGGAATAAGAAAGTACAGTCCTTTTTCCCCCTCTGCCTTCAGAACTTAGGAAACCCTAACCTCAAAGCACGCTGAGATGAGTCCACTCCAGTGCAGAATTTCAGTTTGTGCAGAAACATATTTTCAATAAAAAATACCACTTTCTATCTCTTCTTTATCCACATGCCCTTGTGTTACTGTTCAAACTCTGCATACACAGAATTTCTGTACTACTTGTTACTGCTTTGAGGTGTTCTCCTTAAAGTAAGCTCTCTTCAACAGAACATGTAAGGTTTGTGTCAGCTTCTGAGTGCTTAGAATTCAGACTCACATGGGCAAAAACCTATCAGACAAAACAAAATCTGGGGAAGAGCTAACAAACACCAGAATATTTAGAATGAAAGCAGAATAATTGAGAACTGGTAGAAATAAATGTGCAAAATTGCAATTAATACATCCTTTAAATTTTGTAAAACTGAGTTTAGAAATGTCTGTGTTTATGTGCAAACTAACATGAAATGGGTGTCGGAGATAGAAGACTGTTTCCTGTCTCCTTTGGCAAGCAACAATGATTTGTTTACATAGGTCACACCACCACCACTAACACTCAAGGCCACAAACTTGTTCTTGCAAAAACACAAAGCAAAAGAGTGACATGACAGAAATCACAGCTTATGCAAATTTACACAGAGAGCGCATACGCATGTAAATGGTACCTTACAAATAAAAGAAAAAAGTATCAAATTTTAAGGACTAAATAAATGTTTCTGCCTCTTCTTGGAAGAACTAGCATAGCTAAAGTCTGAGCTCGAGACAAGTTTATTCTGCCTTCAATAATTTTGTACTTCAGAAAACAAGCATGCAGGCACACCCAAAGATTTGTAAAATCTCTATATTTTCCCCTGCTTGATGCCTCCTTGTTTTCAGACTCTTACCATTTTCCAGTTTAAGAAACCCTCCCCTTCTGTCCAGTGCTGTGAACATCAGCCCAGAAGTCCCTATCATTTTAGTGAAACAACATTTCAGAAGTCTGCAGTTTTGATAAATAATTGATAAGAGGCAGTAACAAAGCCTCTAGACAGTGAAAAGGATCTTTTCTGAAATAGTAGAACCTGACATTATGACTGAAAACATACAGCAGAGTATAGAGGCCAGGCTTCTCGCAGAAGTAATAGGTTTCTTTACACTCTCACCTCCTAGAATTCACAGATGGATGATTCTTTTAGCAAGTAAGATGTGCATTTCCACTAGTCAGTACTTCTGAAACTAACTTTTCCTGATGTGTGTAACTGGTCTAACAGCCATAATTACTAAATATTTGCTGACAACAGCATATTCTTTAAAGGTATTAATATGCCCTTGTACTTGTACTTGTGGTTTCTGCTATGTACCTTTCAAGAGCCAGTCTAACCCTAGGGCTATAACAGATGGACATGCATCTTTTTCAAGCAAGTCAGTACTGAAAATATGAATAAGTACCCAATGAATATCTAAAATACAAACAATTATGCTTCATGTTTATATTCACAAGCTCTGTTAAATATCTCTGCAATCACAACTTTAAAACTCCTAAGAACTGCATCAAGGAAATTTCAAGAAGTAATTTTACAGAGCTGCTAATATATAATTGCCAGTTTCAGTGACTGTACTTTGTCAATCAACCAATCAAACAATAAATAGATAGATAGATAGATAGATAGATAGATAGATAGATAGATAGATAGATAGATAGATAGATAGATAGATAGATAAGGGATTAGCCAGGAAAACATACACAGCTTAAAATTTAAGACACTACTTTCATTTTAAATATCATGGGCATCTAGTAACTGTGCAAATGAGCTGGAGACGGTTAGTGTTTTTCCATGGCATCTTCTCAACATTTGCAGGATGCTGAAGGCTCTTGCAGCATTAACTTGACCTACCTACAGTGAAGGAAATTAACAAACTTTTGGAAAAACATACAAGGATTTTTCTAGTAAGTGAGATTGAGCTATCAACTTTCAGAAGTTCCTTTCCCACTTCTTCTGCTGATATATTTTCAAAGAGGGAAGCTGTAAGAGGCCATGCTTTTTACGTTACTGTCTCAAAGTTTGCTGAAATGGACAAGTTCGGTCAAGTCATGGCCAAGGTTCCAGAACTTCCTTTGTCTGAGACACACAGAAGGACAAGCCCAGGCAAGCCTTAGCCAAGGTTCCAGGGACGCACAGGAACCAAGGTTCGAGAAATCCCTTTGTTCAAGGGATGGACAAGTCCGGAGCTACAAAAGGGAGATAAGACGCAGATGAATGGCCCTAAAGTGGTCTTTTTGTGTGGGCCTATCTCAAGGAAGATGGCCATCTCTGAGGAATTCACGTGACTCTGACCCGAGCCTTCCAGAAATGTCACGAAGACCGGGAAGGAGTAGGATAAAAAGGGCACAGACAAACCACGGAATTAGCTATCTGACCTCAGATTCATCCACCGTCATCCTACTGCTGCCTACTGTCTCTCCTGGGATTGCTGCTTGAGTCTCTGCTCCGTGAGACCTCACTGCCCGAGACTGCTTCTTGAGACCTCGTTACTCTGACCGCCTGTTCTGCACTGCACTGATCTACTGTTTTCGGCTGGTCATTCTGCTGCTGCTCTCCCCTACGCCTATTTTGCCCCGGATCAACGAAACAACGTGCAACCGGATGCTACTGCATCCAGGTGGTGACTATTCCCCGCTTTTAAGCAATTCTTGCCTCTTTTCCTCCTTTTTCTATGGCCCACTTTCCCATCCCCATCACCCTAATTTTGGTATTCGCCACTGTCCCTTCCCCATCCCCTCAGTTGTCTATTATTTCTAATAAACTGGTCAGATCTACATTTGAATGTTTTTCTTCTTAATCTCACACCGGGCACAATATATCAAAAGAATGTTGCCTCACTCCTAAATTGGAGCGAGACAGCAGCAAATGTGAAAAATGTGTTTGCTAGGCTCACTCTTATGGCATCACTGAATGCCACTGTACTACACATGTGTGTAAAATGAATAAAGATGACTTTATACAACACTAATATCAAACAGAAAAGAAGCTGCTATAGCAGTGTTCAGCTCAAGTGTATTGGGAAAAATGAGAGCCCATTACTTACAAGCAGACAGCCTAAGCAGTGACTGAAACAAACACAGATGTAACAGCAGTTCTGCAAAAGAGAGCAGAGGTAATGTGCTGTCTTATCTTCCCCTATGAGCTTGGTTAAATGTCATAACAGACCAGCTGCCCTGTTCATATCAGTGAACTGCCTGCAGATTTATTTTATTCTTTGGCAGCACCCATTCATTACCCTTGCTGCAATAATAAACCGAAGGAAACATTGGTAATGTGTTTTGTACTTGTACTCACAAGTTATTCAGCTTTTTAGGAAATATTTAAATCTGAATGTTGCATTTTCCTCAAAGTAATAAAAGTTGTGGAGGAAATCTGAAGAAAGAAACATCATTGCCAGATTCTCCTTTTTTTTTTTTTTTTTTTTTTTTTCAGTGTATTTTCACTGCTTACCTAAAAAGCCTGGACTGCACCTATGTCTTGCACACCAGTGTGCTGACAGAGTCCACAGTCATTCATGTTCTAACCAATGCTTACACCCCCTGCTGAATATGCTTACGCTGTACCATTCTCACCCCGGAGATGTGTTCTTTGGGTTTAAGCAGGAAAATCAGGAGCACTTTCCTGAAAGATATTGCTCTGTCACCTTGTTTTCTTGCTCCTGTTCAAGAGTTTCTTGAACTGTTGCACTGCAAGATCCTACACCAAGAAAAGAGCATTCCCTTCTGCTCTCTTGGTTTCCAAAACAAAATGCATTTAAAGCTGTCTACAAGAATCAGTTGGAATAACATTCATACTACGAGCTTCTCCTGATGATAATGATTGTCCGTTGACATGTTCCACTGCTATGGCTACTGATGCTGCCTCAATGATCCCAGAGATAATGCTTGATGTACTGTCCAGTGAAACAATGACAGATAACAGGAAGCAGTGAAAAGGAGGGAAGTTTGGTTCTCCTAGCCATGCAGTCCTGTACACAGCGTAGCCACTGAAGATGACCTGAAGACACAGAAGGAAGAGAAACAAGTCTGTTGGAATGTGGAGGTGAACTGCAATGGGTGGAAATCATTCTCTTCATGGGTGTTCATTTCAAAGACCATAAGCACTTCTGGTTGATAGGTTGTGATATCATGAGGTGAGGAGGAGTTGCTCACAGAGCTGAAGGCTCAAAGCTCAACCTTTGTACATTAGGAATGAGATTTTATATTTCTGTCAGAGTACTCATGGGAAACAAATGTCACTCCCAAATGCCATGCAAAAGGAAAAAGTGGAAAAGGTGAAACTTGAAAGGCCTGTGCGGGGCCCCAGAATTCAAGAGTTTTCCTTGTGTGTGCAGTGCAATACAGCTGGTCACAGGAGTCAGGGATTTGCTAAAGACCACCAATACAACAAAGAAGTTAGGTCCCATCCTGGGCCTAACCCAGCACAGATCTTTCACACCCATAGAGCAAGAACAAATCTCTCCCTAGCTTGTCCCTTGCCACCTACATTTGCAATTAGATGTCATTATCTCTGCTTATATTTGAGTATTACTGTCAAATTCTGATTGTTTACTGGAATTTAAGCCCATTGTTCCCAATTAAATTTATTTTCTTTTAATAAAGGCAAGCTAATTCTCCTTTTATGGTTGTATTCTGCATTCTAATACCTATCTAAAATGTCTGTAAATGATAAAACATTTTTTAGATGTCAATGAAGTATGTTCTACTTGGTGGTGCTTTTCTTCTTTAATGGGATCTCGTGCAAAAGAAATAACAATATTAAAAATCCATTGGTGAAGGCACATAGAACAGTTTATTCACCCTTTGTGGTTTTTTGTGCCACAAATTCTAGCAAAATAATTTCATATTCCGCTTTTTGTTATTGAATGAATGGCTTCATTTGCAACAGCCCCCTACTTGCATTCCACTGTGAACCCCAGTTTTATTATCCAAGTGTGAGCTAGGCATAGCAATGGGTAAATTATTCTGAATCAGAATAAAATCATTTTCTTCCCACTCAGATGTGTGGATGAAAAAAATGGACATAAAGATTCCCACAGAACAGCAAGAACGTTTGTTGAGCCGTTTTTAACTGCTGAATTGCTGTAATTATCTAAAATGGCACAGAAGAGCTCTTCCCCTCCTCCACTGAGCTTAGAAGGGAAGCAGTGCTCATGATGTGTAAATGAGCACTTGTTTAAATACTTGAAGTGCAACGTGCTCACCGTGAACTGCCAGCAGCTCTATGTCAGGCAATATAATGGAAAACACAACACAAACTGAAAGGTGGGAAATGAACACCCCACCACCACCACCATGAAGAGGGCTGGCTGCAGCAAGCACCACGGATGGTGTGCTGAGAATGCAGGGAGCAGCTGGGCAGGTCAGAGAGCAGCTGCCGCCCAAGAGCTGCATGTGGTTCGAGGGCTGCCACACGGGGAACACAAAAAGAACCAGCCTGTCACTCAGGACAGCTTCAGCACCAAAGCTTGGCATCCCTGCCAATTTTGCTAAAACGCCACGGAAACAGCTCAGCCTCCTGTGTTGTTCAGGACGACATTCCGTTCATGTTAAGCTGATGTAACCTGCTGCCTCATCTCCGGTGTTGCCGATAGCAGCAGAGTGCTCTGGGCTACAAAATGCAATTGAAGGCACTTGGACGTTTGCATGTAGTGTACTCGAGGGAGTAGCTCTTGTAACAGCACAATGCACAGCAAATTTATTAATTGGGGTGGCACACCTCGCCTGTTAGATTCTGAAAGCAATACTCACTGAGATTTCTACCAGAACAAATATTTTAATAATAATAATAAGAAGAAGAAGAAGAAATGGCAAAATACAAATTCTTTAAAATGTTTTTGAAGTATTGGAAAATCAACCAGTTTTTAGGCCAATTGTGTAATGTGCTTTTTCTGCTTAATAAAGTGTTCTGGTTAATTCAGCACAATTACACATCATTTGTCCATGCCAGGGCCTCCAATTATCCTATATTTTGATTTCTCAGTGCATCACTAGAGGGTTCTAGCTGGTTTGCAAGATGGGAGACAGAGCTTTACATTAAATACAGTGATAAAAAATAATGTAAACAATTCTTCAGTTAAATAGCAGCAGATATCTTCAGTCCATTCAGAATATTTCTTCTGAGATGAAGCCAGTGAGAGATAGAAGAGTTTGTGTCGTTCTGATTTTGTTTGGTCATTTATTTATTTTACAGAAAACAAAATATTTCAAGTATAATGGCATTTCACTAGAGAAATCTTCAATTTTACAAGAAATGCATCTTGTACCTTCTGCTGAGATCTGAGATAAAAATTCCAGATCAACTCTATTTTCAGCCTGAGCCATGCCCATCTCTGCCTATACAGAAAATGCTCTGTATCAGCATCAGTAGCATTGGGAGAAGCATATGATGAGCACATCCAGAGTGCTCCCATAATGTGGGAGAAAATGTATCTCCAATAAGTTCCTCTGAACCTGGCAGCCCATCCAGCTCAGCTGACCATCCCATGGCATCTCTCCCTGTATCCCTGAGAATAATACCAAGATTCACATTCAGTGCTTCATCAAAAGCTGCTCAAGATTTTCAGGCAGCTCCAGAAATATCAGAGTTATTAACTATGAAAAATTATGTCTGGCTTCAGATCACACAAGCGCTTAATGACTTTTAAAGTGATTCTGTCAGTTCTTTTGCAGGCTGGCTTGTGGATATGAGCCCTTTAGATATATTAATTCATATTCAACAGAGCATTCCACAGATTGAGTAATTCACTAAAGCATTGTCAACAACACAAGTAGCACATGAACACCAAAACTTGCAGTTTGCTGTAGTACTGCAGCAGTCCAAGCAGTAGTTATGCCCTTGGCACTTCAAATGCATCTCATCAGAAAATCATTCACTAAATATCTGAGATGGGTGTGAGCAAATGGTCTTTTTACCTTGCAAAACATTTCACTTTTTTTTTTTTTTTTGTATTTATCCTTTCTCTTCTGAATACAACCATAAACTTTCAGATTCATTCACACTCCCATGCCCACAAACAGCTGTCTCCAGTCCATGGATCTTGCAGTAAATTCATGTGGTAGATTTTGCCCTCTCTCTCTGTCATTTTTGACCACTTATAGCTGGTTTAATTAAGAAAATATTAAAGCACAAGGAGTTAGCATAACCACAAGACATAGAAAATTTATTTTGGAAGGTAAATGTTTATACAAATAATTTTTTTATTTTTTTTTTAATAGAAGGCTTCTTTTTTTCCAGTGAAAGTTTTAACAAACAAATGGTGACTCACACCTTGGAATAGCTTTCCAGACAAACAGTATTTTTGGTAAAATGTTACTGGCTGGTTGAAATTAGTACATCTATTTGAAAGGTAGAGATAATGAAGAGCAGAAAAAATTACCTAACTTCCTTGTTCTTGAGTCAATGGGAAAGACTGAAATAGAACCAGGGAGTCTTCAGAAGCACCCAACCCATAGTTGGCATCTCAAACAGCAGAATAAAGAAGTGTCGGAATGATTGGCATTATGAGCCAACATTCATGGGCAGTTCCCACACTGTGGCATCCCTGACCGAACAGGAAATATCTTTGTTATCTAAGATCCTGCAGCATGGTAATGACTGGCAAGTGCTGACTTGTTACCAGCACACACTGTACGCCATTGTTGCATCTTCACATTGAAATTTTAAAAAGTTGTTTTATTGCTAACTTAAGTATAAAGACAATGAGTGTTGTTAATAAAATATTCACTTGCTGAAGATTATTTTTACGCTATCAATCAGATTAGCCTGTCACTTTCAACTATTTTGCATACAATTTTCTGAATAGTATTTAAATTCAGCTATCGTTAATCACAGCACCTTTTAAAATCACACACACACACAAAAAAAAACCACAGATAAAGAATTCAAACGATTCAGGGCGGCTAAATTGACAAATATTTTCTCACGATAAAGTCACAGACTGTGACTCATGTTTCTGAGACTACATAAATATGAAATTTTCTGTTTCTCCCCCCACACACACACCCCACACCCCACCCCAAAATGTCGAAGACCAGATTTTGATCTGCTGTAAAACTAGTGTAACAACATCAGATTCAGTCATCCCAGGTGGTATAGCAGTAGTCAGTCCCACATACATCTATTCATTGTGTAGAGAATAGGAGCCTTCAGTGTTGTCTCCAGAGCTTTACAGAGTAGCAAAGTTCTACACATTTGTGAAAGTGTGATCCGCAAATATATTTCAAACTGTGTTTCTGGGTCATATAAGTCCTTAATATTCCAGAAGGAGGAGAACTTGCAAGGCTTAGATTCCTGTTTTAAATATATTTATTTGTCATTCTAATTTGTGCAAACATTCATGCATTCTCTGGAATCTAAAAGTCTGATTCACTGAAAGTGGTTACGTAAACACACCATACCTCAGCTCTGCCAGCACATTTCTTATGTATATTTCACCTGTCTGCTACATGACTAGCAGATTATTGTTGGGGTTTTTTTGTTGTTTGTTTTGTTTTGTTTTGTTTTTTTCCAGAAAAAAAAACAAAACCTTTCCAGGAGAGTGAACTATCATCTTTTATTTCATATATGAGATCACATTAAAGAGTATTAATCAACTACCCAAGCACTGACTACAAAGCACTGATCTTTATTGCTAAAGCATATATTTGAATTTCAGATTCTTTATTAGGGCAGTAACAGATAGGGGGAAAAAATCCTTCTACTCACAACTTAAGCAAATTTCCTTTGAAATTAATAGAATAATCCCCAGTGAAGTCTTTTAGATGTATGTAGTACTGTATAGCTGCATTTAAATAAAGACTTCGAAGATAGCAATTCATCTTTGAGGGGGTTGCTGGCCACTTGGAAACCAGATGAATGTAGGGGCTCTGAAGAGGAGTTTATAGCATTGTTGAGAGATTCTGCTTTGTGATACAGTACAGGGGGGTACAAGCATAACAGCTTGAGTTAATTTAAATGATATTCAAATCACACCTTTTCTGTTTTATTTATTTCTGTAGGGACTCCAAAGGAGGCAGAACAAGCATTTCTGCTTTCTACATCCAATTGTGTGTTGTATTTGTTTAAACAGATGAGCAGAGATCAGGGTGGGAAGACAAACTGAGTGGATACCAGTACCTAGGAACCACTGCCCTTGATTAACCCTCTGCTGCCCACCATTTAGAAAGAACTTTCAGACTTTGCCTCATAAAAAAAGCTCAAAAGGATGCACTGAACTGATCATGTGCTTACCTACCTACACTATTTAATCCAAAGTGAATTCACTCATGTGAAGGGAAGACACATGGATCCAAATACCCTTGATATGATATGATGCAGGGATTTAAAAGCTCTGTAAAATTAACGACTGGTCTAAAATAGAACTATCTCCTCTGGAAACTGTTTCTTTTGACAGAGAATTTATAAATATTAATTGGACTAGGGGTTCAAATTCCATGTGTGGTTTTGTGGCTTTTTTATTTTTTTTAATTTTCTTAGTCAGTCTCCTAGCCATTGAGCTCTGCAATGCTTCTCACTCCCCAAAGAATCTTTAATTATATTGCATAAAACAGATGAGCTTCATTACTTTTCTTTTTCTTATTATTAAAATAATTTAATTAGGAGGAAGAAAAGCATAGGGATTCATATTTCCTCAAAGGGAAAATGTGAAATGAATGGAATATGGAACATAAAATATTCTAATTATAAACATGACTTTTTTTTTTTTTTTTTTTCAATATTAAACTGAAGAGATTATATTGATTTAAACTGGGTACATCTAATTTCAGAGTTTAAGAATGTGAACAGAACATGAACTTAAAGAGACATTACAAGAATGTGAAGTATAATGTGCAAGTGCAACCTCACCAGACTTTAGTAATTCTTTGTTCTTTTTGAGTTTCTCCCCTTACAGTGGCATGAACTCACAACATAACAAAATGCAGGTGTAAGAGAACACTGAACAAAACAAGAACAATAACTCATTTCTTATCACAGTATAATAATATTTATCATAATTACATATGATTATTTACTCACTACACCTTGGGGTAAAAAACAACCACTCTCTCAAAAAGGATGCAGTGATTTCTCCTATGTTCCCCTTCTCATTTTCAACTATACTGCTAATATGCTTACCACAATAGGCTCAAGGCTAGTCAATGTCAGCAGCAAAATAATACAAGTTCCCAGAGATTTTTTACAAAATCATTATGTGTGTTGCATTTACACTGCGCCTTTTGTGAGACATGATGAAGATGCCCACACCGGACTTTGTGTTTCTATCTCTAAGATCATCATGTAAAGGTACTTTCTGATGGAGTAGACATTTTGCCTGCTTTACAGAACATTACAACTGACTATTCACACACTGATATCATTGTCTTGATAATAAATAGTTTAGGTTAATAAATTATTGTTATGATAAGAATGTCCCTGTTTTACATCAGATTTTTCATTTAAACCTCTACTGTCCTATATATGCACGTGTTCACACAACTGTCTGCTATAAAATTTTCTGTCAAGGCCCTCATCATCTAGCAAGCTTTAAAACCCATGGGTCATGTTCAGTGATTCTACTAAGCAGGCTTAATTTGAGAAACATCACATTTCAGGTCGCTTCTACTTGGTTTGGTTTGGCATTTTAAGATCACATCCACATTTTTTGTTGTTATTTGTTTCTTGTTTGTTTGTTTGTTTGTTTTTCCTCACAACACATTTTAACTAAAGAACAGGAGAAGGAGAATAGTTGATTACATCAATGTGGATGATTAAACAGTGACATACTATTACTCAAATATCTTATTTCTACAGATCCATCATACATCACTAGTAATGCACAATCAAAAGACTTTCAATTCAGCACATGAACAGTTGAAGCAATAGAACAGTTTTCCTAAAGCATGAACTAAAAAAATATGTGTACACAAATGTATGTGTCAAAACAGTCACTTTATTTTTGACCCTGGACTAATCCATGCCATTTCTGCATATGCACAGTCTGAAATTCTGCATAAAAACAAGTTTCTGCAACATTAGTAATGTGGTCTCATAATTAAGTCTCATAATTAATTGTATTTGAGTTGTGAAAGTTCAGCTTCTGCTTCTGCTTTAAATTTCCCTGAGTTCAGACAGTGAAAATTTGATGCAAAATCAGTTATCCCTACGCTGAAGTGAAATGGACTTCTCTGTGACAGTGTTTATGATACACTGAAGCTGGTAGGAAAACTCTGAGAGTTTTCACTGCAACAGCTACTTTACAGATGGACAGACAACACAGATGCTGAAAGGGGAAAATAGTTTCAGCCCTAGTACTAGTGTTGACTCTTTTAAAATAATACTAACAAAACACCCATGAACAAGCAGTCTGGAGGGAAATAATAGGTTATATAACAAAATCAGAGGAAAAAGGTCATTCAGATTTCTACCAGAGCCTTTAGATTCAGGACTGCATTAGTAAATTTTGCTGAATATGCCAGAAAAGCAATATTTGATTTTATTATATTCCAAAGAGATAACAGATGATACAATGGAAAGAAAAACAAACAAACAAACAAACAAAAGCACAAAGTATCTTGTAATTTAGAAATAATTATTTCTGCAATATTTCACAGTCTTTTCTTCATTAAGCTTACCACTGCATCTGTCCAATACTAACGGGATTGATCCTGTTCCCACCTCCAACCTGCCTACTGGTGAAGGGAAATGGCTACAGGTTAAGCTGTGTAACTTTCCAACAAGGTAGCAGGAGAATCAGGTACCTGAGCACAGACACAATGCAAAGGGTCTGCAGTGATCTCTCATAGAAGGATTTTTAAGACCAAGTTGGGAAGACATCTTTCTGTGAGTAACTGACTCAGGTTCTTCCACTCTTATTTTCCAATGAAATATGAACTAGTGAGTAAAAATGAGTAGAATACTTCAGCAGAAATGAGCTTTGCAACCATAAAAGAAGCCATAGCAAGATAATAGAAAGCTAACTAAATTGACTTTTTCTCATATGATCTCAGTAAAAAGATGCATGTACCAACTTAAGGCCTGATAGCCAAATGTCCTCCATATTAATTTCTTCTGTTTGAATTTTCTCAAGTTCTTGTAATCATTAGGATATGAAACAAAAAGGTTTTCCAAAATGAGAGTATTCCTCCAGCTTGATTTCATCATCTAGTACTGATATCGTCACTGGAGAGTAATGAGGAAGTTATTATAATTTTTATATAATAAAATATATATATATGTAATTATAAAGTGTATGAATATTTGAATTGTATATAAAAATGTACAGAGAAATTGAATTCACAGAAGAGCTGAGGCTTATAAATCAAATCCCTTTCTAACATTCAAATCCTCTTACAGAAGAGCTTCACATGTCTGTGCAAAAAGCTGAAGTAATGAGGTGGACAACAAACCAACCATGCAGAATAGCCTTTCTAGCATTGCACTGACTGATAATTACAAAAAGTTAACAATTTCACTATTTAAAATTATTAATGCTACACTTTATCTCTACATCCAGATTTTTTTTCTCTCATCAGTGAATTACCTCATGCTGAACTGATGAGTCTCTCAACAGCATTTGCATTTTTTAAGAAAATTAAGGTGGATTTATTTCTTCTATCTTAGCCTCTGTGCAAGTATCCATCCAGTTCCCACAAAGAAAATAAATAAAAACAAAACAGAAAAGAGTTTTAAGATATGAAAGGGATGCAATAAAAAAAATAAAATCAGATAATCTGCTGACACTGATTTGCTATAAGATGTGAAAGATGTTTCTCTTGAAGAGAGGTACTCAGAATCTGATATTTGTTAGCTTTACCAGTTGTTAGAGCACATCTGAACTGAGAAAACATACAGCAGCAATGCTAGCAGCAGAGCTCAATGTGCTGATGAATGACCAACAAACTCCACTTTCTGTTCCACCTGTGGCCAGGAGCTAAGGGTGAGGAAAAAGCAATCAGGGAACAAGACAGGTGCTACAAGAGTTCACCTACAGTTTGGGAGCAGCAGGAAGTAGAAATGAGTTCACTCAAAGCTACAATGTAGCTTCAGGTCAAGGCCAGGGATCCTGTTGGCCTTGATGGGTTTTTGAGTTGCTTTGCAAGGGTCTCAACAACCTACAACTATACATAGCAAAGGTAAAAGTAATAATAAGAAAAAAATAATAGAAAATAAAGGAATTGCTTCTTAACTTTTATGTTATCTTCTTGAGACGAGGAGGTCTTCCAGAAATATCACCACAACTGTGGTGCAGCATGTTTATCAGGCTCAGATAAACAGATTCAAATGTTCACTTGAAAGCCAATAATCTTTCCTAAGGTCTGAAAAAATTGGATTCAGTACTTTAAAGTGGATTTTATTTTCTGAGTGCTTTAGTATTTCCTGCTCCCAGAGCAACTCTGAAAAGAGCTTGCATAAAATCTCAGGAGGAAAAGAAAGTAGGTTCTTCTGCATTTCCCATTCAACTCCAAGCCTGTTCAGAGAAGATCTAAGCAAACCTTTGGATTTTCCAGCACGTCTGAACTAAAGTGAACTCTTCAAACTTTGAAGTTTGCTCATTACTTTATCAAATGGAAACCTGATTTATGTTTCATATTCGCATGCTATATTAATAGCCCAGATGACTTACAGAAAGTGAAAATAAGGGCTGAATGTACTTATGAAAATCTGTTACTTCAAACATGCCCCTAGTAGAGTTTGCTGAGTTGATCAAGAGGCATCAATGTGCTGTCAGTATGATTATGAAGGCCAGTTCCTTCCGTATACAAAGCGCTGGAGGCAGAAAATGTACCAGGTTTCTTTATAAATAACTGGTCGTATATCAGCAGCAAAGACGCAATGTGCAGAGCCACACACACAGAGTTTATTGAGATAACCGCAGTCCAGCAACTTTCTCTTCCACACATACATTCGCATTTAGCAAGTTGGAACTGAGATATCTTTAAAATTTCTTACTTTCCTAGATGGCTTATTAAAAATGTTGGGATGTCAGTACACAATAACAGAGCATGCATGGCAGGATCACAATACCAACTTCCATGCATGCCAGGTACATCTGGGAATAATTGAAACAGTCACATGCGTTTTATGTCACTGATAAGAAGGGTCTCACGCTGTCCCATCTGCTGGTCCTGACCATCATCTCTGCCACACAAGGACACAGGATATACCAGCCTCCCTACGGGACATGATGAAGTTCTGCTGTCTCCTCCTCTGTCACTGTTAAATTGAGGAACAAAAAGAAGAAGGAAGGAAGGAAGGAAGGAAGGAAGGAAGGAAGGAAGGAAGGAAGGAAGGAAGGAAGGAAGGAAGGAAGGAAGGAAGGAAGGAAGGAAGGAAGGAAGGAAGGAAGGAAGGAAGGAAGGAAGGAAGGAAGGAAGGAAGGAAGGAAGGAAGGAAGGAAGGAAGGAAGGAAGGAAGGAAGGAAGGAAGGAAGGAAGGAAGGAAGGAAGGAAGGAAGGAAGGAAGGAAGGAAGGAAGGAAGGAAGGAAGGAAGGAAGGAAGGAAGGAAGGAAGGAAGGAAGGAAGGAAGGAAGGAAGGAAGGAAGGAAGGAAGGAAGGAAGGAAGGAAGGAAGGAAGGAAGGAAGGAAGGAAGGAAGGAAGGAAGGAAGGAAGGAAGGAAGGAAGGAAGGAAGGAAGGAAGGAAGGAAGGAAGGAAGGAAGGAAGGAAGGAAGGAAGGAAGGAAGGAAGGAAGGAAGGAAGGAAGGAAGGAAGGAAGGAAGGAAGGAAGGAAGGAAGGAAGGAAGGAAGGAAGGAAGGAAGGAAGGAAGGAAGGAAGGAAGGAAGGAAGGAAGGAAGGAAGGAAGGAAGGAAGGAAGGAAGGAAGGAAGGAAGGAAGGAAGGAAGGAAGGAAGGAAGGAAGGAAGGAAGGAAGGAAGGAAGGAAGGAAGGAAGGAAGGAAGGAAGGAAGGAAGGAAGGAAGGAAGGAAGGAAGGAAGGAAGGAAGGAAGGAAGGAAGGAAGGAAGGAAGGAAGGAATTTTAAATGCTAAAATATCTTTATTTGGACTCTAACCAGTCCATTCTAAATCCATCAATAAATTAGCCAAATAAAAACTTTTCAAGAATCAAAAGAATGCAAGGTTCATTTGACCTCATTGGTAGGTCCCACTTAAACTAACAGTACATTTTTCAGTCTTGTATCTCCTGGCAAGGCAGTATACTTCCATGCTTTATGGCTGCTCTACGTTTATTCCACATTTTCTTCTTGTTGGGATTCAGATTTCCACTGCATTGATACCACTGCACAGTGTTCAGCCATAAACTGCATATGCTTTTCTCTTGCAATTCTCCCTCAAAATATTTAGTAAGATATACAAGGTCTCCACTGTCCTCCTCTTTTATTTGCCCCGAGAACAACCACAACAGGCTGACAGAGCAAGAAGCGCAGGTAGCAGCAGGCTGTGACCTGAGCTCCTGAGCAGGCAGCTCCTGAGCTAGAAAGGTCCAGGAAAATTCTTCTCTGCACAGGCAGAAACAAGAGTGAAAGAGCTCAAAAGGGAAAAATAAAAGCTGCAAGTCTCTGTCACTACCTGGTATTTAAAATGCAAATAAAATCTAAGGACACTCTTAAAAATAAAGATAATTTTCATGTGCACACTGATATTTGTTCCCACACTGTTCTGAAATTCAAAAAAGATAAAAACCCTCAATTATTATTAGCATTTTGCAATTCAGACCACAAGCTTTTTAAGTTTCATGTTGTAGAGATCTGCAATTTTCTTGTTTTTTGATGGATCAAAACCTTGTGATCTCCTACACAACTGGAACAAAGTGGAAATGCCCCATACTGAAGAATTCAGGGAAATATAAAAGGCATTGTCAAGACCATCTATCAACTTAAGCCAGGAAACAGAGAATGTGATGTATAAATAAATATTCAGAAGAAACGTCAAAACTTCAACCAGCACAATGTATAAAACTCATCAGGAGCAAAATGCACCAGACATCATGAACAACAGGCAGCTCTAAGATTTTTAACAAGTTGAGGCAACATATTACAAGATTTCTCCCAATGCACAGCTTACCACAGGAGCTGTCAGACAAACATCATGGGAATTGCCACAGGTGAAATAAATGGGAACATACACGGATCATTAATTTCCCTGCCCTCCCTTAAACTCTAGCCAGATTGCTTTGGGGGTATCTCTCCAAGAGTCAAGTAAGGACTTCAGTGTTCAGGTCCCACCACACAGGACCACAGCTGCATTTTCCCCAGTCTTTGATCTACAGAAGGCATTCTGCTATTAGCAGCATTGCAATTGGTGCGAGTGAAGCTTCCTGCCTACCTTTGGTTTCAGAAGTAGCAGGAAGAGAGGATGGAGTCTTCAAATTACAAATAGCACATTTGTATTTTGACAGTCAAGTTACTGGGTAAGAAAAACATTATATTTTGTCCAGTCTTATCAGTGTCTCACTCACTAAATATCACTCGGCATGTGCACCTTGTCTGTCAGTACACCTTTGGGACAGGCCACCTCCTGCATGAAACAACTTCAGCAGGCTCCTCAGACACTGGTCAGGAACACCACCCGGCCAAAGATAGGCTGGCTGCTCATTTGAAAGCGACTGAGCAATTACAGGTTCTCCTGTATGTACAAAGTGATACAGCCTGTACACTGCTCTGTTTTTCCCACACTACATACTGCTGTGTATGTAGCTACAGCAACATACACTACACCATCCAGAAATAATGCAGTTTCTTCTTTTCCATCTTTTGTACATAGTGTTCAAGAAAATGGTATTCCACAGTCTATGTCGCTTATGTCACTGTGTTACATATTCATAAGGAGCAAATGATTTTCGTGCTACTATTACTGCGAATACACAGAGGCGGTTGTGTTTGGGTTTGCTCGTGGGGCAGAAAGTTCCCCTTTGCTCATAGGGAAGAATTGTAGGATTACCTCCCTTTTCCAAAGCCAGTATGGATTCTCTTGAAGGAACAGGAGTTGGAAAAAAGATGCATGGTTGAACTAGCATGGTGCTCTTGCACTGGCAGCTTCATTCTATCCTAACTCTCTGCAGATTTACAAATCATTGGATAAGTCTTTTACATCAAAGTATTCCAGCAGAAGCAGCATGAATAGAATAGAGAATCATAGAGTATCACAGATTCATAGAATGGCTTGGGTTAGAATGGACCTCAAGGATTATTTAGTTCTAGCTCTCCTGGCACAGGCAGGGTTGCCAGCCACTAGGTCAAGTATTAGATCAGATTATATCTCTAAATCTAAATGTGCCACTGTGGCCAACATTGATACTTTTTGGAGAGTCTGTTGGAACATCTCATGAGAACTGACAGTTTTTCGTTATTTTTAATCAAGAATGCATTTCAGTGTCGTCAGAAGCCATACAAGTACCTACAGGGGATGAGGGAGGGAGGGGGAGGATGATCCTAAAATTGAGACCTCAAATTTAACAGGAAAAAAAATAAATTATTTAAGAAACTGGAGATAAATCTCAATAGTTTGAGGTCAGCTTAAAAACAAATCTTCTAACATTTTCACTTCCAAATATGAAATAAATTACTCTTTTATTTACTAAACAAATTACTCATAGGTAACATATCTAATTAAGGAAAAGATCTGTAGACCTTTCTGACTTCCGTGTATGTCCAAAGGGAAACACAAACTCTCAGCAGCAGGCAATGACCTGCCACATGGCAAAAATACAGGCAGCTATCTTCTTAATGAAGCTCTCACATGTAAAAGCATCATTTCTGGTAATAAAACTTCTACAAACTTATTATTCAAAGTTTTAGCGTAGCAAGAAAAATACAGCAATTTAGTAAAGATATAGTATCAGAATCCAAACTTGGTCTCAATTATAGGTTTTCAAAAGGTATATAAAATCTCTAATTTCACAACACTTCAGTTACCTATTGAAAACAGAGAGGGCCTCCATTTATGGAAGAAAAATGCCTTGAAATTGACAGCTCTATTATTCATAGCTTTTCTTTCTTGTGCAGCTGAAATACTTGAAGGACGTAGGGAAGCAATGGTGAAAGTACACTCAACTTACTCTGAAAATTTTGGTTCGACAGATACTTATCTAGAATTACATTTTTAAAATGGCTCAACTTCTAATGTCAAGTATATGATCAACAAGTATATTTGATAGACACAGACAGCAATTATCTCACTTTTCCAAGACACTGCATGTCCACACTAATCTGTTATATAAAATTCCTTTTTGCCAAGATGGAAAGAAAATTCTATACTCCTAAAATCTTTCAATACTTATTAAAATATAGGAAAATCAGTGTCATTTAGCTGTGGGAGATGGAGAAGTCAGCTCTACCTCACTGAATGTTGACTTGCTGGAAAGGAGACAGAAGGTCTGGGTAGGCAGGGGTGTTTTGTACCTAGGCATAAGATAAGCTCTCTGCTTGTTATGGAACTTGCTTGCTTTCTAGCCAATGGATTATTATGTTTGGAACAGATGTAAGATTTATTAAAATTGATGAAGTATTGTAGCAGTGTCAGACAATCTAGAAATATGATTTTCAGAAAATATTTATGTAGCAACAGAAAAGGGTACACTACTTGTGTATTATGCACTAAGAGTACAAAAAATATTTGTAGCCTGAAACTATGTTCATTCTTCATAGAAAAGGTCTGAGAAGTTTCCAGAGGGAGGGACAGAGAGAGAAGGTTTTACATGTTCAGTTTTAAAATACTTTTTCATAGATGGAGCAGCAGAAGGAATGTAAAGAAAGTAAAAATGAAACTAAAGAAAATGTGTTTTGCTTCTTATTGTTTGTTTATTGGGTGTTTGGTTTGGGTGGTGTTTTTTCTAATTTTTTTAGCTATAGCATCACTCAACACAAATGAGGCAGGGATGTATAACTTACAGGACAATAAACATCCTGCATTCTCCATGAGCTCCCTAGACAGGTCAGGCCAATAGTTTTTATGTATCCTTGATTTCTTCAGAAAAGACTGGGAATCAGGAGGTAGTCTTGCAAAGTCAATGTCAGCTTTTTGGCATAGTATCATAGGCTAAAAGAGTAATTTTCTGAGAAACCCAACACATTAGTCAGTCCAAAAACATCATCTCCTTCAGGTGAGATGCCTGTTTCACTTTCCCTAAGCCACTGTGAACACAGCACCACTGCTGGTGTCCCAAGAGTAAGTGCTTGGACTGCTCTCCTGGTACACTTAAACTTGCTTTACCAGTGGTTTGAATAGTTACAAACAAGTATCTCTGCAGTATTACTAAGTGGAGAGGTTTCTACTATAGTCCAGACATTTCAGAGTCTCAAATTCCAAAAGCAGAATATAATGTTGTGTGAAGCGCTGGTTTGGCACTGCAGTGGACAGCCTGCTCACAGTGCTGGGGTATATACAAGAGCTGCATAAACATCAGAAGAGTCTGACACTGGGGTTGTCTAAGCTGGACCCATGAGAGGAGTCGTTTCTGCAAAGACCTAGTGGAGCCGAAGGGAGATAGGCCTTTCCTTCTCAGGAGATCTGTCATTATGAATTTGATGAATAGCAATATAACGTGAAAATGTTGGGACTTCCATTCTCAAACAGAGCCTAACAGACTGGCTGAAGTGGGATATGTGCCCCACACCCATGGCTCAGTCCATACAAGAATCTCCTGCCTGGCATACCACTAGCATGACCAGCAACAGAGCCAGAGGGAATGGCATGAAGCTGCAACAGAAAAAGTTCATGATGGATGTGGTAAAAGGCTTTTTAGCAGAGTGTTGTGAGTCCATTCCAACTCAGGATATTTTATGCTTCCAGGATTCTACTGTTATAATATTTTATATTAAAATTTTAGTCAAGTTGTAAGTTGGTGAAGGTCTAAGTAACTCATCTGAGACCATTAGCACTTGATTTCACTGGCTTCACGGAGAATGGAACAAAATTATGTAATCTTCATCATTTTAATCTTTGATTAAATTATTTTAATTTTTATCCCTAATGCTCTCTTCATACATAAAGCCAAAACAGACATCATGCTAGAGACAGTAACCAGAGTCTCCCTCCATGTTTGTCACTCATGGATAAGTCCATTCTCACACAAACACCAAAAACAGCTGTGGCCACACAACATTGTGGAAGCAGCAGACTTAAGGTTAAAGCCAGAAAAAAACAATAAGGGGATGATAACACATAGTTGCCCACAGACAGTGTTGCAGTGGTACTTCATCCTACTGTGCAAGGTGTTATGGGTACAACAAAACCCCTGAAGCCCAGCGCTTTATTTGCGCTGTCCACAAAGAGCAGGGCTGCCAGGAAAACTGGACCCATTTTGTAGGATGAAAACCTGTGCAATACACCCTCTGCTGGCTCTTCCATCACCGCATGCAGTTTTGCAAGTGCTTTTGAAATTGCTTGAACCCTTCAGTGCTTTCACCAGTTCTAAGGAAAACACACAATCTCCTTTACACGCATCTTGAACAATTTTTCCAGGTCAAGCTCTCTCAGCCTCAGCTGTCTTTCTGTTCACCTGCCTGAGCGGGCAGGACTTCCTGCCTACTGTGTGAACTGGTGGCTGCACTGGCACCATGTGCTGGCTGGGGCCAAGATGAAGGGGGTTTATATTCTACAGTAAACTTCCCTTTTCCTGTTATTATCAAGGGCTGTATCACTGAGTGTAATATCTGCTGCAGATTTCAAAATAACTGGAAGTAAATTATTTTTATCACTGCACATAAGAAAGCAAATTTTCAGCCTGTGCCAAGTAACCAAACCAATCACAGCCATGCTATCAGCACATACTTCACGCAAAATATCGTGTTGTCATAAAGTTTCTGAGATTCTCACCGAAAATAGCATCAAAATAAGGAGGGGTGAGATTTTCAGGTGTTGGTGATTCTCCTTTGTCTACTTCCTGGAGGTGTTTGTTTCATAAGAGCCACATACCTGAGCCACAGTGAATACCTGCACGCTTCTTTTGGTAGAACCCCAAGGCATTACCATAGTCCTATGTCAGCCATGTTCTCAATATAGCTCCTGTTTCATTGCTGGTAGGATATTTTTTTTTAATACAGTGAGACTTCTGACATGACTCATAGTTTTTAATATTCATCTTTCCCAAGGACTAGATGTAGACTGCGAGATTAATTTCATTTGCAATTTAAAGTCTAAAGACTTCTTGTCTTTGTTGTTCTGCTGATGTCTCAGTCTCTTCCAGAGCCTGTGATGGTTCCCAAGAAGAAGGAATGTTGCACTGTTTGCAATCAGCAGTCTCACAGAAGTGATAAAGCTCTCCCTGGCACACACCAATTACCTTCAGCTCCCACAAAAAAAAACAAACAAAAAAACCAGTAAAGGCAAACAGATACACAACCAAACCCTTAAGAAATTCTTGAAAGACAATTTGAACCTCAGGGGCCTCAAGGTCAGGCAATGTAGGGCTCAAGGACTTAGTAAGCAATAGCTGGGCACTGCTTCTACTGTCTCAATTCACCCTATTGGAAGTACCCCTTAATTATGTCAAAGGAACATAGGTTTTCTGATTTTTTTATTTTTAAACCCCTTGGTTCAAACAACCTTGTAAGAAGTTTTAATTATTCCAAGAGAAGCCAAAAATGCATGACAGGGAGCCCACCAAATTATTTTCTGGCCCTCAGGCAACCAGAAAGATGGTTTTGAAATATCTTTAGAGCCAGGCTACAGTTAGCAAACAATACTGAAGAAAAGTCTACACATTCCCTCAGAAAACGCACTCTAGAATTCAAGAACTCACCTTCCCTTTTAAGGGAAATGTGATATAAAATAGGAACTGTGACAAAAATAAAATGACTGTTTCCTCACATTTTCTGAGCATTCACCATCTGAGATCACAAGCACTCCTGAGAATAAAGCATACAGTATTAAGATATTCTACGAAACAACAAATTTGTTGAGGTTTTTAGCAGTAGTTTTTTTACTTCAATACAATCCTAGCACATCTGGCTGAAATATACAACTACTACCCAGGTGTGTAAAACTAATTGAAAGAATCTTTCCCTATCCTCAGTGCTGTGATTTACAACACCTCATAATATTTTAGTTTTTAAAACAGGCAAGAATCATTTTCCAGCTCACCACCATCTGAGAGTGATCTTTATCTGGTAGGCTCAGTAACATATTAAGCAAATCATTATTGATTGATTAGCCATGAAAGGTCTTTACAGGACATGAAAGATACAATCAGCTGTCAAAATAGCAGACAATATTATAACTTCATCAGGCTCTGTAAGTCTCTCTACAGTTTTCCCAATGCATAATGCCTTTTATGCACTGAAACATATATTGAAACGAAATCACAGAATCAGTCCCAGAAAGAACAGTGGAGCAGCATCCTTATGTCCTACTTATCATAATGCATATAACTAGCATTATTCTACAACACTGTGTGTGTTTGGAGGGGTGGGGGGAAGGGGAAGAAATACAGCCTTTTATTCCAAAATAGGTATATTTGTCTGAAAGAATTGACATATGTGAAACTGAAAACCAAGCAGCCAAAATTTCAGTTTTACCTTCAGCAAAGGAATAAAGTTTACCTACCGCAAAGGAATTGGAAAATTTCCAGAAATACTTTGAATAAATTCAGCAGTTTTAGTTACACTTTACTGACTGACCTAAATTTTAGCCTCCTAAAAATAGATAAACATTGGTTTCAAATAAGAAGTAACTACTGTTGCATGAACAGGAGTATGAGATTCAAACCACCATACTAATGAATTATAGAATGTTTTTAATTGTATCTCCAGTACTTTATGCTAACTAGCTACTTACACTCAAGAGAATTAAAGATTATACGAGATAACTGCTGTTATCACACAGCAGAATGTGTTATAAAGGTAGTCCTTGTGTTGAGAATGTCTCAAACATAATTTCAATCACAGGAAGTGTTGGTGTTGATAATACAGCAGATGAGCTTCTTGCCAAAATAAACCAAAGTGCTTTCCTACCTGTTCAGAGTATGTATATACTAAAAAAATCCAAGAATTTAAACTCAAGGGATAAATCACTTACAAAAGCCAAAAAAACAGAACTTTTCACTGAGTCTTGGCAGATCTTGCAAACTTATCTGTTCTGTTTCATTGGAGGAAACAGAGTTTTGTCCTTTGAGTTAAACAAGTCCAGAAAAACAATCCAAGAAGTCCAGGCTCCTCCTGCTCTGACCTCATATGCTGGAAGCCACTCTCCCCAGTCTCACTACTGTGATTCTTGTAAATCAGGAATCTTATTTCCAGATTCCAAAGTTCACAGGAACTGGATGCATTCGCACTTATGCTCACCAGTGCAAGATGTCTGGTTGTACACAGGCTGGTCTTTTCAGAACAAGGAAGCCTGCTTTCAAGCCCTTCATGGGCACATTATGAAAACCATAAGCATACCTTAGATTATATCATTCTTGCTATCTCTGTGTCATTGCTTGAAGGCATAAAAATTCCTTCCTCTTCAAGTTCTCACAGCACACCTGTTTGGATAAACTTCAATTTCTCTGAGAAAAAAAAAAAAAAAAAAGTTCTAGAGACATTTTCCTTTGACCTGGGACTCCACCTTTTCCCGAGGTCAGCTGGCAAGACCATATCCTCCTCAGCTGTTTGTTTGAGTTACGCCCAGTAATCATAACTACTAAGCAACTCATTATTTGGGCTGATGGAGGTCTCTAGTGGAAAATAAGCTGAAACACAAGTTCATCTCTGATCTCCACGATAAGATCTGTCTGAGAGGGAAAAAAAAAAACACCAACATTATCCCTCATGAAGCAAATCAAGACACACAGCATAACTGTTTTGTGAAACAATTTGCCCCAGAAACAAAAAAGCACTGTTGAAGAGTAGTCTTCCTGGGAAGGGTAAAGTCATGGAAATCAGAGCCATGGTGTGGTTTGGAAGAAGGAACACCCATTGTCATCTTACTCTGGCAAGAAATGGTCAAAAAAATATTTCTTCTGAACAAAGCCAAGAATTTATGAGCTTGTTCAAAATGCAGTGACTTGTGATCTGTGGCTCTACATTGCTTGTCTCATTGGATAGATTTTTTTTTTATTTTTATTTTTTTCATGGGTGGAAATGGTAAAACAACTTTTTAGAAATTAACTAGCTGCATTATATATGTGAGAACTATTATACAACTATATAAATTATCATGAGTCCATCAACTCCAGTAATTTTATCAATGGATAAATTAATAAAATTGTTTAGAAGCAGCATATGAGCTAAAAAATAACCAGCACAGAAAGGCTTTCAGAGTACCTGAGAGTAAAAGTCCCATCTGAGAGTCATGCTGGAAAAATCTGCATGCAGATGCCCTACCTGTAGGTCCAGGTAGACAGTGGCCAAGCACAGAGAGACAGCTTTGTGTTGCTGTGCAACAGAAAAAGGTAGTCTGCATACAGAAGAAGAAAGTGGAGCAAATCTCAAAACAACACAGGGCTCTGAACATTTCTTTCTGGCAAATCAGGTTATGTGCCAAAACTTGCTGATTTATAAGAAATTATTATACTGTGTTTTACAACTATCAGTGATACAGATTCATCTTGGAAATAACTGTTCTCTAAATAACTGTTCTATTCTACCCTAGCATCAAAACATAGACAAAAAAGTAAACCTTACAAAAGAGAAGGAGATTCTGGGCACCTGGTAGTTCTAGAGAACTTCCCAAATAAATTCACCATAGCCATTGCATCTGGGGACACAGAAAATAATTCTCCACTTAGCAATAGGATTTTTTCATCTCACATCTGATCCTAGGCCAGATTTCATACACATTCGAACTGAAAATCAGAACAGGTTTTTTAATTAATTATTCACTATGATTCTGTTTGAGAATAAAACCTAAGGTTGATTTAATTATTGATTTTTAAAAGTACACAGCACTATTGAAATTCACATATATCCACTGCTTTGACTAATGAAGAGTGCACATACACACAGGTATACCAAGTTTACCAACGTGTTTCATCAAAATAGTCCAAGGAAGGTAAAAAAAAAAAAAAAAAAAAAAAAAAAGCTATACCTATTGCCAACTATACAGCAAAAAACAGAGTGAAGGGAGTGGAAATGTTCTTTTACTGACCTCTTCAGTGTTGGGTATAGTTCTTATGCAGCTCAAAATTAATCCAGTACTGGATGCACCTGTTGGAGAGCATCCAGGAGAGGGCCACAAAAGTTATCCAAGTCTAGGCTGAGAAAGCTGGGGCTGTTCAGCCTGGAGATGAGAGGGTTCCAGGGAGACCTAGAGAAATCCTTCAGTATCCAAAGTGGGGCTGTAAGAAAAAAGGAGACAGGCTTTAGCAGGGTCTGCTGTGAAAGGACAGGGTGAAATGGTTTCAGTCTGAAAGAGGGGAGATTTAGATTGGATATAAGGAAAATGTTAGAATGTTTTCGACGGTAACAGTAGTGAAGCACTAGAACAAGGTGCCAATAAAAGTGGTGGATGCCTCATCCCTGAATATATTCGGAACCAAACTAGACAGGGCTCTGGGCTACCTGATCTAGCTGTGTCTGTTCACTGCAGGTGAGTTGAACTAGGTGAACTTTCAAGGTCTATTCCAACTAAGAAAATTCTATGATAGATCATGCTCTGTCATAATCCCACTCACAGTCCTGCTAATTTTCTTTTCCATACTCTTCGCAGAGCACCAATCTTGAATAGATAGTTATCAGGAAAGTTTTTAGAGATATCACTTACACTGCCAGATGCAGATACACTGGTGGGAGAGACAATGACCTCCAGAGGTTCACCAACACCTATCACAGAGATGTTGCCTGCAGGCTTCTGCTGCTGGAGATGTTTGTGCAAAATCACCCTGAATGGTTGAGGTTGGCAGGACCTCTGGTTTTCAGGGTTCATACATCTGATCCAACCCTACCAAAGTAGGGACACCCAGAACAGGTTGTCCAGGACCATGTCCAGGTAGCTTTCAAAGCTCTTTAAAGATGAGACTCCACTCTGTGAGCAACTTATGCCAGTTCTCTATCAGGATAGGAGGGGAAAAATTTGGACTAATTGAAGTTTAAATTCTCCCCACTAGATTTTTCTAGTAACAGTGAGAAGGGAGAAGCAAAATTAATGGCCAGTGGTACTATGCAACACCACAAGGTAGAACAGCAGTGATGATTCACCAGGGGTCATGACCCCTTCTACAGGTACAACTCTCAGAAGACCATCTCCTGTCCCAATGATACACCACCTCAGAACTTCATGGTCTGCTACTCAGGTATCCTCAAAGCATGAGATACACCCTGCTGCATTACCAGTTACCAACCAGGTAGAGCCAGGTGCTTGGTAGATTATCTCCAGAAGAGCCAAATATCTGCCCCAGACTGATTTCAGGTATGCTGATTAACATCAGGTGAAAATGTGGGAGCAGGTGTTAAGAAACAAAGGAATGCATTTTGCAGTTTATGTTGCAATTTTGAGCTTCTCTCAGCAGGATGAGAGAGAAACATCTGGTAATAGCAAATGCCCTGAAGACAAAGACACCACATATTAATATTATGGGAACTATTCAAGTCTGTGTTTAATATATGCGAAAAACCAACCAAGTGCCAAACTGTTTCCTTTTGCTGATCTGATGTAACAAGGTGCTTTCTGAAAAAAAATAAAAATAAAAATAAATAAAATAAAATAAAATAAAATAAAATAAAATAAAATAAAATAAAATAAACAACAAGTAGAATATGGAAAGCCAAGTGCATGCTGTGTATTTCACTACCTAGAATCCAGGCTCTGGTGACTGAGGAACAGCAGGGACGTGAGCAGAGCAGCCTGGGGTGGATCACAAGAACAAGGGAGCAGCATCAAAAGAATCCATCTGCTCCCATGTGGCCACACACAGGAGGGTTTGCATGGTGTAAACTGGTTTGTGCAACCTGTAGAGAAACCCAGCTCCAGGCCAGACTTGCTTGGGAAACAGGTCAGCATGTTTCCACTGAAGTCAAATGACTTTCACTCCCTGACAGCAGTGCCAAAGCGTTGTGACCTGTGTCATCTCATTTGCCATACTGCATTTCACACCGCTATGGGCTGTACCCATTGTTTATGGTTATTGGATGCTGTGGGCCTCTAGGCTTTGTGAAGTTAACAGGTGATAGTATGTGTGTGTGTCATTAAATAGTTAGCAGGATCTTAAGAAGCTTAAGATTTGCTATGATGAAAGTCTTACATAAATCATGAATACGAAACCAATGCATCAAATTTCTTCCCCTCTCTTTCCTCCTTTCTGTTCTTTAAAACCTTATCTGTAGATAAGAAAAAAAATCTCTGTACCACGTCTCTCTGAGTTTTAATGAGTAAAGGTTCTCTGTGTACAGTCATGATTTTGCCAGGTTCCCAGGGAGGCAAACACGATGGTTTCATCATGGCTTTGAAACTGGAGGCAGATTATCGGGCAGAACGTGTCAGGACATCTTCTGAGGCTTTAATGGGAAGCCTTCAGGGTGAAGAAAATTGGAAGTGACCTTTATACAGAATTACTATACACACAAGTAGGCTTAGACAGAGAAGAAAAGTTCAGGGAAAGGTTTCTTGTTAGGTTTTATTCATATTTGAAGCCAAGTAAAGCAACTTCATTTCCCTAGGAAAGTGCTGCCATATGGAGCAGGACAGAAATGTAATTTAGTCAGTAAGAACTGCTGAATGTTATAGCAGAAAACATTAGTAGCTATAAGCAAAACTACCTTGCATTTTTACTTTCTGTACACATGACCAGTCCCTCTGATACTTCATTATCGCAAATTAATATCTCACTATAAGAAAGTAAGGGAAGGGTGGGCCTAAAAAGCAGGAAAGACTCAATGAGTGCTAATGAGCTGCCGGACTCTCACCAGGAAAGCTGTGGAAGCCTCTTTCCTTGAACTTTTAAATAATTTCTGTCACTATCCGGGAGGAAATCTCTTTATACACCCCTTACAATGATCTAAACAATGTTTTTCAGCTTTTCTTAACTCCTTGAATTCCCTAATCCTTCTGAGGAAAAAAAATCCATAAGCCTAAAAGAATTGAATATGTTGGTGGAAATAAGTGCTAACTTTGACTTTTGATATATTTATTTGCTATTTTAATGTTATTATTTACTTGAAAAAATGAAAGAGCAATAAATATAAAAAAATGGACTCTAATATCACAGTGATAGACTTCACTCTCTCCCTTCCTCACGCACACAAAAATTAAAATAAAATAAAATAAAATAAAATAAAATAAAATAAAATAAAATAAAATAAAATAAAATAAAAACTGATAAAATGAATAAAATGCAATAGACAAGTAAGTGCAATAAAGTGCAGTTCTCAGCTGGTACAAATCATAACATCTGGCCCACAAAAAATGTCGGCTCTAAAACTTTCATGTGATTTTCCAAATGGCTGTTCTTACCAGCATGTCCCTCTTTATAGAGGGAGTGCTGCAACCTGCTCCATGGAGTTGGCTGTAGCACCTGCCCATGCTTCCTACCCCTCCAAACAGAATGGCTGCCTGTTACCATCCCAAATGGCTGATGATGAGGGTGAGTGAGCTGAACCCTCAGGATTTAACAGATTTCCTGGGTTCTTTGCTGGGGATGGAAAGAAAGGAGATGATAGATAGATACCCCCTGGGACAGCAGGCTAGGTGGAATGCAGGCCAGGAGGAAACAGAGGTGCCACAAGGGGAGGAGAGAGGAGCTATGCTCTGCACAGCAGTGTTCACTTCTAGGTGACAGGGGGCAAGGGGAGTTCTAATTCAGGATTATAAATTATTCCTGTGTCAGTTGATTAAATATGAAAGCCTAAAATTCATGACTCTGTGTCATTCCTCATGCCTCATGTCATGCTAGGGTTCAAAGAGCTTCCTGACAAATCTGTGCCTTGAGCTACAGTCAGAGACCCGCATTATCCTTCTCTCAACTTCAAATGGAGTTTTGCTTTACCAATCAGATTTTTAACATAATCACATTCCTATATGGGATCCAGGCCCAACAGCATGAAAAGAAAACCCTCATTTGCCAATCTGAAGAAAACATCACAAAGTAATTGAAGATTAGCAAATCCCAACTCATATGCCTCAAATGGAGGCTGAAGGGCATGTTCACAGTAAATACATTTTTAATGTACTCTTCCCTGCTTCACTCTGTAAGCTGTTTGTTTGTTTGCAAATACAAGCATGTTCAGTAGCTGAATCATAAACCCAACTGCTGGCAAGCTCAGCACAGTGCAGTGTTTCTCTCACATTTGGTCTGACAGTGGCACAAGGCAAATGCTTCAATACTGAAAAAGGCTAGTTGGGAATTAACAGGAAGACTCAGCACTGCCAAACCTACAGTGCATCCACTTGCAGATTTTGTTTTTTAATTTCTAGAAAAAACAACAGCAATGATGTTTGCTGTTTGTATAAAGAACTAGAAAAATATCTAAAACCCTATCTAAAGCCCTTCTTGCCCTTCTTGTTTTTCTCTTTTTATTTTACTATCTTAATTTTACTAACAAAATTCCATTGTGTTGAATTAACAGCATTCACTATCATTCAGTTTAGATAAATGGGAACATTTTGACCATAGCTAAGAGGACAATGTGTTGGGATTGTAAAGGGACGTGAACTAAAACCCAGATTCACTAAACTGAAAGCAGTAAGTGAAACTGCATACTGACATACTTCTGTGTTCACTGTGATCATTTTCCTCCTTTCTTCCATCCAGCATATACTATATTTTCTAGACACATAGATAATATTCACCTAAACAATAAATCAGCAGGTTGCTGTTTTGTTTTGTTTAGTTTTTTAATGTGGGAAACATAGGGTTTTGCAAAACCTTAAGCAATTTGATTAAAGTACCAGCTTCTCAGGAGACTGGAGATTTATTTCTTAAACATTAAAATAAACTCTCCTGATTGCTTAAAGCTTAGTTTCTTGACCTGGCAACTACATCCATAGAAATAAAAGAAAAATTCCCTTGTAAAATTTCTCATGTGATGCGAAGAGGTCAAGAACCCCTCCCCACCCCCCCCAACCAACTCCTGCAATCATCAGAAACATTTCAGAATTTGCTCTTCTAGACCTGGCCTTAGGTTTGGCAGGATGTGTAAAGTGGGTTAAACAACTGGAAGACATCATTGAGGTATTTGGAAATAAAAGGCGATATATCTGGGAACTTTCATGCAGCCAAAGTTAAACACCCACTCAGCGGATTTAAAGCAGATGAGATGAAGGCAGAAAGATACCTGCAACAGGTATTGCTAAGCAATTCTCTGATGACAGGTTTAAAGTACAAATTACAGGCAAGTGAGCCATTACAAGATAGTGCCCAAGTAACAAGTAGAAAAATGTGCTTTAAATGAAAGCATATATCTGTGATATCTCACAGTAACCTTCAGTGAGGTCTTCAGAGCAAGGAAAATATTGAATTGTACCTGTGATATACAGACTTAAAATGAAAGATGTGGAAGATCTACCATGAAATACTTGCTACGTTTTATTGTGGTGCTATGGGAAGAGGGAAGGGACAAGACCAATGAAGTTGGTAGTAGCCTGACATGAAAGCAAAACCTTGAGGTTTTTTCCTGTCTCTGAGGATCCCAAAGTAGAAGGGGACTCAAAAGATGAGTGGCTAAATGGAAAGGAAAAGCGACCTTACCAATAACACTAAAAGTTGTCTGCATCTTTCCTGTGACCAAATATGACCTTGTGTACTCACTGCCTGGCAGGCACCAGCAAGTAAATAATTTCCTTAGCAATCTGTGCAGTTTTTCCAGGTATGGGCAGTCACGGAACTGTACCCTAACAAATTTATCTCTCTTGCAGGTATCTCTGATGAAAAAAAAATAAAAAAATAAAAATAAAAAAATGCAGAAGACTTGGTATGATCAGGAAACTTGTCAAAGACAACAGACACAAAAAAATATCACTCTTATCTCTGAGCAGAGAGCCCCCATTTCATTGTGTCTGTCCCATAAAGCCTTCATGCTGACTCATGCTATGACCTCATGGGAAACTCCTCTTAAAAGTAATGAGCAGCATTTCTGCAATGTGGTATGCAAGATGTCATTACTGACATCTGACTTCAGTAGTGCTGTTGTTCTAATGAAGTATCTAGAACTACATCTCCAGAGATTCACTGATATACTAAGCAGAAAAGAGAAGACATTAAAGAAATCTGGGGAGGAATTATGAGGAGAATATTAAGGAAAGGGGTATTAAAAAGTGGCTTCATTTATTTATTTATTTATTTTCTCATCTTGTATGTATGAGCATAGTAGGAAGAAGAGCAGCTGAGAAATTCTCTTTTCCCTCTGTTTGCCAGCTTTCTTTCCTTAACTTTTTGGATTAGGATTCACTGGCCAAGGGAAAATATACTAAGGTGCAACAACTCATCCTTTTTTCTGTGACTTCCAGACTGAGGACCTGTACACAAGCAGAATTGTTTGAGGGTACATGAGGTTGGACTCAAGAATCTCAAAGTTTTTAAGGCAAAAATTTTGTTAAGAGATTCATATTTGTTAAGCCAGTCATTTCTAACATTTACATGATGAAATCTTCACCTTACATTCTAAATCAATTTTCCATTTGAAAATTTCTCCCTCACAAGAAGAACAATCTTTCTCTTTCCAGACAAAAGCTAGGGAAACCCTGTCATCTATTTGCTTTCAGCATGGGTCAGTAGCAGAAACCTTCCCACAGTACTGTGCATTTTCGGTATTCCCCACAAAGCTGACACATCCAGGAGAAACTGTGCCACCACCACTTTGCAGCACATGTGCTGCTTGTATCATGAGATCAGTTAGCTATTCTTGATGGAGCATGTTGCAGTAAGCAGCACTTAGACTGGTCTCATCATGCAAGCTCACCAACATTTTTTCAACTGGAAAACAATTGTGAGAACAATGGAGTATACATCGCTGACAATAGGTGCAATGTCATTTACATTTCTGACAAGCTCTCGGCATTGCATTATTTCAGCAGTTCCTGCCTCCATTATGTGACTGCAATGTGCCGAGTGATGAAATGCTGGCTCCCTGACAATAGCAGAAGCAGGATACACCCAGTATTGGTTGAACACAAGGTGACTTTCCCAGCTTGTAAAGGCCTGGGAAAAGACATGAATAATGCTGGCATAAACCACAATATCCAAAAGGAATTGAATTCTTCCTCACACATATGCAACAAACAAATAATGGCCAGGAGGATACTGCTATTGTACACAATGCCGCCCAAGCTCAGATGCAGAGTTCCCACACCTTCTCCACCTGTTGTTGGAAAAGCTTTCTTGGGTTCCTAGGGATCTTCCTGCAGAAGAGATGGGAAAATTCATTTCATTTCTCAGGAAATGTTTTAGAAAGAACAGTGTACATAAGTTGCTCTGAAAATAATGCATCCTAATTATTTCCATGGAAACTTCAACAAAGCAAATAAACATTATTTGACACAGAAAATGCTCAGCTACAAAATATTTATTTTCCACATGGAAGAATTCGATGACACAGCTTTTCTTCATATGTGCTTCCATGATGTCATTTTGTCAGACTGACCGTCTGATGCCACCTGTCACACAGCAAAAAATTGTAATGGAGTACTGGTGGGAAGGTTCAAGCTATACTGCCGTGCCAACAATGTAGTGAACTAATAAAATGAATTAGGAGCACTACTACTGAAGCAGCCCTCACACTCCATCCAGCTTCAGTGGTAACCAGTGAAACCATGGTGCAAATGGAGAAAGAAGATTGGGAGCCAAAACTTCAGTAGTTCAGGCTCCTCTTTCCATATAAAAGGGAGTCTTGTGTTTGGACAATGTTTTGTCCAGGTTATTTTACAGCCCTCATAAAGAGCTGAAACCTGGTCTAGATGTTCCAGTTAAAATTTAAAAAGAAGGAAAAGTAAAGGAAGAAAGAAAGAAAAACAATTTTGGAAGCCTTTCATAATCACTCCTCCATGAAACCTAAAGCATGACAGAGCTCATTTCTGGGAGCTAGCACTCATTTGGGGTGTGTGTGCTGGAGACAGCTCAGAAGCACTGTGGTTGCTACTCTATTCTCTGGGTCTCAGGCATTTCCAGGCAGCTGCAGGAAAGGCTGCAATTTTCTGCTGCAGAAGGGGTTTTAGGAGAAGGGGAATTATGATTAAATCTCTGCATTGTCATATTTTCGTAGTATTTACAACATTTTCCTGCAGAAGATCTGGGCACTGGTGCCTAAAATTCTTGAAGACAGTGAAAGGGTAAGATTTGAGGAATTTGTTCTGCATGTCATCCTGGGTTAAGTATGTTACACTTATTTTGTACTTAATATCATTGGATAAGACAACTGATTGATGTTCATGAGTGAGGAAAATTAGCTGCTAAAGCATCAAAGGTTTTATTTTTCTGAATTGATGAGCAGTGCCCTAATTCATGATTTATTACTGATAACTTAAAATTTTAACCCTTTAACATCCTTTGTGATGGCCAAAGAACATGCTTATGTGTCACAAGTAAAAGATCCTCAGACAAAAAAAAAAAAAAAAGTTGATCATTCATTTTCTACTGCTCTTTTAGTAATTTACTAGGAGAGCTTTGTAAATTTACATTATTTATTTTTCATGACCTCACCATTCTAGACCAAATACAAACACTGCTGAACAAGCAAAAAATAACTATAATAGTTTATAAGAAGGAATGTTGTCTATTGCACTCACTGCAAGAGTAAAGCCACCATTGAAAAGTCCTCCAAAAGGCTCTAGAATCAGAGGCAAAAAGACTTGGGTCTCATATCCTTGCATTTTCTTCTGGCCCAATTAGCATTGCCAAAGAAGCAAAATTACAAATGAGGGCATCAAGTTGCAGCTAACACTGTAATCAGCAAAAGCAACGCCAACATAAACACTAAGTATGGGAGAAGTCTGCTGCCATCTGGTTTCCTTTCTGTTTCTTTCCTAAAGAAAAGGTCTGAGAGAGAGAAGGTAGAATAAGGTTTCCAAGTGGAAGTTTCTTGCTTTAATTTTGGAGGTTAAGATCTCATATTCAGATAGAAAGCTTGCTCTTCCAGAAGAAGATCTTTTGGAAAGAGATTTCTGATAGGGCCCAAAACAAAACAAAGCAAAACAAAACAAACAAACAAACAAGAGTGTATAGAGTATTACTAAGGAAAGGTTGATTTCAAATGTTTTTCTTTTTGCTGGGTGATTGCATGTCATTTTTGTCTTCAAGAATAAAATTGGCTAATCATGCCACTGAGTCACTCTGTTTTGCACCTCCTACATCACAGAAATAAAATGCTACTGTTTTTATTTATTTATGCTGACCAGGAGTATGTTGCTCAGAAGCACTTGGTCACATACATTCAGGAGCTTCACTTGCAGAGCTCCATTCTTTTAATTACCTGCACTCCCCCATTTAACACTGCTCATCAGAGTTGTGTTTTTTATAGATTCTGATTAGCAGAACTTGACTCAGGACAATTGCTTTCGTTTGGCACAAAGATAAACCCCTTCACTGCAGACGAGGGATTAATCTGTGCACGTTTTTGATGTGTTTCACCTTTTTCATTAATAAGAAAATTAAAATAGCAGCCCACACAAATTCCAGGAGCAAGTAATCTGAATGTGGTAAACTCTGAAGGTTAGGATTCACTGAACACTACAGTGAAAATGTATGGTGCAGAAAATCCTTAAAGCATCTGAAAATAGGCTAGCTAAAACATACAGCCTTTGCTCATGTCAGATACTTTTTATTTTCAAAACAGACTATATTAAGACACATGCAGGCCCCAGGCTATGGCTGAAGTAGGACTTCCCACATGTATGTTTTTGACATGCAGTGAGGCCTACCCTGAGCAGCTCAGGCCTACAGGCCACAAGTTGGTTTTCTGCATAATAGCAGATCCTGGTGCAGCTGATGAAAGGACAATAGATCTTGTGACAGAGGAGATAACATCACCAGCAGGTTCAGAGAGGGTGCAGAGCCCACAAGAACCTGCAGCTTTCCAGAGGAACAAGGCTCAGCAATCATCTTGGTCTCTGCAGCTGTCAAAGAAAAATCACAACTGAAAAGGAACGATGGAATGATTAAACAAAGACGTCTTTCTATTTCTTTTGTTACTTATTATTTATTTGTTTATTTATTTATTTATTTATTTTAGGGTCAGGTCACCTGGTTTCTGAGAGAGTTAATACAGGAAGCAGTGGAATGATGGTGAATTTGCTAGGCATTTCATCTGTTGGTGTTGCAAACATAATTTTGTTTACCTTCAAACATTTTTCTTTCAGTTTTAAAAGTCTGTACAACTACAGCCAGAAAATCCATCTTTATTTTCACACCCACTGATATTCAAATGTCAATATTCAGGACTCTGGCTTTGGTCCCTGAAGGTGAGGAGACTGAACTGTCTGAACTTGGCAGACCCTATAAACACCTGTAGAGTCCATTTCTGGCTACAAAACTGGTTGTCCTGATTGAGCTGAACTGACAAAGCTAGGTTTCTCCTAGCAGCTTCTAACCTAGCTTTCTAACCAAACTGGTTGGTTGAAAAAAGAATCAGATCAAAATAAAATTTTTGAAAAAATAGGTTTTCTAAGGAAGTATCTCTGGGCATAACGAAAGTGTGACAAAGTATGCAGAGTGAAGGTCTGATGGGGAATCAGAAATGCACTGGAATAACTAGGAGGTATGTTGTAACAGTGGTATGGTCTGAGGAAATAAACAGATGAGAAACTTAGGAGATAAGGAAATTGCAAGGGGAATTAATAGATGTGCCTTGGGAGATGAAAAAATTTGTCAGAGCCTCCAAGAGAAAAGCTTGGGAAGGTAGTAGCACCAGCAGTGGGAGGGAGGATGAGAAACAGACTGGGGAGGCCAAGATAAACAGTAGGAAGATGAATAGCAGGAATAACCAAAGGACAATGCCAAGCATGAGTAACAAGCCAAGAAAGCCACTCTGAGAAATAACCTTGAGGAGACAATTAACATGAAAGCCATGTCATGAAAGCCAAGAGTTGTGGTTTGGAAATCAAGACATAAGCCTCTTTCTTCAGGTCACACTGAAAACTTAGGCATTTTCTGGTCATGGAAGGTCTTTGCCTAGGTTTCTCATAGCAAAAAGATGATGATTTTCTCTATTTCTGTAATATGTATCCTGCACATGCTAGAATTATAAACCGTGATGGTTTTCAGTGCAGTTGGTGGAAACTACGAATAATTGTTTAGAAGTCTTATGAAATAACAGCCTAAATTCCAATGTGGGCTCTAAAAGTATGAAATCATTCAAACCACTATATATAAAGGAAATAATTATAATGTCTACCTTCGGGATTCATGACTGTAAGAGGGTACGTGATCTTTTAGCTCTTGCAGGGATTCTTAGCAGCTGTTGCAATTGCAGTACAGATATATGGATACTCTCTTCTTCTTTAGCTGATTTATCACATGTGCCTGGAGAGAAGCTGAGGTATGACAGCTCCCTTGTGCATGAATGTCCTTAGCTACTGCCCTGCACGTAGTGATTCAGCACTCAAGGAAATCTGTAATTATGGAAGAGTGAATCCAAAAAGCTGAACTCACCTCTACTCAAGCACGTTGACATGAGTCAGCAATCTGTCTCTGCCACAGAGTCCTAGTTCTGGGAATCACAATTTCATGTCCCTTAGCAAGAATGTGTATAATGGGAATTTTCTATCATGTACAAGGTCATTCACTTGTTCGCCCAACAGCAGCAAATCCCATGCCACTTTTCAGACACAGAGGTATTAGAGAAGCCCTATCAAGGCAACTTAGTAGCAACAATTCATTCTGCCTATGTACATCTGATGTCCGGGAAAAAAGCACAGATTTGTATGGATGTGCAAAGTACTATTTTTCTGCACATTCTGCACAGCCTTTGATCTCTACAAACATACTTAGCATAGAGCACAGTTTGAAGGCCACATCAGAAAGGATCTCTTGGAAAACTCAGAACTACCTTATCCTGGCACAGGATGTACAGCAATGGTCAGCACAATTATAATGTCCCCTTACTGAGACACCTTTCACTTATTCATGAAACGACTGATCTATATCTGGTCATATCTGGTGCTTTTCTTGGATCCTTGTGCTATAGACCTCAACTGTTAGATGCTTTGATCTAAAGATCCTATGCAAATAGCTAGACTGTGTGCGTATACAAGGAAATACAAGGGAGGCTCCATCTATTTAGAAACAGTGGCAATGAAAACAGAGGCTAGGTTTGTGACTTTCCCAGGAGATAGTTCTTATCAAACCTTTCCAGAGAACAATGACTGATTTTCTAGCACAGTATTGTGACATGCCGCTACCACAAATTTTGATTTCATGACATCTATATCTGTAAAGACTGAATTTTTCTGTGCAAATGCAAACAAGTACTGCTTTTAGGAGAGTTGCCTTTGCTTCTCTGCTCCAAAACGAACTTATTAGGGTTCTGAAATGGGAATATTTCCAGTTTACTATTCCAAAATATTTGCTATTGACTTAACACCTATACTTTTTTCTTAAAACACTTCTGGTAATAGCAATACCTTTTTTGTTCCTGTCTCTGCACTTTTCAGTTAAAGGAATAGAGGAGGAAAGTTTAAACATTTCTTCTCAGTTATCTAACATTTTCTGAGTCTGTTCATTCACGTCAGTATGGTGAGGAACACTTAATATGCAAACTAATGAAGTGGCAATGTGAGTAATTTTACACCTTCATATTCTGAACATATAAAGTACAAATTGGATATTAGCAACAGCTGGTGAGTCAGCTCCTGTGCATGGAAAGAATTGGGATCATATTCAACATACAAATTTCTACATTTCTTATTAAAATGCAAATATTTGTTCATAAACCATTATGATTAATTGCCACAAAGACTGCATTAGATAAAGCATGAATCATAGTAGTGGAATACTGACAGGATAAAGCCTCTTTGATTATTTCTTCCACTACTGGATTTTAACGTTATTCCCAACATCTGACCTTAAGACACTGGTTCATCTTCCTCACTACAATGATTATGACAGCAGCCAGCAGTGGCTGCTTATGAACATGATAAATAGGGCAAGCACCATTTGACCGTTCTCCAGATAATATCTTCACAATTTGTCTCCTTTAGTCATTTAGGAATTTGTCCATCTGGGATTCACATTTCAACTGTATAGTTTCTTCCTAGTGCCAATGGTGGACTAAGACTGTGAAGCTGTCCAGGCTCTTTTTTAATCTGTTTCTTGTTTTAACAGATCGAGGCCAACAGGTATCTTAATTTGATTATATAGTCATTGGAGAGGTAGCTTTTTTTTTTGCATGTATAACCTATAACTTGTTATCCTACCTCACCAAGCAGTTACACTGTCAGAAATTACGCTCCACTCACTTTTTCCATGCTGTTTATGATTTTCACATTTCTGTCATATCCCACACAGTCATGTATTACCTGACATTGTCTGAGATGAAGAGTTTTATTTTCTCCACGGACAGAATTAATTCCATATTTCTGATCGTCTTTGATAACCTACTCTATTTTTCACTTTTATCACTACTTTTCTGAAATAGGATGACCACAGTTTCCATAGGTTACACAAGGCCCAGAAAGATTATGGCTTTGCAGTATCAAAGCATTTTTTCCATGTTTTTGTTTGTGGATTTTTTTGTGGGTTTTTTTGTGTGTGTTTTTTTGTTTTCGTTTTTGTTTTTGTTTTTTTTTCTCATGGGCAAATTACTGATAAAGCTAATTTCTCTACCTAGAAACCACCCCTTTCTTACACCATTACATCTTAGAACTAGAAGACAGCAATAATTTTTAACACTGTGATGGGGAGTGGAAGCAATGCTTCAAAACCTTTCCTGAGTGACACTTTAGAAGCTTTTCTGCACTTAAAAATAAATGTAATTTTTTTCCCATATGCATTACTTCATACCTAAATCAAATTTAATTTGCACATTTTTCATCCAGTTACTTAAGTGTTATGAGATCTTCCTGCAGCTCTGTGCAGTCAGCTTTTAATTTGACCATCCTGATAATTGTGTGTAATTTGAGGTCTTTGACAATTCACATCTTATTCCAACATCAGATCATTTAAAAACAAGTTGATCAGGACATTATTGTACCTCAAGAGTGTGATGTGGATATTCATTTGTGAAACCTGATTTGTTTCTTTACATTTTGTCCATTAAATAGTTTATTATTTACAGGGGGGAAAAAGAATCTATTATTCCTGTGATAAATAGAATTTCTTCAACATTCTGTTGGAAAGAACCTGGTCAAAGCTTTTTTATATTCAGATTTTTAATTTAAATCTACATATAGACAAAATTTCAGCTTCCTCAAGGAATCCTAGTAGGTTTCTGAGACATGACATGAAGAAATCATGCTTCCAGATCAAAAAGAAAGGCATATGATCCATGACTAATATTTGGTTCTACCTTTTTATTACCATTAATGTTCAGTTCTACTACTGTATTAGAGTTTTTTGAAATTTTCATGGTTCAGAAGCTGCACTTTCTGGTCTGTGCCTTCAAAGATATTTCTCTATGCTTTTTAAAAAGACTGGTCTAATACTATTCATTTTACACTGTTATTCATGTTACACTGTTTCTTTTGAGTGTTCCTTTGGACTCAGTTGTCTACAGCCAAATAAACTAACTTTGCTCACTCTTTTTTTCTTTTTTTAAGTGACTTTGATATCTTATTATTTACCCTCTTCATTTACCAATCTTTAAAAGGGTTGTGAATAATGCCCAGTAATGCCTACTTCTCATCCATAGGAACTGCACTTTCATGATATGTTGTAATCTGTCTTAATTTATATTCCTTCCAGAGTTTTTGAAATGCTTATAGTAATTCTTACTTTTTTCTTTTTAGATATCACTATCTTCCGAATCTGTAGGAAAAGTGACATATATTTGCACATATATAAATAGGCATGTTCTACATATTTACATGATGGAGTGAAAGGTCTTTTTGCTGTGGCAAAAATCAATACAACTAAGAGGATGAGATAGTTCTTTATCAAAGCTAAGTTATTTCAATCAGGTATGTTAAGCATGCTAACCGCACCACACATCAAAGAATTAATGATTAAATATTACAGGGTAATTCCTTCTCAGACAAATTATCACAAGATCACAGTCGCATCTCTGAGCTATGAGCAAAAATGTCCATAAGTAAAACATCAAACTCTCATTATCACTGACTTTGATATTGAAGTATGTCATACAGAAATACTCAGATATCATGAATGAAGATACAATTATATTCAAATTACTGTAATCCAAAGCAGTGTAATCATCTTAATATTGCTAGTTTTATATATCTTCTCAAGACTAGAAAGGAAACTTTTAATGTATTTTTCATGTTTGTATATTTTAATTTTTTAAATTTAATATTAAAAATTAATTGCCAAATCATTTTATTTCATCATTCAAGTACAGTGCACTATCATAATCAGGTTGCATAATGTGCAGGGCTAACTTTCTTCAAAAGCTATTGAGTATTCATAAAATGCATAGCTATTGTTGTGATTTTAAAGACTTATGCAAAAAATAATATTCTTTTTAGTAACATAAGAAACATAAAATACACATTTGGAAATAAACAGAGAAACAGAAGGCCGTGAAATAACAACTGTACGAATTAATACAAAAAAGGTAACAGATGTGAAAAGCACTCAGTGCTATGGCATGTTCATAGTCACAAAGTTGTTAATTGTATGATTTCTGTAAAGCATATCTGGCTTATTTTTTAGGACAATTGGCATGAGGCCAGAGAGGCCTCCCCTCAAGAGGTAGTTAATGAAGACCTAAGAACTTCTTTTTTCTTTATTTCACCTCAGCTTGTACCTACACAGCAGTTTATATCTACTCTGCAGCTGTACTGAAGGGCTAGATTTTGATTGAAAGATGCTTGAACAGGTGTTCTTTCTCACCAGTATATTTTATACTGCTGGGAAATAATTTCAGGGCTGCCTGTGATGGCAACAGTAATTTCTTAGGTTGAGGCTGGACTAGATCTTGAAGGTCTTTTCCAGCCTGAGAAATTCTGTGATTTTATGATTCATTAAAAGCAGCCCACATGACCTGAAGTTATTGCAGCAGGCTCCTAGGCCCAGAAGTTTCCTCTGTGCAGTACGTCCACCAGAAGGATGGCCTTATTGCCTGTGCACTGTACTTAATCCTGAGAGCCTAATCCTACTGTCACTCCTGAAGCAAAGGGTAACTTTCAAGTAGGCTGAAGTATTTAGAACTAAGGGCAGTCTGTAAGTAATGAAACTATACAGAGACAGCTTTCCCAGAAGGGCAACCGGTATTATCTCTCCACAACCACTTTTTTCCTGGAAGGTGGTGTCAAAAAGTAATATCTTCTGGATAGCCGTAAGTTTTTCATACATAAATGAGTGCTGCATCAGATTAAAAATAATAATAATAATAATAATAATTGTGATGGTTGCAGAGGGACAATTTATAAAAGCTGCAAACTTTTCAAATTCCATCATCTCCCTCAAAGAAGTACCAACAAGAATGGGGATGCTTACACTCACTGAATTCAGAATAAAACCTGTTTGGAGATTAAGCACTGTTACTCATGCTGAACAGGTTTACCCAGCTCTATAAAATGGGTTGCTGTCAGCACTTCCCAGTGCATTCCTGGTGCATAAATCTCCTTACCTTTTGAACTTGCAAAGGGTCTTGAATAGCCTACCAAGTAAAATAATACAGACAGCATATCAATAAATTCAGTTTTTAATTATCTGTCCTTCTATCTCCACCTCTAATACTGACATATCTTGAATGAGCTTTTTGTTATTATTATTGACTTCAGTCTTTTGAAATATTGCTGAGTGGTATACCACAGGGGTGGAGGTGAAATTAGATTCAGCAGCAGTTATGCCATCATCTGTTTGGCATGTTACTTCCTTTCACTCTGATGTTGGGAAGATCACACCCAGCCTTTACATTCCTCTTCAACAAGTTGTGTCAAGGAAAGGGGAGAAAGGAAGCTGCCTCACATTCCACTGGATATCAGAAAGGAAGGCCTTAATTAGGACACTGGGAAGCAATTTCTACAGAAATCAGCTCTTCCTTTTCTCAGTTCCAAGCCCAGCTGCTATAATCATTACAATTACATTGTCTTAAAGAGTCAGGACTCAAAAGATAATTAAGTATTCTCTGGGGTAATTTAATTTTTTTTTTTTTTTTTTTTTTTTTTTTGCTTACATCTAAAAGGAATACTGAATTCTTATCTTAAGCAGCAATAACAAATCCCTAAAAATGAAAGGATACTGAAGGCTATTGGAAATGAAATAATGGAGCTTGTTTTGGCTGACATTTCAGAGAGAGGTGGAGTGATTAAAACAGACAACATACCAGAACATGCAAAGGAACATACTTGCTCTCATATAATAGCAGTATTTTTCTAACTAACCCAAATGAAAATTCACTTTTAAACATAAATCCTTTATGTACTTATTATCTTCTGTTCTCGGATGCTGGCAAGACCTGTAAACAACCAGAAGGCAGAAGACCATGAAATGCACACTGATAGTCATACATTTGCAATATTTCTGCTTACAGAATTATTAGAACTTTAAAAATAATGATCAGATTTTGAAGTGATTTGTATATAAAACAAAGCATGTATTTTTGTGACATATGAATAATTACATATAACTGATTAATTCACCTCTGACAGGAACATACAACAATCCATTGAGGTATGTCTACATACCTACATGAGATTTTAATAATTCAACATTAATGAAAAGTCTGTAGTACTTTCAGAACAATTATTTTTCTCAAAATATCTTCATTGTTGTTACTGCTATTTGGTGAACTATGGACCATCAGACTTGATAGTGAAAAGTTATTTACATTAAGCATCTCTCATTCTTAAACAAATAAGGTGGCTGTTTGAACATTTTTAACCTGTAGTCCTATTCTTGCATCTAGAATAGATTATCTTTGAAAGGCTCCTTTAAAATGAACTGTTCTGTTCTATTCTGCAAGCAGAATATGAATATGACCAGTCATCTCAGTGGGGTTAGAATGGCTTCCAAAACCACAGTCACAAATTCTATGTAGTGATCAAAGCTGAGCCTACTGCTGTTTCATAGTGCCCACTTCCATAGTGCAAATTTAAAAGATGGCTTATGATTCCCTAGATTTTTTTTAATGAACTTTTAAAAAGGGAGTAAATGAGACTTACTCCAACTTTAGAGAAACTTCACCCTCAGAATAGGGCAAATTCTGTTTATCAGATAAGTGCTAGGTATTGGAGAAATAGTGGAAACTTGTGAAAATTTGGACACATTCATACAAAAATCTTATGGAGTAACAGAAGCACAGTATTCTTTACAGTATCTTCAAGTGGTTAGTAGAGAAACTGACTCTTCCACCAACTCAAATGAAACAAGTTAGCCCACATGCTTTGAATCATAAATGTCTTTATCATAAACAGTCCTGATATACTTATTTGAACTAGGCCCTGCAAGATCTAAACTATAAATAATGCAGCCTTTCCAGTGACACTTGGAGCCTACAGATATTTTTGTTAATTTTTATGCATCTCTTCAAAAATACCATGAAGCAACCAAAGTCAGTAAGGACTATTGCACGTGGAAGGATAATTGTGCAGTTCATTGTTTCTCTCTGCTAAAAACATTCACAGGTAATGTCAGGAAAAGTGCAAACAAGTGTGGAGAAATAAGAGAAAGGATGCTTTTGTGTGAGAAAGAAAACTGGCACACTACTTAGTCAATGCAAATACACAAGCATTATGGAAGTTTCATACAAAATAAATACATTTATGGCAAATAAAAATATTATATTTTTATAATTATATATTATTTTCTTAATAATGGAATTGTATATTTAAAGGATGATAAATACATACAGCAAATACAAAAGTTTGTAACTCTGACTTCCTTTTATGTCACAAAATGTGGGTAGACTCAACAATGATCTTACATATAATGCAGATATTCAAATCCAGATTTTCAGTAAGGAAAAAAAGTCAAATAGAAGGTGATAGAGCTCATTTTTATTGATGATAGAAACTAAAGTCCAAACTCAGCTGGACATATCACAATGGGACAGAATAATGTTTATCATAGTCAGTAGTTTACGGTTATTTCTAAATGTCTCTTCATTGTACTGGCAGCAGCACCAATCATTGCTGGTACCTCCCCTGAAACAATACAGGTTTCATTTTTCCATACAAACAAAAGTTTTCATTCCACATAGCATTGAGTTTAATAGCAGAGCATACAGGGAACCTAAAAACATATATCTTTCAAAAATAATTCAGATATTGTAATTTTTCCTGCAAGCATCAAAAACCTCTAAAGTGGGTAGATTGGGACAGTTGTGAAAGGACTGGTATTGGTTCCCAATACGAAAAGAGAGAAAACATGCCTACAGAATGGTCTTGTATTGCTGCCCTGGACAAAGTAGCCACACTTCAAAAACACTTCAAATTGAGAAGTGGAACAATGCCTGTAAAATAGTATATCATCAGTGAACAATAAGGAATAAAAAGAGAAGAAAGGAGGCTGCTACCCAGAGCTTGTTCCATCGTGTATAAACAGTGTCTACCTGATCACGTACTGTCCCTTACAGTCTCTGCTTTTACTAGAGCTTGCCTTCAATCTGAGCAAACAGGGCGCAGGAAAAGGATTCTTTGTAAGCAGAAAAAAAAGGTCCAACCACAAGCAGAAAGGGCTTTGGCTAT